>NC_050607.1:10454570-11093320 GCF_013368585.1 Megalops cyprinoides
AGAGACATGCAGCCTCAGAAAGGGAGGAGCGCTGGAAGTAGGTAAGAGAGAGCAGAGATTGTTCTAGCGCATCAATATTCATGTGCAGGCTGGGAGGCCACGATTCCTGCACCAGCACTGCCCTGCGACTCAGAGGAGCCGCGGCCGAGCCGCTCGCTCTGAAGCAAACGCACGGGGCATCCATTATTCAGCGGCTCTGAGGCCGCTGCTGCTGCGCGCAGACATACATACATACACACATATACACACACATGCACACACACTCATACACACACACATGCACACAAACACACATACACACACGCACACACGCACACGCACACACATGCACACAAACACAAACATACATATGCACACACACACATACACGCACACACACACACCCACACATATGCACACAAACACGCATGCACACATATACACACACACACACACACACACACATATGCACACAAACATGAACATACATATACACGCACACGCACACACACACACACACACCCACACACCATCTCTCTCTCTCACAACATACCCGTAGCGCAGCAGTTGGCTCACACCCAGGACAGCGCTGAGAGTCGGACTGCAATGCCAGCACTGCTGTTGTGTGAGATCACTCTGCACTGTGACAGCCATCACCCCCATAATCTCACTGCATCGCTTCCCTCCTCATATCTGCCATGACGGGACGTCAGCTGATAAGCGTTTGGGTCAGGGGGTCAGTGCAGTCACTGAGACCTGCCCCTGGGGGTGTCCGGGGGGGGGCGGGGGGTATTGTTAGAGCAGTGACAGGCTCTCTGCCCCCTGCCTTGGGTCATGCAACCCCTCAGTCCCGCTGGCCACACCTGCCCCTTCCTGTGACCCGATCCTGCACTGTTGGAAACTGTGGGTGTGTATGTGTGTCTGTTGGGAGGGGGGAGGGAGGTTGGGGTTAGGACTCCCTGAGCTCCCTCTGTAATATAATTAGAGAGGGTCTAAATGGCTGTGACGTCCCTGGGGGCCTGGATCAGAGCATTCTGCAGATATTCATCGTGTTAATTACTGGGGTTCTTACGTAATGAGTTTTAATGAGACCGAGGGACGGCAAAGGAAGGGCTATGAATGTGCAGGCTGTCACCAAAGACGGCTAACCACGAGTGGTGGAACATCTGCTGCTCGAACACGAGAACCTCTGTCACCTGCTCTGCGCACTCTGGGCTCAATGCAACATTCACTCATGAATACTCATTATGAAGACTGCACGGAATCATTGGTTTCCAGGCACCTGTGCTTTGATGACCTCACCCCGTGCCCCACACTGCATCACCCTAATTGGTATTTGCCGGGACACTGTTTTTTTGAGAGGACACTGCCTATTGATCACAGTGGGCTAGTCGGCAAAATGCCTCAGTCCTGCTATGAATTATCATGTCAGAACCGTCAGCGGGGATGCCCCTGGCTGAATCTGGGTGATTCATGTTTTTTTCTGTAATTAGTGGGGGGTGCTGAGAGTGAGTTGTGAAGCAAACCGCTCTGCAGCCTTCTTACAGCACACAGTGAACTCTTGTCTAAGAATCCAGCCCTTGAATGTGAACCTGGTAGCTTTACTTTCTATCCTGTTATTGTTTAGTAATCTAGGTGTCACTCTTCTCACCTGTGTTAGCAGCCCTTCCACAGACAGCAGTTATGGAGCACAGGCCTGAAAATAGATGTGATTGGTGCCTGCCTCTCCATACACACACATATACACACATATAAATATAAATGTATATACAGTACCAGTCAAAAGTTTAGACACACTAGTCTTTCTTTATTTTTACCATTTTCTTCACATTTTAGAATAATAGTAAAGACATCAAAACTATGAAACAACACAAACAGAATTATGCAGTGACCAAAAACGTGTTATAACCAAATCAAAAATATGTTAGATTCTTCAAAATAGCCAAAAAATATTTTTTAAAATTCAATTTTTTAGAAAGAAGTTCATACATAGGTGTCAACTTCACCATTTATATTTGTCTAAGAAAAAAATTGAAGCATTTAAGCATAAGTCTTTAGATCAAAATGTCTTTGAATGCATGTTTCCCATAATCCTAATTAGGTGTGTCCAAACTTTCACCTGGTACAGTATGTTTATACTATAATAACTATAATATGTTTATACTATAATAATAAATGATGTTTATACTATAATAACTGAGCAATGAAATGGACTTTGATGTAATCATAGATTCACACTTTTCAGCCACTCAGACAGAGGCAGTGGAGCAGTGAACTAGAATGCAAGTTGATCCAAGCTGTGTTGGCTGTTGCTGATGCAGACAGTGATAATCAAGCCACTATCTCATTTGAGGCATTCATCACACGTTCAGTCCTTCTGAAAACACTGACAGAAAGCCCAATAATCAAACAATCAGCTGGTTTTAGACACAAACACACCTTAAATCTTCATTCATATACGCAGACAGGAATAATGGAGCCATGATCTGGTTTTCTGCTTTATCAGCATATCAGTCTTTCCGGTACCAACAAGACATGACGAGACACGTCAAGTTCACTTTATTGTTTGCTCCATGATCCCAGCTCAAATTTACTGGCAAAAGAACAGCAGCCCTGTGAGATTGATTGCTTCTGTCTGCATGAGTAAGTGAATGCCTTCTCCCAGTTTTACATGGAGATCAGTGGTAGACGTCAGACAGAAGGCGCTTGGTACAAAAAATCTCACACAGAGATCTGATAGTGTCATATCGAACAGATTTCAAACTCCTCTGCTCCCTGAGGTTACACACACCAGTACATCTTCGTTTTTGCTGGCAGAATATAAATATTGCTATGCATGCAGACACTGTCATGGGCACACACAGAGGAGGAGACTTAGAGTAAGATTCTAGATAAAAGAAAGTTAACCGCAGTGGTTGGGAAACCACTGTTACTGTGTGTTTGAAGAGGGACTCATGAGTGGGCCGGCGTTGTTGTAGAGTTGGACCAGCGTTGCTATTGTCTCTCATTCTCCCTCCCTCCATCTGTCTTTCTCAACCTGTCTGTTTCATCCATCCTGGAGAGGAATTGGAAGCTGTTCAGGCTGATGTGCATGTTTGTGGGGGCAGACATGCTTTACACAGACACACACACAGACACACACACACACACACACACACACACACACACACACACTGCTCGGATATTGCATTGTTTAGTAGTGTATGTTTTGGTTGTAGCGGAAGAGATTCATCTGAATCAACAGTCCGCCGTGTGCAGTCGGCTGAACATAAGTGGCTCAACAGCACATCAGCTCTCTGACAGGGGCAGGAGAAGCCCGTGTCAGATAAATCATAAAGGAGACGAATGCCCTGGAAAAGACTATTCATGCTGTACAATGAAGACAAAATGGAGCATTAAGTGCTGTCCTCTCTGCACTGTTGATGAAGAGCAATTACAGACCGATTACGTTTGTTAATTGAGTCATATCAGTAGCTGGAATGAGGTGAATGTGTGCAAATTCAGCCTTTGAGTAAATTGTGGGGTGATGTTATGTCGCATAGCCATGCCTGTGCTTCTAGGAAATGCAAAGGGGGTATAGAGAAGTGAGCTCAGAGAGACTGTATGGTGTAGCTGTGAGTCAGAATTGAATGTGTATGTGTGTGTATGTCTGCATTGGTATGTACATGCCTGCGTGCATGTGTGCATCTGTGTATATGTGTATGTGTGCGTGCGTGCGTGCGTGTGCGCGTGTGCGTGTGTGTGTGCGTGCGTGCGTGCGTGCGTGTGTGCAGGATTGTGAATGCAGGTGCCGAGTGTAGGTGAAGGACTGGCCTAGGGGCACATGTATCATTGATGCCCTGTGGTCTGTGCCTGCTGTCCCGTCTGCCAGGTGGGAAAGACACCTTGCATCGGCACAGTGATCTGATTGAGTCTGATGCGGGTGACACCGCTGTGACACGCCCCCCTATCCCGGAGTTATCGCCATGTGCTCACGCTGCTCACCGCTGAATGCCCGCACGCCACACTCACTGCTCCCTTTCAGTTCTCCACTATGAGCACCTGCAGCTAATCGTTCACTCTGCATATCCACACTTATGGTGGGAGGGGTCAGTAGTCCAGTCGGGCCTCATACCGTTAGCACTAGGTTTCATTTAATCTAAACTCTTCATCCGTTCCCTTTAGTGGAGCTGGTAACAGAGTAATGCTTTGGACTGGGCTATGACAGCTGCCATGAACCCTTGGTTAAAAAAATGGATTGTTGGCAGGGTGGTGGTGTGAAACAGAGAGATATATGTATATTTCCTCAGTGGATTTCTGTATGATTTGTGCCCTTCAAACAGACTGGCAATGCAGATTGAATTGATTAAGGGCCAAGAGTAATGTGTTAAACAGCTATTTAACCTTAACTGAGACAGATGGTCAAAATTTATGAAAGGTGCAAAAATATATTGAATACGCTTCTTGAGTGTACTTGTGCCTTTATATAAGCACAACTCAGCTTTGACAAATAACAGATCCTTAAATGTCAAAAGGCGTGAAATCCAGATCAGTGTTCAATTAACAGCTCGATAAATCCTTATTTATCCTGTTTCCTGGATCAGGGTTGGGAAACTGCAATGTCCTGAGAGCTCAGAAATGGGCTGGCCTTACACAGTGAAGCAGCTGATCAATTCATTTAGGTTATGACCATAAGTGCAGCGCTTGATCGAGGAGCTGAGGGACGCAGATTGATGGCACGTTCAGAAAGCTGAGAGGCAGTGGGAAAAGTGGTGGGGATAGGTCAATACAAGGCCAAGCAAAGCCGAGTTTGGCTGGGGAACTTTTGTGAAGCCTAAAGTGTGTGTGGAGCCTTTCGGTTGCCTGAGGGCACCTTAGAGAAGAGGAGAATCCATAAACCGGAAACACTGCGGCAATATCTAGTCACACAGTAGCAAAACACAATAAACGGGGCCTAACCACACAGTAGCTATTGGAAGTGTATCAAGTTGGCAACCACATTTTACTGTCTGGTTCCGACTTGAACCGAAATGGAAATGTACAAGAAAAAAAAAATGGATTTGGCAATTGGAATGCCACGCTGTGAAATGGTCGTGAGGTCGCGCTTGGCTCTGGCTCGCTCCTGGGCTTTGAAATAAATTTCATTTGAGGGGAAAATGAGCCGACAAAAATCGAATAACGCGAGGGCTCCAATTATTTTCCGAACAGCGCCTTTGTGCTCTATAAATAGGCGGATGTCTTTTCCTGGCAAATGGGTCAGAAGCTGATAAAAATAAAAAGGTGTCACGTTAGCTTTGGTCCTGTTGAATCCCAGTACCGGCAACGAGACCGTAGCTGAGTGAACTTTGTGTAGTCCTCTTTTTTTCTGTGCCTTTCTGAACAGGGCTATGTTTAGCTTGAAGACCTAAACATAACCTAGAAGCAGTTTAATCATATGCAATGCGTATGTAATTATGAAGGTGCTGAACAGTTTCATCAAAATACAAAGATATTTATTTGGAGAAAGGGTCCTGGTTAACTCCTGTCACTGTTTGCAGAACAGTGGTTAGTCCATATCACACTGTTAGTTTCTTTGGGCAGCCTCCGTAGTAACATTATTTTGTAGTTGGATTTGTAAATACTCACTTCAGCCACAATCTTTTGTATGTAACCAGCATGCCTCAGCTCTTTTGTGGGTGAGTTTTAGTTCGAGTCTGTGGTTGTGATTTATCTTTCATGCTGTGCGGTTTCAGTGATGTGTGTAAAGTAAGGATCACCTGAAGTGGATGCAGTGAAAGGGATTAGTCAATGAGATGATTTTAAGATCAGTGAATCTGTGTAGAATTCTGCGCAGCATGTTGTCCTAAAACATAGCCTGAATTGCAGCTGAGTGTTATGCATTTTGTCTGTTGGTGCTCTTGCAGCGGTTGTTAATCGGACTGTGATGCTTTCTCCCTCCGTCGCTCTTGTCGTTAGCTTGTTTTGATCTGTTCCTGCAGTTCATGTGGCTTCTAAGGTGAGGTGTGTTGGGTGGGGCACAGTCTGTCCTCTCAGTACAAATTCCTGTCCCTAGGCATCTATACTGACAGCCCATCAGTACCGTCACTTTGGGCTTCAGTAGAGGGAAAGCAGTGATCCAAGCCACAGTGTTGATGCCACAATCTTTCACTTGTTTCAAACCCCAACCCCTCCCTATTACAGCGTTAGAGTGATGTCAATTGCATGCTCCCTCTGAGGTCATCCTTACGGGGACAGCATGCCTGGACCTGTCACCTGGATTCTCACTGTCCAAATAAGTGAGAAAATTGTCTTTTCAAAGCCAAACTCGTGAGACTTCAAAGTGCTTGGCCAGCACAGCAGCCCCAATGAGGTTTCTACAGTTGCCCAGACACCAGTTTGGTAGATATAAAATTGTTATATAAATATATAAAGTTTTACAGCATTGTTATTGTGCTAGTGTTTAAGGTTCTCTGCATGAACCTGGTCATTAATGTACTGGTATTAAAGGTTCTCTAGGTGAACCTGGTCATTAATGCAGTGGTCTTAAAGGGTCACAACACTACTTTGAATCAGAAGCTCATCCAGTTAGAGCTCTTGATATAATTGCCATTGATCCATACTGGCTGATGTAAATGCGGAGTCCCCAGCCTAATAGATGTTAAATGTCACTGTTGGCTTATGTGACATTTAGGCTCAAAGGCATTTTTTACTGTTGCTGCTGTCAGGTAACAGAACTTAACCTGTAACTCCAAGGGAGCGTGCGGCTCCAGTATGTGTGTGTGTGTATGTGTGTGTGTGCCCGTGCGTGTGTGTGTATGCGTGTTTGTGTGTGGAGCTGTCGTTAATATTCTGAGCGGGTGACTTCCTCATGCCCCAGGCTGCCTCTGTCCTCCCAGACAGTCTGTCTTCTGCATAGAGGAAGTGAATGCTCATCACCATGGAGACGCAGACACGATGACATAAGAGGAGTGTCTCTGCGATCAAAGACAATGGCACATCATGCCGATGCAGACGCTGGTCTGCTTATGGAAACGTGGCTGACTACATGTCTGTGCTATTCGGTTTTACACTTGCGCTGAACGCATGTCTCTGCTTTTGTGCTTTCTGTGTCATAGAGTCTGGGAGAGAGCTGTTGAGCCGGGTAATGAAGCCGATGTAACATTAGAATGCAGAGACAGGCTTTACAAAAGCTGCACACAATTTATATTTCGTGTACGTTTCATTTTCTGTTTGCATCCATTGTCTTAGAATGTAAGCAGTTCTGTGTGTGTGTGTGTGTGTGTGTGTGTCTTTGTTTCTGTGTTTATCACTCCAATCAGGCAGCACCATTGTACAGAGCATTCTACCAGAAAATGTCTTTCTTGGGCTCGGCTTGAAAGTGCGTCTGGCGAACAGTTACGCTACATATCACCCAAACAGAGTGCACTGAAGAGGCAGGTCCTGTGGGTAGCAGAAGGCGTGCTGATATGACAGGTTAATAAAGCGCACGATATGTGTGTTTCTCTCTCATGTCAGTGCTGCCATGTGCTGCTAAGGTCTGTGCAGTGGGAGAGGCTGATTGGCAGGTGGGCGATACCTGGGCGGGGTTTTAAAAGGTGACCCTGCCGTTCCAGGGTGGATTGTAATTTACACTCTGCACCTTGTTACACTCTTAAGAAGGTATTCAAGTAGTGATATCTGACGTGAGCTCTGTGTTGCCTGAGCGGGTAATTTACTGTCTACCAAGGGTTAGCACCTACCTCATAACAGGCATGCTGCTATGACTCAGATGTGAATTACATCTGCTGGATCCACCCCATGTCAGGGGTCACGCTTTACAAAGTGAACACACATACACACAGACTCACCGCAGCTGTTTTACATGACAGTACTCCCCACACATCGGACGTTGAGACGGAGGCATTTTATAGACCATTGTCCAGTTCTTTATGTTTGTAGATTCCTCAGCTGCTTTGAATGCCTTTTGCCACTTAGCCCACGGCTCACACTTCTGGAAACCCTCCGTTGGTGTCTCAGTGAACTGGGGCTGTTCAGATGAAACGCCTCTCCCAACAGTACAGGCTCCATTCCTGTCCACGGATTCAGACCCATAACCCTGAGTCTTAACCATGAATCACCGCTGCGACTGAGTACACCGTAATCAAATATTTACTGGCGCAGTAGTTCCAGGAGTTTCCATGAAAAGGAGTCCGGCGTCATTCCTCTTAAGTGGCCTGAATTAAGCAGGTTTGTATTAGCGCTAGATACCATTTACGGAGGGACGTTCGCCTCTGCTTAATCACCCGTGTTATTAAGTGCATTTATTAATTTAGCAGATGCTCTTATCCAGAATGGCCAACAAGGCCATCATGGCTAGATGCACTAAAACGCATGTTACATTAGCAAGAAAGAACAACAAGAGGCATAGAACGGTCTGTAACATCCAGCGGAAACGCTTCTGAAATATGAGGCAGCGGTAATTGTTGAACAGAGTACAGAGTGAGCACTGCAGTGATTGGTCTTGGAGCAACATACATACATCATGGTAATGTGCCCACACTCTAATGGTGATTTATAAGAGAAGCATCACTTTGCATTAAGTGTCTTGGTATGGCTGTTGTGTCATGCGTGCTGTGTATGCGGAAAGAGGCCAGGCTTACAGATGTACTCAGAACTGGTCAGCGCTTATAAAGGTGTTAAATAGCTGTTATAACATGTCACCTGCAAGTAATAGCGATCGCAGGTGGGAATTTTGCAGAAGTCAGGTCCACCCTGTGGTAAAACTTCATTTAAATGTATTGGGCATTAGCGTACCTCTGACAGTATCATTAAACATGTTATTACAGCTTCTGCAGTTTGCAGCACTCAGACAGAAACGAAAGACTCTTCAGCACAAAAAAGATCCTCTTCTTTCTCTCCTCTCTAGAGAATAGCTGTTGGAAATGAACTGGCTTACAGCTCTTCAGATGATCAAACCTGCCAATTCAAATGCCCCTTAAATTGAAACGAGGGTGTTTTCTGTGTGTAGTGACCAGTTTCATGGCTGATATTCTGCTGTTTACAGAAAAAAGTAGTCACAGCTGCATACACAATTACTGATGTACCCTTGCTATTATGCGTTTATGTGTAATGTTTGTAGTGTATATCCTGCTGGTGGAAAGGCTAAAGCGTGTAGCAGAACAGGCTGTCACCCGTGGTTACGCTGTGTCCTCAGACTGTTCAACTCTTTTACTGCTGGCTTGCTTCTGCCATGTACTGGGCCCAATGTGATAATTAACTAGATTTAAAGGGTCTTATGTCCTTTCCTGTTTTGTTTTGGGTTTTTTTTCCCCTTGGTTGATGATCATGACCATGACCATGACTGTTAACCCCCTTGTGTCCTCTCATTTCATGTGGTAGAAGGCGCACCTTGTCCGATGAAAACCTCCGGGTCTCACGTCTTCGGATTTCAAACGGAAACACAAAAAGCTTGGTATCCCCTTAAGGAGAAACACAGACTCAAACATCCTGCCGAGTGAAATCTCTGTGAAGTGCGATAAAAATAACCCCTCTCATCCATGCTGTTTGCAGCTAAATTGCCAGGAAATTTTCTATCTTTTGTTGGTTGATCATAATTATGCAGGACTGCCAAAGGGCTCTATGCAAAGTGGCTGACACTTCAGACCCCAGCAATCTGTAGCCCTACCTGGGTGGTGCACAGCAGGTGTTCGGGCCCAGAATGCTCACCGCTCATCAGCAGAGTGGAAGAGGGATAGATTTATCAAGTCAGGTAACCTTGGGGATGTGTCAGAGAGAGCGAGATTGGGAATTTGGCCATGAACAGGGGGGAACCCCCCCCCCCCCCTTCAAAGCTTGGTGGCCAGACCACGGGGAGTCACAACCTTGTTTAAAACCTTGACAAGGAAGAATTGGGGGCATTACACTATATTATTGGCATTTAGCAGGGACTCTTATCCAGAGCAACTTACATAAATGACAGGTTTTCTTACAACGTTATACATTTATACAGCTGTGGGTTAAGTACCTTGCCCAAGGGTACAGCAGCAGTGCCCCTGTGGGGAATCAAACCAGCAACCTTTCGGTTACGAGTCCTACTCCTTAACCAATATGCTACACTGCCGTCCATTGACCTTGACCAAGGAGAGGTGCGGGCAGCATGAAGTGACGGTACCTGCATCGTCCTTTCAAGCCGGCTCTCCTCCCATTCTCCTATGGGGTGGCACTGATGGGTCTGAGAGGCACTTTCTCTATTTGTCTGTTCGTATCTGGCCTCCTCCCTGCTGGAGATTGACAGCTGTCCGGTAAAGGCGAGCCTCTTCCTAAAAGGCGGTGAGGAAGACTGGCAGGCCGGGGCCCCGCTGTTACCGGGATGCATTTGAGCAGGCAGCAGGCGGCGTGAGCCGAGAGGCTTGTTTACTTCCATCGGTCATTACCTATTCTATGTACAGAAACTCAAAAGGCTTTCAAGGTTGGAGTTAGCAAGCGTGCGCAGGGAGCGGGCCTCTCTGTCAGCTCTCAGCGCTGCGGTGTGGACCAGTAAAGGCATCCTACAGCCCCCATCAGCCCCAATTTAAGTCAAAGCAGCACGGCTCAACGTTCAGAAACGCACACCTCTGCTCCCCCATGGTAATAGCTGCGCCGGGCAGCACTGCCTCCACAGGCTGCAGAGAGAGGCTCAGGGAGAAACAAGGAAACAAGCACACGGAAAAAGCGACCGGAACACCTGAGTCACCGACACACGGCTGAAAGAGCAGGAGTCCTTGGTGACTAAGACGTGAATCACATGAACGGCCATTTTCCTGTTTTTTTTATTTCTTTTTTTTTTTTATTTTGGGAGCATGACAGATACTCCCTTAAAAGCCCCTGTGAGTGCTGTTACGTTTTTTTTTTTTTTTCCTCAGGTTGAGGGATTGCGCACTTGCTATTTGCCTTATGCGTTTCCTCTCCGTGCTTTGTAATGTAAATAAGTGTGTCAGTCACCGCAATCACTCTCAGCAGAGGTCCTGTCACAGGCCAGGGATGTGGAGCTGAACAGAACAGAGGATCAGAGAGGGAGAGGGAGAGCAGGAAAGACTCACAGAGAGAGGGAGAACAGACAAAGAAAGAACATGTCTTATAATCAGGCAATATACATAATTTATGATCAGCTCATTAAGGTTACCTTCAATTTCACATTTGTGTGATGCGTTGTGAAATGTTAATGTATCTCTCTGTTTCATGTCTGAAAATGTGAAATTTGTCTGTGTGTTTTATCTGTAATTGTATGCTTTGGCGATATGTATGCGAGGCTCACCTTGTCATGCCAATGAAGCAGTTTGAATTTGAGTTTGAATCTGAGCAAGAGTGAGAGTGGCAGAATGTGAGCCCTGCGAGTGAGAGGGAGAGTGCGGGGGTGAGGGATGTAAAGAAAGGAAGAGACAGAGAGAAAGACACGGAAGGAGGAGCCCGCTGCTGCTGCCCGTGTTCCGCTCAGTGGGACCCTCACTCCGCGGTGAAAGGGATACTGGGAGCACGCACAGGGCGGGTGCTGCTCTGGGGCAGATAGCGCCTCCTCTGCGCTCTGCCTCATTCATGAGGCGCGGGAGGGACCGGACCTTGACGCGGCGCGACTCTGTCTCTTGGGCTGGGACAGGCAGCCCAGATTAACAGGGGGCGGCGGGATTAGCGGCGTGCAGTGAGGGGCAGAGATAACCGCGGCGGAGGGAAGCACGGGCAGCTCACCTGTCCTACCTGCGCCAGCACTCTGTGCCTGCCATAGTCACCTGTCTCTTTATCACACCTGCGCAGCCCTTTATCACACACTCCAGTTTAACAAAGGAGGATTGCAGCTGAGCTCCATACAGGAGAAGTCCGCATGCATTAATCATAATGGCAACACAATGCATTCATCTTGCAGTTTCACCGTACTTAGAAAGTGTTTTAAGGAGAGAGGAGGGTGCTGAATGGGTGAAACAGGAGTGGAGATGCTGCAGGCTGCCCGGCCTTCAGTGGCTACAGCGCAAGTGCCGAAACGGGTTTTGCACGCCTCAGAGGGCGTCTGTGTTTGAATTCCACCTGGGCAGAGCCGATGTACTCGGAAAACAAAATCGGTGGAATCCTCTAAGCCGGGGGGCTTTCGGAAGAGGAAGACCGCGTGCCAATTCTATTACCGTGTCCCCTGCGGAAGACCGCGTGCCAGTTCTATTACCATGCCCCCCCCGGGGGCACCTGACAGCCCGGGCCTCTGCCAGTATGTCATGGCGGAATGACTTTCTGAAAGCACAGCGTAGATTACCTGCCCATTAGTCACTCAGTCAGACCGCTTCAGTACAGGCCCTTGACAACAGTGAAGAGGGCTCTGTTCGGGGCACTGTCAAGCAAAATATACAATTTTAAACTTTCCAATAGGACATTATTGTTATTATTATTATTATTATTATTGTTATTATTATTACTTGAAATAATAGTGGTGAGATTTTATAGTTGCTCCTATCCAGGGGACATTACAGTGGAAAAACTTACTGTATAACTGTAAGTACAGATAAATAAACAAATATTGTTTATCAAAATTTTAAAAATTTAAAATGCATATTATTTATTAAATTCAATCAGTTATACATGGTTATATATAGAGTTATACATAGTTATACAACAGTGCAATGCCAAGGTTACCATATTGTACACATACAAGATGAAGCTCAGAGAGGCACAGACTGTGTGGAAGTGGGAAAGGCTGAATGCAAAGTTAACCACTGTCACTTTCACTTCAGTTTCACTTCAGTTTGCTATTTGAGAACCCCTTCAATTCAAGTCCATTTGATTTAGTTTTATGCAGAACATTCCGTTCCTACCCAGTTCAGTTCGGCTGTTCACAGTTTGTTTACCAGAATGTTCCATTCCATCCATTTCAGTTCACTTTAAATAAGTACATTCCATTCAAACCACTTCGACACACTTTGACTCAGAATACTCCATTTGACAGGGTTCCATGCTCCCTGCGTTCACATGCCCTCGCCCTGATCTTGGTAAGTATCGAATCATTTCAGTTGAATCCCCACTATTGTCACGCTTTCTTGCATTCCGCCCTTGAGCTGAGATTTGGCATAAAAGAGATGTTCAGACAAAGGTCTGCCGAAATGCCTGGCGGTTTGCGTTCTGAGAAATGGATGTCAGCAGGCACCCCTGAAGACAGCAGCCAGGCGGCACTGTGACACACGGTTCCTCGCAGACTTCATCAGCATCTACCTCAAAGACCCGGGAGAACCCCGGGAAGACCCCAGGAGGATCCAAGCCAGGGCTGGCCCCTCAGCTGCCAGTTCCAGGAGGGTATCTTGGAAGTAGCCCATAATGTGAACATGCTGTTTATACAATCATGTACACTAGTCACAGGCAGAACTGAGTCATTGTCCTGACCCCATTTTCAATCAGCGTTATTGTGTTAGCAACGACTTAAATCATGCTTACGGTTTGTCTCTCCATGCACGGCGTCTGTGTTATATTTCCGACCTGCTGCGTGGAGAGAGCAATTGCCCCTCCGCCGTTTCTGCGAAAGGGGAGATTAATGCTGGGAGACATTAACCTCGTTATCTCCGGAGATGGCTTCCTCTGACACCAGAGAGGGAGAGAGAGAGGGAGAGAGAGGGAGAGAGAGCGAGAGAGCGGGAGAGAGAGAGAGAGAGAGAGAGAGAGAGAGAGAGCGAGAGAGAGAGAGAGAGAGCTTCCCTGCTCGCCACGCAGCAACTTTCATCCGCCCTTTTAAGAAGCACAGCTTCGTGTGTTCGCTTGCCCTGGGGTTGCATGCACATAAAACACACAGATCCTGCTTGCAGAGCTTTCGCCGGTGCGAAAAGAGCTCCTCTTCCCCAAAAAGCAGGCTTTGGTTTTTCTAGAGGTCAGAGCGGGGCCCCTCGGTTCCCCTGTGATCAGACGGCACTGTCCCGCTGTCACACATTCTGAGGGGCAGGGGTTTCGGTAGTGCGATTGCTCCCCCTAATAAGGCCTGCCGTGGTCGTGCCTCAGCGTGTACAGGTCCCAGACGTCTGATCTCAGTCAGCACTGCGCTTTCCACAGAAGGATTTCAGCTCAGAGGCAGCTAACATACCTCCGTATCTGGGCATACTTATATAGGTTGTTACATTGGATGAAGGAATGTCAGTGCTTTGTAGTTTCCTCCATCCTGGGTCTTGCCGGATGCAGATGGGTGTAAGATGTCTTTATTAGGCAAATCTACGTACAGTAATAGTGAGTCATCCCCCCCACCCCCCCCCCCACCCCCAACAAAACAGCGTGAATTCATTCATGGACTCAATGAAAGCATGGCACAGCGACGCTGGCCCACGTCAACTCCGATGCTTGCCATAGTTGTTGCAAATTGGCTGATGGTAGATCTCTGCTCCAAATAGCTCACTCCATCTCAACACACAGATGCTCGGTCGGATTGAGATCCGGCGGCTGGAACCGTTCCTGGACAATCCTAGCCTTCGTGGTGTGGAGCATTACCTTGCTGAAAAATGCCACTGAAGGGATGCATCTGACTGGCTGCAATGTTCGGATATCCTGTGGCACTCGGCGTTGCTCTGCTTGTATCAAGCGACCCATTGTGTGCCACAAAAACGCCCCTCGCACCTCGACACCACCCCCACCACCCCCACCAGCCTGCATTGGTGACACCTGAGGGGATGGCTCCGTGGACTAGTGCAGTTTTCGTCCTATCCTGGTCCTGCCATCAGCGCGACACAGCGGGAACTGGGATTCCAGTCCGCTGTCCAGTGTTTGCCTTCCTTAGCCCACTGCAACCACAGCTTCTTGGTTTTCCGCTGACAGGAGGTTGTCGGCTGCCATACCCCATCCGTGACAGGGGTGTGACAAGCTGTGCATGCTGATATGCCTCTTTCAGCACCTGTGTTTTACTCAGGTGCTAGTTGACTGACTGTAGCCTGGATGTTTTTTTGAGTGGTGGACTGTTCTTGCTATACCAGTGAGACTGGTGTGAAAACCCCAGCAGTGTTACTTTTCAGATACTTTCTGAATCTTTTGTCTTACCTATTCTGCCCTGAATTGTACACACACACACACACACACACACACACACACACTATCTGTCGGTACCTATGTGTGTGTGTGTGTGTGTGTGTGTGTGTGTGTGTGTGTGTGTGTGTGTGTGTGTGTGTATAGGGCAGGTACCTACAGATTGTGTGTACACGTTGTAACTGTGTTCGGCCTCCTCCTCAATAAGTCTGAACAATGCATTTGTTGTTGCATTTATAAACAGACCAAAACCAGAGAGCTGTACAATTCCAGAGGGGTTTTTAGCAAGGTATCTGTGTTTTAGCAACGAATAGGATTCAGAGGCATACTGACTCTTGGACCCACAAACATGGAACGAAACAAACATGTTATATCCAACCATGAGCGCCTCATCAGCATTCATGAAGGAGGCCCCAAGAACTTTGTAGGAGAAAAGTGAGAGGTGCATTGATATTTTTCCATTTTCCTGCCTTTTTATTTGCCTGAATGGAGATCTCTCTTGCAGCGAGCTGTTATTTGCACACAAAGAGCCAGAGTTTCAGGGGAGTTTCAGTGTTTGAAGGGAATGAGTTGGGTTTGATCATTTGAATATTTGACCTTGGGAGCCATAGACTGTTCAAATATGACATTAATGGAATCGCAAATGCCTTACACAGAGGGGAAAAGTGAGTTTTGCACTCCAGTCTGTATAGTCCCTTACCTGGAACACGTCAGTCTGCAAACAGATTCTGAAACCTGTTCAAACACCTGACGACTTAATAGGCTTTTTTATGGAGTTCCAGAACCTTGCACTAGGGGGCGATGTGGAGCAGGGGTTTAGAAACTGAGCTTGCCACCAGAAGGTTGCGTACACCAGCTTTTGCGACTTTGAGCCAGGCACTAAGTAAATATTCATCTGTATAAATATCTAAGTCACATCGGATAAAGACATCTGCAGAGAGATTAACGGATGGCAGCAGCACTGCTCTGGGACTGGAACCCACAACCTACCGGTGCGCAGTCCAGTATTCTACCGCTCCGTCCACACACTAGCCCAACAGTGCACACATTTGTTTGCATGCAGGTCATTTGGAGCAGCAGTCATGGATGCAGCAGTGACAGTGACATATTGGCTGTCCCATTGCATTTAAAATGATACAGCTCTTGGAATATGATTGGGAGGAGCCGTGCAATTTATCAGGGTGAGACTGCTACTCTACTCTATGAAGTGACTGCTCAGATAAGTAAAATGGCAGAGTGGTGTCTAGTTGCAAGGAATGCACAGTGGATGAGTGTGAGGGCTAGCTACACACTGTAGATACAGACGTGCTCGATTTCCCGTTAGGAGTAATGGTGAAATGGAAGTGAGGATGGGGGAGGTCTGACAGAGGTCAATCTAATCAAACGCACTTTAATGCAGCTCCATGCGTGAATGGTAATATGACCTGTCATGAGTCTGGAATGTAATTGCAATTCCTTGTGTGTGCATTCTGATTTTCATGTGAATTCCACGGATGGGCAACCCCTAACTTTGTTCTGTAATTTTAAATCTGAGGGGTACATTTGTTTCAACCCCTTGAAATCTGCCTCCTGCAGCCCACCAATATGAGTCCAGATCGCTTCCTTGGCTGACACTGTAAGGGGAGATCCATAAGAAACAGGCCAAGAAAAATCACTCCGCCACTCTCCTCATCTCTTATCACAAATTGGCTTGAGCATGAATTCATCATCATGCTTAAAGAAAAATATCATTGAGGTCAAGTACCACGGTGTACCGGTTCTAGACACATGAATAATAGATGCACACAGATATGCAGCATGTGCTTTATACGCCGTAAATGAATTTATAAAATGAATTTATAAATGAATTCATAATGTGAAGATGAGCCGTGTGAGGAGTTCAGGCCAAACGAAAGTGGCGGCGGCGGCGGCATGCTCAGATCTCAGTCTCTGGAGTTCCCTGGCTTGGCCGGTCACCGTCGCCTGTGCCCACACTGCTAGCTGACATTAGCAGTTGGGGGCTAATCAGCTCAGCGCCGCCGCTAATGCTACAGTCCCGGCCCGCTGCTTCGGAGAGGAATTTCCACTTTGAGGACATCAAAGGGCTCCTTGTCCTTTCATTCCCCCCCCCCACTCCACGGTCAGTGGCGCCGGCGTTTCATGTTGACGAAGGCGCGGGCACGTTTGAGCTTGATGAAGGTTCTCTGGGCGCAGGATTTGCGTCTTGTGAAGCCACGCTGTCAGGTTCGAGCCTCTGTTGCTGTGGGGGCACCACTCTTCAGCTCCGCAGCTCAGAGGCCGTCCATCACTTTCAGAGGACTGGCCTATGCTTGTGTTCACCTGTATTATTTTAGATTGAGTGTGTTTGTGTGTGTGTGTGTGTGTGTGCGCGCACGTGTGTGTGTGTGTCTGTGTGCAGGTGTGCAGAAGAGTGCATGCATGTATGAGCGCGTATGAATGCATGTGCCCTGCATCTGTACATATACGGGTGTGTGTGTGTGTGTGTGTGTGTGTGTGTGTGTGTGTGTGTGTGTGTGTGTGTGTGTGTGTGTCTGTGTCTGTGTCTGTCTGTGTCTGTGTGTATGTGAGACTGTGTAGATGTGTCTGTGCATGCTTGTATTGCGCTCGCATGCATGCCTGTGTGCGTGTGTGTATGTGCGTGTCTGCGTGCATGCCCGCGTGCTCGTTTGCATGCACGTGTGCGATGCGGGCTTTGTCTGTGCGTCTCAGCCGGGTCACTGCAGAACAGGGCTGCAGCACCGGCGGTGGCATGAATCAATGAATCACGCTGCAGAGTCACTCCGGCTTATTCTCCACACAGACACAGGCTCTCCTGCAGCTGCAAAGTCAATAGAGATGAGCAGTGCGCCGGGGCTGTTGCGTGTCCTCCTCACGTAACCCAGGGATTTGGGGAAAAACTAGGGCAAAAATCACCGCTCGTCCACACGGCCAGGACGTTACAGACCGAAAGGCTCCTGCCTGCTCTGCTGCAAAACTCCGTCCAGAGTACAGCTCTGACTGGAGGGGACGAACTGACTGCCATTGTCTATGCTGCGCTCACCCCTGTCCCCAGATCAGCCACAGAGTCATTAGTATGCTGCAAGAGTCACTCTGCACCCACATCCCCTCAAGCCCTCTGGTTTTTTTTTCACCTACCACGATCATATGATATTAAGTACACTTACTGAATGGTAAGACCTCTGGAGACAGTAGGGCTAGGGATTCTTTCATTATAGTGCATTAAACCTGAATTAAGCAGTAAGACCCTTGCCACGTAAATTATCCGGAATTTAATTTGTTAATGATAGGACTATTTTGTGGACTACAATGTATTTTAAGCACCCATTTGACATCCGAAGAAGAACATGTAGGGTGTTAAGTTTGTATTTGCGCAGCTGATCTAGCCAGTTGACATGCAGTGTTCCTATATGGTGTCGTTGCAGAAATGCTCTGGCACTGGGGTTATCTTCTGTTGTCTCTGACATTGAGGCGGTGTGCTGTGTTTGCCTTCCTGCTAGTGAAACAGAGAGGTAGCAGGATGTTCCTTTTCATGAGGAGAAATGGTGAGCAGAGTTCATCCTGACACCGGCAGCATCGCGGAGACGGGCCGCCGTTAGCAACCCTGTCCACCCGGCAACTAAATGACGTCCATCAGCAGCCGAGAACAGAGAGGTTCTCTGGCAGAGAGGCGCCCGGAGATAATGGTGTGATCATGGTTGCCTCCTGACAGCCAGCGCACACAGCGGTCAGGAGATTGGACTGTAGCAATCTGGAGGAGCGGTCAGGACATGGGACCGTAGCGGCATGGATCGCCATTATGGACATTCCAGCAGTATGGAGTAGTGTGGAGGATATTGGACCGTACCAGGGTGGAGCAGTGCTGAGGATTTTGGACTATAGCAGTGTGGAGGAGTGGTGAGGTCATTGTATTATATAACATTATGAAACAGTGGTCAGGACATTCGACCATGGCGGTGTAGAGCAGCGGTCAGAAGATTTTACTGTAGCTTTCCAGAGCTGCGGTCAGGGCATTGGACCGTGGTAGTTTGGAACAGTGGTCAGGACATTGGACCACAGCAGTATGGGGGAGTGGTCAGGACATTGTATTATGGAATATTGTGGTCAGGACATTGGACCACGGCAGTATGGGGGAGTGGTCAGGACATTGTATTATGGAATATTGTGGTCAGGACATTGGACCATGGCAGGAAAGATCAGCAGTCAGGACGTTGGACATATGAACACAGAGCTGTGCTCTCTAATCACACATCCAAAGCTGTAGTTTCATACGCTGCCACACCTGAATCCCCCCTGTGAATCTCCACCTACTGTATACAACTGGAAGGAGAAGTACGAGGCTGCTTGCCAAGCGCAGAGATTATGAACCGTAATGGGCAGTAATGGTGAGAAATCTTCGCACACACTTCGCGGATTGTTGGAGCAATTCTAACGCATTGACTTCTCCGTTAGACAAAGAGCGCGGCGCAAACCTCGGAGCTAAGCAGCGTGTCTGTCGGCCACCGCTCGCTAATGTGCTAATGGACTGCAGAGGCAGTGTGTTTCAGTGTTCGGTACAAAGGCTAAATGGCCGCTCTGAAACAGGAGTGCTCTAATAAAATAATGACTAGATTGTTGGTTTTTACTTTTGCTGTGTGAAGGGAGAAGTGCCTTTGCTCCTCACAGTGGGGCGATGCCCGAGCCCCTCCGTAGCAGGCGCTGTGTGTTGAGGTATGGCTGGTTTGGCAGCCATAGTCCTCCAGAGGAGATTGATAAGCCGACCGACGCACGCTTCATGCCAAGATGGTGTCATTCTTTTGGCAAAGGTGTGGAGGTTCCTCACGATCCACAGTGTTAGCATATTGTTAGCCCCTCAAGGGGAGCCCCCTTTATAATTTTAGTAAATCAATATTTGCATGCTATTGCAACAGGTGCAATTTCCCGAGCCTGTATCCAAGGAACCACAGCTCTGGGAGAGGCAGTGTTGATAAATTCACCATTTTTTCCCCTCTCAGGGTGTTTATGTGTTTACTGTTCTCCTTTTTCAGGCAGGATCTTTTCGTGCTAGCGTTCAACAAAGGCAGATAACCTTTACCGCAGAACAGAGATCTCTCGTCTGCGGTGGAATTTCGGTGCCGTGTTGTGTAAACAGCTTGGTATTTGATTTTCATTAAAAGGATGGGTTTGTTGTCTGGTAGACCGTGTGCAGGAGTTTCAGGGTGAAAGCTACCAAGAAGGACAGTTGTGAAATAGGTTGTTTTTGTTAGGCTGCTGTCCGCTGAGCAGCTCCGCGCTCCTTTGTTATGTAAATTAGTTATAGATCTTCTTTTTTAGCCTGGAATCATTCCAAGCCTCTCTTTCTCATCTGTTCAGTCATGTGACTGACTCTACCATTCTGCTCTCAAGAGTCTGTCCCCCTCTCACACACACGCATTGAGAAACCCTTACACACATTCACAGTCTGTAATAGATGCAGTCACTCTCACACACATTCACAAACGTGCGCTGACAGACATGCACACCCGTACACACACACACACATTAGACATTCACAAACACGCTCTAACTGATGCCCTGACTGTAGCATACACATACACACACGCTCACACGCACATACCAGCAAACACTACCACAAATGCATTGTTATGGACAAACACACACTCTCACACACACAGATTCAAAAACACGCTCTGACAGACTTTCACACCCAAATGCATGTATTCACAAACATATTCTGACAGACAACCACGCACATGTGCGCACAGTGCACACACACACACACACACACACACCCACACACACATACATAAATAGAGCACACAGCCAGTGTGCCTTGGAATAGCGGTGGTGAGGGACAGACAGGGTTGGAGGCAGTGCACTGCGGATGGGAAATGAAGGCATTCCTGAGGCTACAGGAGCAGAAGCATGCAACTCCCATTGTTCCTCAGACAGAGCAGGGGGAGGAGGTGTGTGAGTGCTCTTGGTGAGCTGGGGGCGTCAGTGCAGATTTTGGCGGGTGGAGGGAGGAGGGCCAGTGATGCTTATACTTTGCAGTGGGTCTAAGGGAGGCTCTGTTTCCCTCCTGTTTGATTTCTGAATTACTCTTCTGAAGGAGGATAGATTCAAAGGGTGATTTTCCCAAGATGCACCTGATTCATTTTCCACTAACTCCAATCACACCCAGTCACACACACACACACACACACACACACACACACACACACACACACACACACACACACACACACACACACAGCCACATCCTCCCCAAAGTCATCGGCACGCCTCATCGCCACCGCAGTCAGATGGGAAATCCTGGGGTATCAGTCCCCTGGTTGACACAGGTCGTCTCTTACAGAAGACTCTCTGCGCGTAGATTAACGCCAACAATGAGCCAGAGTCATAAATATGCGCTTCCATCCTCTTAGATAACTCTAATGCCTTTCCGCTTAATTTGCGTGTTGTGTTTCCTGACTGGGAGCTGCGCTAAGCCGGGGCGTCACGGGCCCGGGCGCTGGCAGACGCGCTGGAGCGCAGCGGGGGGAGAGAGCGTGCTCCATGGCGATAGTGAGTCTCGCGCCGAACGCACGTCAAGAGCCCCGGCTCCGAGGAGAGGGGCCCCCGTCGCCCCGGTGATCCGGAGCGAGCTGTCAGAAGAGTCAGAGGGTAGGGCTGCGATGGGCTTTGATCACTGTTTAAGGACTTTTAAAGTGCCTTCGCGCTCCCATTGTTTTGCATTTTCAAGTCTGCTGCAGAAAAGCACCACGCTGCTGGTTTTTTTTCCCATTACAAAAAGAGATCTGCCAGCTAATAAGTAGTTAGTCACTGACATTTTTAATTTGCTACTGCTCAGGGCTATGATGCATTGGACTCACACGGCGCAGTGATGGAAATAAGTGTAGCTGTCTCTCCGAGGTCGTTCATGGTTCTTTGCATTTTTCTGCCTTCCGTGTGCAATTTAAGCTGTGATATAGGCCCACCCCTGAAAATGGACTTTTTCTGTTCCGGCGTGTTCTTTGTACCATCAGTCGACAGGACCAGAGGTAAAGGCACCCCTCACATCTGTGACCATCCTCCCATCATGCACTGCATCACCAACTCTCACATTTTCACTTCCTGCCTTCTTTGAAGATTAAGTGGAAAGCAAATGGAAAGCTGTTGCTGTGGTTGTGTCAGTATTATTTCAGGAGGGATGCTGAGTTGAGTTGAGCTGGGTTGGGTGAGATGGGAGATTTTCCTAGCAGTCGTGGAGCTTCTGTACGAGTCTGAAATCTGTTGGGGCCTGCCCTGATGCCTGTGATTGGTGTCACAGCTGGTGGCGTTTCCTTCCCTGTCCAATCTATTGTGAAGAGTGACAATGACTTACAAGTGATATCTGACAACAATTCCCATGCATGTTGTTTAGAACAGAGACGTGTTAGGACGTTTATTACAATATGCAGAGAAAGTAGGCAAATACAACATGATGACCCTCCTGGTCATATGTTTACTCACAGGTGATACCATTTGTATAAGCTAATGTCTTCACTCAGGTAAGTCTCTTCTGTGCATGCATTACTATGATTAAACTGGATTGCTAGTGGAAATGTGCCTACCAGTATGTATCTGTGTTGGGCGACACTGTGATGTTGCTTGCTCTTTCTGCACTATGCCGTAATAGAAAAATAAAAAGGCAACCGTTCGGGAACAGCAGGGTGCCAATGGCAATTTCTCCTGAAAAAGTCGCACTGAAGACATGTTGGCAAAAAAGTGGACAGAATTAGCAGTCTGGAGCACTGGAGGAATGGACAAAGACAAAGAGTGGACAAAGACGACGAGTAACAGCATTTAGTGTAAAAGCTTTAAGATTCGTTCCAACTGGATCTTTAAACTCAGCAATTATCGACTGGAGCAGCTGCGCCGAAGAAGAGAGTCTGAATCTGGAGTTTAATAAAACGGCGCCCTCCCTGTCGGATGCCGCATGCTCCGAGTCGCCGTCCACCTGCTCTCGTCTCTGTCCGGGGCTCCCGCCGTCATTAACGCTGTCCCTGGTGAGTGAGAGCGTAATGCAGCCAGAACGAAGTGGCCGTTCGGCGCTGCGGAGGCCGTCTCCGGCAGACCCCAGTGCCCGCCGCGTCCGGAGAGAGATGACACAACTTCCTGTCACATTCCGGCCTCTCAGTACGCCATTAGTCCTGCCACACTCGGCTCTGCCCTTTTCCTGTTGTGACTACAGACAGGGTAAGGCAAGGACACGCCGGCTCATTTTCCCCTCCCAAGATAGAAACGAACTTTATGTTCTTTGAAGTTGCCTCCCCCCCCCCGTCCCCTCTCGCCTTTCAAGTACCATCTATCACCATGGAGTAATAATTTCATTTGGTGTGGAAAGCCCAACTTATTATTTTCCCCGACGCTTTCATTTTCAGGCCTCCATCGCCTGCAGAGCGGAGACAAATGTGGTTTTTAAGGCCCGTGAAATAAAAGCCAGGGCTGCATTTCTGCATCCGAGCAGCTTAAATAAGTGTCTCGGAGGTTCGCGGTGGCACAGACTCCTTTGATTTTAATATTTTTGTGGGACGCGCCGCTGTACTTGGGACGGCGGAGCGGCTGCGTGATTAAATAAACGCTGTCACCTTCACCAGGAGGACACGTCCGACGCCGGCTTCACGGGCACCACAGCCGTCCCAGACACACACGTACACCTGCGACGGGAGCCAATGAGAGGAGGGGAAGAGGTGCTGGAAAAACATGCATTCTTCCATTGGCTGGTTGCAGAGTCCTCAAGCGCATTCATCCACACTACACAGTCCCTGCTTTTCACATACTGAGCATTGAGTGTCTAAATGTGGCAGTGTGTTCGGACTGTTCAGCACCTGAGATTCGCTCCCTTCCTCCCCTGCTCTTAGCTGTGTTTGCCCCCCCCCCCCCCCCCCCCCCCCCATCCCCTGGAGTGAATGAGTGAGTCGCAGACGTGTTAGAGTAATGGTCCAGAAATGTACAGATCTGCAGGGGGTTTATGGGGTAGAGCGCTGTTGGTGGAGCAGAGTAAGGCTGTGCCTTCGTGTTTTATATGGAGCCACAGCGAGTGGCCACAGCAACAGCCCTCGGGGTCCCTGGGAAATTCCCCCCACCCCACCCCCGTCTTTGATTGACAACGCTCTGGAACTGCAGTTTACAATGGTTTGTGGGCGAGCGCCTATCAGAGTGCTGCTTCCATGCTGCCTTCCCAAAAGCCCGGGCCAGGAGTGCATTCGGTGGGATGAACCCGTGCGACAGGAATGCTCCTGGCCCCGCTTGGACCTCGGGACGTGGGCTCCGATCCGCGGGCTCCGATCCGCAGGCTCCTGTCCACCACAGCGGCAGTCATAGGGAAGCTCCGCCTGCAGCGCTTCCCACGGCAGGGGCGGCGGAGGTTATTATTTATAATCATTAAGCTGCTTATCAGACACCCTCATCCATTATGTCTCTGCTTACGCTGAGGGATACGCCGAAGCGCCGGCATATATTATTCATCCGATTGGCTCTCCGTAATCGGCTCGCGAGCGCCGGAATTAATCACTCGCAAAATAGTTCCCTTCCCGGTTCCGTCAAGACCTTCCTAAAGAGACCCGGTGCGATTATATGTGGCGGAAGCGGCGCAGGGCGGGACGGGGCGAGCAAGGCGGGCGATCTCGGGCCACGTGCTCCACGGGCAGGAGAGCAATCAAGGAGGTGAGATATTCAGCCACCGCTGAAAGGATTTCATAGTCCTCCATTAAAAAAAATCCCATTGAAAGAAAAGGAGATATAGCACCAGATGATTGCTCCGGAGGTGAAATTGGATTACCCGCCCTGTAAAAGCGAAGCGTCTCGCTTCCAGTCCGCTGGGACCCGTGGTCTTTTAAAAAGGAAGGACTTGATTGCACTGGTGGAAGTGGTCACGGTGCCTACCTCTAAAGGATCCGATTATACTTTCTGCAGAGCGGGCCTTCCTGAAGGAATAGGGTATTTGTTGTCCTATTTAGAAGGTCCTGTGCAGTGAGGAGTCGACCGCAGAACACAACCATAAGTTTGGGGTACGAAACAAAACCAGGAATGACCGTGCCTCCCTCCAATAGTCTTGTCAGAACTATATCCTTCAGTACGTCTACCATGTGCTGGACTGAAGTTGGACTGTCCCAGCTGTGCATCCTGCCTGTAATCATCCCGTGTCATTTCCTGTAAGCCACTGGAGAGGCCCTGCTTTGTAAATATGTCAGTGGAGCTTTCTTCAGTTTTGTTTGTATAAAGAGATATTTACTTCACATATTGAGTCTCCGAGAGCACATTTCTCGCCCAGAGGAAGAAGTTGAAAGCTGGAGCTTGGAGGGAGAAAGATTGTATGCATAAATAATTCATGAAATGTTTCTTCATTATTTATGTTTGTTTTTATTATCATGCATTTATGGATTATGGGGAACCTGATGCATTTGGAGAACCTGGCTCTAGGTTGGTGTCAGTAACCATATCTTCAGGAATCTCAACTTCACGGACTTATACTTTAACTTTGGGAACATTAACTTTAGCAACCTTTTTCAAAGGAATCTTACTTTTAGGAATTTAAACTACTGAAAACTTAACTTTAAGAACTTCAACCTCAATAACCTTGACTTTAGGGACCTGAATGAAAGGAATCTTAAATTTGGGAACTTTAATGCCTGGAGCCTTTACTTTAAAAACTTCCACCTCTAGAACCTTAACTTTGGGGATGTGAAAAATAAGTGAGTACAGTGTAGTCTGTTAACCAGTCAGCGACATCTCCAATATTGTTTGACAAGATAAAGCAAATGTTCAAGGGTTCAGAATCATTAGCACCTTTAATTTTACAAGGTTACTTATGGATAACCTTGTAAAATGCTGCATTACATGTCTTTGTTCAGAATTGATTGTCAGTTCACCAACACCATAATTAACAGCTATTATTAAGTCAGTAGTTGTGAATGAAATGTGACTGTTTGTAAACTTGGGAAAGTGTACATATATGTGGTTATCATTACCATATTGAGTGGTTCTTTAGCACCAATCTATGTACAATCAAGTTAGAAAATCGAGTTAGAAAGTAGGCAGTGTGGAAGGGAAACTCAGATCATACACGTGAGATCCATCAGTGGAAACGCTCAACTGCAGGCTTGCACCTCGTTTGGGCGTCGAGAGAGGCCTTACAGCCGAAATGGGAATTTCAGCGGAGGAAAAAAGCCCTTACAGTATGGCACACCTGCGGGAGCGTGACTGGCGCTACAGTTGTGTGCAGAAGGCGCAATCTAAAACAGAGCAGGAGTGGGGACTTCTGCTATTTACACTGCGTACAGAAATACAGCAGTGCGACACAGGAGCAGCTCGCCCCCTCAGACTAAAATGGAAGAGGAGCCTTCATGATGATCGCACCTCCGTGGAGATGTGATTACCTGGGCACTGGGCCTGTGAGCCTGACGGCCATGGGCTTGAACCCTGTCAGATATGCAGGATGTACGTGCTCGTGTGCCTGTGAACAAATTTCAGTAGAAACGGACTAAACTGGGAGATCTCGGAATCGTGTTGAGACTATTGGCCAAGTATGCTTTTACACATACAAGGAATTTTGCTCCGGTTACAAAGTCTCTTGTAGTGCTTTCATACAATGTCAAGGTGACAACAACAAATACCAGCCAGCAGCAGTGGTACAACAAACAGCAGCAGTAGTGCAGGACATGCACATGGAATGGAGTAAGGATATAGTGAATGAGGTGTATAAAAACAAACAGGAACACATACTGTACAATAAGTTAACAGCTACAGCACAATAAGTTAACATGTATGTGAGTGCAGGCTGTGGGTCTGTTGTAGACAACCACTGCACTGTGTTGTACTGTATACAGCTATTGCACAATGAGCATGAGATAAAGTGTACCCGACTGCAGGCTGTGGATATGTACAACTATAGGAGAAAGCCAAGCTGAATAGGTGATGTAAGGATTCTTCAGCAGTGTTGGTCACTCCATAAAAAGTGAAGGGTGAGGAGGACAGTGACCGCAGCTATGATTCTCCCTGCACTGAATGCTAAGGCTGTGGCGTCAGCTCTCCAGCGGCTCACGCGGCTCCAAGCCTCCGAGCTGACCCCGCGGTCACTGACTCACAACCTGCCCCCGGCGGCAGATTGTGTCACTGGGCAGCGCCGGGGGGGGGATTAGGCTGACAGCAGCACATTCTAGGCCCCCCCACAGCCCCCCTCCAACCCCCCCCCCCCCGTCTCATCCGCATGTCTGAGCATCACCGCAATCACATCCTACAAACCATCTGCAACACCCACCCGGGGACCGGGAGATAGCCTATCAGCGCTGATGACATCAGCCTCCGTTGCATGCGTCTCTCTGTCTGTCTCTCTCTCTCTCTCTCTCTCTCTCTCGCTGTCTTTTTCCTCTTTCTCTCTCTGTCTTTTGTCCTCCTCTCTCTCACCACGTCTGCCGGGCACTGGATCACTCTGCCTCTCCATGGCTCAGGGAGGAGACGGGCACCGCGGTATGAGAATGCTGTCACAGCATTGGATCCAGTAGGGGGAAGAAAGACATTAGTCCTTACTGAATCCACCAGCTGGCGTCTGGTGGTTGTTCTCCAAGTGGGCGCAAGTGTCTGCTTCAGTTTTTGCGAGGTCCACGTGTTGAGAAGGGCGAAACGTGGTCAGCTTCGACTCAAGCCAGGAGAGAAGTCAGAAACGTGATAAAGATTGCAATTTCCCCTCAAACCAGAGAGGAGAAAGAGAACACAAACTTTCGTCAGGGAATCACTCTTCTTGAAAATATGCTCAAGTCTTTGTTCAAGGGTATGTATATGGCAGGTTTGTGTGTGTGTGTGTGTGTTTTGGAATTTGTATTAATGTCAAATCAACACCAGAATCTCTGTTATAGTTTGGCAGTTATGCACAGTGGGCAGAAGAACGCTTCAGGTTTTTGGGTTTGGACTTGGAATCACATTTCAGGTAGTGGACAGCACTCAGCATGAATTGCTACAGATCATCCAGCTGACTGAATGTAAAAACGGGCAATATCACTAATGGAAGCCACTCAACACAAGGGAGTCTACTATGCAAATATATGATAACTGCAAAACCAATAATGCCAGGTTTACTGGAGTGGAGAGAGTTGTAAAGAGGCCACTTTATCGACAGCAGACAGGAAATGCATGCATACACACTACCTGTATAGTGGAGTGTGTTCATGGAGGTTGATGCTGACTCTAACACAGAAACACAGATACCGCTGTTCAGTGATGCATAAAACTATATACTGGGAGATTTTGTGGTTGCTTTGGCATTTGTCATCAGAAGCTAACACTGATGAGAACCACCCCCACTCATGGTCTGCGTGTCAGGAAAGTAATGTTTGAAAGAACATTCTACCTGTGTTTTCTATCACAATTAAAATCTAACACCTTGGCTACCTTTGTTACCTGGTGGATATGAATATGACTCATGTCACTGCTTGTTGATTGTCAAAATAATTAGTCTTGTTGAGTAACACAGTAATGGTATGATAATAAAGAATTTAAACAATGATGATGTTACTATAAAGTTATGGTGACCACTGTGTCTGTAGTGGTGCATGATACACAGTATGCAGTTGTTTCACTCAACACCATGCACACCTGCACTGTTTGCTGGGGGTATTTACTTGCATTCTGTCATTTATGGTTGACTGTGTCATTTGCACACTCTGGTCCGTTGACTGGATTACATCAGTCAACATCAGTGATGGTGCTGTGGTAACATTCCTCTTTCCATCCACAGTGAGACCTAAGAATAGTTTTTTTATGTGTTGCTCTTTTTTAATTTGGCAGCAAGTAACGACTTCTGGCTCTAGATGTGGCAGTTTTATGCCTACACTCCTGTATGGGTGGTCAGCAATGGTGTGAGATTTGTGAGGGAGTGGTGTTTCTTGGAGGACAGAGGGAGGCTGTGAGTCACAGAGGGATTGTGGGAATGATACAAGGAGGTGGTGTGAAGGGTGTGGCCAGAGGGATGTGGGAAAGGTGAAAGGACGTGTTGTAGAGCATAATGGTAGTAGCTTTGTTATCCAAAGGTTGCACGTTTGATTCCGAGGTAAGGCACTGTGCAGCTAGACCCCTAGTGTAGGATGTTTACTCAGCCTGGAGAGTGTTGCCCTATTTTGGTTTTTCTCTGCTGAAAAATAAATTCAATATTCATGGTTCAGCCTTGGGGTGTTGCTTTCACTTGAAAGAATGATCTTTCCAAGCCCTGGTCACAGCTGCTAAATTTTGTCCTTTTCCCACTTTCCTCTGCTCTTGAACAGAGGCATGTGTTATTGACAGGAGAATGACCAATCAGGCGCCATGTAGAATATCAGAGCTGAGTGCAGAAGGTCGAATGTTGGCAGTCTTTCCAGATGGGGCTGTCTTGACAAAGTGACTTGTGCATGCTGCTACTATACTTCCCGGGAATAGGATACTAAGCCTGAATTGCTTCACTGAATGTCCAGTTTGACAATAATGTGTGTGCTATGTGATAATGTGTGAAAATATTAAGTTTCCCCACATCAGGGCATCTGAAAATCAGTCAATCAATCAAGCTATTAATCAGATGTGATACTGTTTTCCTGAAAATTGTGGGTCCTAACTGGACTGTTTTAGAGCAAGGGCATTGGAAATGCCAAGGGTGACAAGCCGGGAGCCAGTCCTCTCCTGAACCCAAATTGACAGGCTGTCTGTAGAAACTTTCCCTCTTTATTGCAGTGGGTTGCATAATGCACCGAGGTTTGTGTTGCTGGATAGCCTTGGTGCACATTCAGTTTCCCAAATACACTGTTCACAGGGGTGTGCGCAACATTTTATGAAATTTTTGCTTTGTTTAGCGCCTGGGGGGGGGGGGGGAACGCACCCGCCGTTCGGTGCTTTTCTGAATGAAGCTCCGCTTATTCAACGTGGGGAGACATCGCTGTCTCCGCAGCGCCCGTATACCAATGTCAGATTGATGACATCTGAGGCTGTAGGTGAAAACCAAGGACTCCCGTAAACTCTGAAAGCCCTCCCGGATAAACCCCCCCCCCCCCCCGAAATAAAGCTGTCAGGAGCGGAGCTCGTTACCGCCGTGAAGCTCCGGCGCGCCTCTTCTCCTCTTGATTGTGCCCCCGAGTGTGTTCTGCTCAGCAGATGCCGGTCGGCACAGATCAGAGATAAGGCCTCATCAGCAAAGGTTCGTCACTCGGGGGTGGTGGTGAGGAGAAGCAGGAAAGCTTTGGAGGAGATGCGAATCTGCTCGGGGCTCCTCTAAACTCCCCGGTGATTGATTAGTTTTCCCTGGACCGCAAAAGCCGGGGCACACAGGAGAGCCTCTTTCCGGCGCAGCCAATCAAAAAGCCGACAAAGGTTTGGCTGCGCCCGTTTGCTTCACTAAGTTTCTCCGCGTCCCGCTCTCTCTCAGCCAAAACGCCGGCCACATCCCTCTCTCTGCGAGCAGCCGTTATCTCGCAGCGCCTTGAGTAGGTAATTTTTTTTTTTGTTTGTGTGAACAAATAAACAGCCACTGGTCTTGGAGGATGGTGTGCTGTGCTCATTTGTTAAATTGAAACAGAGTGGTGTGCAAGCACCGCGCCGCAGCAAGGAGCCGCTGGTATTTGCATTTTGGGTGAGGTGCCAGGTCTTGGTGCGATTAATCCGTCGTGCTTGGCTGGACTTTACGGTCATTTGTTTTTGGAGAGTTTTGTTTGTTGAAGGCCTTTAGTGTAGCCTTAGAAAAGGAGGCATTCGGTGTTGGCCCAGTCCTCAGTGGTGCCTCATCTGTGAATTATAGAACAATTACAGGTTGTTAATGCATACATTATTCTCCTTTGTGAACGATGTTGCTTTTACACAATGGTAATACATGCATTGTTCTCCTGTATGAATGACATGACATACCTGTTAAAGGTTGTTAATGTGTTACAGGTTTATATGTACATTGTGCCATTGTTGTACTGTGTGAATGACATAGATGTTACAGGTTATTCGTGTGTGTTTTCTCCTCTGTGAATGATATTTGACTCCACTCCAAACATACACATGCGCACACACACACACACACACACACACACACACACACACACACACACACACACACACCTCCACTACTGAGTGATGGGAATTACCAGAGTTTCCAAAGAGCCATACACTCATTGCCATACTGCACACACTGTGAGGGTTTCCTGGAGGCTAGGTATCAATAATTGAAGGGAAACCGTGAGGTGTTCAACATGCAAATTTCAGGGAGGGCACACTATCCATACAACTCTGGGAATGGCAGTGGAGGTTCATCACCATGCCAACAGGATCACAGTCAGTCTGAAACCAGTTCTGCGTTAGGGATGTTTGTAGCAGGAAGGAGCAGGTTAGCACTGGTCTGTGTTAATTCTTTGAGTGAGCAGTGGGAAAGACACAGCCATATAATTGCAGGCTTTTGCAGCCTAACAGCTGAGTGCTGTGCATTCTACTATTGTGCACACTCGTTCTTGAGAACCAGTTAACAGTAACTATTTAGCCAGAGAGACAGAATAGGGAGGATTTCTCCCTGCATAGCTACACGGAGTTGTTTGTTTAACACTCAGAATCAGGGCAATGTTTCAAAAGTCTTTTACTTAATTTTCTTCCACACTTGTTTTCAGAATTTTACACCTGACACATGTGTATGAGTGATATGCTTTGTGAATCTGCTGTGTTTTATTCAGGGATAACCCAGCATTGCTGCAGGCCTGGCTTATGCTGGCTTCAGCCTGGCTAGTCAGGGGCATCTGGGAAATGAACGAGTAAGCAGATGCGGACTGTTCGCTTTGTCCGATGAACAGAAAGTGCAGGCGAAAGCAGGTTCCTTTCGGCTGGCCCGTGAGTCCCCCCCACGCCCCCCACCCCCACTCCCAACCCCGGCGAGGGGGGTGCTGCGAGCGTGAATGCCACCATAATCCGAGCCTTTGAAACGCTGGCCATAGGAAGTCCCGCTGTTTCCTAATTGCCCCGATGGTTAGATTAGTGTAATCACAATGGGCCTTGCTGACATCATCTCTTGCTGTCATAAACAGAAGGATTTCGGGGCTGAAAGGGGCCATGATGAGGGGTCCGCCCCGGGGGATCAGCACTGTCAAAACACCAGCGGCATCCTGGCCCTGCACTCAGGGCTCCATCACATGGGTAACCGGAGATACCCGCCAATTGAATTTTGGCAAATCGTTAGCTCAAATGGACAGTCTTTACAAAAGCAGGAACAGTTGAAGTGCATCTGCAGCGTGTGATTGTGTGTGCTCAGCCTTAATGCAAAGAAGAATGTGAAAGTCACACGCTGTAATTTACATTTATTTCGGGTGAAATGAAAAAAATTACAGTTTATTGCCACAAGTGGTGCCTTTGTCACGGTTCGGTACATTTGAGCATATTTAGACATAAAAACGCAACCTGCTTTATTGGCTGGAAAACTGAAATATCTTCTTTAAACAGACAATGTGTTTATATTGTTTAAATCACAGATAGAGAAGCGAAATGCAGCTGTGCACCAGGCGTGTGGCCTACTTACAGCAGGGTAGAATTGAATTGTTTTTGACTTTATTGTTGCTTTTACCGGAATGCTTATTTTTAAATTGTAGCAAAGAACAAAACCATGCTGTATGTCTGTTGAAAATGGATCATAAGTCCCTGAAATCGTTTTAAACGTAGTATATCAATAATAAATGAAAATTTGGCTAAATGTCTAGCTTGCACAGCTGAGCGTTTACAAGAGCAGACATTTGACATTAGCATTCTCTTTCAGAAACCTGAACATATTTTAACCATTATTAAATGTCATCAGCCATCATGCTGATATTGAAAATATTTTATGTTCTATTATTTGTATTATTATTCTTTTATTGTAGAATCTAGGTAGGGGGATGCTGAAGAGGCAGAGTTTGGTTTATTTCACTACGTTTAATTGAAACCCAGTGATCTATCAGTCACCCTGCTGGCCTCTAACCCTAAAACCTAAACCTAAATCACCTGCAGTGACTTCCTATTGGAAATCACTGCCACCCACCCACTTATGCAGTCATGAAAAAATCTACCTCATTCTAGCAATGTATTCTGCGCACACATTAATATGTCAGCTGGGCCAAATAAAAACAAGAACTGGGTCACAGTTTGCCCACAAGCCGCACGTTCTAACCGTCTGTGTTTAAATCACATCAGATTCTTGTTTTTTGTGGGTCAAAAATGCTGAGAAATAAGAGGTTCAAGGTGTCCAAGGTGTTTCCCTTGATGAATGACAATGAATGCTGTGATGTGATTTTATTAGCACCTGAGAGAGTAAATAGGTTACATTTTCTGAAGCAGCGGCATCACTGTAAACCCAGTGTTTCGCGCGTGTGTGTGTGTGTGTGTGTGTGTGTGTGTGTGTGTGTGTGTGTGTGTGTGTGTGTGTGTGTGCGCGTGTGCGCGTGCGCGTGTGTGTGTGTGTGTGTGTGCGCGTGCGCGCATGTGTCTCTGGCATTTCCCCCCCCCCCTTTATAACAGTGGAAAGTAAACATGGAATTGGAGTGAGCAAGAGCGGAGTATAAAGGCCGGCCTAAGCCCCTCCCCCTGCCTCATCACTGCGGCTGCCGTTGAGATCACGCTACAGTGACACCGGCGCTGTTCTCTGAAGCTCCTCAATAAAGACTAAACGCATCAGATGGGAAGGAGAAAGGCGAGAGCCGAGGGCCGCCGTCTGGTCCTGTCGGCCGGTCCTCCTCGCCCCGGTGCTGATTGACAGCTCGAGTCTTGTAATACGACGCCTGGCTTGCGGCCGCGGGGGGGGGGGGGGGGGGGGGGGGGGGGGGGGGGGGCGCGCAGGACGTTGGCGGAGACGCGGTAAGAAAATGTCCTAAGCAAGAGTGGCACTCAGTGGAGAGCGCAACTCCTTCACCCTTAAAGGATGTGGTCACTGCACTAAAATTAAATCATTTCATGCTTGAGCCAAAGTCATCTGGCCAAGTTTCATCCTGTTCTGTCCACATCCTATTCGGTGATCCTGTTACGAGATAGAGACACACACAGAAATCTCCAAACGTTATACAGAGCTGCAGACATGGATCCCAGATGCTGTCACACATGGTCCCTGACCCTGTTTTTATCCACAGAGTGGTTTCATTGGTTGTCTATGCTCAGAATTACATCCAAGGACAGATAGGTGATTGCACATTGTAAAACCTTAATGATCCAGTAGAGTGCCAAATCTGTACAGGCATTATGATATAAATGCATATCCCATATACAGTAGGAATGCCAGACGGAGCTCTCTTCCTTGTAAATAGAATATTATGGCTAAAGCCCAAGGTCCATGATCAAATCAGAGGTGCTCAGCCTTTTGAGGTAGAATATTGTTACAGAAATGGTCGCCCAACCTTAGTGTTTACTACAGAACACTGTGGCACCGAGGCAATGCCTCAGAAGTGACCCCGCTTCACCTGATGTACTTTGTTAGATGAGAAACAGTGTGGCACAGTCGTTCGGCTACCGGAAACAAATGAGGTGGTCAGGGGTTCAAGTCCCGTAGAGGACGTCGCTATCGGTCTGTCCTGTTATCTGCGCCGTTATTGCATACAGAGTGGACTTCAGAGTAATGCTTTATCTGCTAGGTTAGCGGCTGCTGTACTGGGACTCGCATGGATAGTGAGGGTCATTCGGTGAGTGAATGCTAATCATGTAGGCCCACTCACGGAAAGTGTGTCCTGCTGTCGCTCTCTGACACGGCAGTCCATTATCCACGTGCCTCCGAGTTTAAATACAAGTTGCGATTTCAAATAATTGCCCCCCCCCCCCCTCCCTGCGACACCCACATTACACAGTCCTCTTTCCACCGTCTCCTTTTCCGCGGTAGCTGCGGGGACGTGTACTCAGATTGATCTGCTGTTTTGTTCTCTGGCGCGGCGGGGGATTTGTCTCCATTGTTTCCCCTCTCTGCGGGAGGTTTCAGGTACACGGCGCGTACAGCGCGGGGCTGCGCTTTGCGGCGGCTGCCGCAGACGCGCTGCTCGGGAATCCACTCGGAGCCGGTCTCCAGCGAGCGCTCATTATCCGCGGCGCTCTCAGCCCCTCGCGCCGATTCCTCCACTTAAAGCCTCGACACCTTCTCTTTTCGGCATTTCCTTTTTCTTTCCCAACAGAGGAGGAGAGAAAAAAAAGGCTTCCCATCACACGCCGAATGTGTTTCCTTACGCTAAACAACATGCTATTTCAAAGGACATTGCGTGCTCTGAGGCCTGTCAGAAAAGATATTTCACCCCTCCACTCCCATGCAGCCAGTGCTGGTAATACACAGTGTAATCTAATTATTGTTTGAAAGTCTCACCAGAAAAACTGTACAATGCAACATTGCATATTGGGTATGCTAATCTACGACTGACTAAAAGAACTGAAGTTGCTTCTTCCCGCGAGGTGATGGATAATGTTTGCAAATCATTCTGTATACTAGAAGCTGTTGTCCACATTATGCCTGAGTTTTTTTTTTTTTTGGAAAACCACAAAAATCAAAGCAGGTGGAGACTGTGGAGATGAAGCTGTCTTCATGTATTATGGATGAGGCCCAGCGGACTGTTTGGATTTCTAGAATTAAGTTAGAACCAGGAGTCTGGGGAATGTTCTTTTTTGGATGTTCCTGGCATGGGAAAGAACCGAAACAATGTTCCAGTCTAATTTAGAAACCTCAAAAAAAGTGTTTGGCAGGAGGGTCTTCCTCACACAAAAAGATCAACCGCGGGGATCCGGTTTTGTCATGGAGTTTGCTTTTCCCATTATAGGACTGATTGATCAACAATCGAGGCTCCGGGGTAATGTTGCTAAGCAATTTAATGGTTGTAGTGGATTCATTTTCTTTTCATTACATTATTTCACGCTTGGACAGCCAGGGGCATAGAGAGATGAGCGAGCAAAGCCCAAAATCTGCTCCCGTACGGCGTGTGTCATGGGGCACGTGTCGTCCCTGCTGGGACCAGCCGGAGAGATTTGATTTGCAGCCACCAGAGGTTTGTCAGAGCTGTCACATCTTTCAGCTCCGGCGTGAAGAGTATTGGCAGCCAGCATGGCATTCTCGGCCCTATAGCTTCACCATCACTGGCAAGGTCATATGGCAGAGATGGCACAGTGATGGCACTCGGCACACTCGGCTCTGATTGGCTCAGGTGCATGTGTGGTGCATCCGAGCTTATCTGAGCTTGCCCGCTTTGAAACTAAGCAGACCCGCTATCGGCGCTGTGCTTTCTGGGACAGATTAAGTTACTGAATGCAATAACCTGGCCTCGGAGGGTGTGGCGTCATGTGTCCTGATGTGACGTGTGAGGTAGCCGTGTGTCCTCAGTGTGTGTGCTTTCACTCAAGCTGCCTGTATCCTGGCAGTGTGGAAAATGGGCCCTCTCAGATAACGTATTTACACATTTCAAACGCCTGCATGGGAATATCCCTTCTCAGTCACTGGCAGCATCAATTAGACCAGCGGCTGGAGCTGACAGTATCATAACAGTTTTTTCCTGTAATGCGAAGCATTCAGGAATTCATTTGCACTTAAGTTTTAGATGGTCGCATCCTCAGTGTAAGGCTCTGCTGTCAGTGTAGATATTTCATAATCGTCTGAGAAAAGGCTGTCATTCAAATGATAAATAAATCGCATACGTTGGACTGGCTTGTGACATGCTGACTAAAGTAGCCGGGGATGGTAATGGAGGCACATTCTCTGCCGATTCGCGCATGAGAAGATTGTCTTGATTGAGTGGAGATGTACGGTTGGATCTGAAAGCACATCGCGTGCAGATTCGGTGCATTTCTGGCTCTTTGGTGAGCTTGCATTACGAATATGAAATTCCCTGAGCTGATACACCATGAGTGCTTCAGTCTCCTACCCCACTGTCATTCACAAATACTCTGGAGTGCCCATATCCTCTTATGATTAACCTTGGACAGAAACATCAGTTGGTTCACAAGACTTGGGAGATAGATAGACAGTGGCCCTCAAGCACTGATCTGAGATCAGCTAACTTAATCCTAGTCCCAAAGGCTGCTGTTCTGACTGAAAAATGAGTCAATGTTGAGTGCTTGGGTGTGCTATCTCTGATGGCCCAGTACCACTGTGAGCACTGCGGTATCTTTTGTGTATTTGATCCCCGGGAAGCTGAAGCCACAGATCCAAACCTTCATCCAGTTACTCTTGGTTCATGTTTGCAGTTTTACCCTCTATCCAAAAGCATCCTGTTTAACTTTGTTATGTAACCCTCCGGATTACTGATGTGACTGCTCTTGGATGTGCGTGCTATTTCAGTAAGTTAACATTAACATTGTTTGCAGGTTGATGAAACACGTTGCTGCCTGAGTCTTTAAGATGTGGAGCTCATTGGCAACGTGGTGGTGAACTCTGCCCCCCCCCTCTCCCCTCTGTTCCAGGCACAACGAGGCAGCCCAAGGAAGGGGAGGTCCCAGGGGTGGACTACAACTTTGTGACTGTTGACCGCTTTATGGAACTGGAGAAAAGTGGAGCTTTACTAGAGAGTGGAACATATGAAGGTAAGACAGCCTTTTTACTGGCTGTCATTCTCTTTGCTTTTCTTCATCTGTTTGTGCTTGTATTTGTATGTACCGTAGTCTCCAGTCTCTAAGGCAAAAAAAAATATATATTGTGTGCATGGAATGCATTTGATTCTGATCTTGCTGCATGTCACTGGTATAGGCATTCCCCTATTTCAAGCACTACTCAATGGTGACAGATCTGGGGTATGCAGTGGCAAAGTAATGCCAATCAGCCCTGAAGGGTGGGGACACATGATGTCACATGGGTCATTAGTGGGTGGGGCTCACAACTCCACCTACACCCACCCACCCCAGAAACCAGTAGCCATTGAACACAATGCCTAGTGTCTTCTTGCTAAGAAATCTTGCTTTCTGAGGGCCTTAGATAGACTTAGAAATATCATTAATGGGCATTCATTTACTGTATATATCTGTATATACACTACAGGAATCAACGTGCTGCAGTTTCAAACTGCTGTACTTTGAAACTGTAGTTTGCCACTTTATTTGTCATGCAGTCTATTTCCCTGTGTTTTGTGAGTAAGAGTACAAATACAGGACCAGATTCCATTGCAATTTGTCTAGTGTGTAAAGAACAACCTTATGAGATGTACTTTGTTCTCTGTCTTTGTGAGTCGCTCTGGGTGAGAGCATCTGCTAAACGACAAATGCAAATGAAAGAACAGTTGACAGCCACCAAGTTCACAGTTTTGCCTAGCCGACATCGAAACAAAAGTGCCATTCCCTTAAAGTTGCCGCTCAGAATTTAGGACGAGGCACTTTGCGGTCTGATTGAATCCTGTCCTAAATTATTACCCTTGCCGTGTGAATTATCTCTGCGTTCCGTCACGTCACATGGGTTGACTTTTCAGGCCCGGAGATGTGACAGTTTTATTCCCCGCTGAACGACTGTCGAATGCCTCCTTGTGCCTTAGTTCTTAGTGCTGAGATCTGTGCGTGAAAAAAATGAGGTAAATTATTAACTCTGAGCTGACAGATCGCACTGGTTAAATAGCCCGGAGGCTGCCGTGTGCCGTACCTCATACTGCTGTTAAGACCTAATGGCTCCAGCACCGCTCCAATGCAAACACACTGTGAGCCCGTGGCACAACCTCACGGTTCGGCTTTCAGATGCTTATCTAATACAGTCATCCCCCATTGACCGATATTCAGCCTCATTGAAGAGAGATGCACCGAAGCCATGCCACCTTCCCGCTGGGCCAGACGTCACACCCGCCTGTCATTTCTTTTTTTTTTTTGGGAGGAATAAATCACAGACAGCGAATTTAACGGTCGGCTGCGGAAAGCGCTGTCAGATTTTTTTTTTTTTTTTTCTTCCTCCGATTTGTTCTGTGCATCAGTTGCCCGGGAAGGAATTTCACAGAGTGGAGGCCTCTTTCTGGGTGACTGCGTCGCAATCATTTACCTTTTAATTCGTAATGCACATTACAGAGAGAGAGAGAAAGAGAGGGAGAGGCAGAGGTTAGCAGTACAGACTTGAAATGATACCGTGATATATCTATGCCTTCAGGACGATGTTGATATCCTATGTGAAATTGTGAAATTCTGTTTTTATTCTTTTACTTAAACTGAAGGTGGGCTGAAAACTGAGTCATCAAAGGTGACATTAAATAGGAGCACCTCACCTCACAAAGAAAATCACATTCAAAATCAGATGCAAGCGACGTGTGTTTTCAACCCTTTCAATAAAAGGTTCTTTCAGAAAAGAACAGAAACAGAATAAAAGACCAGCACAGTAAGCGTAAGGCTGCAGCAGCGGTATATGCTTTATCATGCCGTCCCTGTCAGCTTCTTTTTTCTTTGTGGTTTTCTTTTGATTGCAAGACAGACCTGTCAGCTGTGGCGGAGAGGTGGCCAGTAACAACGTGGCCATCGGGGCTGATTGCAGCATCAGATGGCGGACATATGGCAGGAACCCACCGATACCGCGGGGCGAATTTCCATTCTCCGAACAAAAGCGTTTTAAAATCGCTGACGGTTTTCGATAGCACCGTGTGGGGGGTGTTTTTTGTGTCTGTTAGACGAGCGTTTAAACTCTGTGCCTGATACATCTAGTCAGCATGTTAGGATTGCATGCCTCACTTTGAGTGAACACCACACGAATGCACATGTCATCTTGTATTTGCCAAGACATTTATTACCTGCTGGCAAACATGTACCTATTTATTCTTCACGTTTTATATGTTGTTTTAGATGTAGAATTGACAAAATTCAGTTGATTTAGGGGCAGCGTCTCCTACACTGCAACGTTTGATTGAAGCAGAAATGGATAAATGTTTGATGTGTTTTGAGGTAAACAAATATGTCCCATATAGTTGGGCTGAGTGTAATGGCCAAACTCATCCAGCTAGTTCTTGCAGCGGCAACATGATTATTCTTCATCACTCAGACTTGGATCAATGCAGACATAAATGACAAGGACTTTGCCACTGGTCAGAGCTCAGCCAATTTAGTGTCCAGAACGTAGAAAGTGTTCATTTGGAGTAAGAGTTTGCCCGTATTGTCAGTATGGAATTCATCCTCCATTATCTAGAAGTAATTTGGAATAGTTTCAGTCCGAGGTGGCTTCTGGTTGTTTGGCACAGCGTACGTTACTGCAGATCCGTGTTTAATGGACATGTTGAGTTTTGGAAAAATCTCACTGGATGTCCATATTTCATGTCTCGGTGTGCATCTGTTGTGCAAACGCTCTGGCTGAAGCGTAGAATCCCTGGCACATTAATCGGACGCTTCCAGGCTTCTCTGCCGCTGGTTCACGCCGAGCCGCATCTCCGGCGTCGCCGCGAACATTAGAATGCCTCCCCAGTGTTTGTGCTCTTTGATCACGGCGCCACCGTTTACTGTAAACACAGAGGCGCGTGTCATGTAAACAGACGCAGTTGACTGTCTCTGAGCAGAGCGCGCTCCCCCCCTCGTCTTTCCTGGAGGCACCGGCGAGGGCTGTGAGGTTGGGGGTGGGGGGTGCATCGAGAGAGGTGTGAAAGTGCCCACACAGCGCCCGAGGGCTCAGAGATAACCGGAAAACGCCTCGGCATGCTGGGACTTGGCTGGTCCGGCCAGGGGGACCTGGCAGTGGCCGCCCATCGCTCACCAGGCTGGCCGATGTGTCCAGGAAACAAAACACTAACGTGGCATTCGCTGTCTGATGGCTGCTTTTCTCAAGGGTGAACTAAAAATGTCACTTGAAGGTCTGCCGCACGAGTGATCTGCACTTGTCCACACACTGACACAAAGAAAACACTGCCGCTGGAGTTTGGGTTGGGGCCTAAGAGGTGTTCCTTTTCTGGGTGCTTAAAGAAAGACAGCAGTCAGAAATTGAACTTCTGTGATACATTTTGTGATTGGCATCAAGCATTTAATAATCAGTTGATCATTCTGAACCATATTCTTCAAGCCCAGCGGGCATATCACCAGCTGCAGTTTTCTCCTAGAGTGAGTGGAGGAGCACAAATGACTGTCAATAGAAGCGGCTTTATCTTTGAATAGCGCCCTGATTGCTTAAGAACACCGAGACTCACACAGTAAAACCTCTAGAGAGTGTTATCACTGTGCGGTTTGTGCCTAGCGACAGTGTAACGGAGTGAAAAGCAAGATCTGGTCCTTCAGTGTCATCCTCCATTGGAGGGGTTTGTAAGCACCATGTCAAGACTCATTTTAGTTTTGTTTTATTTGCTCAAGACTGGATTCTGAATGTTCAGTTGTCCATGTAAGTAGTTATCCAGAGTTATCCTTCATGTGGAAAAGTGTGTGTGTGTGGGGGGGGGTTTGTGGTTCACATTTAAGAGGTGGGGAGCTGTTAGGTGTATTGTGGTGGGTGTTCAATGTGTGTGTGTGTGTGTGTGTGTGAGTGCACAAATATGTGTTTGTGAGGTGGGTGTGATGTTACAGTTATGGGTTGTGGAGCCATGCCATGATTGTAACCATCATGCACCTGCTACAGATGAATAATGCCTCCAGCAACCCCCCATTAGATTACACAATCAAATACACTCTGCAGGTGCTCATCACAGCCTGTCTCACACCCAGCGCATGTTTGAAAAATTCATTTCCCTTTCCGAAAGAGATTATTTCATTTCACTTTCAAATGAATGCTTGCCCCGCGCGTTCCCCGGCGAGCTTCTGCGCTTTGATGTCAACTTTCCGGGGGGACAGAACAACTAATCAGCCAAACGCGTTACGCAAAACCGAGTATCGATAAACACAGACGGAATAAAACAAAAGAACGCTGGTCGTGTGACATGGCTGCTCGTCCTGCTCCCCGGTTCTGACTGCTTGCCCCCCCTGTGCCCTGTGTGTGTGTAGATAACTATTACGGCACGCCCAAGCCTCCTGCAGAGCCCACACCACTGCTGCTAAATGTAGCGGAGCAGCTCCTGCCCGGCGCCCGACCCAGCTCCGAGGGGAAGAGGAAACGCAACAAGTCCGTCAGCAACATGGAGAGGGCCAGCATCGAGCCCCCCGAGGAGGAGGAGGAGGAGAGGCCCGTCGTCAACGGCAACGGCGTCGCCATCACCCCAGGTGAGGGCAGAGACCTGCTATGTCCAACGACCGCCCTGTGCTGTGTACTGACAAGACCGTGTCATAGCAATGTTATCACGACAGCAGGTGAGCTGGACGGAGTTGCTCAGGGTTGCACCATGGCAACAATCTCATGTCAGGTCAGTGTCATAGCAACTGTCTCATGTCTGGTCAGCAGCATGGCAACAATCTCATGTTAGGTCAACAACATGGGAACAGTCCCACGTCAGGTCAATGTCATAGCAACCGTCTCATGTCAGGTCAACAGCATGGCAGCAGCCTCATGTCAGGTTAACAGAATAGCAGCGGCCATGTTTCAGGGCAGCAGTTTGCTGTCTACGCCTCATAGTGGGGGGACTGCATGCAGGAAGTTGTGGGTCATGAGAGCGTGACACCCTAGTTTTACACAATAATCATTCATCCAGCTGCAGACTGTCATTCAGTTAATCTAATCATGAAAACAATCTTGTAACAAGACTTGCAGGGTGGCAGTGTAGCATAGCGGCAAGTAGCAGGACTTGTGACCGAAAGGTTACTGGTCTGATTCCCTGCTGGGGCATTACGGTTGCACCTTTGGTCAAGGTCCTTAACCCAGAATTGTCTCAGTAAATATCCAGCTGTATAAATGGGTTACATGTAAAAAATTGTAACCTACAGTATGTAGTTGCTCTGGGTAAGAGCATCTGCTAAATGCCAATAATGAAATGTAATGTAACAAGTATGACAGGGGAGAATTTATATACAGCCTTTAACCCAAACAGTACTACTAGAGTCTGGAGTTTTGTCCCCATTTACTACAATGTGATTAATTAATTCCACGGCAAAAAGAATTGCTTTTATTTTGAAGGGTTGCTTCTCTTTATATAGGTGTTGATAGTATTTTTGTTCGCTGATGCCATGGCGACCAGAACACGGAGAGTGGATGGAACAGCGATAGGAGACATGCTGCACCTCAAATCACTCCGCTGTCTCTCCGCATAACACACCACACACTCCTCTCCACATCACACGCAGCCACAGTAATGAGAGGAGCAAACCGCGGGCTCGTTAAATTAAACACGGGTCTCACTTTTTTTTCTTTTCTTTTTAGGTCTGTGTGCAGTCAAGATTTCAGTCTCAATTTGCAGACCTTGGAGACAGTCTCAGGAACCTTAAAAGCTGACAGCAGGACTAGTGAAAGCCAGACTTCAGTTAAATTTGAAGCAGACTTTGGCATCTGCAGTGTCTCGCATGCCGTAACATTCGTTTGGCTAACCTTTTTATTTTGAGATGATTCTTTTTTTTTTTTTATATCCAGTAACTTGAGGGTCACAGAGTCTGGCTGTCTGTCAGGCAAGTGTTTCCCAGACGGTGGGCTGGGACTCGACCGCGGGCCGCAAAACATTGCAAAACGAGTTGTGGGATGAGCGTGTGAAAAACAAAAGGGATACAGCACAAATTATACGTGGAGCTGATGCCAAAACCGCTGTTCGCAACGACAGTGCTTTGTATAATGTGTCACTAGCTGGGGATTTATTTGCAAGTATTTGCCAGTTCAATTTGTTTCAGAATAGCTGCGGATGGCTGGCACCTCCTCTCATCTCTCACCAGGGTATCAGTGCTGCATGCAGTGTGCCATTTGTACTTGGAGGGTCACAAAATGAGCTCCAGTGCTGTAGGGAGGTCACAGAACAAAAGGCTTGGGCAGCAAGTGGGTTTAGCGCACGTTCTAGCGTATTCTCTCCCCCTCTGCGGGTAGGGTTGTGCTGTAAACTAAAGTGTCTCTCAGTTCAGCACTGTGGCCTAATGCCAGAGCATCATTAGCATCAAAATGGTGTGGCAGTGTGGTGTAGTTGTAAGGGGCAGGGCTTGTAACCAAAAAGTTGCCGGTTCGATTCCCCACTGCTGGCACTGCTGCTGTACCCTTTGGCAAGATACTTAACCCACGAATGGATCAGTAAATATCTAGCGATGTAAATGTATAACAAGCAAAAATAAACTGTAACCTATGTAAATTGCTCTGGGTAAGAGCGTCTGCTAAATGACAATAATGTTATGAAATGTAAAATAAAAATGCGTTTTAGACCAATGAACATACAGTATCACCAGGATAAAGACTGCAATTCTAATGATCTTTTAGTGCCCCTGACTCTGTGGGCATTTTGCATCCACTAGGGTATAGTCACTGAGGCTGTCTGAGCGTAGAGGTTGGGATTGTAATGAGTTGCGTAATTTGAGGGTCAGCTCTGACTCACCCCTCCTTGCCTCCCCAGAGTCCAGCGAGCAGGAAGACAAAAGCACCGACGCCTCGGGCGAAATCGCCCCCCAGCCCTGCCCGGCCGAAACCGCCACCTTCACCCCCACAGAGGCCGCCAACGAGGAGGGGGAGCCCCCGAAATCGCCCCCTAAACCTGAGGAGAACGATGAACTGGGACCACTGCCAGACAACTGGGAGATGGCCTACACCGAAAAGGGAGAGGTTTACTTCATCGAGTAAGTATGACTTTAAACAGAGAGAGAATTGAATTGAATTGAGCTGAGCTGAACTTAACTGAACAAAACTGAACTGAATTGAACTGAACTGATTACTTCACTGAGCTTACAGTATCTGATTGTTTTTGCCTTTACTGGGAATGACGGTAAATTGCTAAACTCAGCTGAATACTGTGTAAAACAAATCATCCATGTAAGGCGTCTTGGACAAGAGCATCAGACAAATGAGCGGGGGAAAAAATGTTTGGCCGTTAAATGCAGGCAGATACAGACGTGCACGTATTCAATCTCGCCCTCAGCCAATAAATGTAGCCTAAGTAATTAGTCTGTGTTCACTGACACATACTCAGCACCATCAATACTGTTCGCAGCTTTGTGTGCATGCTAAAACACTATGTACAGACCCATGTGCTGTAGAGTTTGACTGGTTTCTGCAGGACCCCCCAGCAAGCTGGCGTCCGCTGCAGGAAATATTAAAAAACGGTGTTCCTGTTAAAGCCAATTCTCCTCCAGGCCGGATAATCAGAATGAGGGCTGCGTCCAGCTCTGTGGAGCGGGCGCGGCAGCGGCGATGACACTGAAGAAGACGAAGCTGGGAAGATATAGACGTGCCTGTCAGGGAGCCAGCGGCGCGTTGTCTTGATGTACTCCCTCCGCCGCGGGGAAATCGTAATTCCCAGGAGCGGCCGGCTCTCCGTCTGCTTCTGGGGCGAACGGAGGCTCGTCACGTCGCCGAGCGAGCCGCCCAACTCGTATCGCTTGTTTGTTCGCCAAAACTTGCAGCAGCGTTTAAGTTTTTGGGGGGTTTCATAAGCGGAGATTTCCTGTGATCCACCTTTAGATGAGGGCAGTCTGTTTAGCAGGGGTCCTGAGAGAGAGGGAGAGAGAGACATCAGTCAGACCTTGATGAAGCGCTGGCCATGGGGGCCGTCTCCCGTGGGATTCTGGGAAATTTCACCCTCTGGTCCCCAACAGTGCAGCAACGCACATCCACCCCCCCCCCCCCCCCCCAACTGCCACTGCTCGGCCATCGTCCTAGAGGGAGGGCGCTGTATCCTCAAATGAGCTCAACCCGGTAGATACACTGAAGTTTCCTTGGCGTTCCCCTCTCACTGATCTCAGGCCAGCTTCTGCCCATTGCTGCGCTGAGTCTGCCAAATGGACAGCTGTTCGCCTGCATCACTCCCACACCTCTCTCCCGCTAATTACAAGCAGAAAGCAAATCAAAGGGATCGATCGCCGCTCTCTTAACCTGCACATTTTTTTTTCCCATTTCAGGGCCGTTGCTGGAGAGACTTTTTTTTGTTGTTTTTGTTAAATTTTGCACTCGCTGCAAAGCTCTGCTCTCTCTCTCTCTCTCTCTCTCTCTCTCTCTCTCTCTCTCTCTCTCTCTCTCTCTCTCTCTCTCTCTCTCTCTCTCACACACTCTTACTCTCTCCCTCTCTCTGTAGTCACAATACCAAGACGACGTCGTGGCTGGACCCGAGGCTTGCGAAGAAGGCAAAGCCCCCAGAAGAATGCAAAGAGGATGGTGAGTTCTCCCTGGAGCAGCTCTGTGGGTCAACGCTGAGCGACTGCGTTGGTTCTCTGAGCTCTGCTTCTGTGAGGGACTGATGGATTACTGTGTTGGCTTTCTGTGCTGGTTTACTGTGCTGGTTCTCTGTGAAGGAGCTTTGTGGTTTGGTGTTCAGTGATTGTGTTGATTCTGGTCCCTGTTTGGCGATTCTCTTTGTTCTCTGTGATTTAGACCCATGGGTTGTCGTTCGGTGATTGTGCTGGCTCTGGTTGCTGTTTGGCGATTGTCTTGATCCTCTGTGTGGTAGATCTGTACGTTGCATTGAGTTTATCGGGCTGAACTCAAGCCTTGTCATCGATTTGTGCTGTGTAAATTGCGTAGAAGAAAGGAACGTAATATTTGTCTCATTTCAGGTGATTGTTTTAAGTGCTTGGCGATGTGAGATTTTAATAACATCTTCCTGCTGGCTCACACTGATTCATGTAGCGGGTGAGTTGATTGTGCATCGAGAAATAGACCGATAGAAGAGGCGCTCACAGACTATATGAGATATGAGCCTTCATTTGGCCGGGCTGTCAGCCTGCCGAAACCACACGCTCATATCTTTCTCATATCAGACTGCTATGAGAGAGACAGGCCTGAGCTGACACTCAAAGTGTTACTGAGGCAGCCGTCATGCGCCTGGAATTTACGTACATCAAGTACATACAAGTGGGGCGGTATGCTGGACCTCCTAATGCGTGCCACACCTACCCAGATTGTGGCCCGCTTGTGCCTGCGCAGAATGAATGGAGAAAGAGACGGTGAGGTGGAGGAAGAGGAGGACAGAAAAACGGAGTCATCAGTCTTAAAGAGACATGAAATGGGCATTTGGCTCGATGTATCGACAGTCTCCGTGCAGTCGAAAGCGCTGGGGAGCTGTAGCCGTGTGTGTGTGGAAAGCAGCTCGGGGGCTGTTTAACCATCCTGTAGTGAGTGAAGCAATAATCAGTGAGGGAGAATAATAATAGTAATAATTGTGATAATAACGGCCCTTCTTGAAGGCTGGGGGTTGGAGTGACCCCCCGCCACAGCGTGATTGGCTCCCCAGGGGACGTCGTCTCCTTGTGTTGTTTACTGATTGGCCGGAGCTGCAGGGAGGGCCGCTGGGAGCTCTGCCCCAGCTGTGATGAGAGCCAACAGGATTACAGGGTGCGGCCACACCAGGAGCATGTGTGATCACAGCCCTCTAAGAGGAGGTGTGCCAGACAGCCAGCTGAGACAAACACACACACACACACACACACACACACACACACACACACAAGCCAATTCTCCTCTCAGGAAGAAGGAGAGGGAAAGAGGAGAAAAAAGGAGTAAACCTAGGTTTCACTTGACTCAAGCACATGCACGCCTGCACATGGACACAGGCCTGTGTATGTGGGTATCTTTGTGTTTCATACAGTGCCTGGTAATGATGGTTCTCTCCAGTCTGTGGCTGGGCTGGGTTCTTTAATGTGTAATGTACCTGCATGTGTGTGTGTGTGTGCTCGTGCACATATGCATATGTGCACAAGCACATATACATGAGTGCACATGTGCATATACATGAATGTGTTAGTGTGTATTTTTGTGGATGTGAGTGTGTGTGAGTGTGTGTGTGTGTGTGTGTGTTCTAGCACACACTTGAGAGGCATGTCAGTGCGCTTTCAGCGTGCACTCACTGCAGCCGAGCGCTCGAGTTGCATAATTCTGTCCGATGTCTCTTTTCATTGACGACTAAAGGCAGAAAAATAGGACAGGCCTCATATCAAAGAGAAAGTCCCTCGCTTTCAGCTCTTGTGTTTTCTCATCTTCAAAGCCTGCTGAGCTCTCTGTTTTAAAGAGCTGGCTTCTGGGTTGTGGTTAAATATGACTTCTTCTCTCTAAACCTGTCTGCTCTTCCCATCAAGCCTCTGCAGAGAACCAAAGAAAAACCACTCTCATCCGGAACCAGGACAAGGAAATTACACCCATTTTTTTGGCTTGACACCCATGTTTGGGCACATTTATAATCGTAACATTTTTTTTTTTTTTATCTTTTCTACCTGGATTCTTGCTGCCAGGAAGCATTTGACTAGCTCCAGTCAGGATTTAAACACACAAGCTTCCTGTTCAGTGCTCGAATCCAGCAGACTGAGGTTCAGCTGCAACAGTTGTTTTCAAAACCCCTTCCTCCAGAAGCGTTGCAGCCTTGGTTTGGTGACTTTGCATTCAGTGCAGTCTCCAGTCCAGAGTCCCGTTTAAGACCTGCTGCCATCTTAATAGTGCGTCATTAAAGCTAAGACGCTCTGGATCTTCCTTGTTCAATTCTGCATGTGCACTGGGACTCTGCACAGCCCAGAAGTCCTCATCAGTCCTACACGCTATTGCAGGTCACTGCTCCAGTCTCTGAAGTCTTTCCCAGGAAATATTAGGGCTAGTTTTTCATACCGCTGTAAAGAAACGCATTTGCATCGCTCTCATCGTCAAAAGAACATTGTCATCAGAGGATCGCATTCGTCTCGCTTCGGCGCCCAGGTGTGAGCTTAGAGAGTGTGACACAACTGGCAAATACAAATTGAAAGAAAAAGAAATGCATTAAGAAAATACTAGAACTAGCAGGTAGGATCCATGAACCGATTGGATGGACGTGTCTTTGAATCGGACCGGTCGGAGAACCGAAGGTAACGATCGGAGAACAGGCTGCGTAGAGCTGCCGTAGCGATGTTCTGACAGATCATCGAATGGGATGTTGACGGGTTTGCTGATGGACGCTGATGCATGCACCTCGGCTCCGTCTCACGCTGCTGCTCTCTTTCAGCGAGAGCTCTCCGCTTTCAAAAGGTGGACGCCGGATCAGAGATTCGAGTCACGTTCTGGGATCGTTCAAGGACTGGTTTAGAAAACCTCAAGCGCTTACCCTTCAAAACTCAGCTCCTCTCTCACTTCCAGCTTCACAGGAATGCTCAAATCTCCAATTCTGCTTCAAAATTCCACAGGGTCCCACTCAATGTGTTTTTTTCTCCCCACATTAGTTTCTTTTTCCAGTTTTTGGTGCAAAACTGATGGATCCAAAAGAGGTTTCAATCATCCGGCTGTGACCAAAGTCCAACCTCAGCTCAGTTGAATTCTGGGTGTTTTTTTTTTTTTTTATTGTTTACAAGGTTTTTTTTGATTGACAAGTTTGTTGAGCCTATCTTGCACATGGTGTTTGCCAGGAGAAAGCGGGCTTTGGTTCTATTGCTTTGTGTGTTATGTTGGATCAGAATTGGCAGTGGTGTGGCATGAATGTGCAGTAACGCGCGCACACACACACACACACACACACACACAGAAAAAATACAGGTTAACACACAACACACGCACACATACATGTTGACATATGCACACAGAAACACATGAACTGCATATGGATGGAAGAGATGATGTAGAGATGATGATGTAGCAAACGCATCCGCTAGCTTTTGTTAACGGAGGTCCACGATCACTTCCAAGTGTGGTGGGAGAAAGACTGCCACGTCTTTCAGTCGATGGCAGAAACGTGGAGACATGACAGAGCTTTCAGTTTAGCCAAGGAAGCTTCCTCCTGCAGTTGCCATGGAAACAGACTCCCATTGCCCAGAGAACGGGACCAGCGATTAAAGGCAGCTCCGCTTAAATGGTGGAGATTTAAGGTGGTTTGTATTTTAGGTCCGTTACTCCTCCGCCGCCAGCGGAAAACTTGTAGTTTTGAATCATCACCTGAATGAGGCATTGTAAAGCATTGTAATGGTCATCCTGCCATTATCATGTGGTGTGAGTGGAGGACGGAGCAGAGAGCAGTTTAGAGTGTCACGTGAGTTTGGAGCCCCTGCTCCTGGAGGTATGGCATGGGAGGTAAACTGATTTCTCAGGTGCCGTCTGTCCATCAGTGGGGTGAGGGAGCCCAGCCAGGCGTCACGCTTACTCATTCAACAGCCGATGAGAGAAACGCAAGGCACCCTCTTACATGCATCCGGCGTCCCCTCCTGGACATGCTGTTTCAGCTAGATGCCACATTACTGGGATGCAGCACTGAGCCAAATCGCATTCACCCAGTCTGACCTGTTTTAAACTCTGCCAACTCCAAAAAGAAAATGACTACAACTTAAACTCATTGCTGGTCAGACAGTGGAAAAGCCTTTCCATCCCTAACTATAAATTAGAGCCATTTCTTGTCTGACTGTAGTCGACATTAGACACGTTTGCCTTGAGAGTGAACAGAAAAACCAGGAACAAAAACACAGGAAGAAGATTAAGAGTGTCGGTGTGAGAGACAGAGAGACAGAGAGAAACACAGAGAGAGAGAGAGAGAGAGAGAGAGAGAGGGAGAGAGAGAGGGAAAGGGAAAGGGCCCATTATAGCACATTACATTTTGACATCGTGGGTGGAAAGCTACTGGAGCGTAAGTGCGTCTCTGCAAGCGGTGCAGCACCGGTGTCGTGCGGATGCTACAGGCTAGCAGGCGGCCTGCTCGTGCTGTCGGTCCCGTGGATGAAGGGCGGACGGGATGATGGCGCGTGTGTGTCGCACCGTAGCCTGAGCTTTCGGCCCACGTTCACCTAATGCGTGACTCAGTGCCCCGTGCAGAGTGCCAGGGGCAGGCGGTGGCGTGACTTGTTAGCGTGTTAGCGGCGACGTTATAGAGGGCTACTTCCAGAGCACTCTCCCGAACCGCTCTCAGAGCGCCTGAGAGTCATCGCGCGGAACGCCGTTGGCGGACGGAGGGGTTTGAAGTGTCACTCGAAGCTATCAGACAGCACCAGCCGGTGGCCCGCGCTGAGCTGGGACCGCTCGGCAAAATACAAAGACACGAAACGGAATAGACACTTGGCTTGCAAATCCCCCAAGGTGCACGGAGAGACATTCCGCTATCAGTAATAGACAAGCACTCAGATCAGACACAGTGCCTTGCAAGGTGGGTCCATTTATGATGCATGTGGGGGTGTGTGTTTTTTTATGTGTCTAAAGAGGTATTCCTGTGAATGTGTGTTTCTATGTTTGCATGTGCATGTGTGTGTGTGTGTGTGTTTGTGTTGTGGTGTTGGCATATCTGTATCACCTGACACGCTGACAGTACTCTAACAAAATTTGAAAACATTCACAATACTCCAAAATACTCCCAACGAACTGTAACAGAATGCTCTTTCATGTTGAAAAGTTTGAACAAAAAAAACATCAGAAATCCATTAAATGAAATAAATTTTGTATTTTGGGTTTTTTACAAGTCTGTGCCAAAACAGGCAATTCATTTCTCTAAGTATGGACTTATAAAATACAACTAGATTGATTCTGTGAAATATTCACATGAAAAATTCTGGACATACCAAGTGTTGGCAGATCACCCTTGGAAGACCCATTGAATTGAGCCATACTTGGGTGAATACCGAACGCTTTCTCCGGCTTTCATTTTCAAATACGAGTGGACTTTTTCCATGCAGCTTCAGGCCGAGTGTTAATCCTGCTTTTCCCTGATTTCTGGAAGGGAAAAGCAGCGGTCTTTGCTACGAGAGGCGCCTGAGGTGCGCTTTCACAGACTGGAGCGCTTTGCACAGGCACGAGGCAGCCCTTTGATCTGCCGCTGTCTGCGCGTCTCGGCGGTGCGGGGACGTGAAGCACACTCTTCTCTAATGAGTGAAGTGAGAAGCACCACAAGCCGCAGCGGTATTCCCCTGCGCTGTGAGCCGAGTCCCAGAGCTCTGACAGCTCCCCGGGGAGGATCACGCATCACACGGTCCTTTGTGTGTGTGTGTGTGTGTGTGTGTGTGTGTGTGTGTGTGTGTGTGTGTGTGTGTGTGTGTGTGTGTGTGTGTGTGTTTGTGTGTGTGTATGCATGGCTGTGTGTTGTGTATGTGTGTGGGTATGTGTGTGCATATGCGCATGTGTGTATCTACGCGCGTGTGTGAGTGTGTGTGTGCGCACATACGTGTGTGTGTGTGTGTGTGTGTGTATGGGCAGGATGGGATACGAGAGACAGAAGGACAGAGTCATGGATCCGGGACTCACTCCTTGGGGGTTCCCTGTCCTGTTGATTAATTAATGGGGGTTTGGTCAAAACAAAAATATCTTGAATGTTTCATGTGGCAGTTAGCCTGGATCCTATAGATCTGGCTGTCACGCGTGACTCTTTTAAAGTCTCCAATTGAAGAGCATTAAGCCAGGCTATTTATAGATCAAAGACCAGAGGAGGCGAGTCTGGAAAGATTATACAGCTTCTGATTGGTGCTGAGTCTGATTCATGTTGTTCTACAATATGATGTTTAGCCCAAGCTCAGTGTCAGAGTGACAAGTGGGGGGTTAAGCATATACTGACTTGGCTAACTAATCGGTTAAAAGTTGAAAAATCAAGTTTTTTTTATGTCTTGCCCATAGGATTTATAGGGGGGAGGAGCAATCTTGTCGTCAAATACAAAATATGAGATTTTCAAACTTGTTTGATTGTAAAGAACGAAGGAGAACCTGATGCATACCTCATAGCGTTGCTTCAAACAAGTGCTGCCTCACAAGATCAAGCAGTTGCTAAACTCCATCTGATTGGCTCAGCTCTAGCTCCCAGCACACACCCCCTTTTCATTCAATGTGAGCAAGCGAGATCAGGCCCCTCCCCTGCGGTTAGCGTCACCTCTTCCAAAGGGGATGGTGATGTCACCCCAAGCGCTCAGGGACAGGGGACAGCAGAGAGAGGATGGAAGGGGGGGGGGGGGGGGGGGGTAGAAGAAAGGAACAGCTGCATTTCAAAAAAACCTCAGTCAGGGGGATCCAGAGTCCAGACAGCACTAGTTTCAGATTGGAGGGTGCACCGTTAGCCAGCTCTGTCCACGTTTCATCGCGCCAGGTTGGTCGGCGCTCACATTCTCCAGGGTGTCGTGGGTCTGCTGTATAAGCACCTCCTAGCAACTCGCCAGGCACCTAACAGGTTGTTAGGTTCTCATCGGCAAGAGACGTGCTGCTCATCCATTTAGTGCCAGCTCTACTGTAGTGCACCGCTTGGCTTGGACTGTGAAAAACACTTATGCCGCGAGGAGCATGTATCGGACGAGAGTATCAGAGGAGTATGTATCAAACTAGTGTATCAGATGTGTATGTTTTGGATGAATGTATCAAAGGAGTATGTATCGAACTAGCGTATCAGAGGAGTATGTATCCAATGAGTTTGTCAGAGGTGTATGTATCAAATGAGTATATCAGAGGATTACGTATCAGACTAGTATATCACAGGTGTATGTTTTGGATTAATGTATCGAACTTACATTACATATCGAGTATGTATTGAACTGGTGTATGAGAGCTGTATGTTTTGAATAAGTGTGTTAGATGTTTGTATGGAACGCGTGTATCAGAGGAGTATATATTGAACTAGTATAACAGAGATGTATGTATCGGACTAGTTCATTAGAGTACGTATCAGATGAGTGTATGAGAGAAGTACATGGGCCTTACTTCTAAATAAAAATAGTGTTGAAAAACGCCCTCCCAAAATTGAACTCTCAGCCGCAGAGGCTTTGAGCACTATCCGTCAGAAGCCAGACCACTTGGCTACTTAGTCCTTCATTGATGGCAGGAGCTCAGGCAGGAACACCAATAAACCGTGGGTGTTACAATTTAAGGGAATCTCTGCAGAAGACACAAAAATGCCAGTTTTTTTTTTTTTTTTCCATTCTGGGAACGGAAACACCCAACCTGACACTCCAGTTTTTTTCCATCTGGTGACAACCCCATGAGAATAGCAAGTGATATCCCATCTCTTTTTAGGGTACGAAGGGCCATAATTGAAAAGTAATTTCTCCCTGCACTTCTGTATGTTTTACATATTTCATGTACCGTACGTCTAATTTAGAGACATGCTGTAATATTATAACTCGTTCCAGTTCGTTCGGCCTATGTGCTCCAGATAAAATGCAAAATCCATGAAAGCCCTCCACATGAATGTTTGAATATTTATGAGACTATCACTGTGGTGGAAATACATATTTTAATGAAAATGCAAAAATAGGCCCTCCATTGCGTGTAATGTAAAATAGGACACTTTCTTGTGAAGATAAGCAAAAGCTTACTGAGAAATTTCAAGCTTCATAAATACTTCCATACACCAAAACATTAAGGAATTACATAATGCCTATGGAGTAAACTTTCTTTAAATTGATATACCTCAGTCAAAGGCATGAACTGAAATTCCCCCTACATCCCGCTCGCTGTGGATTCCACATGGCAGGGTCACAGGGAAGTTTGGAAGTGTGTTTGGAAGTGTATCTTGGATTCTCATGGGCTCTACTAATATGGAGTTGCATGATTTTAGGTTCCAACAATGTGGACTGTCTTAATTTGCTGTGGGTTCCATCCTGTGGTGTAGGCTTTTGGGTGGTTGTAGTGTAGACTAGAACAGTCCCACCAACAGATGTAGGTTCCAGCACCGTGGAGATGCTCATCCTAGTCCTCGGATATTGGGGAGACTGTATCTTCAGTCATTCATTCTAAAATATATAGCACCTACTCTGTTCTATTCCTCAACCAAGAGTGGGGCTAAGGTCAGCTAAGGTTAAACACTCTGCCGCACACTATCTTACCCATAACTCTCTTCTCCATACAGTGTTGAGATGGAGTCTCAGTGCTGATAGTTGAATGTGCAGGGAGTCATTGTCAGGTGTGGAATGTTGGGAGTCTCAGTGTTGGGGTCTTGCTGCTGTCTGTAGAGGTGAAACCTGCTTGTAGTCTGAAAATGATTATAAATTTGGTGCTTTTAAAGTCCCACGTGCTACTTTTCTGAAGACGGAGTGCTGTTGCTGCTGAGTCAGGATTGTAATCTGTTGTACTGTTGCATTGGGTGCATGTTTTTTGTTTGTTTGTTCATTATTTGTTCTTGTTCTGTGAACGTATTTGCATATGCATATGTGTTTTCTCCCTTTCTTTTCACCATAATTATGTGTTTGTATTACTAGCTTTTTCCTCACCGTATTTGAAGATATTTTGCTCATTTTGTCTTTTCAGGACCCCCTTCGAAAGCGAGTTGCCTTATCTCAAGGGGTTTTATCCAGTTAATAAATTTCTAATAATAATAACAGGCTGCAGTCACTGAGACTCATTCAGCGCTGAAAGCCCCAATGGGGAATCTGATTCCCTCTGACTGTGCTCTGAATGAGCATGCAAATTCAGAGTGCTCAGTTCTAACAAATTGGGCGCCTGTTCAGGTCTCAAGGCTCGCAAGGCATCGATTAAGCAGTTAGTTCAGCAACTGCGGAAACACAATGCATTCGTCAATATCAGCAATCATAAAGGTATCGATGGACCGTCAATGCAAAAAAAAAAAAAACTATTTGTACACATGCAAACGGAATAATTAATTCCACCCTTGTTAAAATAATGTAGCTCCTACCATTAATGATGTTACAGTTAAACACTGTGAAAAATTACTTTTGTGAATTGATTTGTTCTCTCCCAGGTGCTGTGGGTGACATAATAAAATCTTTGCCCTAATTTCTTTTGCTTTCCAGAGCTTCCGTACGGTTGGGAGAAAATCGATGACCCAATATACGGCAGTTACTATGTGGAGTAAGTCTCACCTTTCTGTATTAATGAATGCTCAATCTCATATATATAGCAGTTACTGTATGAAGTAATGCTCTCTATATTAATAATCACTGTTATGTACAGCAGTTACCATGTGTACTACGAGTAAGTCTCACCCTCCTGTATTAATTAATTTTAACTCTGATATATGGCAATTACCATGTTGAGTAAGTCTCAGCTTTCTGTATTAATGAATGCTGACTGTGATACATAGCATTTACTGTATGAAGCATGCTGTCTCTCCTGTGCTAATAAATACTCTCTCTGATATATAGCAGCTATGTGTAGTAAGCCTCACCCTCCTGTAGTAATGCATATTCTCCTCATTCCTCTGCACCTTACCATTTCCCACCAATGACCGTTTCCTCTCCAGCGTTATTTACCGTCGCCAGGAAACCGCTCTTCTCCTTGGTGACCGTTTATGGTTTGCGTCAGAGAGGAGGATTATGGCTCTTGCCTGTGAACGATGAACCTTCACTGATCCCCTAGAACTGTAAATGAGCTGCCTAAAAATAAAACTGTACGCTGCAGTAACAATCTGCACCTTTTTAGGTGTAAGAAAATATAGAAGCTTTATTTCAAAGCGGCTGCCTGATGATGTTTAAAATGTGGTCAGCCATTTAACTTGCGCTTGCATACTGTACTTAGATCCTGATGATCTTTTCTTTAGATTTAATTGGTTAATGGCCTGAGTGAATATGCTGTATCAGAGTGGCTGGGTACTTAACGATGCGAACCTGTGAGAAATCAAGGTCTGCTTTGTTTAAGTGAGGAGAGACATCAAATAAGTAGAGCCCCCGTGTTTTTATCTCCTACATTTGTAATTACCAGGGCTGCCAGGTTTGGCTTTTTCAGCCAAACCCAGCCGAGTTGCCAACTGCACTGACTTATGGGTTGAAAGGCCTGCTGGCATTTTGGCTTTTATTTCCCAGCTCAACAAAAACCCACATCCTGAGTTACAATAGCAAGATGGTCTTGTTCCTGAGCAGAAATAGTCCTTTTTGTGTTTCCTGAGTTTCCTTAGTGACCGTTTTGTTAGAAAAAGCCAGTTGGCAGGTCTCTTTTTGAAGTATTTGGCTTTCATATCGACTGGGATTTTGAGAGCCAGTAACCCTGGTAGTTAATGCTACTGTTTGTTCTCATTATTTTTTTAAATGGGAGCTTTATTGCTGATTACACATTACTCTCTCCACAGGTTTGGAGTTCAGTGTTCTTCCCAATACCACTGCATTGGCAATCCAACTAAGCGCTTGCTGACATTTTTCCGTTTACACGCTGTCCTCAGTTAGGGCTCAACCCCTCCTATCCTGGGACAGGACAGAGGCTCGTGATTGGCTGAGCTGCAGCGCTCCTGCGTTCCACGCAAAACCCCCTGCTCTGAGCAACATTCTGTCTTCATGCGTGATTTCTCTAACTAGCTATGTGCTACTGTGTTCCTGGATGAAGTTTAACATTATCACCCCGCAGAGAGGAGGACTGGGTCTGAATGTAAACGTATGCATTAGCACGCCCTGTGATTATGACTGATTTTATTGGAAGCATATGTAGCGGGTGACTAATTGCTGTACACCCGTCAATTACTCTTAATCACTGGCTGCCGCAAAGCTGATTAAGACTGACAACTCATGTTAGAGCAAATGCTCTGCAGTTTGGGTTTTTGCCCACAGTGGAAATTTGTGAATTTCCTTTGAGTATAGAGTGGGATGACTTCATTTGGCATTCCTCTTATCAGTGACCAGATTCTCTGACTCTGAAGTGTGTTCCGTCCTGTTATGTAATGTCAGAGTGGGACGATTTCGGCAACAGGAGTTTAATTCAGCACTTTCCAGGCAACGGGAGAAGCCTCTGATAGCTGTAGCTGTTATCTTTCCTCATGTAGCTTGTCATCACTTTTCCATTATTCTCTCGCAGCCACATAAACCGGAGGACCCAGTTTGAGAATCCCGTCCTGGAGGCGAAGAGGAGACTCCAGCAGCAACAGCAAATGCAGAGCCAAGGCTTGTCCTCGCTGCCCCTCCCCACCATCTACAGAGGTAACTCCGGCTTTCTCACCCACCCAACCCCTCCCCACCATCTACAGAGGTAACTCCGGTTTTCTCACCCACCCAACCCCTCCCCACCATCTACAGAGGTAACTCCGGCTTTCTCACCCACCCAACCCCTCCCCACCATCTACAGAGGTAACTCCGGCTTTCTCACCCACCCAACCCCTCCCCCATTAACCCTCTTCAGAGGTAACTCCGGCTTTCTCACCCACCCAACCCCTCCCCCATTAACCCTCTTCAGAGGTAACTCCGGCTTTCTCACCCACCCAACCCCTCCCCCATTAACCCTCTACAGAGGTAACTCCGGCTTTCTCACCCACCCAACCCCTCCCCCATTAACCCTCTTCAGAGGTAACTCCGGCTTTCTCACCCACCCAACCCCCTCCCCCATTAACCCTCTTCAGAGGTAACTCCGGCTTTCTCACCCAGCCAAACCCTCCCCCATTAACCCTCTTCAGAGGTAACTCCGGCTTTCTCATCCAGCCAACCCCTCCCCCATTAACCTTCTTCAGAGGTAACCCCACCCTTCTCACCCACCCAACCCATCCCCCATTAACCCTCTTCAGAGGTAACTCCGGCTTTCTCACCCACCCAGCCCATCCCCCATTAACCCTGTTCAGAGGTAACCCCACTCTTCTCACCCACCCAACCCCTCCCCCATTAACCCTCTTTAGAGGTAACCCCACTCTTCTCACCCACCGAACCCATCCCCCATTACCCTTCTCCAGAGGTAACCCCACCTTTCTCACCAAACCCCTCCCCCATCATCCTTTTACAGAGGTAACCCTACCCCCTCACCCACCACCCCCTCCCCCATTACCCTTCTACAGAAGTAACCCCACCCCCCTAACCCACCCAGCCCCTCCCCCTTTAACCCTTTAAGGAGGTAGCCCTGCCACTCTCACCCACCCAACCCCTCCCCCAATATCCCTCAACAGAGGTAGCCCCACCCTTCTCATCAAGCCCTCCCCATTTTTAGAGCTAACACAGGCATACCTCTTTTTAACTCCTCCCACTACTGACCAGCTAAGAGGCACTCCTGCATCTCTCCTTACTCCATCGTCATCCAAGCAGTTTTTTTTTACGCTGGACGTTTTTTCCTCATTCCTCATTTCTGCTGTAAATGACTCCCGTGGGTTTGACTGCTGATCTTCTGTGTCAGCTCTGTGTGAGCTTAACTGCTACCTCGCTGATGCAGGTGGGGGTCAGCTCTGAGTACAACAGACCATGCTGTGGGGTGGGGGGGCTGGGAGGGGAGGGACTGGGGTGCATTCCAAATCTCTCCCTCGGCTTCCTGCTCCCTGCTCCCATCAGCAACAATGTGCTCATTTAGCTATCACCGATCAGAGATCTGTATTGCTGTGGGGAGCAGGGAGTAAGGAAGCCTTTCAGAATGCAACATAGGACTGTGTTATATTGTAATGAAGATGAAGAGGCCCTTCCTTGCTTTACACAGCACAGTTTTAGAAATAGGTTATGTATTCAGTGAGTAATGACAGTTGTCATTATTCTTACCAAACAGTAGCTGGCGCTGTGAGTTTTCAGCATGACCTGTTGATGTGTGTTCGTCGCAGTTGTTCATTAAAAAACCAGCAGAGTAAAAATGGCTATCGGTGTGTTCGCCTGCGGTTGTGTGTCAGCCCAGTTCCTCTGCGCATAATATATTAGGAAACATAATAGTTATGGAGAGGAAAGCATGTCTCTTCTGAATGATTTTGGCCAAGTATACCGTGAAGCAGAACAAGCTGAACCAAATAAACAGAAAATATTAATTCAGTAGTTGGTCGGTTCTGTGAAAAGCAAATTTATTTCAGAGGAGACCTTCTCTGCACATATGTACTTCAGTGACTCTCTGCTGTTTCCTCATACAACTATCACACCGCATGTGGCGTGAGATTCTTCCATCTGCCGTAGCCTCTGAAAATGCATTTACTTGAAAATCTTGTCACTGTTGAATCTTTGCCTGCATCATGTGTCAGTCTTCAGAGCTCATCGTGCAAGACTGATACTTGAGGCAGTGGCATGAGTTGAGCATTTCTCTAGTTGGTTACGCTGCTGTGGCTAGCCAACAAGTGAGGATTTCTTTTTTCTGTGGGATGAAGCTGTCAGCCAATGAGTGAGGGTCTTTCTCCTTAGCGCCGCTGCTGTTACCCAGTTAGTATGGGACTTTCCTTTCTGTGACAGTCAAGGAGTGTTCATCCTCAACCCAGGTGGTTCCACCCTCATCCACAACATAACGCCCTCTTTTCGAGTGGAGGAATTAGTACCTGTAGCAGTTTTAATTTGGCTCTACCCCCACACCATCTGTGTGAAATCTTGTTCTTTTTATTTCTTGCTGTTGTGTTCTCTCTTTAAGTAGGACAGTGGAGCCCTTTTTTTCTACCTGCTGTGTGAGTCAGGCAAGCTTCAGGTGAAATATGTGTGCGGTAACCAGACCACTGAGATATGACTACCTTCAGCCCTGCGCTCTCTCAAGAAACTAATAAAATGAGAGAATTTCTCAAATGCCAACCGACTGTTTGAATTGATCAAAAGTTATAAGGAACATAAAGAGAACAAATCTGAACAACATTTCTAAGATTTATTCCTCACTGCGGGGAAATTAAATTGACAGCTGTTAAGCTTGGCAGCGGAGAGTTTCCCATTTACTGTCTGACACTGATGAAACAGTCAAAGCCAGTCTCTGTTTTAACAAAAAATTTTAGGATGTAATTCAGTGATCCCAATCCTGACTTAAAACAGAGACGCTGTCTCTCTAATGTGGCAGATAGTGGCAGAATGTAATTTCCACTCTGTGAGAGCTGAAATTTGCACAGCTTCACTGTGTTGATTTCTTTTCTGTTGATCCAGCTTAGCACCGACCTAGCTGAGACATACTGAAAAAAAAGAAAATGAGAGTGAAAGTTGAATTGTCTTGTTGGCTTGCTTTGGAGGAATGTTTGGAAAACCTTGGACTGGATCTGAAGCCTGTATTGCACCCCAACTCGGCACACTGACCCCCGAGCCTCTGACTTTAATTTCTTCCGTTTACACCTTTGCAGCAAGATCATTCAGCTATCGGAGGCAAGATCTCTCCACTCAGTTGAAGGAAAACTATCTATATCCAACTGGTTGCTCTTTTCATTAGCCAATTAGTTGCTTAGCAACTTGAGAGAGGTCTTGTTGCAGGGTCAAAGAGGAGCTGGAGCCAGAGCCAAAATACCGAAGCCAGAGCTTGTTGCATTCTCACACTGTGTAAATGACTGTCTAACCACAGTGACTGTGCTCGCAGAGACCCTAACCCTAATTGGTCGGTTGTGCCCCCCCATAGAGAAGCCCCTCTTCACTCGGGACGCCACGCAGCTGAAGGGGACCTTCCTCTCCACCACCCTGCAGAAGAGCAACATGGGCTTTGGCTTCACCATCATCGGGGGGGACGAGCCCGACGAGTTCCTGCAGGTGAAGAGCGTCATCCCCGACGGCCCCGCGGCACAGGACGGGAAGATGGACACGGGTGAGTCGCTCTCCTCATTCGCTCATTCCCTATACCCCTCCCCCATCAACCATGAGCCCCACCCGTAAGGGCAACAGGAAGTCCACAAAAGGGACTCTATGCAAGTGAATCAGTGGGATAATTTCTCCTTGTCTCCCTGTGTTTCCATGTTTTGGCCAAGAGCGTTCTGCAGTGTGTGTGTGTGAGTGTGAGAGTATGTGAGCGTTTCTGTGTGTCACACATTAATCACTGTGGGAGTTTATGACACTGTAGCTCCTGACTCGGTCTTGAGGGAGAGGGACTGTGGCACCATTATGTCGAGTCCAGTGTAGTGTCACCTGTGCTGGAAACTACACCAGACTCTTTAATGCGGTCAGCTACACAAAGACTCGCTGATGTGATTATATAACAGGCGGATACACCACAGATTCATATTTACACCCATCTGTGTGGAGACCTTCACAGTAATTATACAGGCCTTAACATAAATTCAGGACACGGAAAATCACTGACAATTTCTGTCAGGCTGCCTTGCTACTTATTCCTGCTGATTGCATCTTATTACTGTTGCTTGTAGTATGTCTGCGGATGGATCAAATAATCCCTCATGCTCTCGCCACAGTTCAATAAATTCCTCACCTGCCTCTTCTGTCCAATATTTTTGGCTCAGCGCTCATCTTTTCCAATGTTTGTTTCCTCTTGCATGGTTCCCTTGCTGATTTTTTTTGTTGCAGTTCTACTTCTAACAGCTTACAGGAAATGGCTGCTTCTTGTTGCCAAATTATGCTATCGAGTGGTTATTTCTCATTGGTTGTTTGCAGTCCCTAATGGCTTAAATAGCACCGACAATGAATGCAATTTGTTGCAAATTTTTTTGGCCTGCTAAAAACTGACTTGCAGGATTTTTTTTTTTTTACTATCATTGATTGCCCATGTATACCTGACACTACCAGGAAAGATTTAAGTGTGCATACACCAAATTTTAACATGGATCATAGTGAACTTGCAACAGCTGTTAAGAGTTAATTCAGCCTAAAATCGCTGTGTGTTAACAGTACTAAGCATTAGAATGAGGGGGCTGAGAGAGCTGCTATTCAGGAGAGTGAATGTTTCCCTTTGTAAGCCTGCTAGTACTTAAGCGCTATGTGCTGATACATTGTGCTTGCTTCAATTTACTGTTAATTAGCCTTTGACTGAGCTTGTTTTATGAATTTTGCTTGATCATAAATAGTCTTTCTAAATCTCTTCCCAGAGTTCTGTGGTTTTCTCCTTAAATGCTGTCTGAGCCCCAGTTACTACAGTAGTACTATATACTCCTACATTTCAGACATTCAGGTACTGCATATGCATTTATATATACTCATAATATACTACATATCTGATATCCACTGGTTGTATGTGCTGGAATCTATTGATAATATGCGCTCATATCCATTGACATCATGCGCTGATATATGCCGATCATGCAAGCTGTCTGGGTGCTGGCTTAGGCGTGTGCTGATATTTGCAGATGGTTTGGAAGTGGTTGTAAAGTGGAGCATGCCTGTCTACACAGCTCTCAGAATCTAGTGCCCATTCTCCACTCACCGCCCCCCCCCCCCCCCAGCCTGCCCCGCCAGAATGGCCGCCCTACTCCAGCCCAGCAGCACGGCAGACACCTGAGGGAGGTGTTAAATTGGGAAGGATGAAATGGATGGTTTATTTAGCGCACTTGCCAGCACTTTGCCAGCGCTGAGCTTTTGCCCACCACTCCATTTGAGTCAGTGAAATGTGCACTGCAAGAGAGCCCTGGCTTTCAGTGTCTGAAACTAGACGTCATAAACTTTATATAAACTAGACACGTTCAGCTCTATGTGACAATCGCCCATCCAGTATCTGGTGTCTTCCTAGGGACGTCTTGTATTCTTACACAAGAGGAGATAGGACTTGTGACGGAGAGAGAGTAGCAGGCTTTTCTCAGCAATATGGATGGCTACTGTGTAGAGGTATAGATGTGGAATAACACTACAGCTACTGCTTTTTATAAGGCTGTAACTCTAACATATATGACATTCATGAGGTAAAACCCCCCCGCATATGCTGAGTCTGATGCTGTCCCTCTGGATGGCTCATCATATGCATGTGAGCATCGTTTATGGTTTCAATCCCTGCTCTGTCACTTTTACAAGGCAGCAACTGCAGTAAAAGGGGAATTGCTGTATGTAATAAATGGCCGTGCGTGTTTAAAGTGATGGCGTTGCTGAGCGGCTCATCCGCCCCGATTCCCTCTCGCCCTGGTTCCCCCTCACCCTCAGAGCCAGCAGTCCAGATGGCCTGACCTGGCCACCGCTGACGTGTGGACTGTCCCCGCAGAGTGCCGTTTAGGCACCGTGGTTCGATGAACAGATCTTTTGTTTTGGCGCCCCATTCCTGCGGCCCCCTCTCTCCGATACAGTCAGACGGATGGGATATATTCATCCTTTTCCTGTGGGCAGTCAGAGCCATTATGGAGCTGAGCTAATCATATCCCCGGAGAGTCATTGGGTAGCTCTAGCAGCCATCAGTTAATTTTAACAGACACAAGACTGAAAGGAGACTTGTCTTTGGTGTAGAAGCACGCACCTGCAAACTGTATGTAGGTTGGTCAGATCAGCAGGGATGTTTTTTTTTTTTAGCTACAGCAGCTTCTTTTCTCATGAGACGGTCACAGACACAACCCACCCACAGCAACCGCACAACCACACACTTGGATTTCCTGGCCTGTAGTGGGATGGTGGTGAGCCAGCCTTAAAGGCATACTCCCATTTTAATGCGGCTCACGGTGAAACGAGCTGTGAAACTGTTTAAGCTCTGAGCTATTGAAAGCATCGTGCAGAGATTTAATGACTTTTTTGCACCTGTGAGTGCTTGTCTGTACCTGTGTGTGTGTGTGTGTGTGTGTGTGTGTGTGTGTGTGTGTGTGTGTGTGTGTGCGCGCACGTTTGTGCATGTGTGTGTGCGCACGTGTGTGCATGTAGGTATGCACATGTGTGTGAGTGTGTGTGTATGGGCATGCATTTGTATGCGCATGTGTGTTTATGCATGGATGTTTATGTGTCTGTGTGTACGTGTGTGTGCGGGCATGTGTGTGTGTGTGTGTGTGTGTGTGTGTGTGTGTGTGTGTGTGTGTGTGTGTGTGTGTGTGTGTGTGCGGGCATGCGTGTGTGTGTGTGTGTGTGTGTGTGTGTGTGTGTGAGCATGTGTATATAGTTTACATAGTGAACCGCAGGAACATGGAGGGTGCCAGGAGGTCATGGTGTGATCATTGAATCATTTGTTTTCAGAGAGCGCGCAAAGCTATTGATTTAGACACACGTGCCCAAGGCAAATGTCATTGGTATTTACCCAGATTAATTAAAGCCCCATGAACCGGGCATTGGAGCTGTCGACAGCCTGTCAGTCATTAGCACCCAGAGATTTTTTTCATGAGCCCCAAAGCACTATGGGAGATTTACTACACATGTTCCTTTGAGTTGTTGCGCTGATAAATGGAGCCCTTTGTCTCCCCACTCCATACCTGCATTCTCTCCTCAGGGCAAAAATGCACAAATCCTACACCAGTATATCACCATGCAGAGGTTCTCAGAGGTTCATTACATTGGATTATTGTCATTATCCTGTTATTTAGCATGTTATCCATTTACGCAGCTGGATATTTCCTGAGGTTCTGGGTTAGGTACCTTGCCCGAGGGTAGAACAGCAGTGCCCCAGCATGGAATCAAACCAGAAACCTTTTGGTCACGACCCCTCTATGCCATGCCAGCATAGTAGTTAGGAAATTGAGCCTGAAAAGTGAGGGTTGGAGGGCTGGAATCTCGGATGTTGCTGTTTGTACTTTTGACCAAATGCTCAACCACTGTCACGTGATATGGCATGTCCATCAGTGTCAATGATTACAAGCATAACCTATGGACCAGGAGTCCGATGAGCAGATGCATGATAACGATTATAACAGCAGGATGGAGAGTAATGGATGGAGGAGTGTCATTAACATTGAGCTGAGGAGACCTGTTAATGAGTGTGACTCCCCATCTCATTCCCGCCTAAGAGGTCTGTTCGGTTACCTTACTGCTTATTATAATGGATTAGTACCGTTATAATTAGCATTAACCTGGGCAGTCCATTTAGAAACATATGCAAGACTTGAACAGAGTGTGTGTGGGGATGCACAAGAACCTAGAGCCTCCAGGTCTTTTTTGATTAGGTGAAATTACAGTGTTGCATCAGATATGCTTGTTCAAGGACACAGGTGTAGTAGTTCTGTTGGCAGTAGTAGCTGGCTTTTAATTCGGACCCCTCTCTGGTTCCACGCCTGTGGTGACGTCTCCCAACACCCCCCCCCCCCCCCCCCCCCCCAGGTGATGTCATCGTCTACATCAACGACGTCTGCGTCCTGGGCACCACTCACGCCGACGTGGTCAAGCTCTTCCAGTCGGTGCCGATCGGGCAGAGCGTGACGCTGGTGCTGTGCCGCGGCTACCCGCTGCCCTACGACCCCGAGGATCCGGGCAGCAGTGTGATCTCGCCGCTTGGCGTGATGGAGCGGGCCGGCCTGGCCAACGGGCGTGGCGGCTACGACAGCTACATGGAGTACATGTCGCGGACGGCGCGCTTCGTGCAGGACCGCGGCGACCCGCTCCTCCCCCAGGGGGCGCTGCAGGGCCTCCCAGGCGACACCCACCTGGATGGCTCTCTGCCGGCCGGCGCCGCCGCACCACACGAGGACAGCGTCTCCATGGCGTCGTCGGGGGCGACGCAGGCGGAGCTGCTGACGCTCACCATGGTGAAGGGGGCGGACGGCTTCGGCTTCACCATTGCCGACAGCCCCACGGGGCAGCGGGTCAAGGAGGTGCTGGAGCCGCAGGGCTGCCCGGGCCTGTGCGAGGGCGACCTCATCATGGAGATCAACCAGCAGAGCGCTCAGGGCCTCAGCCACACCCAGGTGGTGGACCTCCTCAAGGAGTGCGCTGTCGGGGCCGAGACCGCCCTCATCATCCAGAGAGGAGCAGCAGGTAAGGGCATCAGCCGCGGGCCAGGTGAGTCCGTCCCGTCTGTCCATGTCCCAAGGTGTCCTCTAAGCCACAGTAACCCATAATACAGTTTCGGCCCGGGGGGAAGGAGAGACGTTCCCGCTGAGCGCTCTCCTCCCCTGCTGTTCCGAGGTAAACCTGCAGAGCCCCTCTTACCTAACTGCCATTCAGGCACGGCCAATGAGGGCTGATCCGCCGGAGAAGCAGACCGCAAAACAGGATCCGCCTTCGATCTGAGCCCTGCAGACCACGGCCGCTCCTGACCGCTAATCTGCATTCGTCCGGCGCAGAGTCCATCCTGGCAGATAAAGATTAATCGATTCGTCTGAATTTACCGCTGTTTGACTTCACCCCTGGTGCCTTCCTGTAATTAAGAGCACTGACTCGTTCGTGGGGTTTGAGGGGGTTTTTTGTGTACAGATTTTAAATGAAATTTCAGTGATTTTCCAGTATTATCCAGTACCTCTCCAATATTAAAGACAGCAGATTTATGGCGTCTAGTGTAGGGATGGATGGACATGTTTCTAGTATACATGTCTAAGCTCATACCATCTGGGAGATGGTTAGTAAACCGCTAACAACCACAGCTTTCTGCTGGTGCATGGCATTATAGTCTTAATTTATTGTGTATAATATCATACTGCAGAATATTGAGAGCATGAGCACACACACACAAACACACACACACACACAGTCTGCCGCAACACTAACGCAGTGAAACATATTGAGCGCGCTCCCCACCTCTTCCCTCCCTGCAAACCCAAGTGCACTCACTCATATTAAGTGGAGCGCTGGCAGGTCCCTCCTATAACTGACGTGAAAGAGTGTCTCTGGTCGCGAGGCGGTCGCGGGGAAAGCAGCTCGGAGCGAGACGGCATCAGTAACCGCGAGCGTCGGGCCCCTGCGCGGGTCCTACGTGGGCTGCCCTTCGGTACGGTTAGCGAGGAGTCCGCGGCTTACGCGATTACTCACCAAAACAAATGAGTTGCATCTCCCGAGTCGGAGAGATTTGATTCTCCCTGGCAGGGGACTAAAGTGCCTCCCGGCTGCTTATTTGTAGCCCCTTTGCTTTTTCTCTTTGCGATAAATGGAGCCAGTGGTAGCCGCAGAGACACGGTCGCGGATGGAATGTAATTGCTTTCCGCGCGCCTTAAAGGTTGAAATTCTCCGTTCCTGCAGCATCTGGTCCCAGCCACACGCTTAGCCTTACACGCACTCCCTTTCTGTCGTCCCGTAAAACAGAGCGGTGGCCTTTCAATGCACGTCACGAACTCTGAAATGTTTTGCGCGGCCTGTGTGAAAGTAACCTTTCATTAGACTTCAGTTTCTGGGAGCGTTGACAGAGTCTTGACAGTCTCCAGACTCATTAGAGATGTGAGATTAAGATGTTGCCTTAATGCAGTTTCTTTATTGCATTATAACCAGGAGGAGTTTAGCAAGTCGGTGTAATAGAGGTGTAAAAATTAATGAGTCGTGAGCCAGGTCGAAGCTCCCCGGGATTAGCAGGTGGGGAGTGTGCCCCCTTGTGGGAGAGTGAGGGCTTGCACAGAGCCGCTCTCTCCCCGATGAATGAAAGCAGCCATCAGACAAACAGAATCAGTGCAGATCACTGCACTTTGAGCATCTAGAGGGGCCCGAAACCGAAGTGAGTAACAGTCACTGGGGCCTATTTCTGGTATCGACTGGTGATGTCTGACCTCCCATCGCTGGTACAACAGTTTCTCTCATGTGGCTGTTGTGGTGGGCCTGGGGGGGCAGTTGATATCAGCGATATCAACATGTAGCTTCACTATAGGGCAAGTTTCTGTGTAACACATTTGTGTTCTGTCAGGTAGAAGGATCAGGGCTCAATGCATTCAGTCAAACATCATCAGATGTGTAATATGCAATGAAGATGGACTGGGAACCCATAAACCTTCTGACCGTCTGCAGAACTATCCGTAGGCATTACCTCTGTGTGAAATGGAGGCTGTGGGAGGAGCCAGCCACAGATGGGCGGAGCTTCACAGTTTGCCCGGAGCTGAGTGGGTGGGTTTTTTCATGTAATCTTGAAAATTACACATCTTAAATACGAGGATTTGGAATCACAGTTCCACAGAGTGTATTCACGCATGAGAGAGAAGAGGAGCTAACCCTACGCCTACTCTACCACTCCACGCTCGTATTGTTATACAAGGTGCCTAATTGGTTATTTCCCTGTCAGTCACACACACCTTTGGGCAAGAGCACAGTATGACTGAAAACAGTGAAACTGTAGCGTTTGTGCTTTGACTGTGACTCAGAAAGGTCATCCTGTCATAGCACAGCAGTTCCCTGAGGCTGAATCATGAATATGTTATTAATGACATGGTAGGCAAAACTGAGAAAGCGCAACCCTTTCCATACCAAGAAGGAAGGGTCCTGTGCTACTGATCCATCTGCTGGGCAGGCCGGCAAGAGATCCCGTCCGTGTCGAAATGACAACGGGGCTGAACGAAGCGGAGGGGCGGAGTCTGTGCAGTTTTAAGGAGCGAAACCCGTGTTTGTATCTGCCCAACGCCCCATGAAAAGCGAACGGATTTATATTTAGTCGCGGCACATGGAGCGTGTAAGGCTGTCCTGGGATAGCCCAGAGAAGTTCGCGTTCCTGCGTAGCACTGCATCTGTGGTCTGGCTTGTCGCGGATAAGCTGTAGGGGGGCGTGTAGCACAACTGAGACTGGCTGACCTGTCACCCAGGGGTACAGTACTGCGTTCACATGCTGCTTCTCTGTGAAGCGAGTCTTATTCCTCTGGGCGAGAGGCAAGCATTCAGCAGCACAAACTGATCAGGGGCTTTCAGAGATGCTCATACCATCATTTGAATGTCAGTGTTTTCATGATGATGATGGCAATACAGCTATTAGTACTGTTACTACCACTGCTGCTGCGACTGTTTGTGCTGAAACTAATGATGGTAATACTCATCTTTATGAGTACCTCTCATGTATCATTGTCTCTCCGAAGGAAATCGAGCTCAATATATGAAAATGTAAAGATGTTTCATGGTTCACATGTAAGAGAGGATGGATGGATCAGGCGTCATGCCATAGTCTGATGGAAAATCTGCATTTTAGCCAGACCGAGGGGCCTCACAGTGAGATTAGCCATCAGCCACACTCGCAGAGCTGACTCCGCTCCATTGGAATTAGCGATTCCGACCTAAACGCAACACAAAGAGGCGCTCATTAGGAGCTGGACCTGGGCCATGCATTCTAATGCCGTCCTCCTCGCCCCGATATCGGCGCCTCCCCCCCTCGGAGTGGTACAGCGCAGCGGGCTTACCCCGAGATCCCAGACCGTGGCTGCGGCCGGCTAATGAGAGTTTTCCATTATTAATCAGTTATTCTGTGCAGCGGCCCTTCCGGCAGAGACTCTGTCACGTTAACACCTCCTCTCCCGCAGTGGAGGGAGGGGCGAAGGCAGAGCCGAGTCTGACTCAGCCTCCATTGTGCCGGGCCCGTCGCGCCCGTCAGCCCGGGCGTGTGGGCGGCCCGGCCATGTGCTGCCTTTATTTAGAGCGTCAGAACGCGCCGGTCTCGCCTCTCACCATGCAGTCCTGCAGACACGCCGGTCGCCACCTGGCGGCCGTGTGAGGTAAAGGCGAGGTTGGATCGATTGCAATGAATACCTTGTCTCCCTTATTGGCTCAGACACTTGCGATGGAGTGGTGGGTGCTGATCATCATAACAGAAAAGTCTTGTTATAGAGGTACACTGGGATATGTGTTCATTCTAGTCTATGCTATGATTCTGTTTTCCCTGCCTGGCACTCTGTTGTGTTGTCATGGTTGCTATGACCCCATGGCAGGAAAGTTTCTGGTAATTTATCATAACTATTTGGACTTAAGTGTTTGTACACCGTAACACCTGATTGGCCTAATGATTGTGTAAGTGATTACTACTGCTATGTATCTTTTGACCAGTTGGCAGTCCTGGGTTCATGTTTTCTGTGTTTGTGTGGGGGCAGGGTTGTTGGTTATTTTTTATTATAGAGTGTTTGAGGTCGTTGATGTTGGGTGTACAGTCATTACTGTCTTGGGTGTGTGGTCATTATTGCATTGGATGTATGGTGTGCGGTTAATACTGAGGGGGAGACAGTGTTTGGATATTACTGTGCTGGGTTGTGGGTATATGGTAATCACTGCAACGGGTAAAAGGTATACATTAATTCCTGTGTAGGGTCTATGTTAATTATTGGTATGAGTGTGTGGTTCCTCACAATGACTTAGTCACTGTGTATTCCTGGATGCTTCGATCTACAGACAACACTAGAGAGTTGAGGGACAGCCTCCACAGTGTGGAGTTTTTTTATGATCAAAGCATGCAGTGAATTATTGTTGAACAGTTTGAAGCTGTCACCGTAACAGCTCCTGAATCCTTCCCTTAAATGTGTGGACAGCTCCCGCTCTGTTCTTGAAAACACTTGGCCATTCTGTCTCTCATCAAGCACAGTTAGTTCTTACGTGTCAGACACCTTCATTCGCAGATACGTAAACCTCAGCAGTGATAATTAGTCATGTAAATTAGTTTAACTCACAAACAGACACACACACACAGGTACACGCGCGCATGCACACGCGCACACACACACACACACACACACACAGACACACACAGACACAGACACACACACACACACACTAGAGTCTCCTTGCAGACGAACAGAAGCAGTGACTCGCCGGGTTTGCGCGTGTGAGGTGACAACGCAAACGGAGAGATGGGACACGCCCACCTGCAGCTTGAGTTCCAACGCCGGCATCCCCTCAAGGCCTCCTGCGATGTCACATGGACTCCCCTGTCCCGCGTGCCACCGTCCCACCAGTTCCATTGCGATCTCTCTGTCACGTGGCCAGGACCACACGCCGTCATCCAAAAAAGGGGGGGGGTGGGGGGGGGGAGTGGGTGCCGTCTGAGCCATCGAGCTCCTCCAGCCACACGATGCTTATTCACCACGGTGTGAGACAGAATGTATGATCAGCCAAGAGCAGGACTGCGTAACACAGGCATCCTGTCAGCAGCAAACTGATCCCTGCTCGATGCTCACTGCCTCTTCCCATGATGCACCATTTTTGCGGTGCTCTCTAAGTCAGAACCTAGAAAACGATGAGGACTTCAGTCGCATTTAAGAAACGAGGACTGTGCACTGGAACAGGTCCACCCGTGGGCAGCTCTGACGTTCAGTCAGACATTAGCTTTACATCTACTGCCTGGCCTTTTCTTCCCGGCATCACTGTGCCTTCCAGGCCAAGCTCAGGTTTAGTAGCAGCATCTCTGCGTTTATCTGGAAACCTGTATGAATTGTAATGCTTAACAATGGATGAAATGACAGGCGTGAGACACTTCTGACATACGGAAAAATAATGTAGGGAGTGCAGCAAAAAAGAAAATTAGCTTAACTCTTAATTAGTTAGTTTTGATTGGTTTGAATGGTTTGATTTGAATGGAAAAATTACAAACTTCGCAGGCATGTGCTGTTAGTCTTTTGTGAAAGAAACGTACTGTGCATTTGTGAAAGATAAAGTAACCCAGCTCATTTTTGGTCATTTCTGCCCATTAAATTAATTGCCCATAGTCATTAGTACCAATAATGCGAGTAATAACAGTATTCAACATAATTTATAAAGATGAATCATAGTGTTCAATTACTGTTTTAGTTGCTAGAACAATGAATTGAATAATCATTAAAGTCTACTACAACAACTTCCCTGACATGCATTAAATATTTACAAAATGTGTGGAAAAAACCCATTAACTGATATCTTTGTCTTTGCACAGAAAGGCCTCAAAGAACACATCTTTCAGTTTTCAAGAGCTTAAAACAGATGGCAAACAGGTGACATCAAACCAGAATTCAATCAATGGCTCACGTCAAATTAATTAGAAACAACAATAATAAAAAAGCAGTATACACACTGTGCCTTAAACACCTGGGTTAGGAAACACTGAAAGAAGTGGACTCTTGACCAAATGGTTTTGGGTTCAGAGTGTTGGATGTAGTGTCAACAATCCAATAATGTAATGTAATGTAACTGTTATAAAAAAAAAAAAACAGAAGGTGTAATCTTGTAATGGTATTAAATGTTGCATCTATTGTAAGCTTCCCTCTGGCGTGGTGATGCAGTGCTGGATTATGGGTTCTCCAGGATTCTACTGTAATTGTTACTGAATAGATGAGAGGGAACGGGGAAGCCGGAAAGAGGCCATTGTACAGCAGAATGGCATCTTCACACCGCAGAGGTCTCCCAGGCCACAGCTGATTGAATTCCCTCCATGAAATCATTGCTTTATCCAAATCCCTGTCCCTTCACTTGTTGACCACTCGACCGTTATCTGTTGGGCTGAGGGAATGGATTGAGCGCATTGTGGACGCAGCTTGCACTTGAGTACCAGTGTATTACATGGGAAAAATGGTTGAGTGTTTTCAGTATCCAGTTGCTCTCTGAATTGTAGAACCTGCCTGTCGTCTCCTGTTGGTCTTCAGGTAATGGTGTAAGGCACCAGCCATCTGTTCTTATGCAAACCAAAGTTGTGTGTTAATCATCCTCCATACACATTTTTTATTGGGATGAAGGAAGGATTGAGGAAAATCAAACAGAGGGAATGGATTTGGGTGGACATGCCAGTAAAGCCCTGCTGTGGAAGGTCTGTCCTTGGTACATCCAACAACACACTCTGCCATTTTCTTTAGTGTTCCTGGCACTTTTTTTGCCAGAGAAACAAAATATAGTTTCGGGCTCCGATTGTGTAACATTGTGAAATGACAATCGCAAGGGGAACAACTGACAAAATTTCCAAAAAACAGCCTTCCCTGGCCTGTAAGCACTTCAGAATGGGAGCTGGAGCTCTGGGGTCTGGAGGGGAAGTCAGTGACCGGTTGCGGACCTTTGCTGAAAGCCCCGGATGCACCCCAGCGGAAAACAGCGGCTCAGAGAAGCTCCGCGGGCAATCAGACGCCCGGGAAACGGGGGCGGTGGCGTGACAGGAGACCGGGGGGGCGGGGGGGGGAGGATGGGGCGAAACGCTCCGGCGCATAATGAGGACGGCGAGCCGGCATGGCTGAGAGAGCGCGCCCCTGCGCCCCCAAGCCGACTCCGATAAATTGGGACGTAAAGCCTGTCTCGCTTCGTTTGCCCCATTTCATCGCCCCAAAAGGAAGATGAATAAGCACTTTGGGCGGTTTGCCACTGCCTCCCTTTATTCTGTGATCAATGTATTCATTCAGTATAATAGGGTGCCCATACTGTGTGCTGTATGTCATTATGTAACAGGGTAATCATGGAGTACTTGTTCTGTATATGTTGGCTACACTGGTGCATTATAATGTAAATAAGATGATTTGATTGAGTACTGCAGTTCCACTGTGCATCCTCAACATCATCCTTAACAACACAACCAGCGCTTCAGCACCAGGGACAGCTCCAACCTGTTCTACAAGTGTCTGCCGTAACGTCACCACCAGGGACAGTTCCAAATGACACCGCCGCCTGCCTCTCAGCAACTATGGAACTACATTCATATCCATGAAGAGTTCTGCCGCCTTCCTCGAAGTCCAATATTGTGTCACAATTATCGGTCTTCATAATCACAGCTGTAGTGCAGCGGCAACAACTACAGGATGAATGGGTTTTATCATTCTCTGAGGATCCAGATACAGATCAAGATACAGGGACTATTAACTGTGCCATAGACAGCTCCCTACAGGTTTATTATTGGATCTGGAATATAAGCAGTACCATGGACAGCTCTTTGTAGTTTTTTTTTTCTGGAGTGGAGGTAAGATCAGTGTTAGGCAGTTCTGATCTCTTTGTGAAGCGGCAGTTTTTATCACAATCAGTGGCGCGTCTGCGTGGCGGCATCTCTGGGTTCGGCTGTCACTTCCCATTACCAGCGGAGCGGTGCATTCTCGGCGCCTCGGACAGCTCTTATCACTCACTGCCGCCGTAACATCTTCAGCTCCCGCCCCGGCTCCCGGGCTCCCGGCCTCTCCGCGCGTCCATTAAACACGCACAGAAAATTTCATCCCAGGCTCTCAAATCAAAGCCCCGCGTGCCATTTGTACACAAGCGCTGTCGTTTATGGGCGCCTGGAGAGTGTGTGCCTGTTTCTGCGGCTCTGATACATATTCTGTGTTTAGCAGTTAGCGGAATGTGTGTTTTTCGCTCTTCCGCAGCCTGTTTTATGAGTCACTCACATCTCAAGTCTGCTTTTAGTCCTTGAAATCGTGAAACATCTTGGTTCTTGTACATAACATCTTGGTTCTTGTATATAGCTCGTACCGGATATAAGATGAACTGGATGTGACACATTTCATCTTGCCATGAAGGAATACACTGAAATTTGTTTGATTCCTGTCTTTTCCATGATTCACTCAGATGAGGTCTTTCCCTCCCACAAACATCTCTGTCCTCTCGTATTTTAACGAAGCCGCTTTCCTGTTTCAGGGTTGCATTTGGAGGGCTCAGAGCTGCTCTGGTGCAGAAAACCCCATCTAGGACTGTCAAAACCTTCATTCTTGCACGTGTAAAGTGCCTTTTCTGTTGCTCAAAGTTGTTGATATGTGGGTGGCCCCTTTTCTGTTCTCTATATTTGATGAGTCACAGTAAGATTTAATGAGGGCTGTAGTGCATTTCTGGCGCTGTGTCATTATGTCCTGTGTTGTTTTTTTTTTTCCCTCACTGTGGTACTCCTCCACTTGTCACTGATTAATGCCATGTTTGCGGTGCAATTTTAGCAGTAGGGAAATGGCAGTTGAAAAGCCGCGTCTGACGTATGCGCAGGTCACCTGGGTAGCGGGCCCGTTGAGCCTCACATGCTCGCGCGTAACTTGGAGGTGTGTGTGTGTGTGTGTGTGTGTGTGTGTGTGTGTGTGTGTGTGTGAAAGACAGGAACAGGAAGTAACTGCAATGCGGCAGAGGTTATCTGTGGTTCGGCGAGGCTGACGTGGAAATAGTCTGAGGGGCAAACGGACAAGTTCGCTCCTTTGACGCGTGCAGACATTGTTGTGCTCGTTACAGTCTGGAAAACGCAGTCTAGTTACATTTGCTTTGCGCTGTTTGCAGTGATTATATCCAAGTGGCGCGCTTAGCCATTCTTTGTACAGTCGGCTTAGCTTGTTGGTTTTGCGAGTGAGGAAGCGGTATTATTCCAGGGCTTAGTCAGGAAGGTGTAGTGCTGTATAAATGGAGTATCTGCAGCTTTTTATGGAGTGAGCCGTCCACTGAAAAAGCCTTTCTTCAAGAAGGTTTCTCTCTTCACTTTATAGATAAGCTTTGGCTGGCACTTACGCCAGCACGAATCATTGACTTCGAGGAAGAGGGTTGAGTTGTATGCTGTAAGGCTGTCGTTTGGAATGTGTAATCATGCGTAGGTGCTTGATGTATATCATAAACATACGATGTTTATGTTTTTGGCAGAGGTTGTCCATTAATTTAGACATTTATCTTTAGAACACATCTGAGGAATGATTTTCTTGTTGGGTTTAGAGTATAGTACCGCTCTTCAGATGTGGGACTGCCCCCTTGCTGCAACCCTCCTCTCTTGTTGCTCAGCGCTCCGTCGCTTTTATCTTAAGGCCAGCTCTTTTGACCCCCCACTGCCATGTGGGTTGAGCTTTTTGTGACCCGAAAACAGTCAAAGAGAGAGCACCCACCCCCCTGTCACTGCCCCATGCCCCACCACCCCAAAAACACCCCCTAGCAACCAGGACTTTCCAACCTTTTGCTGTCCTGTTGCCCCACTAAATGACAGGGGATGTAGTGAAATGTTTTCCTTTTTGTTTCGGCCCACCCTAAATCTTCTCCCTCTCTTCTCACTTTACCCTAGTCCATGTCATAAGGCACAACATTTCCTTGATGTGATGGGTCCACTGTTCTCTAGGCTAAACATTTTTGTTTTCTTACCATTGCAGGTCAGTTTTCACCCTGGAAGACCCCTAAACAGGTAAAATGCATTGTCTTCCAAACATAAGCTCTTCCTTTGCTCTCTATGATCCCTATAACCCATATATTAACCCTAGCCACAGTGTGCTGCTGGTTTAGCTCAGTTGCCCTGCATAACGTCTCTATAACTCATTTATTAACACTTATTAACTGCAGTGTGCTGGTGTGCCATAGTGGCTGCTGTAACCTGGCTTTGAACAGAGTGTCAGTCCCTCTGGTCTGTCAGACCAGTAGAGAAAAGGGTTTACTTATAGTGTAACACGTTTTAACCATAGATATAGAATTACTAGATTGACCGTGTCCATTCAGTTCAAAATTAATGTGCGTGCAAATCTAATTGAAATTCTTAATCTGCTAGGAAGCTGCCATGGCTTTCATATGTCTGGGAACTGTATGTCTTCTTGGTGCCTCTGAGTCATAATATATAATATATAGTACTGTAGTAGTCTACTAGTTACTGAAGCAAGTCTGGTAATTCTATATCTATGGGCCGACACTCTTTCGGCATGCTCCCTCTGCTGTCCCTCTTCGGACCCGCTCTCCTGTTTCTGTTTTTTGGGGACGCATGGGGATGACGGTGCCCCCCCCCCCCCCCTTTGCCAGTTTTGGAGGGAGTGCTGCATTTGCTGCCTTCTTTTATCTCATGTTTCATTTCGATTTCCATTTGATCCATTTTTTTTTTTTTGTCTGGCTCATTCGTTTGTTTCAGCCGCTCCGACGACTTTCATTCTCTCTCCTCTCTCACACTTAGATGGCTCAGAGGATGCCGTCATTTGCACATTCATGCCCTTCACATATAAGACATGAGATTGAAGATGACAGCGTGCCCCGAGTTATTTACCATGTACCACATGTGAATGCGAAAACGGTGAAAAACCTCTTTGGGGGAAGAGACCGTGTTCAGTTGCATATAGAATCATTGAGAAGCCGGCAGTGTCGAAAGTATCTGAATGAGGGTGGCAAGAATTGTCAAGATATGAGCCGCACGTCAGGACGTCGTGTGCCAGCAGCGTTGTCACTTCAAAGCCTGCTGTCAGAGGTGGTGTTGAAAACGCGGAGCGCAGAGTCAGACACGGCCTCAGACAGGCTGCGGAGACATACTGGGGGCATTGCTAATTTAGTGCAAATGCACAGACAACACTGCAAACGTCCAGCAAGTACACCCCGAACGTGCAGAAAAGGCAGCAGACACCCTCCAGGTGCCCTGCAGACGCCACCGACACGCAGCACACACACCCTGAATGCACAGCAAACATCGCAGCTGAGCAGCAGATACGCTCCAAATGCCCTCCAAATGCCCTCCAAATGCACTCCAAATGCCCTCCAAATGCACTCCAAATGCCCTCCAAATGCCCTCCAAATGCACTCCAAATGCACTCCAAATGCACTCCAAATGCACTCCAAATGTCCTCCAAATGCACTCCAAATGCACTCCAAATGCGCTGCAAACACTGCAGATACACAACTGTTACACTAGAGATGAGCAGCAAATGCTCCAAATGCACTCCAAATGCATTGCAAATGCACTCCAAATGCACAGTAAAACAGGCTCCAAATGCACAGTAAAAACAGTCCAAATGCACTTCACCAGAGAAGCTAGAGAAGGTACCAGATGCAGTAAATCCAGTGGAAAAAGAAAATGTAATGCACTGAAACCGTGGATGTTCTGTTATAGGAGTAAAGGACAGGTGAGGCTGCCGTAGATGTGAGTGCCATCTGTTGATCAGCTGCGCTGTAGGGTTCTGTTCTGGCTAGCTAATGAACTCCACTCGGTAACCCATGAGGACCAAACAAGTGCAGACTGCCCCTGTCTGAGTTCCCAGCGCTGAATCTGGGCCCGCACTTTAAAAAGCCCTTCCCCGTTCTGCACCTTGCCTGCTCCTGGACGCTTTAAAGCCTCTGGGTTGGGTGATTAGTCCTGTCAGCCTCAATCAGGTTCAGGAAAACACGTCAGGGGGTCCCGAATCTGCAGGGGGAAAAGAACATGGAGCGGGAGAGATTTAGCCGTCGTTTCTGAAGCACATCTCCCCTGGTTCCTCTCTGGTATCGCTTTTATGGTGAGAGAGGAAAGCTCCTGACAGCGTGGATCACTGCCGCCAAAGGAAAACATAGAGTTCATGCACAGTTTAATTGGGGATCAGTTGCCTTGAGATTATTAGCACAGCCTAAAGAACTAAATTTTGGTCAGTAGGAAATGATGGATTTAATTCATGTATAAAATTGATGTACTGGCTCTCAGGGAGGGCTAAATTTAGCTGCTTATATTTGCTAAGGGTTGATACACACACACACGTAATCTGGCTCTGTCGCTACACAGACATCACTAGCTGCATGCAGATGAGCGGCAGGCATGGCTAGACCCACACCGACTGAATATTCATCAAATGTGTGCTATCAAATCAAATGGCAAGGCTACTGTGGTACCACTGTCTTGTTGGAGTACACAGAAACTGTGATTTGTGGTGTGGCTACTTCACTGTGTACAGTCAGATTTCTTCATTGGAAAAGTATCTGTGTGATCAATAGCTTGTAATTGTAGCTCTTTGTGGTAGCTGAGATGTCTTGGGTGACTATTGTGGTACAAGGGTGTGTTTAATGTAAAATGATTCACATTTGCATACTAACACAACTGCATCTGTCTATCAATACCAATGAACATCTACTGAACTAAACTCCATAATCTTTTCCATACAATTATGTTTCATTTTTTTTTTCCATTTTTCTGTTTGACTTTACCTTTGTGCTGGAGAAAAACACCCACATAGCGAACCCGCGCAGCAAAAGCCTCATGTGCGTGACAGGAGCGTTTCTGTTCTGTATTTCCTCCTTTCAGCGGCACAGATATAGGCAGGCAGGCACACGTGAAACGCACAGCATTATCTGTCCACACTCTTCCGGCGAGCACCTTTTTTCCCCGGCTATTCCCCAGTAACTGTGCACTGCTGCTGCTGCTGCTGCTGCCTCTGTTCTAATAGACTTACAGCTGCAGATTCTGCCTGTCGCTGTGCGTGCGTGCCTTTGCTTGGAGATGGCGGTGGCCTGGTGACACCTTCAATCTGCCATTTCCTGTCTCCTTCAGCCTGGAGCTTTTTTTTTTTTTTTTTACTGCTTGTTCTGCCCTGCAAAATTAATACGCTTATCATGGACAGCTTCAGTACGCTTTGGCATTTTTTTCGCTTTTGCGTTTAATTACACCAGCGCTCTTTTCTTTTTTTTTTTTTTTTGGTTCATACTGGGTATTGTTACTGTAAGAAGACAAGTAGATGGAGTAATCTGTTTTGTGTGTGTGTGTGTGTGTGTGTGTGTGTGTGTGTGTGTGCGTGCGCGTTTGTGTGTTCTTAAATTTGTAGAGTTCTAAGGTTAGAGCTTTGTTAAGTTTGTTATGGTCCAGCTGGAGGAGATGATGATGTCATGGTGAGTAATCTCAGAGGTGCACCCAGCACCTGTTCATGGGCCACAGCCTCCGCACCCTCCAGGCCACGCCCTGCAAGTGGAGGCATACAGAAATGGTAGCATGGAGTGGAAAGGGAGCTTCTGTCATTCACTCCATTGGTCTTTCAACGGGCCACCGAGGAAGAACTACAGAGGGACATTAACTGATACACAGTGACAATGGACAGAGCTCTTGGACCTCACCAAGAAAAACGGGGAATTGCGTGGCTTCACTTCAAGGATTACAACCTCAATGAAGAGCTCCATGCTGATTCATTCTCCAGCAGAACTTCACAATGGTCACTCCAATCCCATTGCCCATCACAGAGGCTGTGAGGGCGCCCTCTGGTGGACAGCTGGCAGGTTGCGGGGAGAGCTGGAGGCGGGCATTGTGGGGTGGTAACTGAAAGCATGCCCATGTGTTTGCAGGTGCTGGAGCAGTGGGACCTCCAGGGCAGCCCCCAGACCAGCCTGTCTGCTCCTGTCCTGCCCCACAGCGCCCCCTACCCAACCCACCACCTGCACAGGGCCTCTGTCCCAGACTCTGCTGAGGGCTTTGATCTGAGCAGGCCCGACCCCTATGATCTCTATGAGAAGTCCAGGGCTATCTATGAGAGTAGGCGTAAGTAACAACCAGCCGCGGCCCCGCGCGGATTCACCGGCCTCCGCGCGAGGGCGGAGCGTTTACGAGCCGCACAGACGATCACACACCATTTCAGCCCTCCACTTTGCTTTCCATTCACAGGCCTCTTCAGCGAGAGTCACAGTTGAGAGCTAATGCGGGAGCTAAGATGGTGTGTGCGCCTTCTGCATAATTAACATGGTTCATGGGCGAACAGACATGCACTCACACATGCCAGCCCGCACACGCATACATGCTCACACACACATATATTCTGTGATCCACTGTTTTCGCTGGTCAGCATACTGAGAGCATCTTGGCTCTTTCCTGTATCTGCTGGAGAATATTCATGTGGGTAGTGGTGTCCCGTAATCCTCTGAAGCCAAGAATGTGTCACTGTTTTTCGTTTGTGTTCAGTGCTTTTTTTTTTTTAAACAGATTGGCCATTTAGCACCACCATGGTGTTTTTTTTTCCCCTGCCTTGAATACATCCGTGCCTTGATTTAATCCTGACAGTGCATCGTGTATTCACAGTGACATTTACAGTATGTGTGTATGCACTCTGTGTGCAATATGGCAACACCTACAACTTTGCTAAAGGTCATTCCATTTTGATGCCACAGAGTGACTCTGGATCAGGCAGTGTCATATTTCTGGCTGTGCCTAGGTACCTGGAATTGCTTATAAACTGATGAAAAGTCTACTTCTTCCATCACGTGTAGCTCGAAATTGATTGAAATGACTTCATGTACAGTCATGTAACGCTGATCTGAAAGCGAATCATGTTCTGTAGTATGGAGATAGTGAAGCTTGGTTATATACCGGGTGAGGTTCTGTGGTTTCCTCCTATTGTCCTAAACATAACGTTCGCTGGAATACCATTGCCAGCCAGAGGAAACTGTTCACAGAATCGCACCAACATTTATGTTATCAGCCGTATTATCTGTGTATTACTCTCTGCCCATTATCATTCATAGATAAGAGTTTGTTTCTGATAAACACGATTCCAAAATTCCATGCATTGTAAAGTCCTTGGAAGATTCATTGTGTCCTGTCTGCGGCTGTGGGATTGATGGGATGTGATCAGGGAATGTGACAGGGGACGTTAGCGCTCAGGGTTATCGGTCCCTGCTGGCTCTGTTGTGTTGTGCTGGTTTTAGCTGCGCCGGGGTGGTCTGCGAAAACCCGAGGCGGACAGAGACGGCTCATTTAAGCGCTGTCAGGGCAGCCTCGTCGTCTGTAGATTCAGTCATGGGAGATGAGTTATGTAATGTGACCTTTATTAAAGAAGTCAGTGATGTCGGGAGAGCTCTTTATCAAGTGTTAGCGGAGTCCCTGTCTCCTGCAGATCTTCCCGTGCAGCACCCACTGCCTCCTGCTGTGTCCCTGCACAGCCAACAGTGTGAGCAGGGCTAGACCTGGGTGAACCCAGCACACCGTTAATAACAGCCAGCCTTGATCAGGCACAGCGTTGTTAGCAATGGGCAACCCTGACCCTGGTCAGGCCTGATCTAGTACTGGTCAGCCCTTATTTATGAAAGGGCAGCCCTGATTTTGTAGCGGTCAGCCTTGAGCTAGTGAGGGTCAGCCCTGATTTAGAAACGGTCAGCCCCATGCTCATTTGTAATGCAAAGATGTAATTCAAGCCATGCAAAGAACCCCGAACCAGGGGTTTTGGTGAGACCCTCTTGTCCAGTCTCTGGGTACTGTAGACGTGTTGCAGATCACATAACTCTACACACATCACGCCTCTGATGGACTTGAATCCTGTTAAAAGTGTGCCATTAAAGGGTAATTTCGAAAAGGTAGCAGCAGTAAAAAAAAGTAGACGACCATTCAGAAATGTCGAATTGTATCCCTGCATTGCAAATGTGCAGTTCAGTTACAGATCTTCCAGTAAATTCAGGTACAACACCAGGCTTGTAGCTGGCTAACCTGCCATGTTTGGAAGAGTAGGTGTTAAATTAACTGTACACTTTTATGCACTATGAGCCCAGGCCATAATAAGGGAGGTAGTCACGCAAACAACCTCATTAGAGGCAGAGGCAAATCCTGCCAGCAATGTCACTCTCACTCATCTGCACTTAAAATGAAGGACGTCTACGAACCCTCTCTGAGGACAGTGAAGCTTTTTAACTGCAAACTCGGGAACTGTGGTGGACTGTATGTGGGTTCTGTGGAAGGGATCGTGTCGCGCTCTTTGTGTGTGTGTGTGCGCCGTTCTGTTGACCCTCATAAGTTTGGACAACTAAGGGACCATCCCAATGGTCACAAATAATAAAGGCTGAATGGTTTTATTATGGAGAAGAACAAAAACTGAATTAACCATTTGTACTGAATGTGACTGGAGTGAAATGTATATCCATAAACAGATAAGATAGGCAAATTGATTCAGAGTCCAGAATATAATATTTATTCCTAAACTTTATGAATTATTATTATTATTGTTATTATTATCAGTAGTAGTAGAAGTAATTGCTGTTTTCTCAGATGGATTTTCCCTAATGCCCCCTAAATACCAGTAGAGATGTTTTCTCATTAATGAACATCTCAACTGCACCTACAACAGTCGACTTTATACTTCAGCTCTGATTGAGAATTAAAGCACCCTCTCTCCTGAGAACCGACTGTTATCTGTTTATACCCCTCTCCTGAAAACTGTTACCTGGCAATATTCAAGTCAACGCTTTGCAAAAAAAACAGCAAAAGATGAATTTTGCAATAAATGTGGTTTTCATAAGCAGGGCAACTTGCCCCGTGGAAGTTCAGTGCGCAAAATGAGCTCTGTGAGACGCGAGGGGCTGACAGTGTCAGGATGATGACAGATTGCAAAGCAGCGTGGGTCTTTTCAGTACTTTGCATGCCTCAGTCCTTATGTAGACGGTTTAGTGCCGCCGTTCACCGCGCTCCCTCGGTTTCTCCATTTAGAGCCGGGCCCGCCAAGGATGAGCTTTCGGATGGACTCCTCCGGCAAGTACACCTGCATGCCCCGGCTCTGTCCTTGATCGGAGAGCTCCCAGCTCTGCGGAGCTGAATCACTGACATATTTCACCGTTCCCGTCACCAGTGCTCTTTGTTCTTTTTGCACTTTGCGGCCTTCTTAATCTTTTCTCTTTTTTGTGTTGGTGTGTTTGTTCCATTGACATTTTGGGTGCATGCCTCTAATGTACAGACCGGACTGTGGTCCAAGTCCAATCTAACCCCGGTACACTTTGTCCCACGGCTTTGTGTAATAAATTGAAACCAGCTTTGCTCTTGCCATTTCTTGGGCAGAATTTTTCATTGCTTCCTGCCAAGGAGCGGCTGCCAAAGCTTTTTACATTGTGTTAGAGAAAAAGCTGAAAGTAAAATGTGCGTAAATGTATCACTTGAGGTAAAAGGCTGGAGTGGCTTGAGGTTAGATTGGATCTGTTCCTGTCCTTACGGCTTTGCCACGGATGCATTGCCATTGTAACACTGCACAGCACATTCAGGATGCTGAATGGGCAGCGTGAGTCTGAACTAGTCACTTCCCTCTGGATTAATTAATCGCTTAATTAAAATCTATTAATTATCTATTACTATTACAATTATCTATTAATCTGCTAATAGCTTACAGTGTATCAAGTACTGTGTCAATCTTGGTCTTGAACATTCTGTTCAAGAATCTGCACTTCTACAATAAATAGCTTTCAGCTATTCCACTAACAACTCTTTGTGTGGAAAAAATACTTCCTAGTCCGTATAAAAATGTCAGTATAAAATTTAATCAACTAATTTCCTTTCATGAAAATGTTTGAAACAGCTAGCACAGTCCAAGTTGTTAATCAATTTTAATGCCATCTTTATAATTTATATGTTCATGTATATATTGATATGTACCTGGATCCAGCCTTGGTGCTATTCTCTGTACTTTTTGAAGGGCTCCTATGTCCAGATATTTATATTAACCTATTTTCTCATTTTACTGAGTTTAAAATGCTTTATATTTTCCAGTTTTACATCCATATTGTGTAAAACATATAAACAGGGTTTACTGCTGCTGTTGAGGCAAAGCACTTTGACCTCCATGACCCATAGTTCAGGAGTCTAATGACCAATCAGTGTTTTGCATTGCCATTTAGTCTTCCCTCCTATAAAGCTGACAGACCCCACACAGAGCAGTGGTAAGGGGGAGACTGGTCCTGGTTCTGACCCACGCACATGGCAGGCATGTGATAGGAGTGACGCTTCGACTCAAAGCCTCACTCAGGCCTTTCTCCTTCCTGCTTCCCCACCTCAGCAGGCATGGAGTACCAGGAGCTGGACGTCCATCTGCGCAGACAAAAGTCCGGCTTCGGGTTTCGCATCCTGGGGGGAGACGAGGCGGGACAGCCCGTGAGTCTGGAGGCTTGCGACAAGGCTCGTATGGGCCGGGCTCAGAACCGGCCCCTTTTCCTCACTAACCCTAACCCACCCAACACCCTCAGTGTCCAGGCTCTAGCTAGGCTTATGCTTTACTTAATAATGACTGTGTTCAGTGACAAAACTAGTGGTCCAGATAACATATACTGATATCCCCACCCCTCTGTGACCCCTCCCGTGCAGTATAACCCCCCCAATGACCGCTGTGTATTTCAGTGTTCCTGTTTGTCCCCCCCCCCCCACACAAAGTCAGTTTGTCTGCATGCCTCCCCTCTGCCCACAGCAATCATTGTAGGCTGAGGTAGGGATTAACCCTTCACCTTTGACCCCTTGCCCTGCAGAGCACAGATGCTAATGGGGTTTTCCTTGAACAGATCCTGATTGGAGCGATCATCGAGAAGAGTCCAGCAGACCGGGACGGGCGCCTTCGACCCGGGGACGAGCTGGTGTCAGTGGACGGGGTGCCTGTAGCGGGGAAGACGCACAGATACGTCATCGACCTGATGCACGCCGCCGCCCGTAACGGACAGGTCCACATGACCGTGAGGAGGAGGGTCCAGCCGCCAGGTGAGAGGGAACGCCGAACCTGAGCAGGATGTCAGAGGTGGGACAGAGGTGCTGTTACGATTGTGAATCGGAGTGAGGTGACCGAGGCGGGACTATAGGGTTGTTATCACAGGGATTCAGCGTGGTAAGACCGAAGTTGGATCATAGGGGGGTTATCATGGGGAATATCAGTGTATTATGACCAAAGCTGGACCACAGAGCTGCTGTGATTGGGGATTGAAGCAGGATGGCTAACACTGGACTGCATTGACATTGTCATGGTTTCCTGTAATACTCATAAAATGAATCACTTTTTACTCTTTGTTCATTGAACCCAGTCCGAGAAAGACAGTGACTGAACAGTCTGAACAGGTTCTCAGGATGTAAGATCCAAAGATGGTCCAAAGATGTAAAATATCTCCAATGGTATGGTTTATTTGGGCACATTCAGTATCCACAGGAATTTAGAAACATCATGAAAATCATGAGTGCTGTTAACTCTCAGGAAAGAATATTTTGCAACATTTTGCATCGTCCTTTCATAGGTAGCGCTCTTTAGTTCTCACAGGCGTGTCAAGATGGCTCCTGGACAGCAGCCACCTGCCCAAATATGCCTCTCTCTCATTCTGGCCTCTTCCTCCGTGTTGCTACCCCCACCCCCACCACCCCCACCCCCCTCCCTCCACACTCTCTCCTTGCACCCACTGGTGCGTCTCCAAGTTTCGGGAAATGGTGGAGGGCGGGGGGGTTGTCTGACTCATCCCCTCCCCTGCTTAAGAGTAACACCGCAGGACACGCTCCTGAACCTCTGTGCCTCTGTTTTACGGTCTATTAAAGCTTCATCGCCTCTGAGAGAGAATGTGCTTCAGACAGGCCTAAAGAGGCTGTGCTCTATTGCTGTTCCACTCTCGCTCTCTCCTCACATATTACTTATTTGTTCTGCGCCCCTCTGTGCCCCTCATCCGGGGTGACTTTTCCAGACTTACATCTTATTTAGAGCCTTTTTTTATACAGATGGGATTTTCTTCTGAGGGTAGCTCAGGTGAACCGACTTGATAAAGTGCACAATTGCAGCCTCCCACAGCGTCCAGGCCGCATATAGAGGATAAATTCAATTTCAAAAAGCTTTATTGTCCATTTTGCCCTCATTTTATGGACAATAAAGCTTTTTGAATTTCAATTTACAACCTTAAGCTCGTGGGTTCAGTAGCCTGAGTGATGCAGACCTGTGATGCAACCCTGTGATGCACACTCTCTCTGTCGCCCCCTGCAGGTGAGCCCTGTCCGCAGAATGGGCGGAGCCCTGGGTCAGTATCCACGCAGCACAGCTCCCCTAGGAGTGACTTTGCCGCGGGCGCTTGTCCCAGCAACTCCGGCAGCGCCCCACCCCCCACTTCAGGCTCCTCCCCCCCGGAGGGACCGGCGTCCCACAGCTTGCAGACCAGTGACGTCGTCATCCACCGGAAGGAGAACGAGGGGTTTGGATTCGTCATCATCAGCTCGCTAAACCGACCAGAGACCAGCGCCACAATCAGTGAGTGTTAACAGCTCCTGTAAACCTGAGACCAGCCCCACTATCTGTGAGTGTTACCAGCTTGTTTAAACCTGAGGCCAGCTCCACTGTCACTGAGTGTTAACAGCTTGTTTAAACCTGAGACCAGCTCCACTGTCACTGAGTGTTAACAGCTTGTTTAAACCTGAGACCAGCTCCACTGTCACTGAGTGTTAACAGCTTGTTTAAACCTGAGACCAGCCCCACTATCTGTGAGTGTTAACAGCTCCTGTACACTTGAGACCAGCGCCACTATCTGTGAGTGTTAACACCTCCTGTAAACCTGAGACCAGCTCCACAACCAGTGAGTTAACAGCTCCTGAAACCTATGAAACACCAGCTGTGTTTACCACTTCTGTAAATCAAATAGGGATGTTTAAGTCTGCAGTGGCTTTTAGCCATTCCCATAATTGTTCTGTGGAGAAACTGTCAGCCGTGGGATTTCATAACTGTCACAGTATGAAAGCCCAAAGTCATTGGCACAGTGTCCCAACAGGACATTTTGTACTTTTGCAGAAGTTCCAAAACAGATATTGCTAACAGCTAATTGCTAGCATGTCTGACTCAGTTAAGTGTGTGTCCTCTTCTGTCTGTACAGTTGTAATTATATGCAGCTGAGTACTTTAGTGAATCACACACTTAATCATTAGATTTCCTTACTTACCTGTATCTTTGTGTGTCTGGCGCTCCCTTTGTGTGTATGCATCTGTCTGTTATACTTGCATACATGTGTGTCTATGTATCCACCCATTCACCTGTGTGCACGTGTGTGTGTGTGTGTGTGTGTCCTCCCCAGCTGTGCCCCATAAGATCGGCCGCATCATCGAGGGCAGCCCAGCCGACCGCTGCGGTAAGCTGAAGGTTGGCGACCGCATCCTGGCAGTGAACAGCCAGTCCATCATCAGCATGCCCCACGCCGACATCGTCAAGCTCATCAAGGACGCGGGACTCAGCGTCACCCTGCGCATCATCCCCCAGGAAGGTGAGACCGGGGCTGCCGCCTCCTTCTCTGTGATAACAGCCATCTGCCTTACACTCTGTTACAGTCTGAAACAGCCATCTGCCTTACACTCTGAAATGGCCAACCCTGCCACTCTGTTTTACATCCTGAAATGGCCAAGTTACACTCTGAAATTGGGAGTCTGTATCACCTGTGTTGCCTTCTCTCATACCGGGACCTTGTGTGTAACAGAGTTGAACAGCCCTCCGTCAGCAACCAGCTCAGAGAAGCAGAGCCCCATGACCCAGCAGCGTAGCCCGGTAGCACAGCCCAGCCCAGCGACCCAGCCCAGCGCAGTGACCCAGCCAAGCCCAGTGACCCAACCCAGCCCAGTGACTCAGCCCAGCACAGTCCCCCAGCCCAGTCCGGTGACCCCACCCACCGCAGTGGCCCAGCCTGGCCCAGTAGCCCAGCAGAGTCCGGTCACCCAGGTTGCCCCAGCACCGGCTCCGGCACCCCAGCTTTACAGTCATGACAGCAGGTAATGTAACAGTGTGGCCACCGAATCACCCGGGAAGCTGTTTGACATTATTCAACACGGACTGTAACACACAGGATTAAGAAAGTCACTGACAGCTTTCCGTTCAGACTGATTCATTTAAATCAGAAGTTTTCCAGCATGTTCACACATATATTTGAAGTTGCATTTGATTTTTTGAAAGTGTGTTGTATGATTTGTACCTTTTAATTAGCACAAAACAGAGTGGAGTTGCTTTTGATCTCAGCAGGTGTCCAAAACGTATTTTTCTGATGTGTCATTTATTCCATTGTATTGTGCACAACATTCATGGATCTATTAGGTAGGCAAAAAAGTCAATCACCACAATGAGTGGCCATCTGTTTATCGTTTATTGCATGCTTGCAGTATATACCTCGCTGTCATGCCATATGATGCGCTGAGGCTGAAGTAGATTTTCTAGATGTGTTAGCACTCGTGACAGTGGAAAGAAACCAAGTGAAACCAAGCCGGCATGATTCCTCCTTTTCGTACAACACAAGCATGCGGAGCTCGGTCTCGCCCGATGTATCAGGGAAACACGGGCCCTTCATGCAGGCGACACGGAGGGCTTAGCGAAGCTGCGATCGAACTGTATGGCACGCAGGCAATCACCTCGCTTTCTCTTCGAAGCGCAGACCCGATGTCACTGGCATACGCCGCCGCGCAAACCAGAAATGAGCTGGAACGTGTCAGTCATCTGCCGAATAGCAGTTTACGGAGTTCGACAGACGAGTGGGCCGACCGGAATTTCAAATTTTCTCGAGTGAGCGCGCGTGTGAAAACGGCCTCTGGCTCCACATCGTCTCGAGTGTTTGCCTGCTAGTTTTGCAGGTCAGTTGCCGCGCGCCATGTTTTTTCCCTGGGAGAGACACGGAGCGTGAGAGACTGCAGATAAGAGTGGCGCGGCCTTCACTCTGCCTCCAGTTTGTTGCGTAACAGCCTCGAATGCTTACCGGGGGCCTGAATTATTCACTCCTGTCGTGTCTGTTGAGTGACGTTAAATCTTTTATACAGCTCCTCTTGGGGCCATGTTCATCTGCATATTTTTGTGCTCTGTGAAGGTTCGAAATCTTGCGGTTCCAGCTGTTTGCGTTTATGTACTTTAAATGAGAGATGTTTAAATTAATATTCAGTTGCTGAGATTTGATAATTGCTTTAAGATCTTTTTATGATCTAATCAACTCCTACACCAGATTAACCCTCCCACACACACATACACGTACACACACGTACACACACGTACACACACGTACACACACGTACACACACGCACACACACACACACACACACACACACACACACACACACACACACACACACACACACTCTTTCTCTCTCTCTCTCTCCAGATGTTACATCAAACAACGGAAGCAGAACTGCTAAACTATATTGCAGCTTTCTGAGTGCAGAGTCTGTCATTAGCACTGCGCTCAGACAGCCTGTGGCAGAGTCTTATTTTAATCTGAGTGATTGGTTAGCTACAGGTCCGAGGTAAAAGCCAGGCAGGATGTGAAACCGGACATTCGACAGCCTCCGTTCACGGATTACCGGCAGCCCCCGGTGGACTACAGACACCCTCCCATAGCAGACTACCGGCAGCCCCCTACACTGGACTACCGGCACCCCCCTCTGTTGGACTACAGGCAACACTCCCCCGATGCACGGCAGTTCCCAATCCCAGATTACAGGCCACCACAGGTAACACTGCTGATACTGACCCCAGACTACAGATAACACTACTCATCCCAGTCCCAGACTACAGTTAACACTACTGATCCCAATCTCAGACTACAGGTAACCATAGATAACACTTCTGATCCTAATTCCAGACAGCAGGCAGTCATGAGTTATAATCTTAATCCCATACTGAAGGGGTATACAGGTAACACAGTTAGCTAAGAATGAATCACCCACCAGTTCTGGTAATGGAGAGATCCAATACTTCTAAAGCCTGCCAATCTATGGTTCTGAACAAATAACAAATTGGAATATCTTACTTTCAGGCAGGCAGTACTGTTGAAATATGTATGAGCATGTGCATATATGTGTATGCACATATTGTTTATTAAAGATTCTGTCACTTCAATTTAACTGCTTCTTATTTTTTTACATGACCTGTTTATCCAGCACCTCCAAAGCCTGCTAATCTATGACTACACAAATAACAAAATGGAATATTTTACTTGCATACAGTCATAACTTTGATGTAAATATGCACATGCTCATATGTGGGTGTGTACATATTGCTTATTGAACATGCTGTCATTTTTTAGTAGTTTTAACAGCTTCTTATTTTTTCTACATGACCTGTTTATCCTGCCGTTCTGCATCCGCCCTAATGGGGGCGCTGTTCTGCGCATCTCCGCAGGATTTTGACTACTTCACAGTGGAGCTGGAGCGCAGCGTGAAGGGCTTTGGCTTCAGCATCCGCGGGGGCAGGGAGTACAAGATGGACCTGTTCATCCTGCGGCTCGCCGAGGACGGCCCGGCCATCCGCAATGGCAGGATGCGGGTGAGCGGTGTCACTTTCTGCCCCAGCATGACCCCCCTCTTAACGGGATCATGATTTCCATTTACATTTACATTTATTCATTTGGCAGACGCTTTTATCCATTACGACTGAGGTAGAGTACAACACAAGCAAAAGGCCATAAGGAGTCAATAATGGCTTCAACCGGACAGGACTGATCTTGGCCCACTTTGTATTGTCTTAAATAAAGTAGCCCTGCCTTGTTAATAGTTTCAGAGAGAGGGGGTCTCCCCTGTTTGTGCAAGGGCTTTGTGTTGTTTGGGTTCATGCCGGGTCGCGCGCTGCCGAAACGCTCTTCGCGCCTGTCTTGTGTCTTCAATAATAAATGCAGCTTTCACCTCGCTGAGGGCTCGAGAAGTGAGGCTCGCTTTTTACTGTTCCTGCAGAAAAGATCTTTGAGTTTTTTGATCGTTGAAAGTTTTATGATATTCATGACAGTACAAAATTTCAGTGTATGACAATTAAGGCAAGGGGGTATTGGCAGGGTAGCTACCTCTGGTACCAGGGTATCAAAGGATTGTTGTTTTTCATTCCAACTGGACCATATAGAACATGAATAGATCAATTACTGTAATGTGCCATTACTTTAAAGTCCTTCTGCCTGCGGTGCTGGGTACTTTCTTAAAGAGATGGACCCAGAACATCTGCGGACTTGCAGTTCTGCCTTGTTGCATGTCAGTGTTTGAATTTTCCGTGTAATGTTACATACCGATCCATCCTACCTTTACCCTATCCCCACTCCCCAACACACTCTCCTCTTAAACACCCTCCTCCACAATAACAGCGTAGAGGAGGACCTGTCATATATAATATATTTAACAGGCCTCCTGTGCCCAAGCCCAGCTGCTTGCAGATAAAGGAGTGGTAGAATTTTATATCTCAGCTCAGCTATACCGGTGCTAAGATGATATGTTCCTTCAGCAATCCTTCCTTTAATGCCTGACAAAAAGAAGCGGCCGCAGAATTAACACTCTGACCTCGGACACATTTTTCTTGCTTTTTTTCCCCTCTTCATTAAAAGCGAATTAATCCAGAGCTGAAACTGGAATGAACCTATCCCCCCGAAAGGTGTTAAGCACAGTGGAATGTTAGTGGAACTTAGTGGAATGTGTGCTCGATTCAGGCAGCTTTGAAGCAGTGTCAGTTTGTGGCCAGATGTTTTCAGCATCAACCTTCTGTGTGACTTTTTTCTGACATTGGACATGTTAATTAGAAATTAAAACAAGGTCAGTTTTTGTCTGAGTCATTCCTCTTGTAATAAAAAAAAATGTTATTCATAAGTATTGCCTTTTCTCTCCCCAGAGGGCAATGTGTACATGATTTAACGGTTTTGGTTCACAACCCATGTCTTGTTCCAGAAAAGTGTACCTAACCTTTACTCTTTCGAGACATTAATATGTTAATGGTGGCAGTTAAAAATACAAAAAATGTATGTCTCATTCATAAAAACCTCATTTTAATAATAGAGTAATTTTATACTCAAAAGATAGATCTGTCATTATACAATGACACGTAATTGTGAGGATGGTAAGATAATGATTTGTAAACATTAAATAGATGGAAGGGATAGACAATGACTCAGCATATTGAACGTTTCCTTTGAGTGAGCATTAATGGCTGCAATGTCCTTTACTCCACCACCTACATTAACGATAGTGTGATGACAGTTAGTGACTCACCTTTTTTCACCTGTAGAAACACACCCTCACTCTCAAATTGCTGATTATATTAGAGAAGGATTTATCCTTTTGCCATAGTCTGTTGGTTCGTATATTGGGCACAGCTTTGGGCATGTGCTGTATTCTTTTCGAGTGAAGTGCATGTTGGTCTGTGGAGGATATTGAAGGCTACGGTGCATTGCCAAACACACGCAGAGGAACTGTCCCATTCACACTCTGCTGAAGGAAAGGGCCATGCGAGTGCTTGTCTTTCTCCTGCCTTCCTTTAGGGAAGGGGTGGATTAATGAGCCTCCCATTCCACACCTGTCACCTGTCCCACCAGTTTCAGCAGTCCTCCCCAAGTGATGTCATGCATTTTCAGTCACCCACTTAAATAGAAGTCATAAGACTGACCATTCTTTCACCCACCTCATTTCAGGTCAAAGTCTTGCCTTTTTACATCATACATGTGATTAAATATTACAACTATTTCTAGCACTGAGATGGAAGTGACCTTCTCTAATGTGAAAGTACTTGTTTCTTTTGGTGAAAAACAGAAAATCTGATTCCTGGATGCTCCTCTCTGTTGGCAGTGGTTGATTATGTACATGTTTGAGGAGGAGGGTCAAGTTTGCTCGCACTGCAAAAAGCAGGTGAAACTGCCTGAGCGTCTCCTCTGATTGGATACCCACTGTCACATCTGGACAACTGCAAGCTGCTGATACCACAGGGCGTCGTCACTCACTGGTCAGGACTGGGTTGTGTGCAGATTCACCAATCTGTACATGTTGCGGATTGGCTGGTGCAGTAGGCACATGGGGACGGGATGATCCATCCTGATGAATTGTAGATCAGTGAATGTGAATATGTGCATCACCTGCACACTGACTGGCTCCTTTACCTTCCTCATATCCAAGAAGACATGGCAGGTCATATATCTGCCCCAGTGACATTAAGGAAATGCGGTAGAAATTAATCACCACTGACACGCGTTCATGAACAGTAATGTTAATTAACGCTGACTCCTGCTGATGTAGCCGAGATGAATTACAGATTCGTATTGATCGTGATAAATTGCCAGCCCCATTTCAAATAAATGACGCTCTCATTCATTTCATAGTCCAGATCTAGTGGACACATTTCAAATGTGGCAAAATAATTGGACTGACTTCCCATGAATTACTGCCTAAATATTAATTGATAATGCTGTCATATTAGTTCAGGAAAAAATATGTTGATTAGTGTTTGTTCTCTAAATGAACTACAATGCCATTCTCTCTCAGTTCTGAAAGAGCTAATCACTGTACAACAAAGCTCCCCTTGCTTACCTACATGTTATATCAGTTGCATAGATAATACCAATGAATCATTACTTTTTGAAGACTTGGGTGATTAAGGAATTTCCTGCTCATTAACCAAGCCCGCAATTAGTGACAGTAAGTGATTCAGAGACTACTGTCACTAAGCCCAAAAAAACACACAGACCCTTACGGGATAGGAGCCCATATTATCTTTCTCTGTGTTTGATGAGCAGATGTTGGTGTCATGTGCTGATGTATTAGTTGGAGCACTGATCCCAGCAGCTTGTTGCTGGTTGGTTCAGGGGCCCATCCATCTTCCATCCAGTTTCAGTCTAGACAAATCATATGGCATTACTCCTGTTTAGTGGCAACCTCAGACATGTGATGGTGCTTGACTGTTATTATTTACACCCAGTGAAACATAAGTATATATCCATGCGGTTTTAACTCAAAGGTTCAAGAGCAGTGCCACTCCCTGTATTGAAACCCAGCCATGCTCTGGCCTAATATACTGACTACTGTAAACATTGCTACAGAAGAAGATGAATGATTTAATAAGAGCCAATAAAAGGCACTCCATGGCTCAACGCTAGCATTTTAATCTGAGTGCTCTGAAGGCCAGTCACTCTATTATTGCTATTGAAGTAGAGCTGTGGGTTTAAAGTGTGGCTGTTGACCAGTGCTGGGCTCCGACGGGGAGCCCTGAATAAAAGCCCCCCAGAGAGGCCTGGAAGGCAGGCGGACGGGGCTGTTGGGTTTGGAGTGCAGCCCACCTCAGGATACATATATACCCTGTCACTGTCTGCGTATCTCTGTCTCTCTCTCACACACTCTCTATACCTCTCTCCCCCTCTCTTTCTGTCTTTCTCACACATACATACGTCCTTTCTCTGATACACACACCATCCCTGCCTCTCTGTCACACTTGCAACCTTTCTCAATTACACATTTCCTCTCTTTCTGTGACACACACCCTCTCTGTCTCTCTCACACGCACATCCTCTCTCTCTCTCTCTCTTACACACACACCTTCTCTGTCTCCCTTACACACACTCTCTCTCTCTATCCTGCATGCGTGTAGGTGGGGGACCAGATCATTGAGATCAACGGCGAGAGCACGCGGGACATGACTCACGGCCGTGCCATCGAACTCATCAAATCCGGAGGGCGCAGGGTGCGTCTGCTGCTGAAGAGGGGCACGGGCCAGGTTCCTGAGTATGGTGGGTATCCCCAAAACCCCTCTCACAACCCCCCCCCCCCCCCCCTGCACACACAGACACCACAGCTCCTGCCTCAAACATCATTAACCCACCCCCTGGGTCTCTCTCTGACTAATGTGTTGATCTCTGAACACTTAACCGCATCTCAGAGCATCGAGGGTCGACAGCATTAAGCTTGGCATAGTGACTAATTCAGAAGAGAGGCTCAACCGCCATAGTTTTCAGAGCCGTTTTATCAGCAGTTTGTTGAGTAGTATCAGGTGAAGCAGATATTTCCTCTGTCTGCTGCGCACGTTTATTCTTCAAATCAGCTGGGTGTTAACTCCAGTAATTACAGTCAGATGCCCTAGCTAGCATGTCAAGATTAGCCACGGCAGGACCGCACAGTAGAATCCCAGAGGTCGTGACCTCTGACCTGCAGCTCTGTATCCTAAGCGCTGCTCCCTTTCACCTTTCCTGATTGCAGCTTCAGACTAAGGCTCATGCAGCTGTGTGCGAAGGTCATATAAACCTTTAGTAGGAATAGAGACATAATACTTTAATCTTCAGCACTTGCAGAATGGATTTAACACCCTGTAGTGTTTTTAAACTACAGGAACACCTGGTTGAATTTACGCAGCATACAGCTTATTCAAATATAAAGCAGCAGGGATAACTATGCTTTAAACACTCCAGGCCAATTTGGCTCCACTTGTTTAAACTGATCATCAGTGCCACAAAACTCAGCGTAATCCGCTTCCAGTAAACAACCCAGCATGCCTTCTCCATTAATATAGTATTTCATTCTGTTTCTACAACTTGTCTTTTATAGACTCTGAATGCTAACTCTCTTGTTCTTGACTAACAGTAGTGTGACTGTCTCAATGCCTCTGGTTTAACTCTAATGATTGGTCTAGGCTGTTCCTCCCCTTCCTTTAGGAATGGTACCTTCCAGTCTCTCCATGTGCATGAAAAGTGACAAGCATGGCTCTCCATATTTCTTCCTAATGGGCCACTCTAAAGACACGGTTTGTAAAGATCTGCATGCCTTCTTACCACTTCACTGCTGACTCTTTTGGGTGAGCTGAGGTTATCTGTTTATCTGATGTGTGGTGTGGGCTTAACTTCCTGCTCTGTCTCTGTGGGACTTCCTGGTCAGAACACACTGGCTCCTCCTCCTTCGGGGGATATCATGTCACTGGTCAGGATTCGGTCTTATTCATTGGGTTGCCAGACGGGGGCAGCATCTCAGAAAACCCTGGCAACCTGGACCTTTCCTCTCAAAAGTACAAAGTTACAGCAATGGGACCTTCTGCTGTAGCAGGAAGGTAGCCCTGCATGTGCACACAATGTGAAAAGCACGTGTACATGACGTATGCGCTAATGGAGTATTTTAGCGCGGAGACGAGCCGTGCTTTGAGTGGCAGGAGGATATCAGGAGGATGACGGTAGACCGGCGAGCGAGCTCAGGCCCTGTTTGAGGGGATTAGGTGCGGATATGAGAGTGAGCAGTTTACTCAGCGATCTCCACCACGCTCCTCTAAGCCGTTACACCGCCAGAGGATATCGATCTGCTCGGGGCCTCGGCGGCGCCCGCTCTCTCTCAAACTTTTCCATGGCTTCTCCCGGCAGTGAGAAGGTAACAAAGAGGCACCTCCATCAACACCCCCCCCCCCCCACCCCGCTTTGGCCTGACGGATCGCGCTGTCTCTCAGAAGAGCGGGGGGAACGCGTTAAGTCAAGTGCAGCAGACCTAAGGCTGCCTTGAAACACAGTAGCCAGGAGACAGCTTTGGCAGCTCTTAAGGCATTAGACACAGGTACCTCAAGTGCTTTCTCTGTCCATCTCTCTCCCTTTCTCTCTCTCTCTCTCTCTCTCAACCTCTCTCACCCCACCTTCCTTATTTATAGTGTATTGTCTATATCTTTCCTACTGAGCTGTACCCTGTTCTTTGAATGATTTTGGGGTCCTCTGTCTGTTGCCCGTCTTGCTCCACGTCAGAAGATGCCTGGTATTGTTGCAAAGGCTGTTTAGATTCCTTGCTATTATTTAATTTGAGTGCGAACTGTATTTACGAGCCAGTGTGTTCTGAACAGTTTTATCACATGAATTAGATATATTTTTTATTTCAAATCTGATTTTATTGTGTTCTGTGTGGGCTGACTTCATTATATGAAAATAAATCAGTTTATAGCCACGCAGCGAGTTTGTAACCAGAATTAAAGTGCCATATAAAATGGAATGTATATTGAAGATTTCCTTTAAATTGAGGGTGAAGTGGAAGATTCGCAAAGGGGCAATCCCAGTATATTTGTGAAGTGAATGTTATTCTGAACTTCACTCCCAAATGTGGTCATGGCTTATTGTCTTTCTCTAGTGTTGAGCTTATCACTAAAAGAGCAGTTCCAAATTTTAGCTCATTCATAATTCGGTGAATCAACAGCTTTGCGAATTTCCCCTGTAATCTTAAACATATTAACATTTAGCGCTAGTGAAATTGAGAAAATGTGTAACATGTTCATCATTTAATGATGTTCAGCTAGTGGCTGAGTGACGGTTTCTCAGCAAGATGCTGGTCACACGCAATGAATCATTTGCCAGTTAGACACACATATATATGACTGATGGAGGAAGGGGTGCCACTGCAATTAGCATTCCATTCACACAGTCTGTGTCAGATCATCTGACTGCCATAAACACGGACGTGGGGAGTATCGGGGCTGGATTTCATAACATCTCATTCAGCGACACAAACTGTGGTGTGACACTGCAAACAGTGCTAACTGAAACTGACAGCGGTAATTAAAATGAAACGTCCGCAAACTAATGCTTTGCTTGGACCTTGTTCTTCAAATTGAATACTAACATCGCTGACTACTCCAGTAGCGTCTTTGTCTCATGAAGACACCCTGTACTCATGAGTTTTATTCTGAATGCCCCTGACACTACATGGCTTTTGTTTTTACAGAGGAACCCCTCCTAGCGATTTTCAACCTCTCTAGGTTTAAGACTGAGAGCAAAAGGACCTCCAGTGATTAAAACCCAAGGGAACAAACTTTGTTATCCAATGTGGTGCAAAGTGACACAAACATGTCGTTTGTAATTGGCCACCTGTCTTAATTGAATTGCTTAATTGAAAACGGCCTCCTTGCCAATAATACGCTGTCAGGACATTCTCCAAATTAACCAAGGACTCAAATAGGCCATTCAGAGAATAATTGCTGGAGCCCTTATTGAGAGAACAAGAGCCGTTCTGATACCTCAGGTGGCATAGCGTTCAGTTTCAGGGTCTGTCGTTGCACCCTTGAGCACTTAACACGTTGTGCTTCAGGAAATGTCCTGCCTTTCAAATGGCCAATTTGTCAAATGAAAGCTCTGCAAGTTAAGGTAAGATAATATTAAAAAGCAACAAGATGGCTGCCAAGTAAACCTGTAAGACTAAGTAAGCTGCTCTGGACAAGAGACATCTAATGATTATAATAATAATAATAATAATAATAATGATAATGATGTGAGCCAGTTCCAATTCATTGCTGCTGTGGGAGAATAGTGCTTTACCTGTAAGGGGTTCAGTACCAGTGGCAATTACAGCAGCTGTTACAGTGGTAGTTACAGTGGTAGTGACTCTGTGGTGGTGGCAGGGCAGAGTGGCACATCACTAATTTTGTCCCCGTTTCCCAGTAGACAGTGCCGCCTCCTGGGATGCTGTCCCTGCAGCCTCCCCAAGCCTGTCGGAAGTAGTCCCGCCCCTGGACGCTCTTCTGACCATGCCATTGGCTCCATCTCACCTGGCCCTGCCCCCCGACCCCCCTCACCTGCTCCCCCTGGAGGCGGGGCAAGAGAGCGGGGCAGAGCACTCCCGGAGCCCCGGGAAGGAGGGGGCGGGCTTGGGGAGGCGACTGGGGGGGTGCATCAGGTGGGGCGCACACACAGAGGGTGGCAGGTCCACCCCCCAGGGCGGCGGCGTTAAGGGACGGGGGGTTCCAGAGGGTCCCGGGGAGCCTGTTCCCCCGAAACCCCCCGCGGGACGATCCAAAGAGGGCACAGGGGGAGAGAACAGCACCACCGCCAGGGAGATGCGGGAATTGACATACCACCCGAGAGGCAGCGAGTTCTCCACCACAGATGTGAACGTGAACGGAGGCGCCCAGAGCAACGGCAACACCCCCGAGGGCAACGGTGGCCACCGGGGGGTGCCAGGCCGCCCCAGTCACACCACCAAGAGCACCAGCAGCGGCGGCGGCAGTGGAGGAGTGGCGAGCAGGAAGGCCACGGTCTCCCCCGGCCCGTGGAAGATTCCAGGCTCCGACAAGCTGCCCAGCTCGCTGCGGTCGGGGGCCTCCACCGTCAGCAGATAACGCCTCAGAGCCCACTCCATCTCACCCCACTCCACAGCACCCGCCACCACCAGACGCAAAGCCGGAGTACTTCGCATGGATTCGGGGAAGAAGGAAAAAACAAATTTATCAAAAAATGTCATTTTTTTAATTTATATTGTATCCTAAATTATTTTCAGATATTACACCCACCACCTTAAAAACTGGAAGCATCCACTTTGAAAACAAAGGAAAAAAAAACAGAATGTGTGTAGCACGATGGGGGTCTTGGGGGTCTTGTTATCGGGAACACTGTTAAGCCCTCCCACTCACTACAGACTGCTTCGACAGCCAATCATCAACCAGACAGCGACCAGTCGGCATACAACACCCATTCATCACTGACTCCAAACCGAGACTGGGCGTCAAAAGTAATTTTTATATAATGGAATCTATTTTATCAAGATGGGAATTAAAAGGTTTGCCTGACAGTAGCTTTTCTGTGTGAAAGTGAGTGGAAAAAAAAAACAAACTGTATACTGAGAGAATTTTCATCAGCGAACTCTGCCTTAACTAAAACTGTACAGAGATAGCACTGAAAGGAAAGATATCTCAAATGATTAATATGAGCATATAGATATATTATATAAATATAAATATGTGAAGACAATGTAAATATAATCATCTCAAAGTGTTCCTAGATGGGCTGATGGTAGTTCTGAGTCATTATAAAAAATAAGATGAGTCATACAACAGAACACCGTGCTAAAGAATCCATCTTTCCATACTTTGTCTCAACTGTGATTGAATTTCAGGTCGACGTGGACTTGTTTTACAAGACTTCAGATGACTCGTTCTCACTTGTGCTCGGATGCCGAAGGTTTACTCTGCGTTCTGGGAGACCCTCTCTCCCTTAGCTGTACTTCATGAACCCGGCCACTGTGGCATGCTCGTCTCACACAGGCGGAGTGACGTGAAGGATTATGGGATACGTACGGGGCTGAGTGCCTTACGACGTGGGACAAGCGTGGATCTCTGTGCTGGAGTTTTGAGTTTTGACAGCAGGCTGAAAACTGACATACAATCATGCACAGGCTGCTAGCGGTTTATTTGTACAAAATGCTGGGAAGGTTACCGTGGTACAGTGGTGGACACGGTTTTTTGTTTGTTTGATATACTGTAACAAGTTTGTTTCAAGCCACGCGTCTTTGTCTGCGTTTGTCCAGTCCTTATCTACCGTCTCCTCATGAGATCCGACTTGCACCAAAAATATTCCTGCTCTTGTATTGTTTGAAGGTCATGGATTGGGACAGATATTTTCTCCTTTACTTCATTCACATTTACTATGGCTCCAATAGACATGAAGGGGGGAATTTTAGATCGAGTCTAGGACCAGAGTTTTAGCAACATGTCAAAATGAGTAGCACAGTAGCTTGTCACAGCTGCTGAAATAAGTGGCACCTAGGGGTACAGGTAAGTGGCCTGCCGAGGCTTCTGTGATTGAAGGCTGGGGAGGAAAACTAGGATTCGCAGCACTCTAAGTAAGCCCGCATGCAGACAGACCACCTACTGATAACATGAAAATATAGTGCAGTCAGTTCAGGCGCTCCCTCCTCTGGTGAAATGATGTTAGTGCAGCATGCACAGCAGGCTGAACACAAAAAGATGACCACAACTGCCCTGCAGTTCCACACAGCCACAGACCTTAATGACAAACCACTTTGCAGCAGAGCGAAAAAGAAATTAACAGCGGAGCCTGTGTGTTATCAGTCCTTGGCACACAGCAAAAAATTTTATATCTCAAAGGTGCATACATCTTTTTGACACCTTTACCTCAGTAATTACCTAGAATTTTTTGTGTGTATGTGGTGAAAAATGATTATCCACAATCAGTTTCTTTAATTTGTTGCTGTTGCCAGCTGTATCCAATTAACTTTTAAGCTTTGTCCCTGCAGAAAATGAGTCTGGCTCTCAGATTGTCCTGTCCACCCACCAACCTGATAACATCCTGTCATCTGATGACTAATTGGAAGATTATTTTAGCAGTAACTTTCTGACAGCTCATTGTAGAGAGAAAAGTTTCAAGTGATATATTTATTTTGGATACTCTGCAATAAACATGTCTCCCTGAGTACAGTGGCGGTTACCAGAATGTTGGATTACATCAGAATATACACTGCAGTAGTCATTTTGTGGCTGTTTCACAGTGGCACACAGAGTATGACAAATTCACTACAAAGGTCCTAGTGCACGAGTCCCATTGGGAACATGTCTGAAATGCAAGCATCATCATACTCTAATCCATCACACAATCCAAACAGTAATATCTCACGCAAGTCGGGGAACTAGAATATTCAAGCACAAACACCTGCAGAAGACCGTCGGGACCCTGTGGTGCATACTGTACTGAGTAAAGGAGAGGGAGAGATGCCTTTTCCTCAGCGCCCCCACCCCCCCCAACCCTGAAATGCTGTGCGTCCCCCATAACACCAAAACTCCCATCCAGCTTTCAACAACGCTTCAGTCATGTAATGCACGTACATGACCTATTGCACCCATAATGTCTGTGTTCTCAAGAGGCAACGACCACCGAATTTTGTACGCTGCATCTCTCAGTCCTCAGCTGTTGAAGGCTGCTTTGGTCAGCTGTAAGTAATTTTATATAAAAGATACAAATATATAGTGAATCTGTGAAAGACGGCACGCTCATGAACCCAGTTCAGTTCAACATGACTGTGTAGTGCTAGCTGTGGATTTACCCTGTACAGCTGTAACTCTATAAATATGATTCAATGTATTATTGATAGTCACAAAGGCTGTAAGTGAGCAACTATTTTTATGAAATGCAACACAATGGATATATTAACTTTTGCAGAAATCTTGTTTATTGTATGATACTCTAAAATGTCAAATAAAACCTTGATGCAGTGTATAGTATTTTATCATCTTAGAGATATTGTTGTTCTGTTATTTCTGGTTGTCTGGATTGGAGTCTGCACAAAGCATGATGGGTAGGAACACTTGAAGGTGAAGGCTCTTAACAGGCATAGCACAGCTGAGACAGGGGACTTTAGGTGGTGAGGTGACTGAAACCCTCGGCTCAGGACCAATATGGCCGCAGCTGTGCTCAGGCTGTTCTACCACCTGTGTGTTCACAAAGAATCACGTTCAGCTCCGTTCTGAAGAAAGGAAGACGGATTCGACTGACAAGGTCAGATACTGAACGCTCACGAGAGCTCCAGAGGGCTTGGTGTTCCCGTCCGATTGTGCAGGTGACAGTATGGTGAAGACATTTCCAGAGGGTCACAGGTTTTCGGTTCCGTGGCAGACCCTGCCTTTGTGTGTGCCAGTGTTTGAACTGAGTAGCTGATCACTAATGATGTGTGCGGGTCTCTCTAAACAACCAAAAGAATTATTGGATCATTGTATCATTTTGCTGGCATCACATGCAAATATAAAAGTCAAGATTTTGCTTAAAGTTGAAAAAACATTTTTTACATTAAGTCCCACCCATAACAACAATTTCTCATATAAAAGGGAAATTTTGTCATGCTAATACAACACTCCACCTCACTTCATGCCAATAAACGAATATCCCTTAAGGCTAACAGAACCAATTGTACATTAATTATTTGCTCAGGATCATATATTCAGGCATTAAGTATTGAACTTATGGTCTGTGTTCATATCCTGTTTATAAGAGGAAACTAACTGCCCTGAGCTGTTAGTCCATGAGAAATATTGTATTACCATTAAGCAGAAAAGGAGGTTTATTCTTCCTTTGTATACTAAAGGTTATGTAATCAGCTGATGGTTACAAGCTATGAAATGGTTCTGAACACAATAAAGTCCTTCATATAAACTGTCAATGTCTGTACAATTACATGAGGAAACATAATTTAGAAGTATGGAAAATATAACCTGCAGGGTGCTTGATTGTAGAGGTCCCATCAAGATGTGGCCAGCAGAGGGCTCCAGAGACTCTTCAGAGCACAGTAATTTATATTACACACTACCATGCAATTTCTGTGCTTAGACACAATTATTTCCATTCTGACAAAAATAATTATGTTAAAGGGTAATGTCACTGAACAAGTTTATCCTATGGTTTAGTGTTTACTAATGTACAAAACAGGGAGTTGTTTCATAGCAGGGAAATCTCCATTTACTTCCTCAAGTATTGCATGCTCTTACATCAGCATGTGACAACCCCCTTACCAGTCCAGGAAAGATGAAAGAGCATTTGATTTATGACTCCCTTAAACAAGTTGTTTTTTATTTTCTTCATGTCATCCTTCAAAACATGCAGATGTAGGTAACCTGAATTATTTAAGCCTTTTTTAACTGTTGATGATTCTTGGTGCAGAGGGCTAAAGTACTTGTGCTGAATGTAGGTGCTTTTGGATTCAAGCCCCTGCTGTTTTCTCCTTTTTTGTTTGAGTGAAGTCTCTCCTTAAGTTGGCAGAAAGCTAAGTATGAAGGTGTCTGTGGCATTAGAGGATGAACCATGCTTCACACTGCTGAGGTTGTGAGTCTGAATCTGATCAGTACCTCTTAAGTAGGGGGGGTGGGGGCTCTTAGCCCACCTGAATTTTCAGGGATAGAAGGGAAGGGTTATGGAACCATTTTGCTACATGTATCAGTAGCGTACAAGGAAACATCAGGAACTAACTAGTGAAAAAAATAAACTTCCTCATCATCCTCCTCCTCCCACCCACCTCCTGTTACATCCTCAGCACTCTACTGCCCTCTACTGCATGTTTTGAAACCTGCCTTGCTCTACAAAAGTTGCTAAAGGAACCTGGATAGACTTGAACATAGTACTTGTTGCTCTACAGTCCAGCATTCTACTTCTGTGTCATCTGAGAGTCACAGCTGCTGTTCCTCTCTTCTCCTCCTTCTACCTCAGCATCTACATTGTCAAGATGAAGTGTGGCACTTGAACTGGGAACATCCTAATTACAGCACATTGCCTGTACCTCTGTGCCACTTGAACGTGGGAAGGCTAGAGGGCCCATTTTTGGTGTTAAATGGTCTTGTTTTTTGTGAGACTTGCAGTCTTAGGGGAGACAAAAGCACAGATGTTTTATGTAATAACCACTCACAAAGCTAGAGCCAACCATAATGAATCTGCCACCATTTCCTGCACTTGTGAACATTGCTTCATGGTGGTCGGGTAACTCTTCAGTGAACGTCAATCACATTATTAGCATGAGATAAAGTTCAGTGAAGTTCATTCACATTACTTGCTTGGGATTAGGATTTCAGGAACTTTAGCCACTTCTACAGTATGGATTGAGCCTTCATTTAATGGAAACATGCCTCTTGAGTGAGTGAAAATGCTTTGGGGTTCATCAGAAGGTTTCTCTCTGGATTGATGGAGCTTGTACATGAAGACAGCAGTAAGTTCAGTCTGCATGTTGCTGTGTGCTTGAGAGCTGCTCACAGCTGTCATTGATGTAAGTGAGCTTCATAAGCTGTCGGTCTCTGCTATTAGTAGACCAGGGAGAGCATTATGCACCAGGAGACGGACAGACAGTCACAGACAGACAAAGCACTAGATCCAGTTCCTTATCCTGCTACCACGACAGCTCTCTGTAGGTGGAGAGTCTGGATCTGACAGTAAATTCAAACAACCATCTTCATTGTCACTTTAGCTGTGATGTAACACTTAAATCTTTCCTTTTAATCAGTTACTTCAGCTCATTTGTCACAGGTTTCCCTTAACATATTCCACATTTCAATGGATGCCTGTATGCAAATAAATACCCAAGAACATTATGGGTATTTTATCACTAAAACATCACCCATGATAATGATCCAGGTAACAGTTTCAGAGCGAGTTTTTTAAAAATTATTTTCAATTATTATTTAACTCATAAAACAATTAGCATGATGACTATGATGCAAAGAAATTTTCTAACCATCACTAAAATGAAATTTAATTAAAAGGTTATGTTAATTCATATAGAGTACATGTTTTAGAAGACATTATTTAGATAAATGTCAAAAATGGAAAGGGAATTAATTTCTTGAAATAAAAATAACTTCATTGATTTTTTACAGAAGATGCCATTGTTTTGGCTAATGATGTAGTACAGGAACAGCACACATAAGGCTTCAGACCTCTTGTGGTGCACAGACTAACTTTTAGCTTACAACCTCAATGGTTCTTGGTTCACATCTTCCTTTTACTTTTTCATATTCTGCTATGTTGTGAGGTCTCTGACCATTAAGTAGCAGAAGAATCAAGGTCCTGGTCTGCTCATGTTTGAGTGGCACAGTGATAAGGAGGTAGTGGGCAGTAGAGAGCTGAGGAAACAGCTGGAGATAGAGGGCAGTAGATGGTTACTTTACCTGAAACATACTAGATGTAGACATGTATAAGAAGGCTAGCAGAAAGATGCACTCTATGTGTCTCTCAGGTGGTGCAGAGACAGAATGCCAGACTACAAAGCAACAGGTCCTGGGTTCAAACCCCGTAAGAGCTCGTGCAGTATTTTTGATAGCCAAAGGAGGCTCCCAAACAGGCAGCAGAGGGCAGCAGAGGGCTCAGGTTGTAACAGGAGCTAGAGGCCAATAGAGAGCAGTAGAGTGCTGAGGTTGTAACAGGAGATAGAGCGCAATAGAGCGCTGAGGACATAGCAGGAGCTAGAGAGCAGTAAAGCGCCTGAGGCTGTAACAGGGGGCAGAGGGCAGCAGAGAGCTGAGGCCAGTGCAGGACTTAGAGGGTGGCAGAGAGTTGAGGGTGTAGCAAGACCACGTAAGAGGAAGCGGATGGATGGGATGACAGATGGGATGAAGACAGGGAAGGGTCTGACCCGGCCCAGTGAGGTGTCCAGAACGGGAGGCAGCGCAGAAGCGGTGTGGCATGGAGCAGGGTGAGGGTGAGGAAGGAGGAGATGGGGAGAGGGGAAGAGGCGAGGGTGAGGATGAGGAAGGAGAGAAATGATGAAGATGCAAAAAGCCACGCCCACTTTTTCGCTAGTTAGTTCCTCGTATTCAACTGTCTTAATAAGTTCCTCGTGCGTCGCAACGCGACGCTGCTGCAGCGCGCAGCAAAATTTCAGCCGGCTCTTGCGCCCGGCTGCATAACCCCCAGTTTCCATCGTCCGAAACCTCGGGGGGGTATGAGTTCCCCCCCTTTCCTCTTGCCCCGGGCCGCTGGTCGGATTCGAACCCGCAACCTCACTAGTGCGAGGAGCAGATCTTCCTCCGACGCCACAGACACCTTGGCACTTTTCTCCTTTTTTTTTTGCGCGCTTGACAAGCGACTTGGTGAGCGCACAGGGAAAACGGAGAACAACGGGGGCTTGAACCGCAAACCTTCTGCACTGCCCCCTGCTGCCCTTCTGGACACCTCCTTTGGCCTTTAAAAGGTCAAAGACGGTCGGTTTTGAACCTGGGCCCTCTCGCTTCATAGTCCCGAGTTATACCTCTGCGCCGCCAGAGAGTAACGCTGCCTGCTCCCCAGGCCGATTCTTTCTACCGCAGCACCTACCATGACCGACAGAAAAGAAGCGCATAGCCTGGTGTCGGGATTAAACTGGGAATCTCCAGGTTACAAGGGAGTTGATTTACCACCACACCACCCAAACATGAATGGGTTGTGAGTGAGATTCTTCTGCTACTTCATTTAATTGCTTAGGGTTTTCCATGGTTAGAAAATGCATTTGCAGCGATCATCATACAAATTGTTTCATAAGTTAATTGTTTCATTTAAAAAAAAAAATAAATAAAATAATAAAAAAATTTGCCGTGGAACTGTTACCTGGATCACTATGACGGTTTGATGTGCTGTGATAAATTACCCACAATCCTCTCTGGGCCTGCGCATAATAATAAGTTCACCACCTCGTACTCTCCAGGTACTCTCTATGCACTTGGTCACTGGATGCTGTTTAATACACCCCCCCCCCACCCCCACCCCCTGCACCCCCTGCACTCTGTCTCTGATTCACTATCTGAGAATCAGATAGGGGGTGCGGGGGGGGGGGTATTAAACAATATCAATATCCTCAGCAACAAAGATGGATATTATTCACTTGGTCACTGAATGATGTTTAATACAAACCCCCCCCCCCCCACCCACACCCCCACACCCCCACACTCTGTATGATTCTCAGATAGTGAATCAGAGACAGAGTGCAGGGGGTGCAGGGGGTGCAGGGGGTGGGGGGGGGGGGGGGGTGCAGGGGGTGCGGGGGGGGGGGTGTATTAAACAAAGCAACAAAGATGGATATTATTCACTTGGTCACTGAATGATGTTTAATACAACCCCCCCCCCCCACCCCCCACACTCCCACACCCCCACACTCTGTCTCTGATTCACTATCTGAGAATCATACAGAGTGCAGGGGGTGCAGGGGGTGCAGGGGGTGGGGGGGGGGGGGGTGCAGGGGGTGCGGGGGGGGGGGTTTGTATTAAACAGCATCCAGTGACCAAGTGAATAATATCCATCTTTGTTGCTGAGGATATTGATATTGTTTAATACCCCCCCCCCCCCCCCCCGCACCCCCTATCTGATTCTCAGATAGTGAATCAGAGACAGAGTGCAGGGGGTGCAGGGGGTGCAGGGGGTGGGGGGGGGGGGGGGGGGGGGTGTATTAAACAGCATCCAGTGACCAAGTGCATAGAGAGTACCTGGAGAGTACGAGGTGGTGAACTTATTATTATGCGCAGGCCCAGAGAGGATTGTGGGTAATTTATCACAGCACATCAAACCGTCATAGTGATCCAGGTAACAGTTCCACGGCAAATTTTTAATTTTTTTTTTTTTTTTTATTAAATGAAACAATTAACTTATGAAACAATTTGTATGATGATCGCTGCAAATGCATTTTCTAACCATGGAAAACCCTAAGCAATTAAATGAAGTAGCAGAAGAATCTCACTCACAACCCATTCATGTTTGGGTGGTGTGGTGGTAAATCAACTCCCTTGTAACCTGGAGATTCCCAGTTTAATCCCGACACCAGGCTATGCGCTTCTTTTCTGTCGGTCATGGTAGGTGCTGCGGTAGAAAGAATCGGCCTGGGGAGCAGGCAGCGTTACTCTCTGGCGGCGCAGAGGTATAACTCTGGACTACGAAGCGAGAGGGCCCAGGTTCAAAACCGACCGTCTTTGACCTTTTAAAGGCCAAAGGAGGTGTCCAGAAGGGCAGCAGGGGGCAGTGCAGAAGGTTTGCGGTTCAAGCCCCCGTTGTTCTCCGTTTTCCCTGTGCGCTCACCAAGTCGCTTGTCAAGCGCGCAAAAAAAAAAGGAGAAAAGTGCCAAGGTGTCTGTGGCGTCGGAGGAAGATCTGCTCCTCGCACTAGTGAGGTTGCGGGTTCGAATCCGACCAGCGGCCCGGGGCAAGAGGAAAGGGGGGGAACTCATACCCCCCCGAGGTTTCGGATGATGGAAACTGGGGGTTATGCAGCCGGGCGCAAGAGCTGGCTGAAATTTTGCTGCGCGCTGCAGCAGCGTCGCGTTGCGACGCACGAGGAACTTACTAAGACAGTTGAATACGAGGAACTAACTAGCGAAAAAGTGGGCGTGGCTTTTTGCATCTTCATCATTTCTCTCCTTCCTCATCCTCACCCTCGCCTCTTCCCCTCTCCCCATCTCCTCCTTCCTCACCCTCACCCTGCTCCATGCCACACCGCTTCTGCGCTGCCTCCCGTTCTGGACACCTCACTGGGCCGGGTCAGACCCTTCCCTGTCTTCATCCCATCTGTCATCCCATCCATCCGCTTCCTCTTACGTGGTCTTGCTACACCCTCAACTCTCTGCCACCCTCTAAGTCCTGCGCTGGCCTCAGCTCTCTGCTGCCCTCTGCCCCCTGTTACAGCCTCAGGCGCTTTACTGCTCTCTAGCTCCTGCTATGTCCTCAGCGCTCTATCTCCTGTTACAACCTGAGCGCTCTGCTGCCCTCTACTGCCCTCTGCTGCCTGTTTGGGAGCCTCCTTTGGCTATCAAAAGTAAGGAGAAGGCTCTTACAGGGTTTGAACCCAGGACCTGTTGCTTTGTAGTCTGGCATTCTGTCTCTGCACCACCTGAGAGACACATAGAGTGCATCTTTCTGCTAGCCTTCTTATACATGTCTACATCTAGTATGTTTCAGGTAAAGTAACTGGTTTGACGGTGATTTTTATTTCAGCATTTAGGAAAAAGTACTTGAATGCTTGGCATGTGGGCTTTGAATGATGTAGGATATTTCACATGTTGCTTTTACAATTCTTCCTCAGATTATCCCTCAACAGAAATGGTTTAAATGGCCTTACCCTGTCCCTGATTGTCTGCCATCCTGTGAGTTCTTCAGATTGCAAGTCAGCCAGAAGATTCAGAGGCACCCCTTCATATCATAAACATCCACACAATGATAACCTGTTCAACTGTTTGGTTTGTGTTGCCCAGCAAGGTTATGAAGTTTGTTCCAGTAACTATCCTCTCAATTGAGCTGCAATTGCCAATAGCACCTGGTTTGAGTGTTCATAAATCCTGGCTCTGAAGAGACAAAATGTGGTGTACCTCTGTAACAGGTAGGCCCTGCACTGGCAATACCTGAGTGAACTGAGAGACGGTTATATGGCTAAGGCTATAAAATGCTTTGTCTGCCCAGTAGACATAAATCCATCTTGACTGAAATGTACACTGAATACCAGGGAGGCTCCAAACTACTGACTTGCAGTATTGGCTTGAAGTTCTGAAGGTGCAAACTGAAGTTTTCCAAGACAAGTTCTTCCCCAACCACCTTTATGCCTTGTAAGTAGGACATTTCTTTGTGGTTTTGCTTAATTTGTGATTATTTTTAAAGCTCATGGTCTGCCATGACCCTAAGGGTTTTGGAGGCCTTCCAACCAGAAGCTGATTGGCACCCGGAACAGGAGATTTGAGTTCCCTTCCAATCAGTAGCTCCAATCAAATCAAGACAGGTTGGAACAGCAGAAAATTGTGAATCACAAATGGTCACCACTGCACTGAGTTGAAAAAGTCACTTATTGCTACTTTGCATGTATGCGAGTTCTGTGTACTGAGATCATCTGCACCCTACAAAATTAAAGTGTAATTTTACAGGTACATATGGCTGTATTTCTGTCCTACGAATAAATTAAAATCTTTCATTTTGACTGGGATTTGACTTGTTCTTGAACACGTTGGTTTTAGAACCAAATTCATACACATGATTGGGACCATGCATGTGAACCCATATGCAGCTGTGTCCACTGGTGCTGTTCACTGTAGACAAGGCTGTCTGATTAGTCTTCTTCTCTCCGCACTCTCAAACTCTTTGCACCAAGTATCCGAGAAAACTCTACATCACACATAATCACACAAAATTGGATGCAGATGACATCTTTGCCTTAATTGGTCCACATCAGCCCTCTTAATTTGGCCATGATTAATGTTCAACTACCATGACCAATTCCTGTCAGGAAACATAATGTGTATATCTCCATCTATTGACACTCTCTGCAACAAAGCTTGCTGTTCCTAAAAGTCCAAAAAGTGAGATGGTCAGCCATATCTTCCTCCTTGCGTGCTAGAATTTCAGTCATCAAAATGAAATTCCACAGTACCACTCCCTCCTATGGGGGGGATGCAGACTAATTATGCAACTTTACAGAGAACTAAAGTGGTCTTGCAGCCCCATTTTAAGCTTTACCATTCAGCATTCCAACTGAACTTCATGAAGACCTGGTTAAACCCACACACACGTCTTGTTGGGCAACAAAATATGCAATAGTGATTAAGAATTATTTACAGGCATAACTTACAGAAAATGTGCTTTATTACATGGTCCCATAATCAATGAAAGTGTGGATTCTGAGAGCAACAGTTGGGTTAATTTAAAATGGCTTTCCAATTCTCCAATATAGCATAATAAACTGTAAAGAAAAAAACATTTACATCACAACTGTGGTCAAGGAGCAAAGGAATCAGTTATTGTATAGCTATATCTAATGTAAATGGAGTCCTTGGTTCCCAGGAAATCCAGCAACTTTATAATCTGCCCGGTTCACAATTCTTTGAGTACCTACAACTTCATGCAGCCATGCATGCCCATGGGGTTCCTTGAGGAGCAGAGTGAGAAACATACACATTAGTTAGTATTCTGACAGAGAGGAATTATATCTGACATCTACAAACAATTACAACAAAACTACACAGAAACAAATATCTTTGTCTGATTTGTGGGAGAAAGATCTTACACTTTCTGACTCTGCAATAAAGCTGAAATGCAAACCATTTTGGTGCATCAAAGACCCAAAATCATCAACTAATTCATTTAAGACTTGGGAGTTAAGAACTGTCACAGAACTTACCTGACTTCCCAAACATATCATATGGGTCTTGTGACTCACAGTGACTCTTCCTTCTGTGAGCTGTTCAGAGGGAGCCCTAAATAATTTGGACCGTGTCCTCTGGGAGTGTCCTCATGTGACTGAGTTTCAGGGAAAGGTGACTAGCATAATATCTATACTAATAAATAAGACAACGCTACTAAAACATCTGTTGTTGCTGCTCAATAATGACTGACGTGCATCTAAGCATTTAGCATAAAATATGGTTGGCTGGAACCACAGATGCAAAAAAGATGATTGCCCAGAGATGGATTCCACCACATCATCTTCCATTACAACAATGACTATTGGTATTTAAAGAATTATACTCATGGAACTGTCCACTGCCAGGAGCCACAGAGCAAAAGCTTCCGTTTTAGAGATAAAGGCAGCTAAAACATTTCTGAATTCCTATCCCAGTCATCCACGTAACAAACTATGGTTCATACTATATTTCATACCATAATTGTTACTAATGCATGGCATTGTAAAGATGACATTAGACATGTCATTTGACTGCCACAAATGCAACTCCAGATTGCTAGGTGGTTGGGGGTGATTATGGACTGTTTCTTTAATTATACCTAATGATTGTATTGTATTCATCAGTCATTCATTTCAATAAAATTTATGTGGAAAAAAGGACAGCCAGCTGCAAAATATCTTCTTAAAACATATAACAAGCCAGTGAATCAGGCAAAGAGTATACATACATATTTTAAAGACAAGAGGAAGCACTGGGCTAGAATAGTGTCTCTATTATTGTGGCAAAATTGTGGTAAACTGCTGTTGTAAATTGGTGTATTACTGATGTAAATACTTCGATTGGCTGCACTGTTTTGTGAAAATATATGTGGTGATATATGAAAAATATATGATTTGTGCCGTAACTTGGCATGTTTGTCTCCTGACCGCGTTATTGTTTGAGGTAATATAGCGTTACGCAGTGAAATACTTTACCTGGAACATCAGCGCCATCTGGTGGTATTTATAGGACAGTGACGTTCACTTAATTTTTTTGTAAAGAAAAAGACGACAATTAAAACAATATTAAGGACGTAACGTGATGTTAATTTATGTAAAAAAATATTGAAACGTATTTTGAAAATTCGTCATTTACTTACCATATGACCAAGGACAATATAGGGTAATATACATTTGCACAATTTAAACAGAAATTCAATTCCAAAGTGTCACCACAAGAGGGCAGTATTTGTCAAAAAGCAATCTTTTTCATTCTTTTTCGGCAGTGCAATACCAGTCAACAGCCACCAGAGGGCATATATGTGTCCATATATATTTGCGTATTTTAGTTAGTTGGCTTTTGAGATTGTAGCCTGAGTAGCGGCTAAGTAGAAGTGAGAAAGCAACAGAAATATGTGGGGGGTTGCTGCAAGACCCCTCCTTCCTACTGTTGTTGACAAAAAGTTCCCCCCTTCTACCCCACTCACATGTTGACAGATACACCCTCCTTTCCAACATAACATAGTCCAGCTTCCTCACCACCATACCCTGTGAATGTGCATTGGGAACATACAGAGAGATTACAGCATGTGTGGGAACTGAGGCCAAAATCTGGGGGGGGGGGGGGGGGGTGTAATATTAGTATTAACCCTGTGAAGTACTCCAGAGCCCCAGTTCCAACAATTCACCCATTACAGCCCATTACAGATAAGGCTACAATCTCCAATATAATTTGCAAAATCCTTTTGTGAAAGATGAAAGATGCAACAAGTGGATCAAACAGACAAAGACCACACATATATCAGGGGCAGAGATGGAACACAAGCTGCTGGACAGCAGCATTTAACCTGTCAGCCACTCCAAAGCTCTCCCTTTAGCATCTCATCCATCATATTTAATTCTACAATCTGAAAAACCACTTGCAAAACACAAGTGTGCAATGCCCATGTCTTTTTGGAGCGTAACACGAACATTTTCCCTCTGAGAGACATTAGAGCTGGCTTTGAATGCTTCTCTATTGTAGTTATCTTGCCAGGGCACACTAACAGAATAAAGATGAAATTAGGCTCTGCTCTGGGGAAGGCTTGAACGTTTGATCCCCAGAGTGAAACGGCCACAGGTTAGCTCTGAGCTCTCAGAAGGTCACTTGGACTCCCATCCATCCATAATATGAAGATCTTCACTTCTGACAAAAAGGAAGCACTTTGCTGGGTTTGGTTGGCCGGGTCTTTTAGACAATGGAGCTGCCCAAGTCACACTATGACTCCGCCTTTCCGCCTTTCAGAGACCAGGCTGTGCCTCTTAGGGCCAAAGGGGAAGAGGTACATCCATTAGCCAGCCACACAAGAACTGTGTTCACTGTCACATGTCTATGTAACGTTGAGCAATGTACCAGGAATCGAATACAATACAGTTGCTACTGTGATAAAAATGCTGAGAGCTGAGACTACAATGAATAGTCCACAGTTTGAAGAGCAGATTTTTCATGTAACCAGCTTACAACAATTACCATTCCAAGGGCTAATCACCTGTGCACCTGACCATGGAAACAGAAGTAAATAAATTTAAAAGCTTCCCATTTTTCAAGAAAGGAATTCCCCTTCAATTACGGACAGCCAGCTCAATTGTTTTCTCCCAGGATCTTCAGAAAAAAACAATTGCATTCAGAAAAAAACAATAATAAAGTCCCACAATAAACAGTGACAAAAAGAACATTCACTCTGAATCTGGTCTCCTGGATAACTGTGACGGACTGTGAATGGCAATGAATGCTTTAAAAAGTCTGCACACAATGTTTTTTTTTTCATAATTAGCTTACAGATATTTACTGAAATGTGGAATCTTTTAAGGAAAACTCATGAAAAAAGCTGATGAAGATGAAGAAAGCTGTTTGAAACTACTGTCAACTTCAGTTTCTCCATCTACAGGGAACTGCTGATTGCAGTATCTTGTACTTGCCTGTTGAGAAGAGTGCTGAACAGCTGTGCAACACCAGCAGAAACATTCTTAACACATAAATTAGCACATCATTTATTCTAATATAGAGTATATCATATATACATATAATATAGATAACATAATATATTCATTCAATACAGTTGAAAATGTAAGCACTTATATTCTAAAACAGAATAAAAAAGTAAAGTTGTGGTACTGCACCATCAGTTCTTGAAGATAAATGTAGATGGTTATGCAACTGAGAAGTATGAAAAGGTGGTCTTTTGCTGTACATTCTCATATACTTTCCTGTTCTGAGGAACATTTTTAAGGCACACAAATGTCTCTTTCACTTGTGTGTCATGCCCATCTGACCTTGTTTCCCCTCCTGAATTCCTGAATGTCTCCTTTTTACTTATCACCTCAGTTCACCAGGCCAGACCCTTCCCTACCTCCACCTTTATCTGTCTGTCTGTCCATTTACCTCCTTCTACCTTATCATCATCTTTTATTGCTACACTCTCACTTACTGCCCTCTGCCTCCTGTATCAAAGCCTCCACCAATCACAAGCAGAATCCAGGAGTTGCTGGACTACAGCCAAAAGCTGTATTCATTCAAAATAAAGTATTATTGACAAATTAGATAACACTCAGTGTGTATTATAAGGAGTAAAAACATTAAAATTACAACTGAAATGACAAACGAATACATGCAAGGAATGGCAAAAACTTCAAGTGCTACCACAACCAAGACAAAAGAAGAGTGTTTCATCTGGTCTCAGGATAAAGCTCAGAACTTCCTGACTATAAGTAAGTGATCTTTGATCACGGTGTTGATGGTGATTAATTCTTGCCTACCTCACAACAATTCAGAAGATAACAGGTACAGTCAAGAAACGCTCAAACCCTGAAGGTTGCAAGCCTGCATTCAGTGATCACACTGCACAACCTGGTGAGCAGCACGTTGCTTTTCTTGGAGTTGAACTCACAGCCTTCAAGACTGGAGCGAGCTGTGCTAGTTGTTAAACCCACTGCTCAGTCAGTCTATTCAGCCAGTCGACAGAGAACATGCAGACAAACACAAGCTAACAGGGCAGGGGAGATAGTTCCTGAAGTGAAAATAGAAAGTTTGGTTTTGATCATAAAAGACACCATACTGAAAGAAACATCCATCTGCCTGTTGGAAGAGGAAATCCACCATCATATTTAAAATCTGTCCAAAATCTGCCGAGAGAAGGAATTCGTCCATTCTGTTCTTCCCTGTTCTTCCCCTATACTTCTCTCGCTCTCTTCCTCTCGTCCCTTACATACATACTTTTTGCAACATTAAGAATGTTATTTGACCGCAATATATCCTACTGGGCGTGTAGCTTACAGAAAGAATTCCGTCTGAGAGGAAACGAAATCGAAAGTGCACAAGCGAATCTGCTCGAAAGAAACCTGACTAACCCATGGCTTCGAATTATGTCACCGAAAGCAGTAAGTATTATACATATTCTGTATATATTTACTATATAGTTGAGTAATCTAGGGTGCTACGCTTGTGGTCGGTGGTTTTCTTTTGTTTGCTTGCAAGCGTTCTTTCATCATGTTTATTTTTACGTCGTCGCTCGTTCGGCCAATGACACCCCTTTGACACTGATGAGATACTTATATTAATATTTAAGTTCGAGTGTTGCTACAATGTTAGTTTCGACGTTGTGAAAAGTGATTGATATTCACTTTTAATAATATAACACTTTTAAGTATGTGTGTTTATGAAGAGTTGATTGGTTTCACTTTGTTTGAGTGTAATATTACTCTTACACCGAAGTTGCAATACAACTGCAAACCGCAAAATCTGCTCTGGTAGTGGTCTTCCAAACAAGCAGGACCACGGGAAATTACGAATTTCCAATTACAGAAAAGTGGAAAGACAATATGAGAGTGATGGGGTAGGGTGAGACAGAAAATGTAAAGACAGACAAGACGATGTGCTGGAAAAGAAGGACAGACAGAGGAAAAAAGAAGAAATGAAGAGAGTCACATAAAATAGGATAGGAATCCTGCAGAAAACCTCTGCATGCTATAAATAACATTAGTCTAGGTTATATAAACATGCCAATCATGTTCAGGAGGGCGTATCTGATCAAAATTCCTCTTACTCTGAGAGAAAAATATCTCGAAGGACTGGTTATGACATTTGTTAACCAGGCAACCATCATTATTACTGTACTAATAATGAAACAAATTATCAATAAAATGCAAAATGATCATGTAGACCTTGGGACAGAAATAAAGTGGAAAATCACAATTAACTGTAATAGTAACCAAAAATGTAATTGGCAGACTGGGGAATATCCCTTTACACTTCATACCATGAACAAGGTTAAAGCGATCACCTGTGATTATTTTCTGTTATCGTACCATTACTGATGAACAATCTGTTTTCCTTCAGCATGTTTGTATTTTGCTGTTGTTCCCTGCTGTGGTACCCCGGCGCCAAAAAAGCACTGTGACTTTAAATTCAGTTTGCAATATCAGACAAATAGAAAGGTACACACCAGAGTCAGATTGACCCAGGCAGACAGACAGAGAGACCGAGTCAAGACCGACCCAGGCGGGCGGGCGGGCAGGCAGACAGAGGCAGACAGAGGCAGAGAGACTCAGGCAGGCAGCCAGACAAAAAGAAAGAGTCAGTTAAGAAAACTGGCAGTCAGAGAGGTCTCTGCATGATCAAGATTTGTCCGCAGTTGCCTCCCCCATGTGACTCCCAGACCTTTCCCCAGATGACCAACCAGACGACCCAGCTTTCAGGAGCCACCGTCACCGTCAGGAGGAGTACAGCGGCTCGGAGGAGGATGACAGCGACGGGGACTCCAGTGACACAGACTCCTCCTCGGGGAGTGACTCGGAGCTGCAGTGCGGGGCCTCTCAGCCGCGCAGGGCACGGCGACAGGTGGGCCTCACTGGATGCCCGTTACCCTCACTTCCGGAAGGTTCTGGGGCTCTCAGCCAGATGAATCTCTGCCATAACCCTTTCAAGCTGGCCCCTGGTGACAGATGCCTCAGGCAGGCTGTTTGGGCTTGTCCGTCTCCCCTTTCCGGTCTCCTCAGATGACTTCAGCGTGATTGTTGCTCGTGTCTGTGTCCCATGTGCAGGTGTGCCAGTACTATAACCAGGGCCACTGCAAGTACGGGAGGAAGTGCAGGGACCTGCATGTCTGCAAGTACTTCATGCAGGGAGAGTGTCGCTACGGCAGCACCTGTAAACTGAGGCATATCAGCAACTCCAAGTCTGAGTCCTCCTCGGATGAAAGCCGGGGTGAGGGGCGGAGGAGGAGGAGGAACAGCTCTTCATCCAGAGGTATGGCACCTGGGGAAGGGTTTTTAACACAAATACATAAAGCGGATTGCTAACTCAGTCAACTGTACTCTCCTGTACCTCACACGCCTGTACCCCTCTCTCCTGTACCTCACACCCCTGTACCCCTCTCTCCTGTACCTTACACCCCTGTGCCCCTCTCTCCTGTACCTCACACCCCTGTACCCCTCTCTCCTGTACCTCACACCCCTGTACCCCTCTCTCCTGTACCTTACACCCCTGTACCCCTCTCTCCTGTACCTCACACCCCTGTACCCCTCTCTCCTGTACCTCACACCCCTGTACCCCTCTCTCCTGTACCTCACACCCCTGTACCCCTCTCTCCTGTACCTCACACCCCTGTGCCCCTCTCTCCTGTACCTCACACCCCTGTACCCCTCTCTCCTGTACCTCACACCCCTGTACCCCTCTCTCCTGTACCTCACACCCCTGTACCCCTCTCCCAGAGCGTGAGGCCAGAGACAGCAGGCCCTACACTTGGCAGTTAGACAGCGGAAACGGCTGGAAGGACATCGCTAACGACCACATCATCGAGGCGCAGTACTCGCGACCCAGCGTCAAAGGAATCAACCTGTACAACACCCGCTTCGGGTTGGTTCTCTCTCTCATTGGTCGGTTGAATGGTCGATCGATCGGTTGGTTGATTGTTGGACTGTGTGGGCATGAAACAGCTGAGGTTGCCATTGCAGTGCATATCACGTGATGCGGCAGCTGCTCTCTCTGCAGGAAGATCTCCATCGATTTCAGCAGAATGAAGGTCCGTAAAAAAAACCAGCTGAGAATCAGACGCTGCAGCTCCAAGCACAGTGGACTGGAGACGGAGTGGGTCTGGTACTACAAAGGGAACCATGACTGGATACCGTATGGTCAGAAGGTAAACTGGTCTGAGTACTGTAAGAATAGAAGGTTGGCTGATCTGAGTGCAGTATGGGCAGAATATAAAATGATCTTGAGTGCAACATGGATAGAAGATTGATCTGGGTGCAGTATGGGGAGAAGGTAGACTAACATGGATGCAGTGTGGGAGGAAGTTAAACTGATCAGGATGTAGTATGGAGATAAACACACAAAACATTTATGAATTACATGGCAACTGGTTATAAAATGTTTCTTTCAGAAATGTAATTATTTCAAGTTGTTGCACCTGGAACTGGAAATAAACACAGAAAGCATGTACTTCAGAATGTAAACTATGACTTTTATGCTGATACTGATGGAAAGAGAAAATCAACAAATGTTCCATAAGAGAGCCCTGCATTACCCAGAATTAAAATTATAAAGTGTTTTTCCTCTTTGGAACACAGAACCAGCCAAGCTGAAATATTGGCTAACCATTAGATCGAATGTTCTCCCCTCTTTCTGTGGTTTATCTTGGACCAATAGAAAGTGGCCATTACAATAACCAATAGTAAATGACCCTGCATTTGTATGGCAGTGATGGAGTGAGAGTGACAATGTCTGTCTCAGGACTCCAAGGGCAACGCCGCCTCGGTGACCAACTCCCAAATCGAGAGGGAGTTCCAGAGCAGGAGGAAGAGCACCCTCAGGTTCACCGTGGACAAGACCGACTACCAGATCAACTTCAGGGGTACGCACAGGAGGCTGCTGGGATGCCTCTATTTCTAGACGTAATGCTGGCTCCAGCTGAAAGTGAGAGAGCTTCAGGAAGTGGCTGCGACTGGCGTCGTGGCTTCCCTCAGTCCGAAGCAGGTGTGTTCTTGCATGACTGGTCTATCTGAATGTTTGTTTTATGTTAGACATGCGTCAGCAGAACTTGTCCAGCGGACAGAGGAGGAGGGTGGCGAGACGCCCTCGATATCGGGGACCCCAGGACGGAGGCAGGTGAGCGGCGGCCACATCTCACACGACAGTTCCGCCACTGATATCCTTAACAAGGTTATTTTTGTAAATAAGGACGAGTAGAGGTTCTGGCTAAGATCCCCAGGGGATTCCCGCCACTTTATTTCCCACAATGCTGTTCTGTGCTCTCCATTTTGAATCCGCTGTGAAAAAATTCAGTATTTTCCCCGAATAAGTCCAGTAGATGAGATAAGAATAATCTCCAAAACAATCTTAAACAATCTTAAAACCTTAGCATTTAACCCAAATCCCATCATTAACCATGTGTATAAATTTAAAATTGTAAGCGATGTGAATTTTCTTGGGTAACAGCATTTGCTAAGCAAATATAATGTAATTAAAATAGCTGTAATTTTTGGACTGTCCCTATTTCATGTGCACCCCCATTCCCATTCACCTGTCTCTTTGATACCTCCAAAGACTGCCCACTCCAACCCTAACAGGTGTACCCAGACTCCCTGAAAGGTGCGCTCATCAGTTTCTGGAACTCTTATCAGTTCAGTTGTATAGCCAGCTAGTTGGACCTTGAGATCCACAATCTTTCAAGAATCCAGCAGCGGTCTTCATCCAACAAATTCATCCAGGATGTCTCCAGCAAGAAATGCTGTTCTGCAACTCACACACTGAACTGGTCACATACATTGTACCCTTTGTTAAGTAAATATCTTACCCTGAAGCTGTGTTTGACATTGCTCAGACAGAGAAACTAGCAAGTCTAATGTGCAGACTGCAGAAATACAGGGCAGAATAAGTGTGAGAAAACTCTCTGTTCATTTATCTTGTTAGCTAACTGGCTAACCAGCTGAATAGCTATTTGCAACAGAAAAAAATACAGTATTTGAGATTTAAAAAAAATGAGCAAATTTGATCTTATCAACTAAGTAGATTGGTAAAAAGCAGTCTCCTATTACTTAATTATAAAGCTGCAAAAGACATCCCATCAGCCATTTAATCCACAATGCACTAAATAAAAACTTCCCTTTCTTTCACTCAGGAAATGATTGATTCCCTCTGTGTGTCCTTTAATGTCCAACAACAGCTTTCCTGTCCTCTGTTTGTGTGCTGTCTGTCTGTGCTGAGCAGAGGTCATTCACCTGGATCTGTGGTGTCCCCCATGAAGAAGCTGGGCGTGTCTTCATCGGGCGGGGGCCCCACCTGGCAGTTCAAGGGAGACCAAGGGAAGTGGCACGACTTCAAGCAAGGGGTGAGAGGCGACCTCCAAGCACTGGGGGGATTCTGTGTCTAGGCTACAGGAATGATTCCATGCACTTCATCAGGGCAGCGGGCTGTCTTAATTTTGACCCTCAATGCTGACGAGAGATCCCACACCTGCGGCCTGTGCTTTAATCTGTCTGTGAGTCAGGTGAGGCTGGGCCAGGTGTGGGCAGAGATAGGGGCGGTTCCGCAGGCCTGAATCCTGTCACACTCCTGTGTGTCTCCGCAGAGAGGGAGGGACACAGAGTGCTCTGTCTCCAGCGCTGATATAGAGGCTGAGTACCAGCGCAATCCACAGGGCTCCATGCGCTTCTCTGTGGGCAAAAAGCGCTACACCCTGGACTTCAGAGGTACAGACCAAGACCTGTTACTGCTACACACAACACAAGAGCTGGACAACACCACCGCACCCAACACAAGAACCAGACACCACTGCTACACACAACCAGTCAGAGTCAGAACCAGAACAAATAAGAACATATGATGACGAGAACAGGCCATTCGGCCCAACTAAGCTCGCCATTTCTTAAAGAGTATCCAAAACTGCGTCAGGTCTGGACTTGAACACAGCAAGGGTCTCTGCCTCAATTACATGACCTGGCAACCTATTCCATGTATTGATAACTCTTTGTGTAAAATAATATTTCCTTATATCAGTGCGGAACTTACTCTTAACTAGTTTCCATTTATGTCTTCTTGTTTTACAGACTGAACTCACCCTTAAGAATCTATTATAGTTAACCTTATTGATTCCTTTTATAAATTTAAATACCTCAATTAAATCACCCCTAAGCCTCCTCTCGCTTAGTCTAAATAGGTTAAGTAACTTGAGTCTTTCCTCGTAGCTTTTGTATTTCATACCAGGAACTAATTTAGTTTCTCTTCTTTGAACCTTTTCTAGAGCTTCGGTATCTTTTTATATAGTGCGGTGCCCAGAACTGCACACAGTATTCCAGGTGCGGTCTGACTAAGGCATTGTAAAATTTCAATATAACCTCTTTAGATTTATACTCAATACTTTTGGCTATATATCTTAGCATCCTGTTGGCCTTTTTTACTGCTACAGCACACTGCCTAGATTCTGTTAAGCTTGGGTCAACCATTACTCCCAAGTCCTTTTCAAATTGAGCACATTCTAGTTTTTTTCCACCCATGAAGTAGTCTTGTCTAAGGTTCTTATTTCCCACATGCAAGACTTAACATTTATCTAAATTGAATGTCATCTGCCAGGTATCTGCCCACTTTTAGATGCTGTTTAGGTCTTCCTGTATTACTTTAGTTGATTCTATACTGTTGGCTAGACCCCCTAGTTTTGTGTCATCTGCAAATTTTACTATTTTACTACTAACCTCTGCATCAAGATCATTTATGTATATAAGAAATAGCAAAGGCCCCAACACTGATCCCTGCGGGACTCCACTTCGTACAGGACCCTGCTCTGATACAATTCCTCCCACAGTTACAGTCTGCTTTCTATTAGACAACCAAATTCGAACCCACTCGGTGATAGCTACTGTAATTCCCTCAGATGTCATTTTCAATATGAGTCTCTCGTGCGGAACTTTGTCAAATGCCTTTTGAAAGTCCAAATAGATAATATCATAAGCTTGGTTTGAGCCCAGACATGCTGTAGCTTCCTCAAAGAAGTCCAGGAGGTTTGTTAAGCACGACCTCCCTCTGCGAAAACCGTGTTGGCTATCATTTAGAACACCATTTCGTTCCAGGAATAATTCCAAATTATCCCTAATGATGGATTCCAGTATTTTGCATGCGATACAAGTTAAGCTGACAGGCCTATAATTTCCTGGTTCAGTCCGGTCTCCTTTCTTGTAGATAGGTACTACACTGCCATGTTTCCAGTCATCTGGTATTTCTCCAGTTTTAAGGGATTGCTTAAAAATAACTGTCAGAGGCTTGTAAACCACCTCTGCTAGTTCTCTGAGAACTCTTGGATATATTCCATCAGGGCCTGCTGCCTTATTTGTTTTAAGTTTTTGAAGTTTATCTAGTACTTCTGCATCATTTAAATCAATCTCCTCTATAAGTCTCTGAGAACTGACTGCACCTAAAGGCATATGCAAAAACACTTCACTAGTGAAACTCTCCACAAAGTAACTGTTTAGTGTATCAGCAATAGCTTTGTTATCGTAAACCATAACCCCATCCTTATTTTTTATACCTCTTATTTCATCCTTAACTATCCTTTTTTTTGACCATAATATTGAAAAAAATGTTTAGAGTTGCTCTTTGCATCTAGTGCAATTTGTCTTTCATAACACCTTTTGGCTTCCCTTATTTTTTTCTTAACTTGAGCTCGCATATTACTGTATTCAATCTTATTACTATCTGAGCTCTCCAACTTGTATTTTCTAAATAATTTCCTTTTTTGTTTCAAATGGACTACAATAACAACTCATCTAGCCCAGATTCAGCCTGGGCATGTTCTGTCACATTTCCAGTACATTAAGCTACACCCTGGCGCATATGTTGTACCAGCAGAAACTCAACGAAAAGGCAAACCACCATTTTAAGTGGCTCAGAGATGACATACTTGACTCCACCCACCCCCTGTGTCCAATGAGAGTGAGGCCTGAGGCTAGGGTGCCGCCCTTTGCTGAGTGTTTCCTTCCACCTACTGTCACACACTGTCTCTCTTCTCTTCCACAGCCATGAGACAGACCAGCGAGGTCTCACACAAGACCCGTGTGATCCGACGGATGCAGCAGTGAAGGGAGACCTGCCACAGTGAAGAAGAAAATTTCCACTCAGCTCACAAGTAGCCGTGAACTCAGAACTGCCTGAAGATTGCATGTTTACTTTAAATACATGGACTGGGCTATTTTAGATAGTATTACAGGACTGGGCTATTTTAGATGTTTCTGTGGTTTACAGTATTTGCACACAGATTAATGAGAGGTACACATATATTGGCATTGATGAATGACTCCAGGTAGAAATCAACACTTAACTGCCACTGAACAGTCTTCTTAAAAACACACACATTTGCATACATACACCCACAAACACATATTACCTCTATCTTTTTATGCAATATAGGGACATATATGCAATACTAGACACATGGCTTAAAAATGAATTGAGAAAGATCTATGAGTACTCTGTAACTCCTTGCCATTCAGTGTTTATTAATTGGATACTTTGTTTCTGAACTTGGGACTGCCTTCCTAAACATAGGTTTTGGTCAATCAAATGAGGGAGAATTCCCAACTGCCATAATGTTATGAATTATCATCATGTCAGTTTTCCTTAAATGGTTCATTAAATATGCTTGAAATGCATGCAGCTTGAGTCTTCATTTTAATTTATAAAAAGACAGCTAATCTGAAGCTCTTCTTGATGGGCCGTTTGCTGGCTGGCTAGAAAATGTTGGCTTTTGTTTCAAAATAAACATTGCACACCAAATGTGGGACGCAGTGTGTATGTTGTGCATGTTGCTACAATGCCTTGATGCCAAAGCACCGTGAAGTTGGTACCTCCCTTCTGCCTGGTCCATAACTGAAGCGCCAGCAACGATGAGAACAAGCAGGTCTGCTAATTACAGTCATAACGCAGGGTCAGACAGGATCACCCCTGCTACTCACTATTGTGGCCAGGAGAGGGCGCCATTCACCTACTTAACCAGTCTGTCAACTGGCAACCCTCCGCAACACCCCCCCTTTTTTGCAGGCCTAACCTCTCCTAATCCCCGGTCCCCTGGTCTCCGTGGCGATGGCTCAGTGGAGCAGGTGATGCATTGACGGGGTGCAGATGGTTCCCTGCAGAGGTAATCAGAGCGAACAATGGCTGCATATTTATCATGCAGCTCCACTTCCTGCAGTTTCACTTTTCCACAGTTTTCCAACAAGTTTGCGCCACCTCCTTGCAGCACCACATACACGCGAGCACACACACACGCACGCACGCACGCACACACACACACACGCACGCACACAGTCACGGCCAGTTTAAGGGTCACTGCTTTATGGGCCCATCCATGACCTTCAGACTGTTAACTCCACAGGGACGTCTAGCCCAGCACACACAGTTACCCCCACTGTCTGACTGCTGAGTCAAGCACCTGGAGGTGATCAGCAGCACTGGGTGCTTTCCAGGCAAACAGGCTAAACTTGTGCTGACCTGCACTGTTTGTCAGAGGTGTGCAACCCAGTCCTCATTGATGTTTTGTATTATTCTCTGAAGTAAAGACAGAAAGCTACGCCACACATCGTAAGTAACCAATTGAGATAATATATGTGCGCTGATGTGGTCCTAGTGTTCCTCACAGCATATAAAATGTAACCAGTAATCTGTAATAAAACATTTTTCTTACTGCTTTGGCTTCCTGGTGATTTGTTGAGTAGATCCTGCAATTTTACTGCTGCTTGTTTCTGGGGAAGTCGCATGTCCTAAACAAACTGTCTGTCAAGATAAATGCGTTATGGCACAAAGGCATGAACACTGTTGCCGTGTTTCACATGAGGACAATAAGCACACAAAGTAGCCTCTCAGCTGGACATTGAGCAGACAACTGGGTCTGTGCGCTAAGGCCAGACAGACACCTGAGATGTGAGCCCTGCTTCGAGCTCACAGCCGTGACAAGTCCTGATAGGAAGCCCCCTGATGAGGCACTGGGGTAGTAGCTCCTGATATCTCCTCAACAGCACCAGGTCACCAGGACAAGTGGCTAAGGTTCTCAGAACAAAACATGCATTTATATATATGTCCTATATCTTTATGATGAACTATGAACTGTGATCATTTGTGAGGAAAACTAACCAGGAATCAATCCGTGTTTGCAGTACGTTGCTTGGCACAAACGTATCATTCACACTACCTGGCAGATAGATTCCAGCATGACCCATCCATATCTGGGGTACATGGCTTGGGAGAAACATGCCATACACCCAAAAAGTTCTTGGGAAGTAATAATTGCTTTGTCCGCCATCTTGTGTGTGAAGGATTCTTTTGACATTAAAAGAACAAATGGCCATGAAAAGGCTCTCTTTTAGACCTTGGTTCTCTAGCCTTCTTTACTACAGGAGATGAATTCCATTCATCGGTCTGCTGAGGTGTTCACAACCCTGGCAGCACAGCTGGTTTGCAAAGGGGTGACGTCACACTCCTCCAGGTTCCTGAAATCAGGTTTGAACCAACAGCTGGCTGCATGCAGGGCCTCAAAGAAAACAAACATCAATGGAGAAATGTGGACCATCCTGCACTGCAGGGAGAGGGCTTGTGTGGGACCACAGAGCTGATAGGCTGAGGGCAGGGCTGCACGGTGGCACCTAGAGGGTGGAGGGATTTGGGGTAGCTGGAGCCCTCAGGGAGCCAGACATTGTAGTGAGCACAGGGCAGGATGCTGAGGGGCTGTTTCATAGCCTGGCCTCTAAAAGAAGCCCCACTCCAGGGTTCACCCTGTCACTACCTCTCAACTCACTGCACATCCCCCATAATGCATTGCTCATAAACTCAGACCGTGTCCCAGCAACCACCATTGTGACATGACTGCAACTAATCCCTAAAGTGAGCTCATTTTCACACTGTCCACAGCAACATGTATTGAAATGATCTATTTCACAAAGATAGTAAGATGTGCAATTAGTATAGACACATTTGCAGTGATAATTGATTTACATAAAGGATGGGCATATTCTCAAAATGCTTTTCCTCACAGCTGACTGGGCACAGATTTCCAATGCAGAAAAGTAAAGGTGAAAGGAAGAGCCATATTTGGAATTTATTCCATAATTGGAAAGTCTATGGGCACTCATTACAATCACACGGCTTTCCTAGCAACAACACAGATTTTGTCTTTCATTTTATTCTTCACTTTGAGTCTCTCATGGATCCTCTATAGGTGCACCTTTCCTTTCTGCCTGGAATTCGAAGCTTGAAGCCCAGTGTCCAGAGTTGGCAAGAGTATTTATACGAATACGGCCCTGCTAAAGAGAGGTGGAGTCACCACGGACCAATCAGTGACACAGTGAGGGGGTGAGTGACATCTCCAGCTGTGGTGTTTGTGTGTGTGTGTAAGGGCCATGTTAATATTTCTCCGCAGCCTCTTCCTGTGTGTCTCAGCCTTGAAAGACGGATTAAGGGAAAACGCACTGATCCAGGGACACACTCCCACTAATGAGCTCTGATTGAGGAGCTGATAGGGTGGGCTGTTTCCATAGTGCCTGTCTGTGCATCCCGCTTTAATGTAATTAAAGGGCTGTAAATGTATGAATAAGGCTGACCAGGACCTGATCCATGTTCATTCTCAATTACAGAGAATTACAACGGTGGAGACGCTTTGGTCCAGCTGTCTGTGTTTATCCCGAGGGAGGGGACAGACCCCCCTGGGCTGGTGCATGCGCATGTGTCTGTGTATGTGGAGCTGGTATATTTTTTATTTTATATTTTTGGGGAATGGTAGAGTTGGCTGAGGGGGGTCAGGGGATTGAGAATGGGGGGTGGGGGGGTGTTCAGGTTTGCAAGTTTCTGAGGGGGTCGGTGAGCGAAAAGAGCTGGGGGGGGTTTTACATATATCCCCCAAACCCAGTCACACACCGTTTAGGATGAGCCACAGAAATCCATATACACCAAAGCAGGAACTCTTCTGACAGGGACTGGCACACTGACTACCCAGCTCCTTTAGAGCCTCTATGCCTGCCACCCACCTGGTGAGAGAGACTGAGGAACCACACCCATCTAATAGACCACACCCATCTCCTGAGTTACAGCAATGCCTTCCAGGCCCTCACCCTCATGACCTCACTGTCCTGATGTCAGATTTAATCCTCAATTTCCTGTGTCGGCGTGTCTCTAAGAGTGACTCCCTGTGTTGGGTGTGTCTCTGAGAGTGAATTCCTGTGTTGGGTCTGTCTCTGAGAGTGACTTCCTGTCTGCTGCTGTACCGTGTAGAGGGTGAGCTGGGTGAGGCCAGGGCAGTGGGCCCTGCCTGATTGCTGCTGCATCGATTAATGCTGATTAAATGTCTATAAATGTGAGCTGGTCCAGGGAGAGGGACTAATCAGGAGAAAATGAATTCATGGGTCTCTGACTCAGGAAACTGGAGAAAGGGGGGGGGGTGGAGAGCGACAGACGGAGGGATTGATGGAGATGCAGTCCCTCGTGTAAATCAGGTAATCAGATCCTCACTCCTCCACCCCCTTAATATTGATAAGCTGGGCTAGATTTTCCTCTGCTTCCCTGGGTGAGAGGCAGAGTCCAGCCACCCACGTGGTGTTATGGTTTAAACAATCCCCCTGGCCTGGGGGGTGTCCCATGACACTATTCAGAGTCCTGGTGAAATTAAGTGTGTGTGTGTGTGTGTGTGTGTGTGTGTGTGTGCGTGCGTGTGCATGTGTGTGCATGCGTGTGCCCATGCGCGTGCGTGTGTGTGTGTAGCAGTATGCCAGTAGTAAAAGAGGTTGATGGAAATGGGAGGTGTTGAGAAGACTGTCCAAGGCTTTAATAAAAGCCAACATGTTGAGTTACCCAAAAGAAGAGTCTGCCAGCCTCACAGTATGACCAGCTCATAAGGACAACTCTAATGTTAAATATGAGATGAATGGTGCTGAAGTCACAGGAGGTCAGGGAGTTCAAGATACAGTCCACTTGATTCTCTTCAGGGCTGGGATGTTGAAGTGGGAGTGTTGCTACTGTGGACACATTTTCATTGACCGTGCGAGAGGTTTTACCTATAAAATAATCTGTGTGTTTGGCTTTCACAGGTTTTCAGCCTCCATTGAGGGGTCACTGGGAAAATAACCTTTAAACACCAACTGCTGGGCTACTCCTCCAAATTCATGTTTGGAAATAAAGTTCTGTTTTCAAGCAGCTCATGTTTGTTCATTAACTCTGTATGTGTGCCTGACCATCATTAAATCCCTCTTTCTTCCTTTTTTTAAAAAAATAAAATAAATAAATAAATAAATATCTCCTTTATGCTTATTCCCCTTTTTCATCCTTTCAGAATCACTGACTGTACATTAGACTCCCCTCAAAAATACAAGCACTCCTGCATATGGGGCACTTCCTTTTCCTCCATGCCCACCTGTCTGTGCTTCAGCGTCAACCGAAAGAAGCCATAACCAGGCTGTCCTCACCTCTCAGACTGATCAGCGATACACACCTCTCGCCCCTCCCCCGTTCTTCCTTCACCCCACCCCTCCCCCCCCCCCCCCCCCCCCGGCACCGGTGCCACTGGTGTGCTAAACGCACTTGATTTTACATTCACTGCATAATTAGTGACGGCGGGGCTGTTGTATCCCAAGTGCTCTCTGTTAACCGTGTAATTGGGCCCTGTTCATCTGCTAGCTATTATTTGGGGAGGGTGCAATTAAATCTGAAGAGATTACAGCCAATTCTTCACGGGATGGGGTTTTTTTGAAAATCTCACTTCTAGCTTAATTTCTGTGGACCTGAGGGCCAAGCGGGCTGGACATGAAGGACCTTGTTTCCTTCTCTCTCGCTTTTTTTCCCTCTCCTTCTCTCTCTCTCTCTCTCTCTCTCTCTCTCCCTCTCTGTCGCTCGCTCCATCTCTCTTTTCAGACCAGGGGAGCAGCCTCGCCTCAGTCAACAGTGAGGTTGCCATGGGGACGGCGGGGTTGTGTGGGCCCGGCTTCCTGCCGTGGCTCCTGGTCAAAACGAGCGGTGAGGAGGACACAAAGACCCCCGCCCAACCCCGAGGCTGCCCTCCTCAGCTGTGTCCCGCACAGAGAGACGTCCAGTAACTCTCAGAGCACACACACAGAGGCAGCACAGAGGCGGCACAGAGGACTCCCGCCGGCTCTTTGCTCTCTGCAGACTGACTGCAGCCTCTTTCATAGGGGTGTCAAACGTGTTTATGAGTCTCCCCCTCCACCTTGTCTGTTTTCTGTCTCTCTCTCTCTCTCTCTCTCTCTCACACACTTTCTCTACAGTTTCACACTCTATTTCTATTTTCTTTCCCTCTGCTTCTCTGCTCTGTCTCTCTCTCTCTCTCACACACACACACACACACACACAATCCCCTTGCTTTACACACTCTACTTTCTCCCTGTCTTTCCAATTTCCCAAGTCTCTGTGTTTCTGCCTGGCTGCCTCCACACTCACCCTGGTGTATGCAGCCTCTGCTCTGTGGCAGGAGTATTCCCTCTGCACCATGTTTTAAGGGTGTGTCCATGTGAGTGTGTATGTGTTGGGTGAGCATGTGCCTGAGTGTGTGAACATACTGTATGTGTGTGTTTGTGTGTGTGTGTGCGCGCGTGCGCGTGTGCGCGTGTGCGAGTGTTTATGGATTATTTATCCTGCTTGTTGGAGGGTGTCTGGTCTGTGTCTGTTTTTTTTTTCCTCGTGGCGTGAGGGGGGTGGGGTCTGGTTCACTTGACGACCGGCCTGTCCAAGCTGGAAAGCAGAGTCATTGTCTCAGTGAAAGCAGAGTTGCTCTGAATGCTAAGCTGCATTTGAGCCTGTCTTCTGACACGCGCTGATAATCAGATTTACCCCTCACTCCCCCACCACGAATCCGCCGGACCCCACAATGCACCCCACTGTCCCCCCGACCCGCACGGCAGAGCCAATTACAGCGCACAGAATCACAAATCTCCGTGATTTAACAGCCCCTTTTTTCCAGGGACAGTCCTGGGAAGGGCTTAACCTTGTTAGAGCTGAGCCTGGTGTTCTTATCTGTCCGAGCTGTGAGGAATTCAGTGTTCCTGAGGACAGAGGAGCAGAAACACTCCTCTGTTTGGCCTGGAGTCGGTTATGGGACTCCTGGTCTCCCAGTGTTAGGGTTCACCCAGTGTCAGCGGTCTTATGAATTTGTGTGGGCGGGTAGAGGGGGTGCCAAGTCTGCTCAAAAAGGCCATCTGTAATGTTGGCTAACAGACTGGCCACACTCTGCCCGAAGACATGTATGTCAAGTAAGCTGCTGGCCAATGACATTATCTGTAGGGCTTCATGTGACATCATCTGGCTTCCTGGGCCTTGCACTGAATGTGAGCGCTGAGGAAATGAGCCGGGCCCCAAGACCCATCACCAGATCTGCAATGAAATCCATGGTGTGTGTGTGTGTGTAAAAAGAAATGTGTACTGTAGGTAGGATAGTGTGTGATAACGCAGCAATTCAGTGATATGCATGTTTAATCCTCGAGGTTTTAAAGTTTTCATGAAACTGTCATCTGGCCAAGCCACCCCTGGAGAAACTGCTTATTCTTAGAAGAAAAATACTGTATCTACAACACAATTACCGCTATCAGAAGACAACTAACTGTTCAGAAAGCACACAGTCCTGTGTATGTGGTCAGGGGGATAGGGATAGAAAGAGGGACAGAACAAGATGGAAAGAAATGGACAGAGAGGAAGGGATGAAGAGAAAGACTGAGTCAAAGAGTGAAAATGGGACACTTTGCATCGAGGCTCAGTTTTGCTGATCGCGGTTAGTTTGTCCCCTGGGTACCAGAGGATGTGCGGACGCAGGAAGTGGGGATAAGAAGGCAAACATCGTCGACCTGTAACAATACCAAGAGGCTGATCTTCCTGCCAGAGGACCCATTAAAAGCCATTCTCTGCATGTGAGAGCAGCAGCCATTAAAAGCCATTCTCTCCTCGCCTCTGTCATTGCTCTGTTTGTCTTTCCTGCGGTTCACTTAAGCCCTGTGAGCTTTGGTGGGGCCACGTCAGCTGGTCCTACAGATAACGTCATTTTCTCCCTGAGTCTAAGTCATGTATACACGTGTACAGGGATGATAACCTTGGAGAACAGTAATAACAGACATAGAAAACTGGCCCCATGGTATCGCAAAAGATCATTGTTTCAGCTTTCCCTTTCTCTCCTCTATGAAGCAGAGGGATATATTCTTTTTCTGTTTTTTGCTCTCTGCTTTGTGTGTGTGTGTGTGTGTGTCCTAGCCTCCCTTCTCATGACTGGCCCCATTCATGTGTTCAAGGCTGGAGAAGAACAGCTGTTTACTGTATAAAGCACCAATAATCCACCAATAATAACAATATCAAGACACTAGAAAACAATGTTTTTTTGGTTATCCTATGGCTGGGGGTCAGTGTTGCAGCTTTGACTAACCTTGGCAGTTGTTGAACTTCCTCCAGTACAATGACAGTCTAGGCCAAAGACAAATTTCAAGTGACAGTGACAGGGTCAGCTTGAGGTCACCTAGGGGTCATTTCTGGGGTCAGACAGTGGAGACACGGTCCAGAGCCCCAAGGGAAGAGAATAAGATGGTAATGAGTATATAATGTGTGGAGGTGGCGAAATGAAATCATTTTCATCCAGATGGAAAATGCTGATGACAATCCATGAATGAAAGTGTTTCTAATGTTTCATATATCTCAGATTCATTTTAATCTGGGATAAATATCATCCTTTTGAGGAAATGGACTGAGATGTCATACAATATTTGTTCAGCTTTACAGATAAAGATTAAATGAAGGATGGTGCCGTTTTCTGTTATGTCTATACAATTACTTTCTTACAGCTGTCACATGAAAAATTCCAGTAATGTGATGCTAAGAAAAGTATCTCGCTGATGAATAAGAACTTTTTCCAGGAACACCAAAAAAAAAAAATGGATCCCCACTGTTCTGGGATCAGCGGCTAGGCCTTTGTCCTCACCCTCGCGTAATTATCTGATGGCTTTCCGCGATGCCCTAGTTGTGCCCGCCGTCGCAGTTTGCATTCAGCTGCCACCGAAGGCGCTGGAGTGCGAATGAATGCAGCGATCTGGAGAGCACAGAGACAGCCGCTACGGACTGACCCTGCGGATTGTTCCGGAAGCTTTGGAAGCCGGCGGACAGATTAAGGGGTGAGGCGGAGGGAGAGGGCCGGGGGCAGAGATTAGCTGGCTGGGCAAGGAGCGGCTCTGCCTCTCCAGGTCCCGGGACCACACACTGGCTGCGGACCCGGTGGACATTGTCCAAACCGAGACGTCAGCTCTGTGATTGGCACTTGTCAGGACATATAGAGGGGGGGAAAGTCTCGGGACAGGGTAATCGCCCCATGAATACATAATCTGGGGGGGGGGGGGGTCTTTTCTTCTCAACACCTCTCTTTATTTGGGGGGAGGGTGCATGGTGAACACAAGGCACCATGTGCCATCAACAAATGACACGTCGCACCAGTGTTCGGCCCTTTTTGAAACGCACAAAGACAGATCACCGCCCAGTCCTCCCCCTCTCTCCGCTGCCCTGTGTGGCATTTTGTTTTTTCGGGGAAAGGGGCACTGAGAGAAAGAGGGGGGGGGACGCAGTTTTGTCTCGCTCGCCCGTCCAGATCAGGGAGAGCACGTGTGAGGGATTTGACTCGCCCGCGCTCTGCTAAATCCAGCTATCTACCTTTTCCAGACACTTCTGTTGGTATGGTAACATGGGCTGTGTGGCTTAGGTGGTTTCAAAGCAATTCCAGAACCCTGCTTCCAGGTTTAACCAACTGTCAAAAAAACTGTCATGCACTCAAGGATTTCAGTGTTCAAACAAGGTTTTACAAAGAAAGACGGGGCCTTTTCTATAATAAACTCAAAGAATTTAAAAATGTCAATCAATCCTAGTGGATGATTCTGTCATAATGTTCTTGGAAGTATATATATAAAAAAAAAATCAAAACCCTCTCAGGCCATTAAAATGGTAAACAATAGTGAAAGAGCAGGATTCAGTTTCTTATTGACATAAACTCTCAAATAAATGAAGATCCAACTTTGGAAGAGTTCTTTGTGTCATCTGCCCAATCAGAAACGGGTGTCATGTGCTGGCCTGGCTGGTTAAGGATAGCAGCACTCTGCAGACAGAGGTGTGGAAATGAAATGTCATTTCAGCGAAGGGCGCAGTAGTAAATTTGACACCAATTGAATGGGGTTGATTGCAGAAGGTTCATTCAGCAGCAATCAGCCAACAGCAGTGCTGATATCAGGGAAGTGGCAGTGAGAGATCTGTGTGCGTGTGTGCGCACATGCAGTTTGGAACATGTTTCCCACTTGCTTATGCTTCACAGGTGTCCAATGACCAATGCTGATTATGTCTATTATCATACACACACTCATATACAGTCTCACATACGAGCAAACACACGTGCGCGCACACACACAGAAACACACACAGCCTCTATTCAGACGGTTCAGTTAAGCCTTCAATGCAGCTACTACTCAGATATTTGAAGCTGCAGTTCCTCATTAGCGGCTGAAAAGCTGTAATTGGGTTTAATTGGCACCCTGATGACTGATTACCAGACAGGGACAAACAGCTCCAAAATAGAACCACACTGCTCTGCCCCCGCCTGCTCCAACCACCCTCACAACGCCACACTTTCCCCAACCCTCACTCTCCAACTCTCACCTCCCCCACTCCCTCTCTCATTCCTCCACCTTCTCCCCCTCTCTGACTCTGCCACGCATTCACCGCAAAACCCCACTCACTCTCTCAGTGGAGTAGGACCTGTGGTCACAGGGGAGACCTCCTACAATTCACTAGACTGTCAGTGCGGATTTTGAACCAGGCTGGGCATGTTCTACATCCTACAGCCCTCAATGGTTTCTGTCACGAAGCCTGAGCTTCATCCTAACCTGTGCCCAACTGAGTGATGAGTGAAGAATATGCTGCCTCCAATGTGTGTGCGTGTGATACAGTGCCGTTATGCAAACCTGCTCATGAGGAGTTTGGTGGCATGAGTGGGGAAGAGTGACTCCATAGAGAATTATTACAGTGTGGTAGACGAGAGTTAAAGGATGTCAGAATCATATTTGTGTGTACTGCACGGTCTGTATGTTAATGTGTGTGTGTGTGTGTGTGTGTGTGTACCTTCTGTTAATTTGAATGTCCGTGAATCTTATCCTGTGTTTGTTACCTTGTGTGTGTTTGTGCGTTACCCCATATGCGTGTGTGTGCGTATAGCTTAAAGCTTGAGCTGCCAGAATCTGTCACTGTCAGACCTAGATGTTCTCCAGAAACAGTCACTGACTCACTGAGCCGTCACTTAATGGAGCACTAACTAGCAGTGGTGAGAGAGGTCCACAGGAGAACACACCAAACTGCAGTGTGTGATGTTCTGAAGAGTTTTCAGTTGCTGGAACGGCATTCTATTCTCTGCTATTCAAGTGGACTGACAGATCATCCAGCAGATGAGATTGTTTGTAGTGATGAATTAATTGGTGCAGTAAATGAGTGAGGATCCAAAGCTCTGCGGCAAGCCAGGGCTGAGGGTGGTCCGTGAGTGCAGAACAAAAGCAGGCAAAGCGGTTCTGCCAAGCAAACAGGAAAAAGAGAATAAAGATCCTCTTCAGGTGTCCATTCCTCCGCTCTGAATCATCATTTCACTAAAGATCACAGATCTGAATCAATTAATCACCTCTCTTCTCTTCTCTCTTCTCTCTCTCTCTCTCTCTCTTTCACATCCCCCCCTCCTATCTCTAATCAAGAATAAAATCATTATAGTTCACATATTATTACTGCCTGAATGTTGAAGTTAGGTGGTGCAGGAATAATGGCCTTGGCTCTCTGTTGAGAGAGCTGGGGATACACAAGGGAGAGTGGTGTTTTCATAAACTGGATTTTTTTGTTTTAATCACATTTATTTAATCCCATACGTGAGGTCAATGTAAGGCAGCTGTTGATTCTCTCAGGGTTTGATGGCCAGGATCAGTTTTGCCTTGGACTGACTTTTTAATTAAGCAGGGATTGTGACAGTCTCTGCGCAGCCCATCTCTATAGGGACATTTTCTGCCAGGCTTCACCCGAAAGGAGCAGCCTGCGGGCTTCCCGGACCGAGCAGGGTTGCGGAATAAGATAAGGCTGTCAGACAGATGGAAGCAGTGCACCCCTCATCACTGCCCTCCTAATATCTCAGTCCAGCGCACCTTTTGTTGGGGTGATTTCCCAGAGGGGCGACCCTGTGCTGCTCCTCTCATATCCCACAAGTGCGGCCTCCTCCTCGCGCCCTCTGACTGCTGGATCCGCCCCCACAGTGATTTCATTGGATGGGCCAAAAGCAGGTGCAAAGGTAGATCACAGCATCCAAAGCCAGATCAGGGTTTAACGGTGAGGGGCAGTAGGTGGAGGGGCCACAATAAAGGGCAACAATTAAAGCGACAGACCGGTGCGGTGGGTCACTGTGAGGGCAGCAACATGGTCCAGGTCACCACGTGGCAGGCTATCACAGAAAGAAGAAGAAAGCAGAACTGTCTGTTCAATACGTCAGTCCCACAACTGAAGCTGTGGGGATGTGGCTATGACGGAGGCCCTGGATATGATGCGACTTTCAAAATGAACCAGGCTCAAGATAAAAAGCAATTCGCATGTAGAGTAGATGCCATCATAGTAGATACATAGGAAAGTATAAATCCAATTAATCAGCAGCTACAAAACCTTTTATTGTCAGACTCTAATGAGATCACACACCTGGTCCTGTCTTGCCCCTATTTTTCTCTTTCCTGCTGTGCAAGCCCCCCCTCCCCCCACACCCACTACTCTCTCTGTCTGACTCTCTCAGTCCGTCTGTGTCACAGGGCGAAGGGACACACCCCTCTGAAAAAACACCCACCCACCCCTACCCCCATTTACATCAGATCGCATGAGCCGAGCTCCATCAGAGCTTCCTGAGAAGTGATGTATCTGTGTCATGAAGCTATGAAAATGGATGCATTGACACAGGTCAGCCAATAGGACAATGAGTTGGCGTTCATGTCCTGAAACCAGCACGCTGCTACTTTCAAGAGAGACCATGAGAAGTTGTTGTGCCCGCCGCCGCAGTTTGCAAATTTTCATGGCTCCTTTGGACTGAGGACTCAAGACAGGAAAGACTGTGTTAAGCTTGTGTGTCGAGTTCCTGTGCTCCTGTGCTCGGCTGCTATGATCTGCACCCCTGTGTTCCTGTGCTGAACTCTCGATTTCCTGCTCTTGGCTACTCTTCTCCTGGGTGTTGCCCTTGTAGAAACTCGTCCGGGCTCACGGAAAGCAGGCCAAGTGCGATTCATAATCATTAGCTGCCCTGTCTCCTCTCCTTCCCATCAAACACTAACAACCCCCCCCCCCCCCCCCCCCCATCGGCCAATGGCATTTCAGGAGCACTCAGGCGTGCCCTCGAGCCAGTAGCACTGTGCTGGTGGCATCCCCCCCTAACAGGCCATTGAGCGCTCATTAGCAGGGGGCCAGCCGTCGCTGTGCCACACGCCGTCCTCTCAACACAGCCCCCTCTGTCTCTGCATAATTATCCCAGCCAAGTGGTTAGTGCTGGTCAGTGAGTGGTCACACCCCCCCGCCCTCGTCCCCCCCACCCCCCTCCGCCCGCCCACTGCAGTTTTATCCGTTACTACGGCGGGACGTCCTGTGTCCGGGGGTAATTGTTTGAGTCACAGGGGGCCGTGAGCAGCCACAATGGGCTCGGAGCACTCTGCCCTCACACCGCTCCCAAAATTAAAAAAAAAAAAAAAAAGGCAGACGCACAAGTTCCCCGCCAAAAATGCCCCCCGCCAAAAACGTCCCCGCCAGGAGCGCTGCTGGCGCGCTTTTTACCCTCAGACAGGAGGAGGGAGCGGAGGGAGGGAGAATGTTTACGGGAAGGACAGCTGTTTGTCAGGAGATGCAACATTCAGAATGACATTACAGCGGACATGTCCCATGAATGTCTTGTACAACTGTTGATCACATTGTAAGTCCTGTTGTATTCTGTCAACTTTTTATGCAACAGACTAGTGACAGTCATATTCACAGCACAATTCTGGGGCTGTAGTCTCTGGTCACCCGCAGTGCAGGGAAACACGCTGCAAAATGTCCCAGCTTGGATGCTTAATAAACACACAAAGGTAAACATGTGAGGAATATGACGTCAGATGTGCTCTGAATCACACATACGTTCCACCCTGCATTCTTCATGTTTGCACAGATAAAGCATGCAAGTGATTATGTACACACATGTATCATGTGAATGTGTGCTGGTCATCTTTACAGCGTGTTCCTGTCACTTCATGCACTGAGTAACAGGGGAAATGTCAATCTTCAGGTCAGCAGGGAGGAAGCTACAGAGGCAAGGTGATGACTAAATGGACTGCTAGGCTATATTGCTGCTTCGCTTCTCTGATAATGAAGAGAATGACATTTACACATGTAGCAGATGCTCTTCTCCAGAACAACTAACAACTAAAGATACTAAAATACTTAATCAGTAAAGATCCACATACAAAAACATGCTCTGACGACTCATTTTTTGGGAGTATGATATAAAAGATACCAATATTCTAGTTTTGTCCTAAAGTTAGACAAAAAAATGAACTATTACTGCATAAAGTGGTAAGCTAACAGAGTGAATACGTATCTGTGAAGATTGCTTTAGAGACACAATACTACGATGCTGGCCAATGCACCACACAAACACCAGAAGGGGCAAAACTACAAAAGAAATAAATCATTTTTAATCTACACAAATGAAGCAGAAACCAGCCTTAAATGCCCCACAAACAAAGCGAACTGTGCAGCTCCAAATGACATCTCTCAGTGCCACACCTGCATTTAATCACTGATTAAACAGGTGTGGCTCACTAGCCATGGCCACTTTCTCACATACAGATTCCTAAAATGGATGACTACACAAAGACAATTACAATAAAGTGGAAGAAATAAAGTTCTAAATGAAGCTGATTGAATAAGCTTGGATTTTGATAAAGCTGCAGATGGAAAAACTCACACTCACAATGCACGTGAACAAACAAATGAAAGCATATTACTTTTCAATCAGAAGAGTGCATGAGGAGCTAGGTGAAGGCTAATCGTTCTCACATAATGTTGGTCTTTTTCACTGAGGTCCACGTCTAACAGTATTTCTGTAGCCGAGCCAACCTCTGCAAAAGCTTGTCCCCTGGGGGTGACAGCATGACCAGTTAACATGAACAGAGACATGCTCTCTTCCTGCCTCTTTGTGAAATTCTAAATCAAAACAAAAAAAAGCCTGTCTGTAACTCTGCCTCAGGCAGCAGGTCTGTGTGCTCAAGCATTGGGTATCACTGCAAGCACTCACAACACAACAAAACAACATTGGGGAGGAGTAATTACAGTGAAATTAAGACTGAAGAGGCATTCAGACAGAGCGTAGTACAGCTACCTGTTTGTGAAGAGCACTGAACCCCTGCATTGTGAGGGTGAACCTTTCCCCTTCCCTGTATTACAGGAGCTTAATCTTATTAAAACCCCTAGGCTTGCATGTCCTGTCTCACCAAACCCTATAATCAGCCTAAAACACGCCGGGCATCCCAGATGGGCAAGGTGTGTAATATAGCGATTGGTGGCCAAAGGCAGGCTGCCTGTTGTGTTGAAGAGCTCCACTTTCAATTGTGTTGATGTTGGTGAGGAAGGCCAAGGCCAGACTTGGGAAGGTGGAAGTGGGAGGGGAGGTAATTAGAGAGAGATAGGAGAGATTGTTTGAATTGGGAGTGGGGGGCTGGGATAGGGAGGGGGGTTTGCCAGAGGATTACCTCCCCATTATCAACTAGGATGCATTTAACTGTGCAAACAGGTGCGCTCACACAAGACCGCAAATAGGCCACTGTGACCTGATCCGCCGTGCCCCTCCCCCACATACACACACACACACAGTCTTTCCTCTTTTACATGCATGTACACATGCACACAAACTATATAATACTCTTACACAGAGACACCCTAGCTCTTGCTCAGTCTCTTACACAGACGCACACATTTCCACTATGCCAGCAAAAGCCGGAATGATGTAAACCTTCCAATGAACTTTAAGAAGTACTCTCATTTTGTCTTGCTAAATTCATGTTATTGACTTTATAATTAGCGTTTTTATTATTTATTATTGGTCACTACCTTCACTGTTCGTGGTTATTGGCTTAGCCTGGTCCTCAGTGCTGTGGGCGACGTCTGGGGTCCCATGAGTCACTGAGCATGCAGATGGGAGACAGACAGAGGGAGTTAGAGGTATTCAGTGTTATTTGTGTAAGTAGAATCCACGCATTGTGCAACGGTTCAAGCCCCACAATGCTGGCTGTTAACTCATATTTATAAAGGATGTGATAATTCAGGTCCCATCAAGCAGACTCTCACTCATTATTCTATTTTTTTTCACCTTAAAGAGCAGGAGGTGAATCTGGCCTTTCTCTGCAGACTTTGGCTCACCTGAGTCAGGTAAAGATACAGACACAGGTGTGCAGATATACTGTAGGCAGGCAGGTGCCTGGAGCGCTGTCTATGGTACTGAAACCTGCCAGGCCTTTCCTTCTGCAATATAACTGTATAACAGACCTGACAGACAATAGAAAAGACTACAGCAAAGACCTCTAATGCTGAGACACCAGCACAGACTACAGTGCAGTCCTATAACATCTGAGAAACCAGTACATACTACAGCACACATTTTCATCACTGGGGAACCAGCAGACTACAGCATAGACTTCTAACACTGAGACACCAGCACAGACTACAGCACAGTTCTATAACACTGAAAACCTGTACAGACCACAACAAAGTCCTGTGACACTGAGAAACCAGTACAGACTACAGCACAAACAGTTACTGTGTACTACCTCAGGCTGACAGAGTAGAGACTCTTTCTTTAAAGCCAAGGGACACACACGCCGGTGTTTGGTGAAGGGGGCGGGCACAGGGGAACACTCTGTGAATTTTAAAATAGAAGAGCATAAAAAGTCTGACAACCAATAGCTGGCAACTGGTGAAAGAGGAGTGATTGTATTTTCCAGAAACTGCAAGAAGTGGGAGTCACATTCCATTACATTCCATTACACATGGACGCAAACACGAGAGCACAGGCTAACATCAGAGCACTGTAGGGGAGCAATGGGCTTTGCACCTGTGAATGAGATAACATCCAATGCCCTTTGACTTAAGCCTGCCTCACCTGGTAGCAGTTTGCCAGGTTCTCAGTGGAAATGCACTAGACCCTATGACATAAGTTATAATCATCACTCTGTCCAAAACTTTTCACCACCATTGGTGATTCACGTGCCTGTGTAAAGCAGTCAGTATACTGAACACGGCACAAGAGAAATAAAGCCTTCGAAAGCATGTTTAATATTCAGATCCTGTCTGTACAGATAGGAGGAATGGACAAAGAGGCCTCTTAAAAAGGGAAAAAGTTGTACTTGTCTTTTATTTGCATTCTGCCAGCAGTGAATAGGCTTAAGTCAGTTGACTCATTTGTTGCCTGAGCTCAGCACAGTGTATTCTGTAATCACGACTCATGGTAGCAGACTTCCTAAATCTTTATTTTTTTCAGCCAGTGTGGTGAAGTAAACATGACTAACCCCGGTGCAAGCCATTCCACAGACAAGCAAATTCTGCGGGAATAGAGGCCACTTGTCTGATTCGTTCAGAAAATAAAATGGCGTCAATGCACTTGTCAAGAAAGGGGAAAAGGAGCGTTTTAGAACACATTAGAAATGTATACCGCCTTTTCCCAGTATTTAAAACAATGAATATGGCAATAAATTAGGAACAGGTCGCCAAAGTCCACGATTCTTTGCCAAATGGTCGTATTTATTCTTTAGAATTGTAGGCCTACGTCTAATCAATGAAAGTGAGTCCCCTTAAAAAATAATTTCACACTGGTTGAGAACGATGTCTTACCCTTGGGAATGCTTTAGAAGCCACGCTCCTTGCGCATTAAATTCATAGGCAACTAGTTTAATCGATTTTTGCGCGAAGGAGGGGGAAGTCGCAATGTTCAGTCAATTTTCAGAAGAGTAGCTGAGCGTTCAGCCTTTGTAAAGAGGACGCTTCTCACATTTAGTATTCCCTGTGGTGTTTGAAATTGCAATGTTTGGTGGAGAAAGTACTAAATCAATAAGCTATTCGTCCGGCTGTTGTTTAGTGGCCACAATTAAAGACATTTCTCAATGCGCTCAACTGATAGGAACCAAAAGCGCAAGGATTCTTTACCATAACTTTCAGTGTTTTATGGTTTTGTTTTGTTACCTTTCCACTATCAAGTGCGAACCACCCTGAGGGTATGTGCAATTTTGAAAAAAGAAAGAAAGAAGGAAAGCTGGCCCACACACATTAACACGAAAGTCACCCTAACCTGTATAACTATGTGCGCAATCCAGATACATTAGGTATCCAACGACGCGGTGAAACTATTTTTCATAACATCTAGAACTAATGGGGATCATACCGTTTGATCTTCTTCCCAGAAACCGTTTCCTTGTGTAGGTGAATAACAGCATGGTGGGTTAATTAGCATTGTGCAACACACCTTTCAGATAAAAACTGAACAGTACCTGGCGTTACTTTATCCTTTGATGTTTTTCGCAGCCACCTGTCCGCATACAATAAATGGCTCCGCTCCAGAGAGCGCACCTTTTTTCTCGGCGGCACTTGTAAAGAGATGGTCACGCGCTGCTGTCAGAGGGCACGCGCCTATCGCCAATTCAGAGTCCAGCCGCAATCATTCATTAAACCTGCCACGCGCCCAGCTGCAAGCGCGTGTCCGAGGGGGTTGCAGTCTACAGTTCTTATCGATAAGGACGTCGGTATCCGTTACAAGCGGTGTATCGTTTGGTAAAACTGCTATTTTCGGGAGGAGGGCAGTTTTTGTCCGTATTTATTTGCGCATGCACACAATCAAACCCCACATGGTAAATACGCCATACCTTCAAGATATACACGAGAATGAGGTTCTGCCGTCTAAACGCTTTCAGGTGCTATCAACTTTCGTTAAAATAAGCTGTTCAAAATGTTGCAAAGCATTTTTCGCGTCGAAGTTCGACAGTGTTTTGACATGTTTGAGGCCATTTGTGTACACCAACAAAAACGTTTTATAAATTGCTGCAAATAGCATTGTGCACTCGCTGGTTCGTATAGGAAAGAAGGTAGTTATATGGTCTTTAACCTTTAGTCAAAGTTGTAAAGATAAGCTTGCCCCCTTGTGAAGGTCCCCCTTGTGACATGCCCAGAAGGTGCTGAAAATAACACCACCGAAGCAGCACCAAAGTGCATCAATAAAAGGACATCTCGATTGTAAACACGCGTTGTTGTTTGAGCGTAATGTTGGGAGGTTGCTTGGGATATAGACGGCTTTAGCTGGGGTTATGTCAGTGAAACCGAATGATCTCCTCTATACAAGTACCGTCTTTGTGGTCCTGCCTGATTAGAGCGGTGTGGCAAGATTTATCTTTCTAAAGCGCAGTGCTCTCGGAACACCGCACAAAACACTACTTAATGTCTTAGTTCCGGTTTATCGGTTGTAAAGTGACGGGTCTTTACTCAGTCAAATTACAAGTACTGACAAGCTTGGAGAATTGGTAGGAAATTCTGTAAACATGAATCCCTCTAAGATGTTTTATGATCGAGAGCTGTTTGTGTATAGTTTTGGTCGTTGTTTCACAAGCGATGATTCTGCTTGACTTGGCGATGCACTCGAGCAAGCTGAAGAGGCGAACTCAGCCAGACCACTAAAAAGCCCAAATATTCATGTCACGTTCCCGCTAACCTGACAACAGGCGAGCGAGCTGAACAACCCGTTTCTATTCATTAGTCGTACAGCGTTATTTATTTGGAAAATTACGCGCGACCGGATATTAAGCAGGAGAGTCACTTGCACTGTTGCGCGTTTAGCATTTCTATTAAATAATCAAACTTTTCACAATTGATTGGACGTTAGTTGTTTTATTAAGCCGGAATCAATAATACTACGTCTAATATTAAGGTAAAGATTGTCCCTGGATTTGAAATACAGCCTTTTATGGTTCTGGACACATTTTATGCTATCAGTGCAAACAAAGCGAATTGGATTTCCCTGTTCTGTTGGAAATGTGAGATATCAAAAGTCTACAGTGCATTATAATATTCTAAGATTTACACCCCAACAAAAAAGGAAGTACAAAGTAAAAAAAACTGTAGAAATGTTTATTATGAAACTATAGCGTAGAAAGCGCGTTAATGGACTTTTCTTTTTTATCGCTTGTCAATTAACCCTGATAGTTGTAAAGGCAGTGTAGGGAAGCCAACAAAGACAACACTCCATTGTACTCTGCGTTTGGACAACAGCTGCATAAACTTTGTTCGTAGTGAACTTACATTATGATATCACTTACTGCTTATTAAATAAGACACGCTGGTATTAAAGTAAAAGATAGGTCTGTCGAAGCCCTCTTTTAAACCTCACCACACATAATTGCTAGACCATTGTAGGCAACACGTTTAAAGAGATACAGATCATAAAAAACGCATATTGTAAAGATATATACATAGTTAAACATTGCGTACAAAATTTCTATAAATTTCTTATATACAAAATATACCTTAATATATTTTAAAACAACGCGTTTGACAAATAAAATTTACCATAATGAAAACGACAGAGATGGAAGCATTTTTAGAATTAAAACGTTTCAGAAGTTTACAAAAAGGTCTGAGATTATCAGATTGAGTTTAGCATAGTTTGAAACAAAATGTTACAAAATGTTGTGTGTGCTATTAGGTCAATAAAGGTCACTTCGATAAATGTGCGCTCCGAGGTTGGGTTCCACGCTGGCACCGGTTTATGAGAACTGATTCAGTCTGAGGGCTAAACGGGACGGTTTCACTGTCATTTGTCCTCTCGCGTCGGGTCACACCAGTCCAGACCAGAATGCAAAGCTAGCGCTGCATTGCTTATGGAGGGCCCTCGAGCTTCTCTGTCGCCTCATTTCCACGCGCATATGAGCATAGTCATCATCTCAAAACATAATCCATATCCCTGTAAAAGCACAAAGACACAAAAGGTCAGATATTTCAGTTAACTCGTCCGAATATCAATTATATTTATATACTGTGCCTTGACTCATAATTAACCATACATTTGACCTTTCATTCATATGAACAGCAGAAGTGGTCTAGTCTGAATAAAAATGATCGCTAAAAGATAACACGGACCAGAGCTCAGAACCAGGTGGTGAAGTCCAACAACTCCTGTTCCTCAGGGCTAAGCGGGTCATACGATCCTTCGTCCGAGAAGTAAGAGGAAACGGGAGAGCCCGCCATTGAGTTCATGTCGTTGGAACAGTTCTGTGGGATCGAGGGCGAGAGGACCCCGGACTGAAACGCCGCGCTGACAGCGTCATGCTCATCCAGGAGCTGCTGAAGCGCACGGATGTACTCCACGGCCGAGCGCAAGGTCTCCACTTTGCTCATTTTCTTGTTGGCTGTGCCGTTGGGAACGTGCTCCCGAAGCGTGGCAAAGCCGTTGTTGACCAGCTTCACCCGGTTCCGTTCTCTCTCGTTCCGTCTGGCCACTGCGTGCGGCTGCTGCTGGGGCAGACTGTACCCGAACCCCGCGAAGTTCAGCCTCCTCTTGCATCTGAGCAACTCGGGCGATGAGGAGCGCTGTCCTTTAGTCTGCTTGGAGGCAGATTTGCCGCTGCTCTGGCTGTCGGTAGGACTGAGTTGGATATTCTGTGCTGCAGCGGCAAAGAAGCAAGCCGGCGGCACGAGCTGCTGCTGGCAAATGCTTATTTCCATCTTGGCAGTGATATCCATTGGCAGTGAGCGTTGAGAGAAAATAGTAATGAAAGAAAGAAACCCACAGACCTCTTTGAATTGCTTTAAGGCAGCGAGCCCAGCTCGTGGCATTCGCGTGTAGGAAATGCACACACTTTTGCCGTTTTTATACGCAGTCTGGTCGGCTCTCTAGTCTTGCACTCTTCCCAAAAACTGCGCGAAATGATGTGAACTGGCAGCTGCAGGGTTTTTCAATACATTGGCAGCCCCCAAGCGTTGGACCTGACCACGCCTCCACGCGCTAGTTGTATTCACCTTGTGCTTCGAATGCTGCAGCAATGCGTGCGCCGGGCGCGTGCCACGCCAGCCACTGAATAAACAGCAGTCATCAAAGCTCAGCTGGGACCTGCGTTCAGCTTTCCAACAGAAGTCATATTTGGTCCCACAAAGTGTGCGCGTGTTGTCAGAAATGTTCATTTCCCCGATACATGTGAGATCCAAAAAATGTGCATGATCGAATACGAACGACATTCATTTACACTTATTCGTTCGGCAGACGCTTCTATCCAAAGCGACTTACAAGTGAGGCAGAGTACATCACAAACAAAAAGTCACAAAAGGAGTCAACACTATTAAGTGCTGCATGACCAAATCCCTGAGCACGACGCTTTGTGCAATGCAACAAAGTTGAATAGCAAATGTGAGGAGCTGATAGTTTCAGGTTTGTTTCGAGTCTTCAGTGCTGGGTATTGCAATATTATATCAACATTCCTGAACTACCCTGCAGTACACACCAGAAGTTACCTTTATCCTCAAAGTCCAGAACCAGATTTACAGTAATAAAAACGTTTTCCATTCTATATTATGAAGTGGACATATGTTTTGCCAATGCAAGATAAGAGACAAAAGAAGAGTTTTTTACATTCACCTGTTTGTGTTCGAAACTTCCCTCAGTAGTGCTGAAGGACAGCTCTCCTCTGCCATGAAGGGCCGATCAGAGTCACTTGCTGTTATTACACCGGAGGGTTTGCTGACCAGTTCTTTATCTTGCATTATGGGTTTTCTGCTTCTGCTAGAACTAATCACTATAAGGGCAAACACTAAACGGAGTGGTGAATCGCACTCATAAGCCCTGCATTTTAAGCATTTTTGTGTACGACTTGCAAAGGTTTTGTCACAGCAGGTGACACGTGGAGTCCTTCGACAATCGTCGTTTTTAATGTAGAAAAAAAAGGTCTTTTACTCTAAACAAAACTCTCCTCGCTGCAGTAATTAATGCGTGGAAGAGGGAGAGGAAAATGCAATAAATAGCGCAAGGCTTCCCTGTTGGCTCTAATATTCAAGTCCAGGGCAACACTGAAGACCCTCTTCCACCTCTGCACCCTCCAACTTTACTTTTTTTTCGTCTTTTTTGGCGCAACAAGACAGCTTACAAAAGAAGCGTGGGTTCTATTCATTCTCCCCCCCTCTCCCTCGCCATCCCGGGGCTTTCTGAAACCTATCTACGCGCCCTGTCAGCGCTGTCCCGAAGTCCAATTAGTGCTTTGTAAAGACTCTTTCTTCTTCTTGGTCTTGGAGCCGCAGAGAGAGAAGGCTCTGTTCGGACGGGTCCAGTCATCGCTTGCTGTTATAATTTATATGACAAGTGGACGCTGCAGTTTGTGTACAAACACTTCGGCTTTTTTTCTCTCCCGCTTTCCGAAAAGTTTGATTTTGCCGATGGTGAATGAGAAATAAAAACTCGGTGTGGTCTGCCTGTCCAGTTAATAAATCTCGCTTGGTGAGCAGATTCAATCTGTATGGTATTAAGAATCATTGGTACACTACTTTTAATCGCGTCTATTTCGAGCGCCTGCTAGTGCGCTGTCGTTGTTGATCTATCACAAAAGCGACTGATTAAACCAAATAAGCAAACCAGTAATTTCTAATTGATCCACATTTTTGAACCGCTTTAGTCGATTTTTTTCCCCCGGAAATCCGTTAGCACGTTTTCTCACAATGGTCCAGGTCGTCCATTGCAGCTAAATTTGAGGAAGTGTGGATGTTAAAATATTCATCCAGTGTTGTTTTTTTTTCTATGGCTGACTATCTGATATATGCTAAGATATGTAATAAATTGCAGTGTAGTTAGACATACTAAGGATGACTGTTCCAGAAGGTGGACATCGCTGGAGTAGATGTGAGGGCAAGCCGGGAGGGCAGGACTGCAGGCTGCGTGGGTCCCCTTTACGCTATCATGTGTCTGCTAGCTTCTAGAACACCCCTACATGTTACCAGTCAAAGAAGGACGTCATATTTAGGCTATTCTGCTAAAATATGAATACTTAATATTTCCGGTATTGGCTGACAAGTGCAAGGGAGACAGAAGTGGTCGGACAGAAGGACATAAAGTAGCCAATTAATTCTTCATGGATTTATAAAGACTCTTTAATTGGTCATTTTATATATTTTGTTAGCTAGGGAGGGGCAGCAACTAGAAACTTCACATTTAGATTGACTTGACCCGACGTCCACAGAGGGAGGTATTAAGGGAACCGTTCAGCTGAATTGGTTAGGATTTTTTTTTTCTTTCAATAAAGGTGCCATTATGTGTGTTAATCAAACAGTCGGAACAGAAAGGCCGCTAACGCACTACCTTGGAAGGTACTTAAGGAGTTTACTTAACCAGTAAAGAGGAGCGGCAGGTGTGAGTCCAGGTGTGCGCTAGCGGGATTCCCTGTCCCCGGAATACATCATTAAATGCCTCTGCGGCATTGTGCGTGTGGAGACTCGCCAACCACTTGTTGAAACAGGCGCAGCCAGTTAAAACAGTGCATTGGCGCCACCTGACGATGGGTAGGAAACAATGGCATATCACTGTTGGAAAATGCATGAACGACTTATGTAGTAGCACAGGCGAGAGTTGATATGGAAATTAACAGAACGGAAGATGCAACGCCTCGTCGTTCACTTAAAGTGCCATAGTCGTGCAAAATTACCAGTAGCTTTTAACGCATAGGCGTAACGTTAAGACACTTCGACAGCCCTGCGTGTTATCACACGACGTTGCACAAATGTAACTGTCATTTGCCGGTTATCAAAGTACCCATCTAGTTTTTAGTTTTTAACAGGTTAATAGTTGCACATTTTCAAAGCAGTGTGTACTTTTGTCACTTATTTAACATAAAAGGTAAAACATAAATTGAATATTTGTGTTATAATGATCGCATATCAGTATGGTTTCAATATCCAATATTTCCCCTTTATATATTATCCATCCACAAAAAATGTACCAGGCCTCTTCTAAAACGAACTTCAACAAGTGTTATTTAAAAGGTGACATACACTGCCACCTAGTGTTGTTGGTTTGCAATGCAATGAGCTCGCAATGAACAGAGCAGCACAGAGATCTTTTTCATAAGGGTCTTTAAATCTGCGTGCATGCGTGTGGATTTATGTAGTAGAAATCTCTTCCTCTGCAGATGAATGCTTTTTGTTTTATGTCGCCTCTTTGTGGCGCTAAATCGCGACAGCTGTTCATCGTTCTTGCCTCAGTCAGTACACACCGTATAACGGTCGCGCCCGCATCCAGGCATGATTACGCAAGACTCCCTTGTAAACGCTGACTTTCGGTAGATATATTCTTGTTATTAATTATTTGATCTAACTGTCTGATAAAACTGCCATTTCTAATCACATGGACACTTAGTTGTTTTATTTTCCACACTGTATAAATTGTTACAATTATAATTATTAAGGGAATTAGGGTGCATTCTCTTACCTGACTATTACCTGCAGCCACAAAACAAGAAGTGGTATTCGAGTTGTGTAGTTTGGCAACAGAAAACGGTTCGTGGAGGAATTCATTTTAAACAGACAACCCCTGACGATTAGAGCCAGATGTGCCGATTTGGCAACAACTGTGGCCCAAGTGCGTCGCGTGACAGGGATCCAGACCGTGGGCCCATTGAGTGAAGGGGGTGTGGTATCACGTGGTCCCACTTATATACCAGGAATTTGGGTAGCGCCACACAAACAAACTGGTAGCGGAGCGCATCAATTGAACATCATCACAGAAACGCGAGCTAAAGACAATGGACGCAACATTCCGTAAAAAGAATGGAGAGAATGGCACACAGGTGATTATTGTTATTTAGAGTGAATAATGTGTTGCAAATTATAATATAATATAATATAATATAGAATTGTAAATTGTTTTCACGTTTTAACGGTGTATCTATCATTTTATATTATTTATTTTTTGAAATGAAAACTTTTTGTGATGCTGTTAATAGTGGTGGTTTCAGTTCAAACTATAGTTTCAGTGATACAGGAGAGAACAGTGGATTACATCATTTTGCAGGTCGAAGCGCTGTCCCGAACTGGAATATTCTCAGCAGTCAGCAGATGCCCGCATGGCATTGTTACCTCTTTATAATGAACACCACGAGGAAAAGGAGCTGAACTTTTAACAATGCACTTATTACAAATACACCATCAACAAGCTTACTGTACACGTGTTCCCGTACTACAGAGGTGTAGCAACGTATATTCATGACATTAATGTCAGTTATTATGTGTTTACATAACGTGCCACACATCCTTCCTGTAGTCTTAATTTGATAAGTAACGGGTAATTTTAAATGAGAAGGCTGCAGATACCAAATCAGACGTTAACAGCAATTCAATCAGTTTCATGCACCTTACCTGCAAAGTATCAATTACTAAAAGGAACAACTCAAATATATATATATATATATATATATATATATATATATATATATATATATATATATATATATATATATATATATATATATATATATCGAGTACTATTTATCGGCTCTCAATACAACTTTAAAAAAAACGCACAGCTGCGCTTTTGGTCTTTGTCCAGTTGGCACATTACGGGAAACCTCAGCCGGACGAACCACCCTCCAGGCAGTCCAAAGAGGAATCTTTATTGTAACGACTTTCACACACGAACAACGACTGAATAGACAAATAAAATCCATCGCTTACCTCGCCTGCTCGTGATCTCTGGGCTTTCACTGTTGTTGCGTCTGCGTTGTATAATCGATTAATCAAAGATTACCCACTCAATATGCACGCGTTTTATCCCGCGAGTGCCATGCGTTCTGCCTTTGTGGAAGGTACCTAGCCAAGGTAACCAATAATGCTCCGTAGTAACTTGCGAGCTTCAAACAGGGGAGCGAGATAACCCACCTTTGATCCCATAGTGGTCCTGAGCCCATTTTGAATGCGTTTGCTAGTTTTAGTTTGGATCGCTCAACAGCCGCTGATTCCTCTTTACATAACTCTTTCTAACCGGAAAACGCAACGCTTGTGCACCTTGCATTAAAAACCGTTAGCAAAGAGAGTTAGACAAGATAACTTTTTTGCCAAGAGAATTTTTTTTCCATTCATTTAAAAGTAGTTTTCTCCCAGGTATATCTAAGCAGGTTTCACCTGCAGCGCACAAAACAGAGGCACTAAATCGGACTACGAAAAAAAGTTAATTGCTCATGGTTTGTCTTTATTGAAATCAGCTGGGTTCTTAATCAAGTAAAACAATCAAAAGCAGCATTAAAGAAATGCAAACTCTACGCCCCCTGCCTGCAGTTTGCTGGATTGTTATGATTACCACTGTCAGTGCTACTCCTTTAACTGAGGAAAAAGAAGAAGACTGTGTAGTATTAAGAGCCTTAGTGTAAAGAATGTGGCTTTCTTACTTCAGCCAGAAGAGTAAGGGGCTTTTTCTAAAGATCTGATCAGAGGACAAAGGTGAAAGATTAAAGGTGTGCTGACTCTGACCTGTAGGATAAGTACACAGGAATGTAAGTGTGATTGATGTCATGAGTTTTTTTTTTTTTTTACACCAGCCCCCACCCTCCCCGCCTAAAACACACAGTTTAATTTTGGCAGCCCCTCAGTGCATCCTCAGTTGTAAGACTGAGAGAAGAAGAGACGGAGAGACAGACAAGTTTATGGCTGCAGCGATTTGATGAGGTTAAAGGTCACTGTGCTGCAGCAGGTTCAGGTTTAGAGCGCCTTCCATGCAGATCTGCATCTAATCACAGCCGGCAAGCCCATCCTATCCTGAGTGCTGAGATACCCAAAGAAGGAGTGTGCTGGATTCACGTCCCTCATCAAACACTTCAGTGCGCTGCCAATGAGTCAGTGACGGTCCAGCACCCCGGGCAATCAGCGCTGTGCGTGCTGACCACTCAATGAGAAAAGCAACGCAGTCCCATTCACGATGATTAGAGCAAGCCTTTTGTTGCCATGTAACCTCAGCATGGCTCCACATTCCCCACAAACCTCACTGGCAGCTGTTGGGCACCACACCTTCAGTCCAGATGTCCCCCACCTCGTGTCGTGCCACGCCTCTCGGCATTTTCGATTTGAAGGGTGGCGGGGCGCATGTCTGGGCTGGGAGTACAGCACGGCAACGGACCTGCATCGAAGTGACAGTAAACAGGATTTCAGCAGGGTGGATGAAACTATGAGGGTCAGGTTCACTGAGTGCTGAAATGAGCTGGAGAAAGCAGGGAGAGCAGAGCACCTCAGAATGCCACCTAGAGTTCATCAGCACGATTATAGATAGAGGGTGAACACCCCTCAGCAAGCGTGAATTGGTACAGACGAGGACAGAAAGCCAGAGGTGATGACCCTCTATCTCTCTGTTCTGTCACCTGGCAGGACTCAATGTACCTGGAGGAGCAGACCAACAAGGTGGGGGTGCTGTCCTGCATCTTCTCCCTGAAGGAGGAAGTGGGGGCACTGGCCAAAGCCCTGAGACTGTTTGAGGTTAGTTCTCCTGTGCAGACACACACACGCACACACACACAAGCATATACATTTATACAGTTAAACATGTCTACATACACAGCAAGACCCAAGAAACAAGAGCCACAAAAACTACTGTTTGTACTGTCTGCAGGTTTGGACAAATCACAGATACACTAGTGTGATTTTTTTCAATGATTTCTCATTGTCACAGACAAACCCATCATCTGTGAGCTCACATGACTGAGAAAGTCAGCAATGGCTTCTCTTGAAGTGTTATTTTCATCAAAGTGAATTGTCCATACCTAGGTATAAACGACTTGGTGCTATTGACCAATGGTGAGCGACTTGTCATGTCATTCGCTGACTTCAGACAAGGTGATTGTGTGGGAGAGAGACTGCAGGCAGGGATGAGAGAGGTAAACTGAGAGGACTTTACCACCAGCACTCCGTCAGAAGGAGGACATCTGTTTTGAGGAGACACGATAGTTTCCTGCAGAGCTGGAATGCTTCCTTTTGCATGGTGGAAAGGTTTTATTAATACAGCATCTTTGATGAGACAGACGGCTCTCAATGCAGGCCAGATGTCCTGGCATTGTTTGACAGCAGCAGGGAGAACTGCCAGGCCTGAGACTGAGTGCGGCCTTGGTAGGAACATGCAGGAACACTTATAGGAGCATCCTACTGTGAATATCACTCCCATAGGAACATATGCTCCCTCTGCTTGTCAACGTGTTCCTGTTGTGATTATCACCTCGACGGGAACATGTTCCTGCTGTGATTATCACAACGACACGGGCATGTTTCTGCTGAGATTATCATCCTGATCAGAACACGGTCCCACTTTGATTGTCACGCTGATAGGAACATGTTCGTTCTGTGAGTATCACAGTCAAGCATGAAGGACTTGATTGATTAAGTATCATAACAGAACCTATACATTATAGGACCCTTTTCATATAAACATTCAACACATGCTCTCATGGTCAGACCTAATAACCACTAGACCTTCTCACCAGTCCATCCGCGACAAACACTAAATCCACAGACACTTTTAGTGTGTACAGGTTACAGAGGAAAGCAGTCAGCAGTGCAAGCTGCTCCCTTTGCTCCATTCAATCGCTCCAGAAGACACAGAGTAAATCTAACACTTCATGCTTTTACTGAATAAGTGCTGTCGTGGTGCTTTTTGAACGCTGCAGTAAATTATGGAGGTTACTTGTGTTCACCCTCGATCACAGCACACCTCACAGGCAGACTGCCTTTCTAGTATCTTCTTTCCATGTGCATCGGTCACTTCATTTTCACCGATGGCATGTTCCAAACTCATTCACTGTCCTAGATCCCCATATTCTGATTCTGATTCCTTCTCCAGTCATTCTTCCATTCCAGTGTGTGTGTGTGTGTGTGTGTGTGGTAGCTCTCTGGTAGCTCTCAGGCTACACTGAATTACAAGAGGACAGAGAAAGGGGTCTGATAGTGGTTTGAGTTTAACACAGTGTGTATCACCTGCAGAGAGGGTGGGGAAACATTGCGTAATCAACCATATGGAAACGGAATAAATGGGTAACGTCTCTTTAAAAATATGTCTCGCAGAGTAGTTTGAAACACATGCATCCACATCTCTCCCCGACTCCTCAATCACTCCAGTAATCTCTGGCAGCTCTCACAAATCCTGTACTGCAAAGTACTCTCTTCATTGAGGCTTACAGCGTCATTGTTTGAGGGTATTAGTGTTAGAGACTGTCACAGACTAGCCACAGAAATATAAGTAGTTGAGGCTTTGAAGCAGATTAGCCATAGTGGCATTATATGTGCGGCAGTTTGGGAGAGATTAGCTGCTGATATGGCTATAAGCTTGACATGGTGCAAAGGGTGGAGAAAGGCTAAAGTCAGTCAGAAATTTGAGTGACTTATCCGTCAGAAACCATAGACATGCAATACACAGTCCGTGACAAGTTGTACTAATGATTTTGACACTTCAATGAGACAGGTGTCACAGGGTCACATGATCTGTACAGTGCTCTTTCGGTGATAAAGCAAGTCGAGGCACAGTCAGAATCATAGTTTTCCATGCTCTCTCTGTTCAGTCTGCTGGGAGTTTTTAAAAGATATCAGCTGTGGCAGTTTTCAGACAGGTCCTGTGCACAGTCACCAAACTGGCTACAACTCATTTCTGCAATCATGTCTCAGCTCCTCTCCTTCACCCCTCCTCCTCACTCTCTCCATCATCCCGCTTTCTCCCCTCCTCCACAACTCCAATATGTTCTCTCCTGTTCTAATATCTACAGGGGGTCAACCTTGCTCTATCATGTCTGCAACACCACCCTTGAGCTCCAAGCCAAATATGACACCAGTTACCTCTTAACATCACATTTCCCCCCTCACATATCTTTTGTTAACGAATGCCACAACGGCAGATTCTTTGTGTGGAAATCTCTTTCTGAGGAATCTCTGCTAAGCTCCCTCTCAGGTGACCTGGTGGCACATGCCGCTTGCCAGTGTTCCCTCCTCTTTGAGCCCCCATGCCAGTGTGAAGTTTATTCTGGCGCAAGTCAGTCACGTGACTTCTAACTTCTGTTTAAATAGCTGTTTGCCGACGAGCGTTGCACCAAACCGACCTGTGTTTGCTGTCCAGCTTCCAAAAGGTCGGATTTTTATCTAAGAATGTCATGTTTTTGTGTTCTGTCCGGTTCTCGGTCTACATGCCCCGCGGCGTGCTAATGTTTGTGTCACTGGCTGGTGCGCTCCGCCTCTGCTAAACTATTAACAATTTCTCCCTCTGATTTTCCAGTTCATATGACCATATCTGTTTGACCAACTTTGCTTTGTGTGACATGACTGTCTGACTGTGTCTCAGTTCACTGTATAGTGGTGTGTGTGTGTGTGTATGTATGTATGTATGTTTGTGTGTGTGGATGTTTTTGTGTGTGTGTGTTTGTGTGTGTGTGTGTATGTGTGTGGATGTTTTTGTGTGTGTGTGTTTGTGTGTGTGTATGTTTGTGTGCGTGTGTTTGTGTGTGTGTGTGTGTGTGTGTGTGTGAGGAAGAACTGGTGTCAGTGCATAAGTGCTTGTGTTCACCATGTGTTTGGTCTTCCAGTAGTAAATGTTCGGGGGGGTCAAGGTCAGGCATCCCCCTCACAGATCAATACCGAGTCTGCCAAGCGCCACCCTCGCAGCCTCACCGTAAACATTAAAGGGCTCTGCTGGGCCTATGAGCATCCATGGTCCCACTCCACCCCCTCCTCCACCCCTCGTTCTCCCCCCAAAAAACTCTCACACCCCAGCCAGCCAACTCTCATCCAATCCCATTCCCCGGCCTCTCAGACCCACCCTTTCTTAGAAGCGGACCGCATTCGCAAATTCTCTTCACCATAACACATGGTAGTGGTCACAGAACCCCCACAGAGATGCAGGGGGAAAAAGCACGGACCACCATACTATCTGCATTCTCTGTGCCCTTATTGGAAGGAGTGCCAGACAACCGACCAATCCAAAAGAGGAATGTCTTCCCAAAATCACAACTCACAACAGTAATGACCCAAAAGAATTCTTGGGGACATTGGGAACATTTTAGCATGTTCAGCTGTCTTCTAACTTCCGCAGATATGGCAGGAGATGCCAGCATTTCCCAGTCCTCCTCGTGTTTTAGTGTGGAATACTGAAACTTGTTCCCTCATACAAACTCAGCAGCTGTGTGATTTCTGGCCCATCCAGTTACAGGTCATGTGAACCTGCCCGGTCAGTTCAGCGGTTGTGTCCATGTGTCTGTATACATGGCAGGACTCCAATTACGCTTCACCTGAATCTTAGAACCTCCTCAGACTTGAGCACTAAGACCCAGCAGCTCCAAAGACACGGATGCACTGAGACTCAGGAACTCAGAGACTCAGTGGCACAGGGACTTAACACCTGTTCAAGGTCAGGGCCACTGAGACTCAGCAGTTCCCCGACCTCAGTGACCCCGACACTGGGACACAATAACACCCTGTTTACAGAAGCACAGAGACTCTAGAGACACAGATAGAATCACAAACATATTGTTTTGTAAGCACCGCCTGTGCCCATATGGTATTCATATCCAGACTCCATAAAGCCTGTGGGCTGGACAAATGAGCTCCAGATGGAGCGGGTCATGTGACCCCACAACGCTCACCATCCGCCTCCTGAAAGGACCTATAGCTTTGAGCAGTTATTTCACTCCCTCTGCTAGCTTTACGACAATAACAGCAAAACACCTCTTTATAGCCAATAACAATTATTCCTGAGTTCTGATTTCCTCTCCTACGGCTGTAAACCTTATTTGGTGGATTTCACAGCACACAGAAAGTCGATAAGGCAGAAAACATTATATATCAGAGACTGTCAAGACCACACAATTAATTTGTTGAATTAATCAACCTAAGCTGTCACAAGCTGGGTCCTGCGGTTTGGTCTGTGACACGTTGAGCTCCACAGCGTCTTGTGAAACAGACCTGCTTGCGATTGTAGCTATTCATCCAATTGTCTTTTGCGCCCTCAAGTGGCGAAAGAAAGAACAGCATATCTTTTTGTTAAATTTTTTCCTCTCTGATCCTTCTGTTTGTTTGCTTGTGAACAGGATGATTTGGGGGGGGGGGGGGGTTACTTGTAGGTTTGGATTCGGCTTGGCGATATGACACTGGGAGATGGCTGTGGTACAAGGAAGAAACATTTTGATTTGATAGCGCTGCCAGGGCATCTTGCCACTCCAGATTTGCAATGGATTCACAGCCTTTTCACTAATCAGTTGTTCCTCTTTACATCAGTATTTTTGTTCCAATTTAAACGTTTCTTGATCCTGTTTGACCTTCTGCTGTTGTTCTGTGGTCCGTTCTCTATTTGTCTCTCTGGTCATCTGACTCTTCCTCTGTTGTAGTGTGTCATTCTGGTTGTTCCTATTGGTATACCGGCCCAATCTTTAGAGAAGCTTTCCAGACTCACACATTAAAGAGGGAAAATGCTCAAACAAGGAAGGCTGGAATGGATGGAAAAGATGCCAGTGCATGCTGGTCTGTTTAGGACACAGGAAGCAGATAAATAAAATAAAATAAAATAAAATCTAATAAAACCACGGTCGGTCTGACGGTCACTGGCATTATCTCCGCGCGCCGCAGGACAAGGGCATCAACCTGATGCACATCGAGTCGCGCCCATCGCGCCTGAACAAGGAGGAGTACGAGTTCTTCGTCAGCGTGGACACCACCTACGCCAAGGCGCTGGACGAGGTCATCGACGGGCTCCGCACCCAGATCAGCGGGCACGTGCACGAGCTCTCCCGCAGCAAGAAGGGGGACACAGGTGCGTCCAGTCAGGGGGGGACATGGTGGAGCATGGTGGTATTATTCTCAGCACACTTTTTACTACTTCTGCTGTTGTATGGCTGCTGTTACTATGGTTACTACTATTGTCACAATTATAATGACTAGCATTTCTGTAGTACTAATCTTCTACTACTATTCCGACTCTGTTGTTGCCATTCAGTAGTAATGCCACTGTAGTAACTAAAACATGATATTGACACTATTCTACCATTTTCACTGTCTGACAGTAGTGAAATTTGCACTGGCCAGGGTGGTGATGTCATGTTCACTGAGACTCAGTGATATTCCCACTGGCCAGGGTAGTGATGTCACCTCTGCAGAAACTCAGTGATAATCCCAGGAGGACCCAGTGGTGATATAATCTCTCCCTCGTGTCTGCAGTGCCATGGTTTCCCAGGCACATCCAGGAGCTGGACCGTTTCGCCAACCAGATCCTGAGCTACGGCTCAGAGCTGGACTCTGACCATCCCGTAAGGAAGAGAAACGTCATATTCCACAGAGCAGATTTCTCATAGTGTTGAAACTCAAAGGTCTTTCTGCCACACCTGAACAACGTTAATCCTCAGATCTGATTTCATTTGCTTTTGTCTTGGGATCCAGGGTTTCACAGACTCAGTGTACAGAGCCAGGAGGAAGGAATTTGCTGACATCGCCTACAACTACAGACAGTAACTATCGAACAGGATCTGGAATGTCATATTGTCTCTTTCTCTCCACACAAATACAGAAGTGGAGCTGGGCCCCACCGTTACATCTGGCCCCCGACTGTAGTGTGTTATTCTGTAGCAGTAAAGATATCAGCATCCCATCAAAATTCAAGAGGGATGGGAGCTTATAAATAATATAAAGAAGAATTCTCTCCCAGCCCACATGTATGCCTGTGTATGTGACAGCAGGCTTGTATGCGCGTGTGTTCTTACACATGTATGCAAATGAGTGTGCTGTGTTACGTGCTTGTGCAAGTGTGGTGTCATGTTTGCATCTGTGTTTGTGAGCGTGTGACTGTGTGTTGTAGTGGGTGTGTCTACATGCATGATTGTGTGTGTTGTGTATGTGAGTGTATACACTGTTGCGTGTGTATCTGCGCGCATTAGTGTGCTGTTGTGTCTGTATGTGAATGAGCGGGCGTGTGTTGCTCCGTGTGTACGTGCGCACGCGTGCCCGTGTGACTGACAGCACGCTCCCGCGTCCAGCGGTCAGGTCATTCCGAGGGTGGAGTACACGGAGGACGAGAGGAAGACGTGGGGGGTGGTGTTTCAGGAGCTGAAGACCCTGTACCCCACGCACGCCTGCCGAGAGCACAACCGAGTGTTCCCCCTGCTGGAGAAATACTGCGGCTACAGGCAGGACAACATCCCCCAGCTGGAGGAAATCTCGCGCTTCCTGCAGTGTAAGAACCCCGACAACGTTGCGACAACGCCGTTTCAATGCCTTTTCAATGCTACTCACAGTGTGAGAAAACGTGGACAACACATTCTTGCGGTTTCAGCACTGCCGTAGGGTAATTCTGTTTGTGTTAGAGAGAGTAAAAACAGTGCTCTGCTTCCTGCTACTCTCGGCATAAACACACACAAACCGACACACACTCACATACACAAATACAGGAACGAACACACACACACTCACACTCACATACAAACAAAAGAACACACAACTGCACCCAATCAGATGCTCACCCACAGGCTCAGTTACACACACACTCAGTCACTCACTTCTCTCTCAGCGTGTTCGGGGTTCAGACTGCGTCCCGTAGCTGGGCTGCTCTCCTCACGGGACTTCCTGGCAGGACTGGCGTTCCGGGTCTTCCACTCCACACAGTACATCCGCCACGGGTCCAAGCCCATGTATACGCCTGAGCCGTGAGTAGGGGCAGGGGGGTTGTGGGTGAAAAAAGCTTCATATCTAGCTCTGACTGTTCAGCATAACCATGTAGAGAGAGCTGGATACTTGCACTGGCAAGAGAAAGGGTCAGTCCAACTGACACACTGCTGAACTTTACAGTAACTGCATTATAACTTACGACTGAGCAAGAAGGAAAGGAGAATTAAAGAAGGGTGGGGATGATGGTACTAGGAGAGTGATTAAACAGAGCATGAGGTGCTGCAGTGACCGTCTCCACAGTATACTAAAGCCGTCCCCCCTCACAGGGACATCTGTCACGAGCTGCTGGGACACGTGCCTCTGTTTGCGGACCCCAGTTTTGCCCAGTTCTCCCAGGTAACCTATTCAGTGCATGAGACACACTACCACAGCCACAGTCACCGTGGCCACCATCACCGGGGCACCCACAGCATAGACAGTATGGTCTGAAACGTAGACCTGACAATGCATACGGGCTACTTTTAGGAAGCCAGGGGAAACAGGCAATCACACAGCAGGAAAACACTGCAGTGGTCTGGGTTGTTGTACAGCTTTAAAATCTTTGTGTATAGAAACTGTTTTCAGTGGAGCAAATTCAACTGCTGTGGATTTTTTTTTGTCTGGGCAGGAAATTGGTTTGGCTTCCCTGGGGGCCCCTGATGAGTATATTGAAAAGCTTGCAACTGTGAGTAGAAGAGGAACTTCATCACCACCATCGTCACTATGATTATGATTATTATTATGGTCATCAATGCCATCCCTCTCTTCCTCATGGTAAACCTCCTCTGTGTCTCTCCCGCAGGTGTACTGGTTCACGGTGGAGTTTGGTTTGTGCAAACAAGGCTCTGAGATCAAGGCCTACGGAGCCGGACTACTGTCATCCTTTGGGGAGCTGCAGGTAGGCATCAGCTCTCAGCTGCGTTCCCGGGTCTGAGGTGACTCAATGAGTCTCAGTGAATCTGTTTCAGGTGTGTGGGTGCCACATGAATGTTGGAGTCTATCTTGTCTATGGTGGCTTAAGGGCTGCATGGGTTCATCTGGTGTGAACACCTGTATCTCTCACGTATGGGTGTTTTCTCATGTGTCTCAGTTGAGTATGGATATGTTTTGTGTGTGGTGGAGTGTAACCTGCAGGAATACGAATTCCACCGAGGTTTTCCCGATTTTTCATTTCTGATCCTGAAAGTTTGTAATGATGTTATAATTTCCCAGCAGATCCCAGGTCTCTGATTGATCATGGTGGATCACCATCATAATTCTTTCTGTTTTATACTCTCCCCACAGTACAGTCTGTCGGATAAGCCAAAGATCCAGCCATTTGAGCCCGAAAAGACCTGCGTTCAGAAGTACCCCATTACTGAGTTTCAGCCCACGTACTTTGTAGCGGAGAGCTTTGAGGACGCTAAAGAGAAAGTCAGGTACAGTGCTTTTCACCAGTAATTTCCTTACAGACAGCCATTACGAATAATCAAGGACCAAGGACCATCTAACGGTAAAACCATCAGGCTCTGAGTAACAGCCAGGAATCACCAACTGGATTTAAACCCAGTAAAGAAAGGCTCCTTCAAGTAACCTACAAAAATCAAGGAGCCTTTCAGCTTTAAAACAACACAATACGGGGCTGTGAGACAAACCATTCCAAATCATTCCAAAGACTCTTGAGTTTCTTGAGTAGTTAACTGCTGCCAGTAAAGTTACGGTCCTGAGAGAAAACTTGCCCGCCTATATGACCGCTCTGTCACTTGTCCTCCTGTCTGTGTTCTGCCCCAAAAAACAGGAAGTTCGCCGCCACTATTCCCCGGCCTTTCTCGGTACGCTACAACGCCTACACTCAGAGCATAGAGGTTCTGGACAGCACTCAGCAACTCCGCAACCTGGCCGACAGCATCAGCGGTGAGTCCGCTGAACTTCTGCAGCAACCTTCCTGCAGCAGGGTGTGCTCAGATAGCATGTCCTCCCCTTTAGCCCCAACTATTTAAGTTAAGACAAACGACAGAGCACTGGAAACCATTTAAACACGGTTGGGTGAATTTATCACTAAAAGCCACACAGAGTTGGGAAAGGGGTCCATGGATGTTTTCTGGGAGGTGTCCCCGATCGGCAAAACAATCCCCCCATTTGTCTCATTTCTTTTCAGGTGAGATCGGCATCTTGTGCAACGCCCTTCGTAAAATGGAATGAGGAAAATGTTGCTACAGTGTGGGAGAGGCCACTACCAGTCCCCTGATATGAAGGTTTTTCCACTTGCATGTGATTCAGCTATCCCAATTCTATTCTGTATTAGACCTGGCATATCCCAGTTATAATCTATATTGGACCAGTCATAGGAGTTTATCCCTATTAGACCAGTTATAGAAATTATAATCTCAGTTGCACCATTTTATATTATCTTCCTGCATTCTCTTCGTGGATATCTTTGTTTTATATGAATATATATAACCAAAGGCAGCAAACAATTAAAAAGTCACTGTAAACCACCTAAGGCATGTTGGCCACTGAATATTTCTTTAACATTGTATTTATTTTAATGTGCATGAAACAGCAGTTATTATGAAATTTTTGATTATAGTTACACAATGAATAGAAATAATACCTTCTTGCAGTAAGAATTTTTGAGACTTTTCAATTTTTTGAAATTATGAGTGATGTTTGACTTTCTAAACAGTTTTTTGGGACTCTTGGCTAATTTCACTTCATGTAAACTTCCAAAGTGTACACTGGTTAAAATCTGCATAAAGTATCTTGTGTTCACTTCAGAAATATTAACATGGAACCTGAAGATATTTCACCATCTACATTATATCTAATTTAACAAATTAAATGAAATCAACTTTTCTATTCTATGCAGAAAGTACGAGTGGGTGCCAGCCTGAATATTTTTTAATACAGTCTTGTATTTTTTAATACAGTTTTGATGCAAAAACTGTTTCTGAACATGGCAACAAAATGGTTGGCAATTCTCTAGGTTTCGAACATTCCTCCTGTTGAAAGGAAGGCGGGGAATGAGACTGATACTGAACTGATAAGACTGAACATTTGAATTCACTGGTATAAATATCAATTGATAACCTTTCATTTTGTACATTAAATAAATTTTCTTTATTCTCAATGTAAGTTTCATTAAGTGTCATACAAAATACAAAGACTTTTTGGGAAATAAAATAGGTTCTCTGTTCAAGATTTCCATTCTTCTGAAAGGAGTAGCAGTGAGAAATCTCTACCCCCTGAAAGGTGCTGAGTTGGGCCTGTAACAGCAGGAGAAAATGACCTCACACTACACTTAGTGTTAGTGTGCTGATGAGGGATTTATATCTCAGTGTATGTGCACATTTCTGTGGGACTGCATGTAATGGCACCTATTTGACTGGGCTGAAAATGATGATTTTGGTTGTAATGGTGATGTTGTCACAGGTATTTTAGTGCCACGGAACAGCACATCCACCCCTCATAAAACACCTATGTGCTTTCCACAATTGTGCATTTATTATTATTGGTAGTAATGTTATCAATATCACATTTCACAAAGCATTCTTTTAGAAACACATGCCCTGTGTTTTTTCTCTTCATGGATGATTCTGTCTCGAATCAGTTTCTGACGTAAGCTTTTGGTGAGATTACAGGGATAACCAGAACACTCCTTGCTCAAGGTACCCCAATGTAATGTAATAATGTAATGTAATGTCTCTGCTACAAATACATATTTCACAGAAGCCATGAGTAACATTGTTCAGCACAGCATTAATCCAATCTGAAATGGACGTGTTTTCCCTTTCAAACTCGCATTAAGGGCTACACATGAAGCTTTGGCAGGCCAGACCTTGGCAACCCCTGCCACAAACCCAGGAAAACAGGACAGTGTACCTCATACACACTGTGCTCTCTCTCGCTCACTCTCACACACACACACACACACACACACACACACACACACACACACACACACACACACACACCTAGACGGGAGAGCAGCCAGTCTTACCCAGTACTGACCTGAGAGCAGAGGAATCATTAACTGTCCACAGCAAAGCCTCTCTTTGTTCTGCCTCTTCCTTTTCCTCATAATCAGATGCACCAACACTGAGGTTACATTCTGTGCGCACTGCTGGGTGAACACACTCCGATCTGATCTCCAATCAGTTCCCTGTAATACTGTAAAGACAGAGCCCTAACGTGCACTACAAACCTTATTCTCGTGCCCTCACATCTCGTCACAATCAACGGACAGGCAACAGAGACAACCATGGCTGAAATATAACTTTACATTTTTAAATTACACTGGGTAAATATATACATACACAGACGTGCACTGAGAATATTTTACCCACAGACAACCTTTCCTTTTCCCTTGGGTCTTGAAGGGTACAGATGGTTTTTTTAAATATTCCTACAGATGGGACGAGGGAATATGGAGCAATAAGACAGAAAAATATCATCAAACAAAAGGCACCTGGAATAATATGTTTACCAAAGCTACTTCATTATTGTTAAAATACATAACAAACTAACCTTTTTTCCATAAACAATACAATTTATTGTCTGTAAAATACAAGTTTTAATTTTGTAGTCAAAACCTCAACTTTTTCTTACAACACAATGCCTCTTAGTCCACTGTCTGAAGAATTTCTGTGTGTTGCTATGGCACTCAAAAAAAAATTAGACGACCAAGGCATGAAAATTAATGTCGCCTGTTAAAATGTAAAAACAGGTCCTCTGGAACCTAACAACCATCTACCAAATCGAGAACAAATCTGACTTGACCAAAAAACGGAAGGCCTTCAGAGATCTAAGGCAGCCTGCCTTTCTGGCAGTTTGCTTCTGGAAGCGGAACAATGAGATCGCGATTCGCACCGTCACCCGTCATTCCCCTGCGTGAGAGCGTGTCATCACTCTGCGACGCCGAGCGTGGGGGTCAGGGAGCTGCGCCGACTTAAACCATCTTCAGCTTCTTCATGGTCCTCCACCTGTCCTTGATGTTGACTGTGGTGCGCCCCACGAACGGGAAGCTGTTCTTGATGCGCACCCAGTTGCCCTCTCCGAACTGCTCCACTCCCCGCCGCACCCACCCGCTCTCCTCCACCGTCCACATCTGCAGTGAGAGCAGAGCACCGTCACACCGGTCAGCATCATCCGCGGAGGCATTTCAGAAACGTATCCACTGCAGCTACCGTTACGTTACATTACATCATTCTGATTTACCTGATGCTCTTATCCAGAGCAGCTTACATAGGTTACAATTTTATCCATTTATACAGCTGGGTATTTACTGACGCCATTGTGGGTTAAGTACCTTGCCTAGCTTGTGAAATCTGCAATTAAAAATATAGGCTTTTTTAAAATACGTATTTTGCTCCTATTGTCAAGCTTTTTTCTGGTTAGGTAGCCATCAATCAGTCTTCACCTTCTTCTGCCCAGCTCTTCTCTCAGTTCTTCTGGAGCCTTAGAAAAATCCAGAAAAAAACACCATGAAGAAATTCATTCAAAAATAAACATTTGCCGCTGTCTTTTCCTACGTTATCACTTCTTATCTGTATTACGTTTATTATTATCTTATGTTCTTATCCAGGTTTACTTGCATGAATTTAATGTGTACACACTTTTATCAATACAGCTGTACTGAAGCAATTCAATTCAAGGGCGATGTCACACGTGGGACCTGAACCTGCAACCCTCTATTTGTGAACCCCCCCCTTAACCACCACCACTCCTATTGCCCATTACCATTATTTGTTGAAACGTTGAACAAAGATTCTTCATCGCTCCACTCCTCCCTCTCCTCCCTCGATACGTCCGCTGACCTTCAGGGGACAGAGAAGCAAAAGGGCCTATGAGTGAAAGCTGCAGCGAGGAGGGAGCACGCACCTGTGCAGCAGGGTTTCCGTTAGCCGGTAATTACCGGCTTTTGCCTGGTAAAATTTATAAACAACCGATAAATTAAAAACGTGCCGGTCAAAATGTCCGGTAATAATGCTTATACAAAACATAGCTATAACGAAGGCTATCCCTAAACAGGACATTTGTGTTTTGACAGCGAAACAGCCTACTGACAGCCTAAAGTACTTTTTTTCCCCCAAAAGGGAAAAAAAAGGGTCGTGCTCTTTTATTGCGCGATACTTGCTACTAGGCCCACTACTATTCTATGCTATACTAGGGGCTTCTCTCTGCAGAATCGAATTAAGACGGTGCTGCAATTTCGTCTGGAGGAGGAGAGAGTGACGCGGTGCAGGAGAGAGAGAGCAAGCTGCAAAGACGCATTGGACGTGTTTGATTTCAAGTCGGCAGCAGAGGACTTTGCCGCAATGAAAAAAAGGAGAAAATAAAACATTACCTGGTAGTTACTGTTTGTTTTGCTCAATCGTTACTGTTCATTAAATAGTCAAACCGATTTGAGGTTGTTGTCATTCTTTCATCAACCTAGGCGTACATTATATTTGCGTTTGTAACATCTGTTATTGAAACGTGACGGGTAAGTTTCAAATTTGTCCAGTAAAATATATTCTTTCCGGACACCAGACCGGCAAAAAAAAAATCCTAGCGGAAAACCTGCTGTGCAGCTACGTGCGAGACTCACCATTTCCTGGGAGACTGACAGGACTGCGGGGGTGCGGCCGCAGGCAGGAGGTCCTCCGGGGTGTCAGAGGCGTCACACATGTCCTCGTCACTGTCTGTTATTTGCCTGTGCAAGCAAAACCAACCTGCCTATGTAAGCAAAACCAAATGTGTTGTGGGAGCATTTACATACATTTACATTTATTCATTTGGCAGACACTTTCCAAAGGGACTTACAAGTGAGGCAGAGTGCATCACAAGCAAAAAGCCACATAAGGGAACAGCTCTGCTAAAGAGAGAGAGTGTCTCCGCTGTGGGGAAAAAGGCCAGGTCGGTGATGCTGGAACCGTGCTACCTGACTTGCGCAACGCTGACTGGTCGCTTGCGAGCCTTCCTGTAGGGTACTGTGGGGGAAGACGGCGGGCTCATGGGCGGTTCCCTGCTGGATGAGGGCAACTCTTTTCTGGTTGTGGGTGGTTCCTTCCTAGATGAGGATGTTTCCCTGGTAGCTGTGGGCGGTACCCCATTGGATGTGAGTGTTTCCCTGCTGGCTGTGGGTGGCTCTTTCCTAGATGAGGGTGTTTCCCTGCTCGCTGTGGGCGGTGCCACATTGGATGTGGGCGTTTCCCTGCTGGCTGTGGGTGGTTCCTTGCTGGATGAGGGCTGTTGCCTCTTGGATACAGACCGCTCCAGGGAGACTAAGAGTTTCTTCTTCATGTTTGTGGACTCTTGGCTAGCCACTGATTCCAGCTCACTCTCCAGACTGTCCTCCTCCACCACCAGCCTGGCCACAGTGTGCTGCCTGGCTCGCTCTGCCCAGGCTGTTTCCTCCGGCTTGTTAGACCCCAGTGGGGCATGGCTGCCCTGACAGGGAGAGGGTACCCGGTCCATATCCGCGTTCTCCTCCCGCACCTCTCGCTCCACCTCCTCTTCCAGCTGTGCAAAGGGGATGTCCACACTGTGCTCCTTGGCCAGGGCTGCAAAGCAGGCCCGGAGGAGACTGAGCTTTACCTGCACACCACCTGCAGTTTCACTGAACGAGAGAGAGAGAGAGAAACAGCAGTGTAAATAATGAGAAAGTATGCGCGCGTGCACACACACATACACACACACACACACTCAAACACAGTCACACACACACACACGACCACACAAACAGAGGAAAAAAAAAAACCCATTTTAATGTCAGATGGCGGTGTACCTGGGTCCAGGAGTAGCTGCGCTTTCAGATGGCTCAGTGGGTGGAGCATGGACCAGACTCGAGTCTTGTGGGGTTGGCTGGTGGTCTGAGGGTCTGCCATCCTCCATCTGAGGCCTCAAGGCAACAAGCTTTCTTGCAGTCTGGGATAGACAGCTGGTATTAGAACTCTGTCACTTTAGCGTTAGAAAGGTCTGAACCAAGCAGACTGAAAGCAAATTCCACCGTACAACGGATGTTGCATCCTTCCTGTCTACAAACATACCTTGTACAGGAAGGGCTCAGAATTGGTGAACAGGCTCTCGGAAAACTGCAGCATCTCTGCTTTGAACTGCTCGTAGGTGACCTGCTCGAGGGCGGGGTGAGAGGTGGACTTCTGTTGCACCAGACCCATGAGGATGGCTTCCTGTAAGACAGACATCAATACCAACCTCATGCTAACCCTTTAAGCTTTAGCCAAATAGCAGCTCTGATCCCAAGTGCTGCAGCATTTCCACAAGACAATGTTCACACCTTTAAACCTTCATTGCTTTTTCTGTAATCACCAGCTAAACCCAGCTGAGTGTGACGGCTATCCATGGTCAATACTCACAAGTAAGTGGGGAAGCATTAAGATCAGGGTTGGTGAGCACGTGTTTCAAGAGGCCATGGGGTCTGCTGGTTTTCACTGTTCCTCCACAAAGGATTATAGTCATTCATTAAGGAAAGCCACCAGGTAAACATCATAAACTGACAGTCACCATCCATGTAGCTGCTGGTCCCCACTGGGAAACCACGGATGGTGTCTTTTCATCCAGTGAGATATCCAACTTCATCTATTAAGCACTGAGACTCAAGAAAACCAGCCGACCATGCGGCCCTCCAGGAACATGTGCTCCCCTACCCTGATCTGGCTAAATATGGTCCAGCAGAACTACACACACCAAAATCTGACAAGGTTTACTTCCTGGGGGAAACAGTAGGTCACAGCTCCTTTGTGACTGCAACCAAGGTCTTCCGCAGGTATCTGTGAACTCACCTTGCCCACGGAGACATTGGGGAAGTGATTTGTCAGTACTTCCTTGGCTTTGGCAAACTCCCCGTTCTTAATGCATAAGATCACCAGCTGCAGATTAAGACACAGCAGCGTGAACAACAAAGACATTACATTTCACTGACAGTGTTATCACCAAAAGTGGCTCACAAACACATTTTGCTGCATGCAGTATTTTTAATCTACAATGTACTCTCCTATTCAAGCCCATTTTATATGGCATTCTTCTCAATTAACTTATTAAACTGTTTAATCTACTCAATAAACCTTTTTCAAATGCCAATACACTCATACTCATGCTCAGGCAAAAATATTGAAACATACACATACACACAGACTCCGAGTGTTTCTTAGTTCTGCTACTGAGGGAGAGTGTTGCTGGAGGAAGGCTCACCATTTCACTGACAGACTTGTGAACCCTCTCCAGATCCTGCTGTAAAACCTCCTGCTCCTGGCTGATGGAGTCTAACACGAGCATGGCCGACTCCAGCGGCGTGAGCGCGTCCTGGGAGTCGAACGTGTAGTCTGTGGGCGTGGACACAATCACAAACCCGCGCACGGCAATCTCCCTCTACACGAAAGGTACTCTTTTTTTTTACTCAAATTCGAATAGGAAGCAAAGGCGAATTACCCTAATTAGGTTCAGAATTCAAATATATATTAAACTTTTCACAGACTGAAAACAAAGCCGTAACCTTTATGTCCACCAGTGCGGACACTGGTGATGTTAACGACCAATTGACCCCCCCGGCCACCGCTAATTCTCATTTACGGTCAAATTGTCCTGGCTACATTTCTCACCCAATTTGTCTCCATCGTTGATCCGGGACAGGAACTGCATCACACGCATCTTCTTGACCAGGTTCTCAGAATGCTCCAGCGGTCGAGCCACCAGACCTGCGACAGCACAGCGGCGTCCAACCAGTAGGATCAATGCACCAAACCGAAAAACGGCTGCTGACATGCATTCTGGGTCAGCGAGTTCGGATTTGTTGCCGTAGAAACGGCGGCAACCGCAACTACAATGCGGCGGCTTATTGCACTTCTTGATTGTGCCAAAATGTTTAACTCGAAAGCTGTATTATTACAAAATGAACCCAGCAATCTGGGTGGTGCTGATGAACAGCACGTCCACACACCTCCGCCTCCCTGTCACAAAATCAAACATATAGGGCTACAGTGTAAAATGTAGCTCGCTAGCTACATGTTGGCTGTAGCTAGCCAATTTGTATAATTATGGCTTTCTTGCAGACTTTACCGTCTTTAAAATTTCAAGCTACGTGCAATGGCAAAGCACAAAGCGAAACTAAACAGCTAGCTACCACTGCCAATTAAAGACTCAATGCAACAAACTATATGGGGACATTCCGTTCCAGGTGCGCGACGCTGGCAGTCTGACGACGGTTTCTGAAGTCAGTTTGTCAATAAACCCACAGATGATGTATTTATATGTATGTATAATCAAATCAAAGACAGACTTAACTAACAACCGCGTCGACTTATCATGGAATGACCCACTCAAAACATCCCTGGATGCGCTGGTAAAACAACAGACTGAGAGAAAACAAAACAGACCTGAAGTAATTAAAAGTACGTAATGTAGCTAATTCACTACAATGTAAACACATTCTTAAAGACATAAAACTGTAGCTAACGGTGAATAGCGATTACCTGAAATTATGCCCACAGAAGACTATCATAAACCAGCTAAGTTTACTTACATTGGAGTATATCCCGAAACTGACAGAAATCGGTGTACCGCCCATCCCTGAAAGCATTAAGCGCAGAAAAAATATAATAGTCCACATTCCAGCGGCTAATAATACAATCTAATCGAGAACTAGCGATTTCTGCTCCGTTTTCATGTATCTCCAACATTTTCTCTTTTGCCGCCATGTTTTGCGAACAAGCAGTACACAAAACACCGCGTAAAACGTCAAAGAATCCGGCTCTCGGAATCGAACACTGTGGCAGCCATGTTGAGAAGGTCAGTAGCAAAGCGTTACTGGCTCAAAGAAACGGTGGCGCTGTTAAGAGTTATAAACACACTATTTATTAAATGCAGGTATGCACAGTGCAACGTTACCAATAGCTATAAAATAGCATAGTTTACATTTAAATAGGATGAATAAAGCACATTTACGTCTCTTGAATATCATGCCTGTTTTGGTGCTGCAGCGCACTTCGCCATTGCGCGTTTTATGTAAAAACGTAGGTCGGTATAAATCGTAACCGTCAACAAATTTCATGTAACAATACTTTGCAGTCAGCGAACAGTTGTTACACAAACTGTTTCATTTGTGTGGACGCATGAACACGGACACTTCAGAATATTCCTAGTCTCACTTCAAAGGCAATTCAACACCAATATTCCACATAAACACTAGATGGAGTTAAGATACTTGTCTAACTGCGATGCAGTTAGGCTCGCCTACAGCTGCTTGAGTCGTTAACTTGAACCATTGCTGAGTTCTAACCATAAATTTTTGGTTTCATCTCAAACCGTTTTTTACTTCACGTTGCACTTACAATACATTCATTCATTCACCACACCACCTCAGATTATAGCATGGTCTTTTTCACTATCTCAGTTTATTGTACGTTGTATTGAAACGGGAGATATATTGGTGGTGTGAAACATTTTAACAAAGCAACGTTACAAGCTCAATTTGACAATTTTACAACATCAGTTTTTAAATGTGAACAGTAGCTGTGAAACGTACCCCCTAAACACACACCTGACTCCTGCATGTTGCTGTGGCAATGAGATAATCAAAATGGGAACTTCTGCACACTTTCTCAGAACAGGTGCTGTGGTCCAGGAACCCTTGAATCAATGGAACACAACAACAACAACAACACAAGCTGTGCTTCCCAGCATGCACCAGTCTCTGATTTTAGTACCCTAACCGTTACACAGTCCAGATAAATACCCACGGGAGGACTCAGTAGTGTTTCCTGTTTTATGTAGGCTCAGGGAATGGCCCTTGTGTGCCACTGAATGAAGGCGTGTGGCTGACAGAGCCATTGCAGGAGTGAGAGCAACATCTGATGCTGAGAGGAGGAGCGTGAGAGCTCTCACTGTCACACCGTGCCCAGATGTGCCTGCAGCCTCTTATCCCAAGGCCTTGGGTCTCTCACTGCTATGAGTCTGAACAGAATGCCACAAAAAACATCTCTCTCCGTCACGGAGAGAGAGAGAGAGAGAGGGAATTAGAGTGCGTGACAGGGAATTTGCCCCTTTGGATTCAGACAGACTCAGGGGAGAAACAGCTGTCCTGTCTGTGGGAGTTCTGCTTTTTTGAAACCCCAAGAATAACCACTATCAGATATAAAGTGAATGATGTATTTACTTTTATAAGTGTATAGTATACATCCCAGAGGAGACAGGCTGGAGGCCTGGGGATAATGATTAGCGTGACGTTGCTGTGGAAGGCAGAACACGTTGTGCTGTATGTAAAGGTTATATGGAAAGAATGCCAGTGTATAGTACTGTAATTATGCACAACTTCCACAGAGGTCTCACTGTGGCAGTCTTTACTCATTCACAACCACAGCCTTTTGAGGAAAACCACCATTTTGGCTCCAGCTGTGGCCATGTGTCCAGTCACTCTGAGATCCCAGGCATCTCAGTGCAGGTCACTTGGACATGGTTGACATCATCACATGATGCCTTCCATTTTTTGCATCAATGCACATCATCCCTCCACCTCTGCAGTTGTGTGTGTGTCCCAATGTCCCAATCTTTTTCCTAAACATGCTGAGCACCCACTTCTGCTGAGCAAACACAAAAATAGTGTTTTGAGAGCTTCATTTAGGACATGAAGAGTTTCTCATAATGTGTGTGCTCAAAGCAGAGGTGATGAATCTTCTGCGGGAGAGTGTGAGACAGGGGTCTCTCATGTACCAAGAATAGCCACTAGGTGGCGCCCTTCTTTAAGTACATTACATTGTAAAGGCTTCACACCCCTCCTTTCCATTCACAAGCAGAGGGCAATCACAATAACAGACCGTATAGGAACAGTTATGCAGGGAATGGAAAAACATTGGCTGAGAGAGAGTGTGTGCGAAAGAGAAAGCTGCACATTCCCAGGTGATGATGTCAGCAGGGCACTGGGTGCAGGTCAGCAGAAGGCTTCATTGCATCTGGTAGGAACATGTTCTGTTACTGAGGTCTGGAGCTGCAGGGACCACAGGAGCAGAACCAGGCCCAGTCTCAGTGCATCTGATCTGCACTGCTGCCATGGTTCTCCTGTGCCAGCACCCTGGAGGATGGCCGGATGCACCCAGCTTTGTGACCCAACTGTGAGCCATGGGGGCAACGCAGCTAAGTCTTTCCCCACCAGTAGGAGGCGATGCAGGGTTCAATGCCAGATTTTTCAGTGGGTGATGACCTCATGATGATTTCACAGTCAGAAAAGCCGTTCAACCACATTAAGGGGTTATAATGCTAACAATGATCATAAAACCCACATGGACCCTGATACTGATTGCTCACAGACAAGCAGGCACTGTGTTTCTGAGAAGTCCTCTGTGATCAAGATGATCATCTTCATAAAGGAACAGAGCTCTCCCCGTACTCTGTTTTTTTATGGACCATAATTAAAATAACAGTCTGAAATGCAGCACAGTCGTGTTGCACCAGAGAGTAAATGTCTGCAGTTTTATTACGAGATTAATAAACACGGGGGCTTTGCAAAGATTTATGCTTTATTTAACAGTTCACGAGAATGTGAACCTTGCCGTTTCAGCAGAACAAAAAGCACATCGTGCTCTGATGCGGCTGACTGCGGGTTGGAGATACGGTCAGAGTTTAAACGGGGCGTTTGTCCAGACAGAACACACGGAAAAAAATGCCCCTGACACGTTTCCCCGCCCCGTTCGAGGTCAGCTTGACCTGTCTTCACAAAGCCAGAAAATGATGCCAAACTAGCACAAGGCAAACCAGTTTTAGTCTGGACATGTTTCAGGTTTATCACAACTGTTCTGCATCCCTGTTCTAACACCCGCACCTGACTTTAAAACATAATGATAAGACATAGGTAAAAAATGTGCGCGCTACAAACAACATAATCATTGGTGGAGCGAGCTGGAAAACGAAATACAAATATCAATTACCTCTTAGTACTGTATTTAGACTATGCGGTATTCAGGAAATGGTATTGATTTAGCGTAGGATGTTGCATATGACCCAAGAGTAATGTGTGACGCCCAGGGAAGCGCACAAGTGCTTCGGGAGGAGTAGGCTACTTCTTCCAGTTGCGCATCACTGGTTTCTGTCTGGCAGGGAGAGAGGGAAAGATAAAGGGAGAGAGAGAAGAATGTATTATTCTCCACCTAACAAGCTTCAATAAGCAGCGCGGGTGGCACGAGAACTCTTAATCTTGAAAGTCTTTACGAGATCAAAATTCAATCCCATCTGAGAAAAAGTGGAATGACGTTATTTGAAAATGTGCCCAACATCCTTAATGAATAACTTAGCGAGAGGAGAAGGCAAATGCGGCCCCAGCTGTTTCCTGTTGAAAACGTCAGTGTAATGTGGATGAATGTGAGGGATTTTCTCTGTAAATCCGTCTCCAGTTCCCTAAACCTCACTTCAGCGAAACGAGGCTGCGCAATGGAGCAAAACTCGGAATATTGAAATGTGACATTGCCTGCGCCTCACCTCTTCCTCGCGGGATTTTTAATGACTTTAAATAAATTCATATTTCCTGGGGTTTGGCACGCGGAGACCCGTGGTTATGTCTAACGGTCACTACTTTCAGTGGCTGTGTCATGTGTTCAAGGTAACTTCACTCATTTTTACTCTTCATATTAACCTTGTATCTTCAATTTTAATTTAATGACAACTTTTATATTTTGTTATAAAACGTATTTTATACAATGTAGAATTAGCACGAGTAAAATTTGTGGTTGTAAAATATCTATTTCCGCTGGCTAATTAATATTAGGTTTTTTAACTCTGGTCAGAAATCAGTAAGCTTACAGAGTGTGTTTGCTTTGTATGAATGTGGTCGTGTTTAATATACAATTTGTAAAATATCCTAATACGTTACTCAGTCCTGTAACTTTGCAAACAAGATTCATGCAGACAGGTTGTATGTGCCCATATGGGCCTGGGTGTGTATGTGTAGGTGCACATTCACAAATGAATAGGTGTGTACAGAGATGTTTAAACACTTGCGTGCTGTTCAGATTTCTACTGTATGCTGGAGAGCGCGTTGGTAGAGCCGCTTTATCAGGCTTGCTCCTAATTATAAACCACTCACGCACACTCCCTGGTTTTCAAGTTCAGCTTCCAAATTCGCTTCAGTTGACTGCATATACAGAACAGAATAAATACACTTTTGAGGGAAAAGGAAAAAAGCTTTTTTGAAGTCTGCGGCTCCCTGTGGCGTCCTTTGAAAATGAGGAGTAGAGGAGCTCCAGTATGATGGAGGAGAGTCTAGATGCACTTTATTATGTAAATTTGGCCGGCGGAGCTTCCCCCGGGGTCGCGCTGCCGGCTTGGCGGTTCTGCAGTTTTCCATTTCAGGTTGAAGTCCGCGGGACCCCAGCTTCTTCACCTCGCGAAAGAGCGCTCTGGTGCTCTTGAACTCGGTCGTGCCTCGATACTTGATTGCTTTCTCTTGTCAGTTTGCAACGGGGTGGAGGATGTGTTTCCGAAGAAAAGTCGACGATCGCCAATGAAGTTAATGTTTTTGTCCAATACCAAAAAGTTTTAAATGGTTTAGGTTGAACAATACATGATGCAGGCTACAGAATTTAGGAAGACGATACTAGCAGCGTTTTCATATTTCTTTTCTTGATAATCAGTTTAATTCTCGTATTAGCAAATGATGCTTGTTTTAGGGGTATTGGATACTATCATAGGTCGTGCATGTACAGTTTGGCAGATAGAAGAGGGGCATGTTTTCCCTATAGGCAGCTGGTGCAGTTGTCATCGGGACCGGGCTGTCTGTAGTTTGACACCCTTCATGCGTCAGGCAGTTCGAACGTGTATGTGCGCGTGTGTAGCTGCGTGCTTGCTGGGAGGGTAGGAGGCATATCTCCAGTAATCTAAGGTACATGTTAGGCATATGTATTAAGCGTTTTTGTAAACTTTAACAATCTTTTTGTTAGTCCTATCTCTGTAGCGATATTTGTCTATTCAGCAGTCAGTTACAATCCTATCTCTGTTAGGCACCTGTTTATCTGTGAGACCACTGAAGTCTCAGCGCAGTTCACCATGTGGACAGAAAGGATTGTGATTACAATGAGATGATTAGAAGACTAGACTTTAAAGGGCAGATAAGACAGTTGCTGATTATATTGCCACGAGGATGAGAGAGATGAGAATATGGGTTTAAAGCTGCTGTTACCCAGGCTGCACTCTTGCACTCAGTGAACTGCTCTGGTGTCTCTCCTATTGGTTACAGTGTAAAATGTGCCCAGTATCTGACACTCTCTTTCTCCTATTGGATGCCGTGTAAAATGTGCTGTGTATCTGACACTGTTTCTGTCTCTCCTATTGGTTGCAGTGTAAGATGAGCCATATCTCCTGTAGCCACACCCTCTCTCTGGTGCTCTGCATTCTTGCCCTGACCCCAGCGGTGAGGGCGGCGTCCGAGACCCTGTGCGGGGCGGAGCTGGTGGACACGCTGCAGTTTGTGTGCGGAGACAGGGGCTTTTATTTCAGTAAGTGCACTTTTTATTTATTCATAAGGGACCACCGTCGGCCAAGGCGTTAATGGACTGCTCAGAAATAATTTTTAAAAATCCGGCTGTTTTTTTTTCTTACCTTTAATTTCTGACTTAGTGTCATCTCTGTCCCTGCTGTACTGCAGCTCTGGTCTTCTCTTCTTTTTGCCTGAGTGTGTTACTGTCTGATGGAGTCCTTCCTGTGGATGCCAGCAGGAATAAAGGGACCCTGAAGCCAGTGTTATATGGGCTGCTGAGAGGGAAATTAAGTGCAGATTGATATTTAACTGCTAAATGTACATTACGTTCATGGCAAATGGCTGCGGTCCTTGGGGACGGCACTTTAAGTGGAAGCTGGCAGCCAAGAGGAGGAAAACGGTGAGTGTTGAATTGAGCTGTTTTCCAGCAGAATGGAAAAGCTTCGCAAAGAAAACATTCACTGTGGGCTCAAATCCCGCACTTTCCACTAAAAGCCCAGATTCCAGGCTAGCGCTCAGTACCTGAAGCTTCTAAGTGGACACCCCATGTCTTTCCGCTCAGAGGAATTCCCCCCGACGTGCACCTGGATCCCTGCATGGTGCTGTCTATGTGGCAACTGTCCACAATGTCAAGGCCAGGGAAACAAATGTGTCTGGAGCTCAGAGATGTTCCAGCATGTTCTCTCGTGCCACCTCACACCTCTTGCCCCGCCTCCTTCGCTGCATCCTGCCCTGCTCCCTTTTCCAGGTGCCGTCCCGCCCTAATGCACTCCCTCCTGCTCTTCCCTAGTGCACTGCCTCACGCCCTGCCACATTTGCTTCCTCCTGCTCCGCCCCTTCGTTGCCCCATGCCTACCCCTTGCCTCACCCTAATAGACTCTGCCCTAATGTGTTGTCTCTTGCCTCGCCCCCTTTGCTGCCTCATAACCCCCCACCCCACTCCCCCTACCCCATACACACACATACACACTGCTTCCTTTAATCACATTGATTCTGGAGGTCTTTCAAAGTAAAGCTGCACAGAAAATATTTTTTATTTGCTTGAAAACAGAGCACGCCAAGATTTGTCCACGGACTCTGGACTTGGCACCGCAGTACGCTTTACTGTTTTGGACCGCCGATGCCCTGGTGCTCTGGTATCACATTCTCTGTCTGCACGTGTGCACGGAGACAGTGTCCCGTTGACCTGGGTGGCTGACGGGTAGCTGATGGTGAGCTGCCCCTTCTGTGGTGGGACGCTGCAGCCTGGTCTGCTCCCTTTCCCAGAACCCCCTCACAGCTCTGTGGGTGTTGCTGCTCAGTAGGCCAGTTGGCCCACCATTCGCTCTGTTCAACCCACCACTTTTTCTCCACCCAGTTATGTGGGACGCAGCGTTTGATTGGCTGCGGCAGCTAAGAGAAGTTCAAAGGAAGGCGCTGTACTGCTGAAGAAGGGGGCCAGGAAAGGGCAGTGCTAAAAGGCTGATCAGCATAAGGGCAGTTTTTTGGCTGACTCATGTTACTGGCTGACTGTGTTAATGACCCTTCCCAGCTTTAAGAAGAGGCAGTGTGATAAACAGAATCACCCATGCCATCAGAACTGATGTGTGAGGATGGCAGTAAATTTTTGGATTGGTTTTTAATCGTCCTTCACCCCAATGCCTCCTTTTAGGTTATGATAGATGCACCTTCTTAAAAATAGAACAAAAAAACCATTTTGGTCACCCCTTTCTGGTCAAAACAGGGCCCCAGCTGAGGTAACCATCACATTCACAGCTCCTCTGGTGGCAGGATTACTGGCTTGTGTGGGTGGACCTCAAGGGCTACCGGGGAGACTTGAATTACGTAACCAATGAGGACAAAGATGGGACGAAAATGTGAAGGAAATTTAGTTTGGCTATAAACACTTTGTGGTATCAGCGATAAAGGGGTCGTTTCCAGGTCTATAGCAGCTTTTATGGTCCCCTGCCTGCAGTAAAGTGCCTGGATGTCCACAAGCAGCAGGCCGGCCTCAGCTCCAAGAATCCACCGCTTCTACTAACCAGCAGCAGGCTGTAAACCTCAGAGCTTCCACACCAGCAGGCCGATTATTGTCTGGTTTTTATTTTATTTTTTTTAAAAAATTAGAATTACATTCCATTATTCTGCAGTCACCACTGTCTTCTGCATTACCCACAATTCACCTCACCTCACATCGCTCCCTGCTAACACATCACTCAGCTTGGGCTCGATTCACTTGGCAGTTCATACAAGCAGGGTTAGAAATCCGTCAGCGCTTGTGGACCAGCCCACAGATCCTTTCAGGCATCGTTCAGGTCTCCGCAAAGCTCCAGAGAGAGACCAACCGTCCTCTCGTAGGAAGAATTCTGTTAGCTCCACCCCTTCACAGGAAGTGGTGTGCCCAATGGTGGCTCCTGGCACCCTTTTAGCAGGAAATAACTCCAGCCTCAGGGGGGTGATGAAGGCTACCTCAAAAGGTTGTATAATATTTTCGGTCTCAAAGAATACCATTTATAAAAGGATTCCTTTTCGTACACAGACATTATGTTTGACACGAACCAGGGTTACTGGTTTGCCTAATGGGATAGACCCTGCAGGTTCACGGTTACAGTGTGGGCACACTAACAGCTGCCTTTCCTTATGCAATTGGGTCTGATAGTAGGAAAGCCAAAGGAGAAATAGAAATCCCAGCTGGTTCAGAGTACCTTCCTGTGAAGACACCAGCAGTCTTTTGATCAGCAGATCAGGCACAGATAGGGTGGCTGGATAGCAGCAACTCAAGGGGTCATTTACATGTTTGTATACGAACATATAGGGACGCAGTCCCTTGTGTTTACAGGGATCAGGGATGGTAATCCCTCCAATGGCAGCCATTTACTGCCTGCTCCAGCTGAGCGTACTCTCCCCTGCCCCCTGCTGTCTGTGGCGGGTTCACATGTTGTTCGGACAAAAAAATACAGGGGCTGCCAAATTGCAGGGCTTTGTTCTAATGGAACAAAGAGGAAAACGGGCCAAAAAAAACCGTATGGGCCGGAAAAAACCTGCCCAAGTTGCAGAAACAGGACTCCTGCAACCTGTCTGACTGCATAAACACACACAGTGGGGGCAAAGTCCCTCCCTCACACCGAGCCCCATTGTTCACAGGCTGATAATGGTCAAACCAGCTGACCTGTCAGAATTATGTACAGCTGGAATCCAGCAGGCATGCACCACTGCATTAGAGACCTGGAAGCCGGAGTGGAAACCTATAAAAAACACAGTGTAATGACTCTGTATTGGTTGTGCGAGGCACTGTAAGTGTACAGAGCGGAGAGAAACGGCATAAGGTTGAGGTTAGAGAGACACTGTGAGAACGTTCTTTATTGGCATGGTTGATGGGACATAGTGCAGGGGATGTAATGTTAGACTGGCGTTGTGAGAATGTTCTGCATTGGTTGATGGAACATGGTGTAGGACCTGGGTAGGACCTGGGTATGATGGTGCTGTTAGAGTACACTCACTTTTTAGACTCACAGAGAACAGATCTGCCCCATCATGAAAGCTGCCTACAGTTCCTCTTTACAGTCTCTCACTCCTTTCCAGCTGCAATCTCCCCCCCTCCCCTTATCAACCCCCAGATTCTTGCTGGATATTACAGCAACCTATCTTCTTCTACTTTCGCATAGTGAAATGTCCTGCCCTATACATCCCTCCCACCCCGCCCCCTGACTCCACACTGCACTTTGACCTCCTCTGAGCCCAGGGACTGGAGATGAGTCTGCTCCACAGTCAGACCCCCCCTCTCCTCCCAGAACAGCCTTGTCAGGACAAGGTGAGCAGAGAACAGAAGTTAATGCGCTTTGTCAGCGCTGGCAACGTGTCGAGCCAAGAGCTATTAACTCTGAAAGGGAAAGGCATTTCCTCCTTGTAAATGCCATATTAAATTATTATTTCATTTGGTAACAGGGAAAAGCCTATCGGAGCTTTATTGCTCATTTTCGAAAGTGTCCTGGGCGATTGGGGAATTGTAAATGGAGAGCAGGATATTTTATAACCGTGGGGGGTGGGGGGGGGGGGGGGGGGTGAAAGGAAGAGAGTCAGATCTCCCAGAAAACCCCTCTCACAAACGCAGACCCACTCTTGGGCCACTGCAATCACAGTCAGAGAAATCAAGGAGCCTGCTAGTCACCCAGACAAGTGAACAAGACTAATCCCTCTCCTCTCATCACAGTCTCCCTCATCAATACTTACTGCCTGTTCTATAAATCGTCCTCATCAATACCTACTGCCTGTGAAATAAATCTCCCTCATCAATACCTACTACCTGTCTTGTAAATCTCCCTCATCAACACCTACTGCCTTGTTCTATAAATCTTTTTTCATTAATCCTATAAATCTCCCACACTAAGACTTTTTTCTTGCCTATAAATCTCCCCCATCAGCACCTACTGCTTCTACTCCTATTTAAATTTCTTGCATTAATATGTTTTTACTGGTGTTAAAGGTCCTCTTAGGAAATGTTTACCCTCTTGAAGGTGGTAAAGTTAAAAAGGGTGGAGGTATTTGCATGTATTCTTTTACTGGGCAAGAGGGGGCATTTCGGTGGCACACTTCTCACAAATGCACAGACAGAACTGTGTCACAAGCACAGAAGAAGAATCTGACCATGTTGTATAGAGGAAGGCCAATTTGATCTTACATAAGACATAGCATTTATCATCCATCTTTCTCTCTCAAAGCTATCTCCTTCAATGCTAAACCCTCTCTCTTCCTTTGGCAAACACACGCCAGACTCTCCCTTTCTCTCTCTCTTTCTCACAGGTAAACCTCTCTCTTGATTTCTCTGCAGGTAAATCCTCTCTTGCTCCCTCTCCCAGATAAAAACCCTCTTTATCTCAAATCCCCACTTAATCCTTCTCTCTCCTCCCCCCTCCCTCTCTATCTCACTGGTATCTCTCTCAGAGTCAAATTTCCAATTCTCTCTCTTTCAAACCACCTCCCCCTCTCTGTCAGTAACAGGTAACCCCCATCTCTCTCTCTGTCTCTCCCGAAGGTAAGAACCCCGGCTATGGTACCAGTGCGCGGCGGCCGCACAGCCGGGGCATAGTGGACGAGTGCTGCTTCCAGAGCTGCGAGCTGCGCAGGCTGGAGATGTACTGCGCTCCTGTCAAACCCGGCAAGGCCGCCCGCTCTGTGCGGGCGCAGCCCCACACCGACGTACCAAAGACCCCCAAGGTGAGACACCTCCGTGCAAAACCCAGACAAGGCACTGATGTCTACGTCCCTAAACCAGGGCCTGTGCGATGAGGGTGCTTAGGGGTGCAGTGCACCCCGAGTTGTCTCCTTATATCCCAATGTCTACATAGTAATTATGACATTTTGTGCCTCCCTGTGGATTGCAAGTGCACCCCTCTATTTTCTCCTGGCGCCGAGCCTGCCCTAAACTGCTTTCATAAATAAATGTCAACCTGCATTAATAAATGCAGTGTGTAATGTATGGTACAGTAGTTGTCCTGGATAAAGCCCCCAGCCAGGGGAAAGGATAGTGCTGGGCTCCACGTTCTGTGAAATGACTACGTATCTTGTACATATGATATAACATAACATAGTATGATATGACTATGTACATGTATCTGACTCCTTATATGGCTTTTTGCTTGTGTTGTACTGCACCTCACTTGTATGTTGCTTTGGATAAAAGCACCTGCCAAATGAATAAATGTAATGTAAATGTAATCATGTGGGTTGTTGGGTTCTGACATGAAGTGCTGGGTTCCATTATGGGATGCTGAGTTCTCAAACACAGTGGTGGATTCTACTTGGGGGTGTATTGGGTTGTAATTTAAATTACTCCCATCCTTTGCAAATTGTTTCCACATTGAGGTGTGTCTCCTACAACTGTTGAACCTTACTCTCACCTGCGCCCCGGCACCTCTTACTAAGTCATAGGACCCAACCCTGTGACTAAGCCAACCTGGTCCATTTTCACTCTTTTTTTCCCACAGAAACACATATCTTGTAATAGTCCCCCATCCTGTAAGGTATGTTTCCCACCTGCTGGAGTGTTAAGGACACATGGTTGTTCTGCAGCATGCTGCACTTGATGTCCTGTCAGACATAAGCATGCTAGCATGCCACAAATGCCAACATAAGAATGAATGTGCTGCATGTGCTACTGTGTTAAACCCTGTCTGTGCATGTGGTAAGAAAGGTCTTACAGAGACAGCTGTTTGGCCTCTGAAAGGCTGACACAATGCATTAGTTACATACTCACTGGTTTCTGAATGCTGCGCAAAGAGGCGAAGGCTCTGCCTTTTCCTCTTCCTAAGAGGCACCCAGTGCTTTTCACAGCTCTCTTCCCATAAAGCAATCCAGGACTGGAGGAGGAGTTTCAGCCACCCAAGAGTCGTGCCTGTAGAAGACCAGTAGGACGGGCATTACAAATCTGCATTTGTACATGCTTCATTTCTGTTTCCTGTGTATTTCAAATCCCTTTTGTGCACGCAATGGCTCTGTTCCCTGCGAAGTTTAAATCCCTTCTGGTACATTTTTTGTCTGTTTCCTGTGCATTTTACATCTCCTTTTGCATATGCCGTGGATCTGTTTCCTAAGCAGCATGAAACCACCATTCCGTTATGTCACAAGGTGCTGCTTCAGGCCTCTCCTTTGAGCTTCTCCCTGCTCTGTTCCAGGAGGTGCATCAGAAGAACTCCAGTCGAGGAAACACGGGCAGCAGGAACTACCGGATGTAGAAGACGGCAATGGGAGAAGGACAGATGGACAGTTACAAATGCAAAAGGAATGCAGACGGACAGATGGACACAGGGGGTGGGGTGTGGCCATAGCCCTTCCCCCCCTCCAGTGGTGCTGCTGGCTATGAAAAAACTGAGACTGGGGTTCAATCAACATGTTAAGACAGATGGTGATTTTACACGCTGTGTCATTTTCGGTGATTTTACATACTGCATCGTGTAGGGAGGGGATTCTGGTGATTTTATATACTGCGTCATACAAATTGGGTGAAAGTAAAGGGGGCAATCTACGTCCAACCAATATGCCAAACCAGTGTCGCTGCTGAGCTGTGAGAGAGGTGTAAACGTGACTGGGCTGTAGCTCCGTGTATAAAAGCTATAGAGCTCCCCCCTTTCCCCCCAGGCTGTGGTTATCTTCCTGTTTGCCCTTGTTTCAGATGGGACAGGGTAATTTGGATCAGGAGGTGCATCCCCCCCCGTCTCTTTGAGGAAGGTTGAACCAATCAAACACAAGAGCACATCTAACTCAGGTCAGTCTACATAAAATGGCTGTGATGCAACAGTATACTACAGTGGCCTCACGAGACTGACTGAGCGAATTGTGCATTCGAGCAATCATATTGACTAGGGACATATGATACCCCTAATTTTGAATCAAATACCCACCATCTTTTGTGAAAATACCCATCGTTCCTTGTGAAAATACACATGACTCCCAGTGAAAACACTCATTATTCCTTGTGAGATTTCTCTTCATTTCTAATGAAAATGGCCATCATTCCTAGTGAAAATACTCATTATTGCCAGTGAAAATACCTATTATTTCCAGAGAAAATACCCAAAATTCCCAGTGAAAATAGTCATTATCAGTGAATAGATTCTCAGGTCAGAATGGGCCTGATTTCTAGCTAGGAGACTGTTGGGAGAAGCCAGATGGATCACAGGTATAGGGTCTTCTTACAGTACCAATTCGTTGTAGCTATGAGTGGTATAGATTTAAAAAGGAGGTGGGTAAAAACTGAAAGACAATCAGTTGACGTAAAGAGCAGTGCCATGGACCAATTGGGACAAAATTTTTATTTTCAGGTGTCACAAAGGCATTTTTCAGAAACAAATACACTAATATTGAGCCAAAAATCTTTAACGCAAAAAATATATTCAAAATTCATCATTTAATTGCTGTCTTGTGCCATGTTCTGGTGCCATGCAACAGCAATGAACAGCTCATTCCAATTATTTTCTGTTGGCTAGTCCAATGCGTTTTGCAACAAAAATTTTACTTTATGTCACTACCTGATTTGAAAGAAAGCTGCCTCATGACAGCCCATGGCTACATTGCCAGCAAAGCACTGTATTTGTAGCCAGGCATGTGGCATATTTATTGTACCTTGTAAACAGTCCTTTATTGGAGTCACAGTTCCTGCCACCATCCACACACTCTGTGGGGGAAAGGTTTTTTTGTCAGAGAGATTGGAATCCTGCATTTCATTTGAATGGCATTTTAGTTGTGGTCTGAAATCCAAGACTCTAGCCAAAAACAGACCATTCCAGACTCTAGAATGACTTGCATAAGTATATATATATCTTCAGCAGTGCTGAACTAGTGGCAGTTGATTTCTAACAGACCCCTGTATCCCCCAGGCGCTGGTTTCCTGTTCTGCACTCTAAGTTTGCTATTTCCCATGGCAAGACCAGGCTTGCTAGCTGGACGTCTGAGTCCTGGATTTGGAGCTAAAATGCATTGTCAGAACTTGAGATGATGGAAAAAAGTAAGGGAGGAAGAATATACATATATACACATGCCAGGTCTTGCTCATCTTGCCTGGGAACGTCCAACAAATTCATCAAATTAAATAACCACATGGGCATGTTCTGAAAATGGGGTCCGTCAGATAAAGGTGTATCAGTTCATTTGCTGTGGTAGTTTGTCTTGCAGAACTTGAACAATACACCATCATCAGTCACTTGCCTGTCCTTTCCAATCCATTCCAACACACCCCAGACGGCTAACTATTATAGAGTGGCTATGTGCAATGTAGCTATCTGTAAAGCTAATGGCCAGATAACGAGATGGAGCCTGCTTCTAAGCTTGGTTGTGGGGACAAACAGTCTGTCCATATTTATGGTTTTAGCCTATTGCTATGAGCCCATACATGAGCACTAACTGGGGAGCCCTAAACACCTGTTGATTGAATCTAAAGGGGCAATGAAGTGAGTTGATAAAAAAAAGTGTAAACAGCATTTATGTGTGTTAACACAGGTTACAACCCTGGTAAAAATATTACTGCAACTACACAGGAAATGGGTAAGAACATTATTTGTCTGCTAGGCAGTTCTGGAGGGCAGCAAGGATTTCTGTCTCCAATAGATTTCAGAAGGCCGGACCTGAAGACAGATATCTGTGTCTAACTGCGGTTATGATGGTAACTAGATCCTTATGCAGAGGAGAGAGAGGTTATTGAAACAGCCACCAGAGACAGATGGTTAATGATTGATTCCGCTTGGCCCGGCTTCTTCTATTCTGTTAGCATAGGGAGGAACCTTTGCTTTTTGGACGACACAATTTTTCAGCTGAAAGAAAGACACATGTAAAGAAGCTGCGTGCAACAGCATCTGAACTGAAGTGCTCTCTCTCTCTCTCTCTCTCTCTCACACACACACACACACACACACACACACACACACACTGAACACAAGCGCATGCTCACACATGGAAGCATGCCCACAAACATTTCACAAAACAGCAGTACAAAACATGACTTTGATTGAAGCCTGTATGTTGCTGCCAAAATCCTGTTCTGAGAATCACAGTAATTACTTCAGTCCCCAGGGTTTCGAAGCATTGTGGCAGTTTGCTCAACCTACCAGACTGATAGGTGTGTGTTCTTGCAGTGACCCGGGAACATGCTATCCCACCCCACACCGCATCAAATCACTTCACTATTCCTTACCACTACATCACGTTACATCATATTGCACCCCTTTATGTCACGTTGCAATACTAAATATTACATCACAATACTTCATTATGACATCACATCACATTGCATTATACATCATTGCCCACACTGCACCTCTGTATAATCCACCAGTACTCCCACATAACTTATTATATGCATCGTTCTACTGTCATTATACATGACGGTATCATATAACAAAAGTAATGAGAAATGTTATCCACTGTATAACGGTGCTATTTTGTAGCGTTTTATTTGCAAGGGTTGGCTAAAGCAGAGAGAGAAAGAGAAGGCGGAGCTGGCGGGCGGAGCTCTTCCCTTTTGCACAGCCGAGTGGCCGCAATTATTATAGTTTTTTTTTTTCTTTTTATTTGTAAGCTATTTCAATCAGTTAGTCGTGAAAGTGAGCAAAATGTATGTGTCAAACCTGTGAATGCATGGAAAACATATCTGATGTGATCCCAAGATGGCTAATTGCTATTTTTTTCTACTGTTTGTAAATTATTATTATTGTTATTATCAACGTTGTTATTATTACTCAGTTTTGATCGATCCCTATGCCAAATAACTTGACGAGAAGGACTGTGAACTGTTTATCCTCCACGCTTATGTAGGTGTCCAAAGTCATAGCGCACTTCTGTCTCTTATTCAGCACATGTACTGCATGAGTCCTAAATTCCAGGCACCGATGCACGCGAGTCCATCATGTAACACGCACAACCCGCCGTGCGCTGGTGCACCGCGCTGCCACCAGAGGCAAGGCCGCCTGGACTCCGCTCGTTGGTCCCCCTTGGAAGCGGCAGGACAATAAAGACATGCATTCCTCAGTTTCTTCTCTGGGCGTTGCTTCGCTTGGTCAACGGTCCCCTACAGCTGGACCACAGGCCACGTCTGACCCATGCAGGAGCTCCTTACCACGCAGCTAATGACATACAATAACGCATATTCTACCCTCCCTTTGTTACTGACCACATCCGTAACTCTGTTGGATTGATTGCTGCACTATGTGACTACACACGTGACTTTGTAAGTTGATGGTCACTTCCAATATCATGGCAAAATGCTTAGTGTCACTCACATGCGATGCAAAGACACATGTCACGGTGGAAAAATGTGAGCTGTGCTGAAAGTGAATGGCTGCATTCATACGCGTAGAGAGGGACGCGCGAAAAGACAAAGCAGGTGTGGGACACGTGCTTGAATGTGTCACAGATGTGCCACTTCTAAAACACCACAACAGTTTCCCCACAAAATAACCACCGAGAAACAGTGGCAACTGTATGGAATGCTGAGAAAACATACTGAGATGTGCCTGATCAGATTGTTGGCTGTCCTACACAAAGCTGAGGACGCAAAGCAAAAGCAGTCATTTTCACAAACAACAACAAAAAAAAACACATTACTATTGAAACTTTTGAGAGGAGTCGGAAGCAGAACATAGCGGCTGAACTAATTAGGAGTTATCACACTATTCCCTTGATTGTTCCAGAGAATATCAAAAGAAAGGCAGTATATTTAGATATCAATTTATAAAATTTGATTCAGACACAAACCAGCAAAAAAAAAAACAGTTACTGATTTTATGGATACACAAATATGAGAAGCCTGACTCTATCTGAAGAAAACCAATTTAAATAGAATTTCCAACAGTTATTCAGAAAGCTATCCAACAGCGGACTGTGTTGACTGATTGAAATTCAATTATTAGTTAAACTGTATTATATTTCTCTAAAAAGAACTTTCAGTGCTGACAGATGACAATTCCTACTGAATAAACCAGTTGTCAATACGCCTTATGGGTCTCGGAGATGATTTCAGGTCAAACCTGTTGCTTGTTTGTCACAGGGGTTGAAAGTTACCACCCTGACTGCTGATCATGACTATGTTCTCATATGTTACATATATACTTCCCATGATCCTTCTAATCAGAATTAACGCTATGCATCATAGAATGTTACATGAGTCAATGGCTCCCCAAGCCAGAGAAATGACTGAAGGGAAGAGATGGCAAGTCTGATGCACACAGTGGCTTGATTTGTGGATACCACGGAGACAGTGTTTAGATGTAAGCCAGCCACTAAGCATTCTTAAGTTGGTCTTTCTTTCTGTCTGAAATCTGAACAACCAGTTATTTCCCTATGCCCCATAAGGAACACGTCAGCATAGGTTTTATTTGTCACATTTTAAATTGATGTGTTGTCATTACACTGTGTGCTGTGTCAAATGGAAAATAATTGCTAGACCTGGACATTGAACCCAGATGAGCTTGTGTTAGCCACCCAAAAGAGAGAAATCGAAGGACAGCCAGAGAGAGGAAGGAACAGGAGAGACAGCAGACAGAGATTATGTGGGGGTGGGGGGGGGGGGCAAGAGATCACAGACAGGAAGGAAAGCTTAAGTACCCAAAGAATGGTCATTAATAAATCAATGCAGCAACTAACACCAGAGAGGAAAGAACCTGAGGACACTGTCAGCATTCTCTCAGCTTTTTATCATTCCAGTCACTACTCCCCTCCTTTCCACTGCTCTGCTCCACCATCAGGCTATATATATTTCATTCACAAGCACCAAATAAGCTGTGGCAATTACTGTAACCATATAGGACAATTCTGCATCCACCCACTTCCCATTTCACCTCCCAAGGTCAGCAGGAGGGACACGGACGCCCGCTCAGTTCAGCTTCTGCTCCTTACACTCGCGCTGACTCTGTGACACAGCCGATGTCTGTGCGCCTGCACTGCGATGGAGGTGACAAAAGCACACTCACGTTGCAATGAAGCTGAAACAAGCGCGGTGGTGGCAAGCACTCGTTTGGGTTATGATGCAGCTGATGTGCGCATGTTTCCATTATGACGGTGCCGACGAGGGTTAAAGTAGCCTGCGATTCAGGCCTCGGAGCTCTGACCCGGTGGCGGTTTAGTCACTGGCACTGAATGATGAGTAGATTTTTCCTGAAAGATGTGCCCTGCCACCAAGGTAAACAGAGCAGTGTTTGGGTCCACCGGGGGCAGCGGGAGCGGGGAGTTCATGGAGGGGAGAATGGCACGTTCAGTTCCTGACAGGCTAACACGGGTGACGGGGTGAAGCCGTCACCTGCAGTCAGCGTCTCTGAACGAAAACATACAGCGTGGCCGCCAGGCCGGTTTCAAAGACAACACCGACTCCTCTCCTCAAAGTCGGCAGGTATTGCGGACTCGAAGAGTAGACCTGAGAATTGGGGGAAAGGGTTGGGGTCAGCTTTCTTGCTCTAGTCCTTTCTCCTCCTTTGTGAAACAGTATGGGGCCAGTTACTAGACCCAGTTAGTCTCTGTGACCATGTGGGTTTGTCAATTCTGACAAACTGCTAAAGACATGATCCTAAGTCACTGAATCACTTACAGCACAAAGACATTCCCTGCACAACAGAAAATGCACAGACAAAACATGACACTATGAATACCTCAGTAAGTCCCAGAGCACATCTTTATACATCTACTGTAGTCACTCTCTTAAGATAAGCCACGTTACAGAAACTATTACTAGATATCTGTGAGAGACATCTGTGAGAGAAATTGCGTTATCTCACTGACCATCATCACAAACTGAGTCATCACAAATGTGTCACTCACAGATGTCACAGATGGCACAGGTCTATGCTGCTTAATTTTTTAAACAGTTTACAAGAGATGGCTTTCAGGGACATTGGAGGCCTGAATTTAGACACTTGGTACCATCGTAGACTTGTACATGGAGGGAGAGAGAGAGGGGAGTCTGAAAATCAAGCCTTCTTTGCAGAGGTGCGCCGAGAGAGATTCTGGGAGAGAGCAGTTTCCACTCTCCTTCCTTCGGGTCGCGTGGAGGAATTCTGTAGCGTTCTGAGCTCGGTTCACCCGAGGACACGGTTCCTGGACCCGGCTCGGAAACGGATGCTCTGGGCTTCGCTGCTTACGTGCGCGGTTGTCTTTAAAATGACCTTGCGGTCGACTTTAGCGCTCTCCAGTTTCGCAACTTTTTCCCTGGGTTGTTTTAGAGGGGAGGGGAAGCTGGCAGACCCTTGTTTTCCTTGCTAATGAACACTGGGGATCGGTTACTCCAACTGGCTGGCAAACGCATGACCCAGGATTTATGCGTCCTTCACAGATCCGCATAAGACTCTGACACAAGTGTCCTTCACAGATCCTCATCAGACCTTCACATGTTAGACATGGTGCAATTCTCTGGGCCTCATAAGACAGTCCAGGGGAACTGCAGTGGAGGGAATGCTCGTAAAGCTAATTCTACAGTGAACACGAAACATTTGCAGGCATGGAGGGAGACTCCTATGTGTGTTGCTAGACTTGGTGGAAGCCTCCTGTTCTTCTGCTTAGATCTGTCCCCACAGAGACCTCTACGGAGACTGTGGATGAAACACAGTAGACAGCTTCCATGAAGGAAGATTCCTCGTCCTTAATTCACTCTGCCAAAGCTACAGATAACGGTTTCCCCATGCTTTAATAAGTATCCTCCCTGCATGTTTCTTATCTGTAGTTTCATTTGTCAGAACTGTCTGAACAGAAGAGGATGCAGGTGGAGAGTCCAGACTGACCTCCAGACAAAGTAGGGTCAACGTGTCTGTTCCCACATCCTTCACTCTCCCTTTCCTTCCCTCCTTCCCTCTCTTCTCTTCCCTCCGCTGTTCCCCATCTCTCTCTCTGTGCTTCTCTTCTCTCTCTCTCCATCCCTCCTGATCCCTCTTTCTACTCCTCTCTTTTCCCCCATCCACCTCCCTCCCTCCCTCTTGCTCGATCCCTCTCCACTCTCCCTGCCCCCTCCCTCCTTTTTTCGCTCGCCCTCCCCCCTCCCTCTCTTTCTCCTGTAGTGGAAATTCACTGGGAGCTGATTGTGACAGGAGAATTCTGGCACAGCTGTGGGCCTTAAGAGCCCATGATGTCAGCGTGATATTTTCCTTGGAGAGTCTCTCATCAGCTGCATTGTTCCTGGAAACTGTGGTCTGTTCTCCAGGCAACAAAGGAGCCTACCCCATCCCAGCCCCCGCCCCAAGAGTTAAACCAATCAGATAAAGACAGGCTTGAGATGCACCACACCCCTGGGAGCTGTCTCTTATGGATGGAGTTTAACTGCCCCACACATGTCTCCCACAGACAGTTAAACTGCCTCACACCGGTCTCTCACAGAGTTTAACTGCCCCCAAAATGATCTCTCACAGAGTTAAACTGCCCCAAACGTCTCTCACAGGCAGAGTTTAACTCCCCCCAACTGGTTTCTCATAGACTTGAACTCCACCACACCCATCTTTCATGGAGTTAAAACTGACCCACCCAAGTCTCTAACAGACAGTTAAACTCTCCCATGCTTGTCTCTCACAAATTTCCCTACATGAGTCTCTAATAGACAGAATTAAACTGCCTCACACCGGTCTGTCACAGTCAGAGTTAAACTGCCGCAGGGCTGCTTCTCGCAGACAGAGTTACTGTAAGCTGTGCTCTGGCTTCCAATACTGACATATATTTAACAGAACAGTGTCTCTAGGGCCATCTCCATTTCAAATGCATTGACTAGGAAATGTACAAAAAACATTTCAGCCTCTATTGGTTATACAGTAATCTGGGGCATGTCCCCTCTGCTGGACCACACAGTCAAAGGGCCATCTCTGCAGTCTGTGTTAGCGGGTGATGACCATAACACAGAAGGACAACAGAAAGAGGGGGATATAGCCGACTGACCTAAGGTCAGTGCTGCCTAGAGCAAGATCTGTTCTGAAGACAGAGCAGTGCTGTATGGACAACAGTCAGAACTGCTGACAGTTTCCAGAGAAAAGGGTCACAGCCGCAGGTAAAGGAGTCAGTAATGCAGAAGGTAGAGTAAGTGCTTGAGAGCAAGGAGTCAGTACCAGAGAGAAGTGTCAGTACTGCAAAGAACATGGATGGCCTTGCAGAGCGAGGGATCAGGAGAGCTGCTGAAGTTTTCATTTAGAAATACAAAATCTCACAGCTGAACGGCCGGCAGCCAAAGGAAACGATCTGAGGAGCAGCTAACACGCTAACGTTCACATCTCTTCCCCACCTCAAAGAGGATCCTGCAAACACAATCTGCACACACACCCAAATGGCATCCGGCTCTTTGAGATTATCTTACCCTCTTCTTCTGTGTTAATGTTCTCTGTTTGAGAGTTTATGGTAATGTTTTCTTAGAAATGTATTTCAGAGAACAGCGGGAAACCACAAGATAAAGAAACTCACTCTTTGAAAATGGAAATGCTGGAGTTAAGGGAGGACAGTATCTGTGCAAGAGTTTACTGTAAAACATCAATACACTGGGGTTAAGGGAGGACAGTGTCTGTGTAAAAGTTTACTGTGAAAGATAAAAACACTGGAATTAAGGAAGGACAGTGTCTGTGTAAAAGTTTACTGTAAAAGATAAAAACATTGGAGTTAAGGGGGGGCAGTATCTGTGTCAAAGTCTAGCGTAAAAGATACACTGGAATTAAGGAAGGACAGTATCTGTGTAAGATTTTACTGTGAGAAATAAAAACACTGGAGTTAATCGAGGACAGCACCTGTGTAAAGGTGAAAGATAAAAATCGCTGCAGTTGAAACACTGGAGTGAAGGGAGGTATCTGTGAAAGATGGAATACGGCGGTTACAGGAGGACAGCGCTCACTGTGAAAGACTTTCCTTTGGAATGAAGGCAGGACAGAAAGGCTGGGAAGTGCTGAGGTTCTGCTGAGGTGCTAAGGATCTGAGCACAAGTGCAGATGCAGAGAGAGAGAGAGAGAGAGAGAGAGAGAGAGAGAGACAGTGGACATAGGGAGGGTGTGTCACACAGAGCTGACAAAAGCAGACACTTAAATGACAGAACAAAAGAGTGAAATGTCTACAGGCAGACTGGATGAGAAAGATGTTTCTGCAGGTGTCCTGCACTGTGGGGAGACATCAGGAGAGAGGGATGAAGGGGGATAAGGTAACAGAAGGGAAAGCCAGAAATATGGAAAGAGAGAGGACTGAGTGAGAAAAGTGAGGTGGGAGAAAGACAGAAGCTTAGATATTGAGGGAGGGAAAGAGGGAGCAGAGAGAGATAAGGAAAGACAGAAGAGGGTAAGATGAGGGAACGGGAAAAGAGCACAGAACGAGAGAGCGAAAGAGAGGAGTGAGAAAGAGAGAGAGAGGGAAGAGAGAGGTTAGAATAACAGTGCTTGGGGCTCAGAGCACAGTGGTGCTGGTGCTGGAGCTCAGGTCTCCCTGAGGCACAGTTGAGTCCTTCAGTAGAGTCAATCTCCCTCCAAAACAAACACTCGCAAAATAAAGGGCCCGCTCTCCAAGCAAAACCACTACAGCTGAGCTCTGTGACCATTATTCCTGGCCCGGTCCCCACTGCCCGCACTGCTGCTGCCGTGATGTTCATGAGAACACAGGAGGATCTTGGGAGAGTCATGTCAATGGGGCCCTTAAGTAAATACTTTTCCTAAATGAAGTGCCTCCACATTTACCTCCCTAATTAACGACCATTGTTAAAGCAAATGAGATGCTCAGGGGGTGAGAGGTGCAAGCAAGGCTCGGCTGAGGTATGGTTTCAATAAATATTACACTGGACCACGAGCAACAAAGCATTCTCTGTCAGGGTAAACTTTTTGGGTACTTAGAGGTTTGTTTGCTCACACCTGCCCACACCTGGACCCTTTTGTACCTCCCAACTACATGCAGCAGTACCATAGTACCTTCACACACCTGTATTCTCACATCTGCATGCCCTTGTACCCTCACATCTGTAGAAACACCTGTTTCCTTTTGCCTGCACGCACCAGTATCCTCACACCTGCCTGCCCCCGCATGTTCCGTGTTAACTGCAACTCAAGTATATTCCCACAGAGAGCAGATGGGTTTGCTTCTATGTCAGAACAATAAGATGATGGTATTATGGAGGATGTTGGATGGAACAGCAATTTCACCCATCTCCACTCCACCTGTTTCCCATTGCAGATGTTCCTGCCTCTCTGACTCTCTGCTCCCATCCCCCTCATACCCCACTGGACACAGCTTTCCAGGTCCCCAGGGCCCTCACGGAGACGCAAAAGTAGTTCTGTGGGGGCAACCGTCTCTGGCTACATCCATCTCCACAGTAGCGTCCCATGGGAAAAAAAGGGGGCAGGAAGGAATGAGTGACAATACTTCCAGGGGAAAAAGAAGAAGAAGCCCGGTCTGTACGGAAACTGTTGCCGTCTGAACACCTCCGTTTTCAGAAGCAGCAGATGCTACCTGAATGCGCTGAACATACATATTGCAACCTGACTGAACAGTGTGGCTCCCAGTGAGTGATAGGGGGTGGGGATAGAGAGAGAGAGAGGGAGAGAGAGAGAACAAGAGCAAGAGCAAGAGTTATTTACCATGTACTACAGGGGCAGCCAGGTTTTGCAGTGTGGATAATCAATTAAGCGTTGATGTAAAGGATCGGTCCCTGTGCTGGGACCAGGCCAGGTTCAAGACCCAGGCCATGGGGGCGGGGTGCTGCGGTTGGATTTCTGGGCACCTGCCTGAATGAGTGACGTCACAGGAAGCAGACAGCCTCTCCCGAGACCGGAGAATGTTGGAGGAGCTCTGACAGGAGTGAAAAGCTTGGAGCTTGTTTCGTACCCGAGCGTGCTCCCTCCGGACAAGTATATGTTTGCATGAGGTGGTCTTGGCTTCACTGAGAGTACACTGCAGCAAAATTTGCCAGTTTGGATGAGAGCAGATCGCATCAGTGATAGCCACGCCTCCATTTCCGTGCCACCTGTGGCATACACAGACACACGCACACACAGACACACACACAAAGTTGACTCAGGAAAGAGCATGGGCTCTGTGATGTGCAATTCTGTAATAGTGTGGGAATAATGTACGCTCCTCCACAGTGAAACCTGAGGCTAAAGAGAACACAGCCCCACGTTACTCCCTCTCACAGCCTTTCAAATGAGGTCCCCCAGGGCTCTGTGCTCGGCCCCCTCCTATTCTCCATGCTCACATGACCTCCTGGTTCTGTCACTTCTTCCCATGGTTTGTCCTGTTACTCTTATGTTGATGACAGTCAACCTCCACCCCCCAGCACATACAAACACAGGTCTCACCATGCATCCTGCTCTGTCTCTCTGACATCTCATTCTGGATGTAAAACCATCATCTGATGCTTATTTGGCCAAGATCAAACTGCTCTACATTCCAGCCAAGACCTCTCCATCATCCTAGACCAGGGATGTCCAAACCTCTCCTGGAGGGCCGCTTGTCCTGCATGTTTTAGATCTCTCCCTGCTCCAACACAGCTGATTCAAATGATCAGTTTGTTATTCAGCAGCTTCAGGAGTTCATAACGAGTTGATCATTTGAATCAGCTGTGTTGGAGCAGGGAGAGATCTAAAACATGCAGGACAAGCGGCCCTCCAGGAGAGGTTTGGACACCCCTGCCCTAGACAGCACTACAAAGTCTGTCTTCCAGATCACTTAGGGACTTGCAGTGGTACTGGACAACAAGCTGAGCTTTGTGGGTAGCACAGGATCGGTGAAGTGACGTTTAGTGCACAGTGTGGATTGAGCTCTCTGAGCATTTCCTGCAGACACTGATCAGTCTGTATTTACTAGAGATGCTACTCATTCAGCATTTACTGGCATTGAGCTTGTCCCCTGTTTACTGTAGATACAGATCAGTCAGTATTTACTGTTGGTGCAGATTGCACCATATATACTGTGCATTCAGTTTGTTCAGTGTTTAATGTAGATACAGATCAGTCAGTATTTACAATAGGAGCAGATTGTGCCGTTGTTGAAGTGCCGTTGTGGAAGTGTTTACCAGAGATATGCTGTAGATAAGGCAGTATTTGCTGCAAATTCAGCTTAGACTCTTTAGGGGTGGTCTGATGAGGAAGGGGCTTCTGAAATTGGGGAAACTTGTTGGCGGGATGCTAGACAGACAGAAATGGCGGAGTTCCCAGCTCTTCCGCCCCACAGCAGCTGGACTCCGGCGCCTGTGGTGAGAGCGCTCGGGGGCCAGTTACATTGGGGAGGACGCGGGTCCCTTCAGGCCAAGTTCAGCAGGTTCAGTCCGACACACCGCCCCCTGGAGGCATCCCGGAGGAGCGCGCAGGTCAGCAGGTGAGGTTCAGCGAGTGCAGTCGGGCGAGTGTTTGCTCCTGAGGCCGCGCCCAATCAGAGCGCAGCTCACCCGCTGTTAATGGTTTGGCCATGGTTTGGTGGGTCGGGGGAATTTGCTGGGTGTTTGTCTGACTGGGATGGCGAGCGGCGGGGGCAGAGGTCTCTACTCTCAGGAAGCACGGCTGTGTGCTTTCCCCGTAGAGTCCGGTCACTGCACTCGCCGCGCAATGTCTGTTGACACAGGCCACTCGGGGCCAGCGTGTGAGCAAAACCTGTTCCACCTGGGAGCACAGGGAGCCCTGTGCAATCCTATGGAGGAGTTTGACTAAAAGCTGCCTCCAGGTCAGGGGGCTGGACCCCCTCAAGACAAACACGACGTGCGCTTTCTCTCACAGAAACCGTCAAGAGTTAATCCCACTGCCAGACTACACCCGTTTTCACAGAATTTGTTTCACAGAGCATGAAGACGTCTCATTTTTTTAGGGTGGGAAAACTTTGCTGTTTAAGACTTTGTGCTGTTTCCTCCAGGTTATTTTTAGCTGGTATTAATCCGTTTAATCCTTTGTTCTCTCAGCTGTCAGCAGTGGGCCCAACTCACGTCATCATCCTTCTGCCGAACCGGCCCTGTCTGTGGAGTCTATTTTTAGCCAGCACCAGTATGTCCTCTCGCCGTGGCTAATTGAGCCCCCGCTTCGTTTTCATTTTTGCTTTGACTACGATGTTCTTTCTGACAGCTTGGATTTTTTTCTTCAAAGGCTCAGACCAGTTTGTTTGGATTCCAGACTTTTCCATCTGAAAACTTTTGCTCTAGAGCAGCTCTAAACTGATCTGGTACCACAACATCAAAGTGAGCAGTCACACCAACCTCAGAGTTACTGAGTGACAGGCCTCAACACACCTGTACACACTCATCTTTTTACAGATGACATCCCATACACACCTTCACCTGTACACAATCTCCTTTTACACACTGTAACCTGTACACACACTTGTCCTTTTACACGTTAGCCTGTACACACTCATCTGTAGATAGTCTCCCTTTACACAGTGTAACCTGTACACAAGCTCACCTGTACAAAATCTCCCTTTACACACTGTAAACTGTATACACACTCACCTGTACCTACTCTCCCTTCACATACTGAAACCTGTACACACTCCCCCTTTTACACACTCTAATCTGTACACGCACTCACCTGTACACACCTTCTTTACACACACTCTTTGCGGTATTTACCCCCTCTTGTATGTATACTCTTACTGTACGCTGAACACACTGTCTGCAGTCTGTGTGATGCAGAACAAGACTGCCTCCTTCCTGCTGCCCTTTCTTGTCATTTTTGATGGGACTTTTCCATGCTGTTCTCTGCCCTCCTTCCCCAACTAAGACACGCATACTCATCCCCTGCCACAATCTCACCCAGGTTCATCTGCCTATCTTTCTGCTTCCATGTCATCTTCATAAACAGTCTGTTTTAAAGATTCTGTGTGTGTTTCCACAATCCAGGCAAGGAGCTAGCACAGACCGTGCTGGGGACACGCTGACAGAGAGAATACTGGGACGGTGAAACTGAAAGAGCGAAATCCACACACTTACACCGGTACTCTATCACTAAGAAGCTGGAGAGATGGAGGACATGGCAGGCAAAGTTAACAAGGTGCACACTGGCCTCTTAACTCATAATGAAGAGGAATGAGGCAAGTCACATGCTCTCCTGCACTCCCACTTACATTAATTTGGAAGGAAAAGAAACCAGCATTTCAGCCCGGTCAGTGCCTTCGTCAGGACATCCTCAGGGTATCCTCATTAAGGCGTCACTTGTGCCGGAAGGGTGGGGCCTTTTTCTAGATGAATGCAAATTAGAGTGTAAAAAAGGGTGTGATTTTCCTAATTCCCACTTTATTATTAGATGTGTTGAGACCCTGCCACCAGAAGACAGACCCTTTCTTTGTTTGATTGAGGAAGGCTGACCAAACCATACTCGCCACAGAATAACTAAATGTCAGATCTTTACGCACACACGTAAAGACAACATCTTTTGAGCTTCAGAGTGGGCAAGTTTTTTTCAGGAGCGTGAATCATCAAATACTCTCCCTGATCAATACTGTTTCTTGAGGCCAGTGTGATAACCGAAAAGCGCCATCTGGTGGCAGGCACAAGCCCACAAAGAAATTGTAACTGAATTTACACATGTCTGCTCTAATTACCTATAGCTTAATTCTTCAAAAAGTCTTACTAAGTGCCAGGGGTCTTCTGTGTAGTGGGAATATTGCCAGTGGTATGGGGATAGGGTTATTTACTGTGGTGTTAGAGTTAGAGATATTTAGTGTGGTATAGGGAGTGGGGTTATTCACTGAAGAATAGGAGGCACTATATTTTCAGTATAGTATAGGGTGTTGGGTAGGGAGTAAGATTATTTACTGTTGTATGAGGATTGTGCTGCTTAATGCTGTATATCCTGAACTATAGGGTATATGGAAGAAAATCTCATAAACAGCTGGAGAATAACAGAGGCTTCAAACCAGAAGTATTCAGGAGTTAAGACCTGCACTTAACTCTGTGAAACACAACAGCTCCATGCACACTGACGCAACACCCCCGTACTGCTGTACAGCTGTCACTCTGGCAAACAAATGTGGAACCACAGATCAGAACATCACCACAGGCCAGAGCAAAATCACAGACCAGAAAATAATCACTGACCACCAGAGAGTCACAGACTTGATTAGAACCCCAGGCCAGACTAGACTGGACTAGAATCAGAGTCCAAACTTTGGCATGTCTTTATGAAATTTTACAATATCCATGTCCTTGACCGAGGAGAGAGCTGCATTTCAGTGGAGGATGGGGAGCATTTGGAATCTGCAGAAATATGTTAAATGCATTTCTTTATGAGCCCATCATGGTTATCTTGGTCTTTTAGTCACATAAACACAAATGGGTGTCTGCACCCTTGACTTGAAGGAGGGGAAGGAGGGGGCTTCAGAGGGGCTTGTGTATTGAAATAAACAGTGCATGAGAGATAGAGAAGCAGCAAAGAGATGACTTTGTGTAATAGGAAGCCCCCCTGCCAGGCCTCTTTGAGCTAACACACTCCAAGGCCCTGTTGTTTTCAGCACGGCTCTGCTGATCCTTAATGTTGGCTCCGCCTCGGGCCAACAGAGGAAACACGATATTTAAATAATTCATAATTAGCTTCTTCCATTTGCTTAATAACACGTAAAGACAAATTGTTTCCAAGAATTCACTAAATGGAAATATCTGGTTTGGAAAGGTTCAGTGGAACATGGTTTTTATTGTAGCAGCCAAAATCTCCGTTCTTGCTTCTCTTTCACTGTTTCTCTCTCTGTTTCACACACACAAACACACACACACACACACATATGCAGAAATCTCCACACTCACTCCAGAAAACATATCAATGTTCTCATCCCATACTCCTAGCAGATAAGGCGTAACCTCCCGACATGGAGGCATCAAGACCATAATTCTTCACCTACGTGGTTCCTGACAGAGAAGTATCTGAACTTTTGATAATTTGAATATTTCATGAGTTTCACTTATGTTGCCACCTTCAGCACTGAGCGTAGAGACAACCTTACTTTGCTGTGATCCAGTTTATGATTATTTTTGTCTATGAAATGTATAAAAATGCAGGCAATCAACTGTTTTACAGTGCAAAATTCCAGTTCACAGCCTATGAATGAAAAGGAGAGCTGAAAGGGGAGTGAGTAAACCTAGAATTTACTTGGTACATTGAATGGGATAGGATGTGCATATATGCACATATGCATATACACAAATATACCAATATAGCCTGTTATCAGATATTACTGGCCCAACATGTTTATATAATTTTCAATATCAAAATACACAAAACACACAGATGCATTACTCGCAGAGTTGGCAGTACTATACTGGCTGCTACTGTTCTGGCCCTGTACCAGGTTGAGGAAATTAAACCTAACTAAGCAGTCATTTGTTCAGGCTGCATGGCGGCTTTGACTGGCCCGAAAGCATTCTTCCTCTTGTTACCCTGATTTGATTTTAGAAAATCTATCAGATTTGAAATAAATTACAATCTTGGGAAATGAAGTTTGGTTCCTTTGGGTTTCAGCTCAAAGAGTTGAAAGGGACCAGAGCTGTTGATAATCTTGTAAAAGAAGCTCTAGGACTAAACGAAATTGACATCCCTCTTAGCAGAAATGAGACATAGGCGCTGATCCAGGGAGAAATGTGACAAAACAATGGAATCAATGCGACTGGGGGGGATTAAGGGGTCTGTGTTTTTACTGGATGACGGTGTGGGATGAGATTACACATGTGCAGTACTAAACCACCACCAAACTCTCAGTAAAACGTTGAATTGATTATGAGATAAAATTCTTGTCACGAAAACAGTGTAATGTGCTCATCCACTGCAATGCATTCGATACTGTTAAACTTTTAGGGCAAGTGTTAAAACTTTGTGAGGAACAGCACCAACATTGTAGACCTAAAAATTCTGTCATATTCACAGCGATACCGAGTCATTTATAAGAGCGTATCAGAGCCTGTGTACTCTACAATATGGGGCTAGGCTAGGATTTCCAATAACATACATACGTTTATTTGATATTATTTTCCAGTCCTTACTCCAGCACAATAGGTGGCGATATGCTCCTTTATCTTTTTAACAAGACCCATCAATTTCAACGAAGAAGATGAACATTTCCGGGTCATTTACACTGGTGAAATAATTGCTTTTGATGTCGAAGTTCAAAACCAGTGGGGTTCCCTCAGAAAATCAGTCACTAAGATACCGTTCGTTCACGGCTAACAAGCTCGCAGCTAATCTTAGAAATGGATGAGGACGGACTGCCCATAGTCGGATCGGGTGTGGACCTTACAAAGGTGAGGATTAGCTAGCTAGCTATTAAATTATGATATAATTTATGATAAATTCAAGACGTAGCTTGCTAACTATGCCAGCTTTAGTTGGCTTATGACTGTGTGTGTGTCTTATGGTATTTCTGTAGGTTCCGGCTATCCAGCAGAAAAGAATTGTTGCGTTCCTTAATCAATTTATAGTGCACACGGTCCGTTTCCTCAACCGGTTTTCCACCGTTTGTGAAGAGGTAACGCTCCCCTTGGTCATAGTATGATTTTGTTGACATATTCTGTGTGCATATTGTCTCTTAGTGTATAGTATATATGATTTTTCAGTCAGACCGCAATATTGCCTCTGTGTCTCACAGAAGTTGGCCAACGTCACTCTTCGGATTCAGCAAATTGAAACCACTCTCAGCATTCTGGAAGCGAAGGTATTTCGTTTTACATGTGAAACGTCAGTCAAATCAGACAACTTACCTCACTGTGAGTTGTGTCTGTCCCCCGTTTACTCTGAGGGGGTATTTGTACCGTATATTCATTGAGATGGGTATCATTATGATGGCATGGCGTGTAGTTTTATGTTAAGTGCTTGGTCCTCCCCAGCTGTCCTCTATTCCTGGTCTGGAGGATGTGAGGGTCGAGGGGGCGTGTCAGAGGCAGCCTGCTGCAGACTCCAACGGTCCAGTGCTGATGTCCAGCCAATCAGAGCCCCCCACTGCTCCATCTCCCCCTGAGGTACTGTGCTACACATGGCATACACTCCCAGCACCTACACATGCATATATACACTCATACACGAGCATACCCAGTTGTGCATTTACACATACACACACTAACACAGTCATATACATGCTCATGCACTTCCACATGCACACACAAATACTCATATAAAAGCATGCTCACTCACACTGGCACTGCACATACACTCATCTACACACACAGGCCCTTTCACACAGATACATGTTCACACACACACATACACACATCCACACACCTATCTATATGCTGACATTCCTGTAGCACAGTCATACACATGTCATAAGGGCTTCCACTCAGCTGTAGCTGTTTGGCTGGAGTCTATGGCTGCTATATATAGAAGCTCACTAAGGGCATAACATGTAGTTATGAATGTAACGTAATTTGTGATGCTTCCACTCTGTTCGAAACACTCAGGAGACTGGGGACCCACAGAGGACAGATGCAGTCAGAGAGAACGTTATGACTGTGGCCAAAGACCCGCGTTACGCCCGATATCTGAAAATGGTGCAAGTGGTGAGTCAAAGGTCAAAGTACAGAGTTCCAAGCTCTTTTGGGGAAATGGTTCCCAGTAACAGTACTGATATAGCAATTACAGAACTAGGATTGCACGTTCGATTCCCAAGTCAGGAACTGGTGTTGTACCCTTGAAGAAAGTACTTAAGCTGCATTATTTTTAATAAAATGTATTTTAATAGAGTATTGTCAAATGAATATGTGAAAAGAAATGTAAGCTATGCAAGTCAACCTGGATAAGAGCATCTACTAAACTAATAAATAATATAAATAGTGAACCCCTTGTGTGTTTGTTTTTGTGTCTGGAAGTCTTCAGCAAATGCGAAGGTTAACTTCACTGAGAGAGAGACTTCACTTCTTGGAGAGACTCAGACATGCATTTGTAATGCACTGTAAATATGAACATGGAGAGAGTCGCAGTTACTGCTCCTGTCCTGTCTTTCAGGGCGTTCCAGTGATGGCCATAAAAAACAAGATGATCCAAGAGGGCCTGGATCCCGGTCTGTTGGAGTGAGTTTGCTTACTTCATACATTCTGTTCCATATGGCTACCTGTGTCACTTTAGTCTCCCTTCCTGCGTCACCTCTCTCAGACAAAAACTCTAGCCATGACTCTAGCCTCTTCAGGGAGGGTTAACTGACAGATCTCAGTTTGAATGACTGACGCGACGTGTCTGCCCCTCTCCAGCACCCCTGACGCACCTGTGCCAGATGGTGGGAGCATCGCAGAGGAGGCGGGTGACGACGGCTCCAGCAGCGAATCGTCTTTCAGCGACTGACCCCCTCCTCTCTTGAGTGAGTGACGGACAGGAAAGGAAGTTCCACCTCTGGTGGTGGCATGGAGGTCAGGACTGGGTCAACTTAAAGAACCTCAAAAGCTCAGAGGATGAGGCGTATCTCTCAGTGCGAAGATGTCTAAATACCTCGAAAGGGCGGACACATGTACACTTGTGCTTGTGTTTTTGAGACGCGCAGACTGGTCCCGTATATTCATGTCCAACATTTGTGAAGGGTAAGTGAATTGCACAGTATTGAGTTACTGCATTAGTGGCAGAGTTCCAAACAGCCAAACTGAATTTGCCACATGTGTTACCGAATTTGCCATGTTTGAGCGAATATACCATGTTATGCTGAATTTACTATGTGTGAGCTGGATTACCCATAAGTCTCTGCTCTACACAAAGCAGCATTCACAGACATTTCAGCTCCATCATTTTTAAGTCTGGCCAAGGCTCTTCATTTCTGTGAGGGGGGGATGTTCTGCTTGTTTCATGTGAAATTCGCACAGTCCCCTCCCTTCAGAAACATATTTGAAGTGTAGCCATGTCTACATGTTCTTTTTAAACACTTGAAGAAAACTGTGAAGTGTTGACACTTGTGGTGTGTCACTCATCAGTTCTGTCTGTTTACAGAAAATATTACCTATTGTACAGTGTTAAAACTTGTATTTTGTAGAGAAAGGATATGTAAATGTTGTACCAGTGTGCACTTATCTATAGACATTTTTCAGCAAGTGGTTTTACACAACTGGAGAAGAATCCATATATATATGTTAAAATTCATGTCATTGTTTGAATATGTACAGTGGCACTGTTCATGTTTTGTAAGTAAAATAAATATTGCCTTAACACATGTTGTCATTTTTGAGTGGTCTTTCAGGTCTGTAATTGTGACGTCTACTGAAGTCTGTGGCCCACGTTGAGACAGCAGTGCTGGTTTTCAGGAACCTCCAGTGATCTGGTGTTTGCTGGGAATCTGTGTTTGGAGCGGCAGGCTTTGTCGCGACCTCCAGCTTTCCAGCACTCATATCTGCATTGCTTCCTGACAGATGGCGTACTCGAAAACACTGTCTTAACTCTGAGTTAAACCAGGGATCTTACCATCATACCATACCAAAGCCAGCTTGGAGTGGTTTCAGCTTATAGCAAGTCACCTTTTTAGGTGACACAAAAGAAGGAGTGTGCTATTTACAATGTCCTGGGGAAGCACAGTGAATATAGCAAGAGTAATTATTTCTCTTCAGGCCCTATTGAAGCCAAACTATGTATTACACTCCCAGTGTGTACTTGCGAACTCTCAGACTGACTAATGTAGGGACTGCGCTTTCTGTCAGGAGATGGTGTTCCTTCCTCCCTTTCTATCACAAGGCGTCAGCCAAAGTGCTTCGACAGCCTGAGAATGTTGGCCTGTTGGCCACAGTATTGACACCCACACACACACGCTCGCAGTTCCAAAACCACACCCAAGCAGACATATCACGTCTGCCCTGCTCGCTGTGTGAGAGCGACATTTTTTTACCCCAGGGGTTTTTGACGTTTTCCTTGAAACGGGATCCCTGAATGCACGCCTTAACAATGGTACACCACACCTGAGGGGACAGGCTTCGTGCGCTGCGAGGGGTATCGTTCAGGCATAAGGTCTTCCCTAAAGCTCCCTCTGCGCAGTTGATCTGAGTCCATGTGACAGGAAATTCTATTAAGTGTATTAGAGTTGATCATGTGCTTTCACGTCTGTAGTGGCTCGGCTGCTCTAGATGGACAGGTCTGACTGAGAGAGAAGGAAGAAGCAACACAGCACAGACAGAACATGCGGAATAGACCTAGGACAAACATCAGCGATATTAAAGACGGAACACAACACCTCTATGTGCTGATGTTGGAAGAAATGGAGTGAGGGAGATTTTTGTCATTCTTATACACGTTCCAGATCAGTTCTGTGCAGGCAGTAATTTCAGAGCCAGCTGTTTTCTGGAGCTGCTTTGAGCACTCTGAATAGCGACAAATGTACAGGGACATAGGCCTGTCTGGATTTTGTGGATTTTAAACAAGCAAAAAACACAAATCCTTGTACAAAGCAGCATTTTTATTTTGAAACACACATTCAATGTGCCTTCGAGGCTTCGGTAAGTTTTTACAAAAATATATCTGAAAATATCAACACTTTTATAAAAAATACTCATTAAACAAGATTTAAAAGGATGAAAGTCCTGCCACACAATTCTCAGTTGACCAGCATCTCAGCATTCAGGGTCAGTTTGAAACACTAGGGGATGAGAAAGTTGAAATAAGCACACAGTGTTCCTCATCACCAGAAGATCACATGCACTCAAATCCCAACTTCACATTTATGCTAGCAGAAGAGCTTGTTCATGCATGTTAAATGAGTTGACCAGATCTGTAGTCATAGCAACAAGTGACTCACCAAGTGCGGTTGACAAGATGGAAGGAGACTGATTTAGGTGTGAGGTACAGCGACACATAAAGCTGAATATGACAAGATGGAAAAGACTGATAGGTTTGAATATACATAGACAGTGAGACAGACAGAAGAGATTGAGAGACTGATAGCTTTGGGTATTAATAGTAAAACAGACAGATGGACTCAGGAATGAAGAAAAAGAGAGAAATAGGTTTTGGTAACAACAGACACAGAGACAGACTCTGCCTTAAAAGGATGGACAGTGGAGAGGCAGATGGACCCACCTTGAACTCACGGATGTAGGTGAAGAAGAAGAAGACAAAGCAGAAGGTCACTATCCACTCACTGATTGCACTGGCTAAGTGGAAGGCAAACTCCTGAGAGAGAGATTTATATGAGCATCCTGCTTTTCTAGCCTTTAGATGACTCTGAGAAAGCATGCCTTTGCAGGACAGTATCTGAGTCTCTGGTCCTGTATGGTCATACCTTGGTGAGAGTATCTGAATCTGTGATCCTGTATTGTCACACCCTCGTGAGAGTATCTGAGTCTGTGGTCCTGTACGGTCATACCCTTGTGAGAGTATCTGAGTCTCTGGTCCTGTATGGTCATACCCTCGTGAGAGTATCTGAATCTGTGATCCTGTATTGTCACACCCTCGTGAGAGTATCTGAGTCTGTGGTCCTGTCCGGTCATACCCTCGTGAGAGTATCCGAGTCTGTGGTCCTGTACGGTCATACCCCGACGCACATTTGAGTAAGTGGTTCTGCGTGGTAATACCTTGATGTGCATGCATTTGAGTCGGCAGTTCTGTACAGTCATGCCTTGTATGTATTTTAACCAGTGGTCTTGTATGGTCATATCTTTGTGTATTTGTGTTAGCAGTTCTATATGGTCATACTTTATCATAAGCATATCTGAATCTGTGGTCCTGTATAATCACACTTTGATGTGTGTGTATTGGAGTTAACAGTTCTGCACAGTCATGTATGTATTTGAGTCTGTGGTCTTACATGGTCATACCTTGGTGTAAATATCTGAGCAAGTGGTTCTCTATGGCCATACCTTGTCATGTGTGTCCCAGTGCAGCTTCGTCGGCACAAAGAACGCACAGATGATCACTGGTGGAGTCAGAGTTGAGGAGTAACCACTGGACTAATACACAGAGGTATCATCTGCAAGGAGCACTGCAGGGATGGTGCAGAGCATAATGCTTTCAATTTCCCTAGTGCAAAATGCACATGTGGGATTGCAACACTTGAGAAATCCCAACAGACTGTAAAAGGGTCACGTTACTTCTGCTATGTTGTAACAGGTCTTGTCCTGTCACACAGGGGGTCAGGTTACAGGATGGGGTTAGCAAGGCAAAGGATACTGGGAAAGGAGGCCAGCACAGAGATGATGGAGATGACCATTCGGGTGTGGCACAAAGCCATGGAGGACCCGTAAGGATGCATGCGGTAGGAGATGATGGACTGAAGGAGGGTATAAGTCACCCCGCAGACAAAGAAAACTAAAGCACCCGCATCGTGGACCTCTGTCACCAGCGTCACCTGAAAGCACAGAAAGAGGGACTCTCATATGACACGAGAGACGTCAAAGAGAACCAGGAGACACCACTCCACAGTATGGCAAAGCATTTTAGCACTTAACCCTCCTCTCCCAACATCAGCAACAGGCTTGTGGAACCACGCGAACAAGTCACCATTTAGCATAGCACAAAACATGACCTTATTCCATGGTCCTATGCGGTAATATATGGAACAATTCAATGCATGTAAATGAGGTGGATTTCTCCATTCATTCAGATTATCAAGTTTATTTACATCCACCTCTGTTTACAGCTTCAGACACATCTCCTCTTGCAACCTAATTTGCATGTGCCTCCATTTACAAGTTGTGTAGCCTGCCTGTTTAATATCCAGCTAGGTCACGAACAACACGAGAAGTGTTTGACTACATGACTGTGTTGCGATGATCAATGACCAGTATGTTGATGTCAAAGAGGAGTTGTCGCTTTGTGAAACCTTAGTATTGCTCTCAAATGAAACAATACTGATAACTAAGTCATAATGAGAGAGCTGTTTTATCATTATCATTTATCGTAAATGATAAACGAGGTCGCTATAGAGCAGCGCTGTGGTTGTCAAACACTGCCTTTGGCATCAGTCACAGCCAGGCATTCTTACTGTTCATTACTCTGGTGGTGTGCCTTTCAAGAGCACCTCAGATAAGCTACAGGGCCAGACACCACTGAGTGTGGCCAGTGAGAACAACATAATACTAATCTCTCCAAAAAAGAACAGGAGCATGTAGTAATGGAGGGAGCAGATGCATTATGGGACACGCTACCGCCCTTCCTGATAAGGAACGGTCTCATGGTTTCGTGAAGTGACAAGCAGCTGCTCGTTAAATCTGGTTGCATTTTCACAGAGGCAAAAAGGAAGCCGAGCAGTGTCCTGTCACAAGATATAATATTACACAATATCAGAAAAGAAAATCTCAAAATCCCATATGCCGATTGGCCAACACGCCTTCCAGTCTTGTCTGGTTGTTAATCACACTTCTGTGTGGTGTATTGTGATTCCTGAAAACCAAACAGCTTGGTTCAGTGTGAGGAATACGGAACAGCTACTGTCCGGAAAGTTATGGCACTGTTATTGCCGGAAGGGAAGTGACTTCAGAGAGAATGAAATAAATTTCAGTTTCCCTTCTCCCTGTAAAGAAGATCAGAGGTTTTGCGTCATAAGCCAGATGGAACGGTACCTGAAAAGTTGCCACAAAACACATTCCCAAGCAGGAAATCAGTCCGATCCAGAGGGCCCACTTATTCAGCTTGGAGCGGCACCCTTGGATCTCTTCTAACTTCTGCACAAACTTGTAGCGCGCGTACATGGTAAGCATACCTGAGAAATACCCATGAGACAACAGGATGAATGGATGCATGCAAGAGTTAATGGACAAAAGAGACAGAACATCAACAAAGAACCCACACTAGTGCGCAGTGCACACCAGTGTTAGCCTGCTTTGGTTTGGGGGACATATGGAACATAACTGTATAAGCCTTGGGACTACCCAAAGCTCTTATTAATTTTCAGAGCTTTTGTCATTTATGAAAAATATGAATCTCATACACGTAGGCATAATATATGGTGCCCCATGCTGTCTGTCCCAGCTGTCTGTGAGCAAGCTGGTTCCTCCTTTCACTAAGCTCTGAGGGGGAAGTGTGACTATGTGGGTCAGGCTCTCAGCTGTGCAGCTTGTATCTGCGAAATTCCCAGGAATTCCCTTGTCCCTCACAAGACCTAATTTCCAAGGCCAAGGATGCAGGACAGAGATACAGACAGGGGCCCACAGCAGAAACTGAAGGCTTTGAGGCTGACTCCAGACCAGCAGCACAGATTCTCCCACAATGCTCTCGCTCAGAGGCAGTGATTTGAATCATCTGACCTGAGATCAGTCTAGACACGACACACCTGTGCAGCCCACAGTCATTTTCCACTGTGCTATTCTTGACAGCCTGAGACTCTATGAGTATGAGCGTTTGATCTCACAGAGAAACGACCGCCACCCACGCTGTGAGGTCATATTAGGGCAACTGGTCCCTGTATTGAGACTTACTTGTAAATGCAGTGACCGTGGTCATCACCCCGAATATCCCACTCTGAGGAGGGTCCGCACCCGTGTCACTAAAGAGGAAGAGGAGGAAATGTTCTGGTCTCAGCTTTATATCTCCTGTTGGGTCTCAGAATCACGAAATTATCGCTGCACAATCACTACAAATCTAAGAACAAAAGTTCATTCAAAGTGTCAGCGTTTACTTTAATGGGTAACCAGGCCTCATTCATTCATTAGAAAGTGTCACAAGTGGCATAGATATTCGAAACACATGTACACATATTTAAAAGTAATGTATGTATCTGTCATAACAGATTTTTTCTGGTCTAATTTCGCATAGTACGCTGTCTATTAAAACAGCTGCTTTCTGCAAAACCACTCTTCTAATCAGGACCCCCATACAAAGTGAAAACCGTACTCGACTTGGCTGCATGCCTCTGCGTACGCGTTAGGAAGTTTCCATTGAAACTACAAAAGCATATGAATTTGGAAAGGGGAATTTATAACTTCTTATATATAAGCTTCTTATGCGGCTTCATAAATAAACTTGTTAGTCTACAATCAGAAGCAACAACGCATTCTCTCTCTTCAAAGAATCTGTGATCTGGACCTCAGCCAATACAAGAGCAAAACACTCCTTAACGTGAAAACGAAACTGATTTATTTTTAAACTCCAACACAAAGAGAACCTGCACGATTTCCGCAATTTATTTCACATTAATATAACACACCATCAAATCAATAAGTGAATAAGGAAACATGTTTTCATTAACCACGATAAGAAACAACTTACCTAACATAACAGAAATAAATAATAGGCCTATTTAGTCGATAACGGTAATTACGACTGTAATGCATTCATTAATGACAAACTGCTGTCATTCATATTAGCCAATTGCACATCAAAATCATGACAGCTTACCTTATGTAGGGAAAGATAACATCGACATCATGTCTCACCAACGCAATTATGTAGGAAATTATGAAAGTGCTCGAAGACCAAATGACCAAAAAGGTTGGTAAAAAACACATTCCTTCCCTAAACCAGTACATTGTCGTGCACACTCGAGTCACGCCTCGTACAGTAGTATGTGGTGACCTTCTACAGTAACGGCACAAAAATAAAGTAGCTAGCGCTGTATGTCTCCATCTGACAAAACTTGTCCTTTCCGACACGAATAACCTCAACGACGACGCCTACAGCAAACTTCTTCACCAAGAAACTCTTACAATCTATGGGTCACGTGGGGTACGAGAGGAGCCTTGATTGATCTCCAGTTTTTATTTCCAGTTTTACTCTGCTGAGGGTTTTAGACAGCAGAAACCGCTTCCTGATTCCAGCGAACTTTGGCACGCTTTTCTCCTTGTCGGATCTTCACAGCCACAGAAAATGTGTGAAAAATATATTGACGTATATTCAGCCGATAGTGTCCAATTAACGAAAAGTTTTGCTCATAACAGCGGAATAAGTCAGACGGTGATTTATTTTCTTTTCTTTATTTCCGACGGTCCTTCTTTTCAAACGTGTTTTTTTTTCAGAAACAGTTCGATTGTGACAGTAATGAGATCCTTCCGTTATTTACCAACGTGGATAATAGTCTCGGCAACTTCTGTTTAAAATGATTTGCAGACTTTAAACCCCCATTCATTTATCAAAGATAATTTATCCGAGATCACGGTAAAGTTGTGAATAAGACGAACTAAACAAGTTCTCTGCTTTAGGGATGCTAGGAAGGGAACGTCACTTTCAAATATATACTGTCCTGCTATAACCGTGAAATACGATTTCATGTCGATTATTAATATGGGCTACAGTTCGGGGTCTTGGACAAGCCCGATAAAGCCTCCAAACCGATAGAGGGTGCTGAAGTAAATGTTAAGCTATTGATATGAACGAGCAGTTGATCACCTCCACTGAGGAAGTGAAGATACTAACAGCGCAGTTATGGAAGTGACAGGTCTCAAGTAATATACGCGTTTCTCTTGCATTTTGCCTTCCTGGTTGATACAACACGTTCGCACAGATGGTGAATGTATAGGGAAGACATGGAGCGCTGAGGGCAGCCATGGTGCTTATCAATTCTCTACTCAAACTCCTGCAAAGACAGACGTACACCTGCCTGTCTCATCGGTATGGGCTCTATCTCTGCTTTGGAGGAATCGTCCTCATGATCGTGTCCGCCTTTCAGTTCGGGGAGGTGAGTCTGGTGGTCGGTGTACCCTCGGAGACCCGTGCTCCTCTTCTTATCGAAGTGTTGCTGCTGATTAGCGAGCGCCGAGCTGGCTTTGTATTTCGCAACAGCTGACAACCTCAAACGGATCATAATAAATCGTATTTTGTGCGCCTGTAAATAGGTAAGTTTGCTAGCTAGCTACTGAATGGAACTTAATGTTTTTTTTTTTGAAAAATGTCACCGTGAGTTTTTCGTGTGCTGTGGAGCATTAGCTAGCAAGCTAGCCAGTTGTGTACATTCATGTGGAGTGCTAGGTTCCCAGCTACGTCAGGGTCTTACGATTTTAATCCTGGGTTGGGAAACTGATCGTGTTTTCTGCGGGTTTTGGGCATTGAGTAATAAGCGATAAGAATGTCTGTCTGACGGACAGCATGTTCATTTATTACGTGGAGCTTTTGTTGTTGTCGACTGCGCTTCTCCAGCATGGTGCACATATCCATATATGTCATAGCGTACTGGTATGGGGGTGAATAACTTCACCTGGGTAGCATTTGTGCGCCCGGAACAATCAGCCTTTTGAAGTTCATACATTTTTAAAAAATAGAAAAGTGTATACATATAAATATTCGGCAAACCATAAAGGGTACAGTGCATCAGGGAACACAAAGACCTGTAATACGACACCAAGTTTGTGACTACATCATGTGTAGATCAAAAATGACAGCATGTATGCGTAGGCATAAAACTGGAATTACGTCTGTTAGTCATTTCTCAGGTTCAGTATGAATAATAAATGCTGGCTTGATTTGAAACTATGCAAATCTTTAACAATAATCCGACAGGGTCATACCACAGTTGGCCCCATGTCACACGGGATGACCTATGGATTCCATTGGTTGGTGATGTCATTTTCCTGCAGGTATTGGTGGAGTGGAGCAGGGATCAGTACCATGTGCTGTTTGACTCCTACAGAGACAATGTGGCAGGGAAGTCCTTCCAGAACCGGTGAGTTCCGCAGCCACAGGCCCGGAGAGCCAGTGTTTCAGCGTGTTGGCTCATATGCTACCCTTTTTTGATTCTTATGTTGCTGTTTTTTGACTCGTGTGTCGCTGTGTGTATTAACACTTGTTGCGTAAGTTGACTCGTGTTGCTGTATGCTCATTTGTGTTGCTGTAGGCTGTGCCTGCCCATGCCCATCGATGTGGTGTACACCTGGGTGAACGGAACAGACACAGACTTGCTGAAGGAGCTACGCGCCGTGAGAGAACAGCTGGAGGAGGAGCAGAGAGCGCTTAGGTACTGCACAAGGATACAGTCCACGATCGAATACAGCACACGGATACAGTCCGCAATCTAATACAGCACACGGATACAGTCCGCAATCTAATACAGCACACAGATCCAGTCCGCAATCTAATACAGCACACACATACAGTCTGCAATCTAATACAGCACACACATACAGTCTGCAATCTAATACAGCACACACATACAGTCCGCAATCTAATACAGCACACACATACAGTCCGCAATCTAATACAGCACACTGAGACAGCACTCTCTGATAAAACTACACTGATACAGTACAGTGTAATACGGCGTACTGAAACAGCACTTTCTGATATAGTGATATAGATATAGTCTAATATACTGATAAGGCACTCTCTGAAATAGCACACAGACACAGCACTCTCTGAAATAACACACAGATACTGTATGCTCTGATTTGGCACACTCTCATAACACACTGTGCACTCATACAGCATACAGGTACAACACATACTAATACCTCACACCAATACGGCACACAGTCATCCTCTCAGGCTCTGCCATTCCACTGTAGCCAATGTGTTTTTAACCTGTACCTGTAATGATGTTACAGGGAAGTGCTGGGAAAGAATGCCACTGATTCCACTGAAGTGCCCAAGAACAGGTGAGTCTGCAGAGCGTTAACAGACTGATACAGGCCTCCATGCACCGACCGTGTATCACTGTCAGCCTTACCACTGCTGGATGTGATCATGGGAAGCTCAGGGTATGTTTACATTGATTTCAGGGATTGGTCATAGTCAGGGCAAGGTGTGGTCACAGTTCAGGGTGTGGTCATGGGAACGTTAGGGTTGGGTCACGTAAATTTGGGTTGTGGTCATTGTGCAGGGTATTCACAGTCAGCTTACTGTGTGCACATAGTTGGTTATGGATGTGGTCACAACGCTGATGTGGAGCACAGTCAGCACAGCAGGTGTGTTCTAAAAAAAAATTCCAAATAAATCTTCTCTACAGTAATAAATGGGATAGGTGTGGTCATATGACAGGACTGTAGAGAACTGCTACATACTGCAGAAAGTGTCCTCATTAAAACCAGAAAACCAGATCAGTTATTTGTCATGGTCTCTGATTTCATTTAAACCCTGTATTTAAAGAGTGAGATCATGAGAGCAAGTGTAGCTCTAATGTTGTAAAAATGTTCCTGTGTGCAGTGAGAAGCCGGAGTGCCTCCTGCCCCACTGCATCGCGGCCCCCATACTGGTGCTGGACCCCGCCCTTCCCGCCAACGTCACCCTGAAAGACCTGCCGGCCCTCTCGCCCTCCCTCACCCCCGCCAAGCAGCTGCTGCAGGTGGCCAAGCCCCGCAACCCTGCCACCAGCGTCACCGTCATCCTGTTCCACTCCCAGAGCGAAGGTGCACCCTCACGCACACAGCCACACACACACACAGTCTCTCACACATACTCACTTACACTTGCACTTCACATGCATGCACACAGACACACGCACACGCATTCTGATTCTCTGTGTGACAGTGTTTCTTTCTGGTCTCTTAGCGGATAAAGCCCACACAGACATGTCAAACACCCTGAAGCGCTCCATCTTGCGAGGTTACCTGGTGAGTGGGAACGTCTACTCTACTGTCACACATTTACAAATACTCCCATTACGCGACTGCACATCACACTGCTTCCTTGAGCTATTTCTGAAAGCTGCTGAAGCTGTCAAATGTTTGATATATTGCCTCTGAGGTGTGTGCATTGTGCAGATGATCCCCTATGCAAAGACTTCTGGGACATTGAGTTTTGTTGTCCCCGTGCAGACTACAGATAAGGAGGCTCCAGGCGTGGTGCGCATGCAGAGCCTAGCCTACCTGAGCGGCTTCCCCCCGTCCTTCAAGGAGACGGAGCAGCTGAGGGTCAAACTTCCCTCTGCAGTCACCAGCAAGATCAAACAGGTAAGACCCGCCCCTCTTCACTCGCCTGCAGTCTTGAACAGGTAAAGACCCGCCTCCTTTTTGTCACCTGCAGTCTCTAACAGGTGTGACACACCCCTTGTCCCTCAACTCCAAGCTCAGTTACAGTGAGTACCAGCCCAGGGACAGTATTGTAGTTACACTGTGATTTGAGATACTACCCAGCAGAGGGCAGTGTTGCCTTAGGCAAGGAGCATGGACACCAGCCATGCTCTGTCTACATCACAAGTGTGTGTCAATTAGCAAGTCTCCTATAGCATCAGTGTTTCAGTTTCGTAGTTTCCTACAGTGTCTGGCCCATGTACTGCATGTGTAAACATGGAGAGAGGCACCTAGTCAAAAGTGAAAAAAGGGATATTCTTTAAAAAACTGTAAGCAGAAATTAAACTGTGATATAAACCCACAGCAGACCTGTGTTACAGCACAGTGAAGCTCCTCTCCATTGTCACACTCAGCATTTACAGCTGACCTTAATCGCTCACAGGTGCGCATCATTAAGCAAACCACCAACTGTCCACATACATGCACTCCCTGAAGCCGCTGTAACCTGAAACTGAAATCCAGGATCTCTGAACAGATTACAGCAAAAATTAACTGGTTTGAGCACCCTCGCCTATTTAAGTGAATATTTTTATTCTTGAAGTTAAGAACAGTGGGCAAAAGTGTAAATTTTTAATTAAAAGATATGGTGGCTTTTCACTATCATCTTAATATGTGATATCAATGTAATATCAACTAAATACGTTGATCTTTCGCAGTGTTTTGTCTCCATCTGGAATAATGTAGCGGCTCTAGGTTTTTGCTGCATGTAGTTGCACATTTTATTCATATTGTGTAGATGTACAGTACCTTTGGAGTATTGCTGCGGTTGTTGGCTTTGCTCTGTCACTAGGTGGTGCTCTGGTTTCACATTTTCAATACCAGTTAGGGTTTATTTGCTGGAAGTGGGCCTGGTCTCCTCAGGCCTGGTTGTTCTGTGGTTGTGGAGTGACTACGATGTTAAACTGCACATCAGTGTAGGGTGCTGTAGTCCAAGTTCTTATTTAATGGGTTGGAGCACCAGTTTAAGGTAGAGGCATGGCACAGTGTTTTCACAGTTAATCCCTGTCTATTTTAAATCTGTAGCAATTACAGGTCCCCGGGATGAGAAGATAATCAGTGTTATTGTTTCCACACACCCCCCCCCCTTCCCCTCCCCTCCCAAATTTGTTTCATCTTCTTGTCCAATCAGAGCTCTGTCAATCAGTGAGATATTTCTGGTGGGGGAATGTCAGTAATGAGAGTGGATTACTTTGAAATAATTCAAAGAAAACACCCCCCCCCCCCATGGGTTGGTTCTGGGGCCCCGCCCTCACACCCCATCCTGTTGCACCCCCACAACAGAGGTGTCACGCCTTGGTCCATAGACACACACACAAACCACATTGCATTACATTTCCGTTTATTCATTTGGCAGACGCTTTCATCCAACGCAATTCACAAGTGAGTATGTCACAAGCAAAAAGCCACATAAGGAGTCAACTCAGTGCTCTCAATCACTGAGCTAGCTGTATTTTGTCTTCAGATGTATTTCTATAAGAGTCGTCTGGAAGGCCTCCTTCTACACTGGCTGAAAAGCACCCCAGAGCGGAAGGCTTTGTCCGTTGGATTCCTGCAGCGGGTCATGTGACCGCAGGAGCAGGATTAGAGTGAAACCCAAGCCGGCGGAATCGGGGGTTAACTTTAGAACAACTGTTTGGACCGCTGCGCCGCCAAGACTGCGCGCAGAAAGGTCAGCAGAGTTTGACTGACCTGCAGTTTGCACGTATAACGCACTCGAGTTCGCGTGTGGCGGCTCTCTGTGATTGGCACAGGGCGTGCCCCTGTTAGGATCTCGTGGGTCCGTCGAATTTGGGGCGCCTCCGTGGGTTTGCTCATGAGCACTGCCTAAATTTCTAACATGACATGGCAGAAATCAAATCAAGCTGAGCAACTGACTAGCATTGTGAGGTGGGGGGGGTATGGTAAGCACCATTGACTAAAATGGAACCCAACTTCATTTTTTGCACACACTTTAAAAACCACCCTTTGACATGGAAGGCCAAATTTTAGACATTCTCTTTTCTGATAGGCCCACAGACAGACATCAGCTTGTCTCTGACAGGTCTTTGTGATTATTGTGCTGTTTTTTTGGTTATTTGACGTGCCTCAGGGTGTACAGTTTTACTGTCAGGTTTGCAGACCAGGTGGAAATGTCTGTACCGGTGTGACAGACCTTTCTGAGTTTTACTGACAGCTTAGCAGACCTGACTGAAGTTTTATAGCTGCCATTACAGACATATTAAAAGTGTGTGCGTATGTGTGAATCGTGAACATGTGATGGTCTCTGCATAAGCGCAGCGGCGGGGAGCGGAGCAGAGTGTCCCTGTGCCAGGTGAAAGGGGCACCGGCATTACCTCATCTCGTCAACACCCCCCCAACCGCAGTCACAGGGTCCAGGTTCACACCGTCACCCGCCCGAAGAAAGTGTCGTGTTTATGGCCGTGTTAACAGGCCAACAGGTCGCCCCTCTGCCAGCTCCATAAAGATGGAAAGGTTTTCCCAGTACTCGGATTCCCTCCCGTCAGTGCGGGGCTAAGCAGTGACTCAGTTGTGGAGTTTTATAGGCCGTGTAATCCTGCAGACACGCACCGGGAGGTGCACAATGTAATAGAGGAGGATAGAAGAGCAGTAATGTAGAATAACGGGAGATGCTGAATAAAACGTGTGTGTGTGTGTGTGTGTGTGTATCTGGTAACGTATATGTGTGCGTGTAGCATAGCAATAAGGAGCAGGGCTCGTAACCAAGAGGTTGCTGGTTCGATTCTCTGCTAGGGCACTGCTGTTTTACCCCTGGGCAAGGTACCTAACCCAGAATTGCCTCAGTAAATATCCAGCTGCATAAATGGATAACATTGTAACCTGTTTAAGTCACCTTGGATAACAGCATTTGCTAAATGAGAATAATGTCATTTAATCTGTGTATGTGTGTGTGTGTGTGTGTGTGTGTGTGTGTGTGTGTGTGTGTGTGTGTATGTGTGTGTATGTATATCAGTAGATATGGGTAGACTCTCCACAGCCCAAAACACAGAGCTGTCCTGTTGAGGAATGATGTCAGTTTCCAGGAAAGCCCCCCCCCCCCCCCCCCCCCCGAGTCCTTTTCTCGCTCTGTCACCCTGTCAGCGCCTCGCCCTCTCTCTCACTGTCACCATCTCGCCTTCTCTCTCTCTCTTTTGCCATGTCACCCTCTGTCACCTTATAGCCCTGTCTCTTCGCTCACTCTGTCAGCCTTTCGTTTTGCTGTGGTATGTGAAGGATGCACTGCCAGTGTCCAGTGACTTGGTTTAAGCAGTGGGATTGTGTGTTCAGTGTTTTGTATAGGCTCAAATATAAGGTGGCCTGAATAATACCTCCTCCTTTCGAAGAGGAGTTTTTACTTTCTCGGCTGGGGGCAGGTGTGTAGGAGGATCCACAATGTTTCTGTTTTAATGTTTTAATGTTTCTACAGTGTTCTTCACAGTGTGGTTTCTTCAGAGTTTCCTCACATCAGTTAATGTGCAGTTCCATTCTAAAGATGGTGCTAAAAAGCTGAAAAATCAAAGACGGTCTACTCTGACTGCTGAACACTCTCTCTATCCACTGGCATCCCTTTGGCCAAATGTGTCACCCTTCACCTCTTAGCATTAGTGCTGGCTGTTCTGATTAATCTGTAAATACAGAGCGAGGGAAATTCCCACTTTTTTTCAGTCCACATTCCCAGTGTTGTGTGGTTTGGTTTTTGTCCTTGGATTGTGTTTGGTATACTGTAAGTGGTCTGTGTGGTGTGTGGTTTGATTGAGTGTTGTATTAAGCTGTCTGTGTGTTTCTGTTCTCTAGCTGCAGTTGTACTCGGAGGCCAGCATCGCCTTGCTCCACCTGAACAGCCCGCAGGACTTTGGGGTTCTGACCCAGCAGGCCCGGAAGAACCTGACCCTAGATGGCAAGGAGCTCACCATCAGCCCAGCCTTCCTGCTCTGGGACCTCAGTGCCATCAGCCAGGTGTCAATAACTCTTCGTCACTTCCTGTCTGTCAGCCGTTACCAATCCTGCCTGTCTGTCAGTGTAACTATTTGTAAGTCTGTCTGTCTGTCTGTCTGTCAGTACCCATCCAAGGCTCTCATTTGGTCATTATAAACAGGTGGATGGAACAGTGTGTCTCTAAATTGCCCCATTCAGAGCATGTGTTATCCTATCAGTTTGATAATCTTCAGAGCAGGGAAGATTAACTATTGATCAATCTATAGATCCAACTCTTGGGTGGAGTAGGTAGTTATTATTGATATTATTATTTTGTCAGTAAGTAGATGGCCTTAAAGAAGACGATTAAGAATACATTTGATAAATTTGATAGAGTATGTGCATTTAACCCCTACCACTCCACAGCCCCGTCAGGACGAGGATGTTTCGGCGAGCCGATTCGAGGACAACGAGGAGCTCCGCTATTCGCTGCGCTCGGTGGAGAGACACGCCCCCTGGGTGCGGCATGTCTTCATTGTCACCAACGGGCAGATCCCGTCCTGGCTCAACCTGGACAACCCCCGCGTCACTGTCATCACACACCATGTGAGAAGTGCCACCTTTCACCTTTCACCTTTTGTCAGTAGTAATTCATGGACTGTTTTTGTGTTGATGTAACTGTGTAATGTGGTATTGCTGTCGGTGTATTGGTTTAGTGGTTTCACTGTGTTTTGTAGTGGTGCTCCTGGTGTGTTGTAGTGTTGTTGTACAGTGGTATTTTTGCATTGTGTAGTAGTGCCACTGTTTTTACAGTGGTGTTTTTGAGTTGTGTAGTGGTGTCACTGTTGCATAGTAGGATTTTTGTGTTGTGCAGTGTTGTGTAGCTGTACCTGGTGTTGATTTAGTCTTGTGTACCGATTTGCAGGGTATCTTTCAGAATGAATGCAGTGTTGCCACTGTTTTGTGCAGTGGTGGTTTTGTATTTTTGTGTTGTGTAGCTGTGCTGTCAGTGTGTTGGTTTAGTGTTTCGTGCCGCGTTGCAGGAAATCTTCCAGAACGAGAGCCACCTCCCCACCTTCAGCTCCCCTGCCATTGAGACGCACATCCACCGCATCCCCGGCCTCTCTCAGAAGTTCATCTACCTCAACGACGATGTCATGTTTGGGAAGGACGTGTGGCCGGACGACTTCTACAGCCACTCCAAGGGCCAGAAGGTCAGCACGGGTGGGACAGCTGTCTGCATGTGAGCCACAGTGTTTACAAATGAGTCCGTTTCCCTGAGTTGGTCTTCAGAGCTGTGTAATCCTTTTTTGTCTTTGTCCCTCCTGCTTCTTCCTACCACATTCCAGCTCTGCGTGCCTCACCCCTCTGGTCTACACAGGTGCCCCCCCCCCCCCCCCCTCTCTCTGAGGGTGCTCCCCACCTGACTGTAATGTCTGCAGGTGTGCGTGACCTCTCTGTCCTCTCTCCGCAGGTGTACCTCACGTGGCCTGTGCCAAATTGTGCAGAGGGCTGCCCGGGCTCCTGGATCAAAGATGGCTACTGTGACAAAGCCTGCAACAACTCTGCCTGCGACTGGGACGGTGGCGACTGCCTGGGTGAGCAGCGCCCGTGTACTCCCCTCACACCCCTCTCCTTCTGCTGAACCACCCCCTTTCACACCCCCCCTCTACACCAACTACCCCCTCTCACCCACCCCTTCTACCCAAACCACCCCCTTTCACAACCCCCCCCCCCCCCCCCCCCCCCCGTTTTCTTGAACTACCCCCTTTCACACCCCCCCTTACACTAACTACCCCCTCTCACCACCCCCTTCTACCCAAACCACCCCATTGACACCCACCTTCTAAGTTAACTATCCCCCCCCAAACCCCTCCCTTCTGCCCGAAGCACCCCCTTTCCCATCCCATTCTACCTAAACTGTCCCCTCTTATCCACCCCTATCCTACTCCAACTATCCTCTCTCAGACACCCCTTTTTCTTAGACTACCCCCTCTCACCCATCTCTTCTACCCGTACCACCCTCTCTCACCCGCCTCACACTTGTAATGAACAGTTAAAAGATTGGCGTAGTGTCAAGGTGACCATCTCTGAAATTGGTATAGTATGTTGGTTGATTGGTAGAGCGTATAGGTAGATTGGTGTATCTTGTTGGTATATATGTACTGTGATGGTAGATTGGGATGTTATGGTAGTAGATGTTCTGTTTTTTATTCATTCTCCATCCTCTTCCTCCTGCAGGAGCAGCAGGGGGCAGCCGATTTGGGGCGGTAGGCGGAGCAGGAGTCGCTGGAGGGGGCGTCGGCCAGCCCTGGCAGTTTGGGGCTGGTGGCATAGGGGGCGTGTCCTACTGCAACCAGGGTTGTGCCAACTCCTGGCTGGCAGACAAGTTCTGCGACCAGGCCTGCAACGTGCTGTCCTGCGGGTTCGACGTGGGGGATTGTGGGAAAGGTGAGACAGCAAGTTTGCTTTTTCACCAACATAGAATGTTGGGCTATGAAAAAAAGTATTGTAATATTGGACAGTTTTTCTAAAATTTTTTAATCATTGTAGCACATGGGATTGTGGGATAGGTACAAGATCAAGGGGCCTTGCTGTGACCTCTTGCATGGGGTTTCAGAATCACATGAAGGTGCTTGTTGCTGATTGGTCGTCCCGTGTATCCATCAGATCATTTTGGCCAGCTGTACAAGGTGACCCTGCAGAGGAACCAGACCCATTACTCTCTCCCCCGCGGGGAGACCCGGCCCTACTTCAGCTTCGCGGGGATCGCCCGCAGGGTGTCGGACGCCCAGGTCGGCGACAGCCCCGTGGTTCGCCACACGTCAGTGGCCAACAAGTGGAAGAGCATCCACCTGCTGCTGCACTCCGGCATGAACGCCACGCAGGTGCGCTACAACCTTACCTTCCAGGGCGACGACGACCGCGAGTTCAGCATGGGCCTCACCGTCAACGTGGACACTCGCGAGGTCGTCCGCGCCAATGCCACCCAGGACGGCGCCTCGAGGGAGGCCGAGGGGGACGCCAGGCCCTCTGAGGCGACCCCGGAGCCCGAGGTCTCCTTCAGGGACGTCCCCGAGGAGAAGCGGGGCCCGCGGGTCCAGAAAAGGCCCCCGGGAGCGGTGGAGGCGGCTGTGAAGGTGCCCGCGCTCAACGTCTCTCTGCTCCCGGCCCAAGTTCAGAGCGAGCTGCAGCGGCTGGAGCAGAAGCTACTGGCGGGTGACATCACCCTCAAGGGCTACAACCTCACCAAGGCCACACTGCTGGAGCCATACGACACGCCAGAACTGCGTGAGAAGCACAGAGAGGCCCCAGGGCTGCCCCCTGCTGGTACTAAACAGCACTCCCTCTCCCACAAGCCTTACAAAGACCTGGGAGCAGAGGAGACTGGGAAAGGGGAAGCCCAGCAACAACAGGCATCCCTCAAACCAGGAGGGGTGGGGGGTGGAGAGGTGGGAAAGGTTACACCCTCTCCTGTTCAGGTTCAAATCAACGATTGGCCAGTGAAGGACATGGGGCCAATCCCTGGGCCCGGCAAGCTCGCCACCAAGAGTCCCTTCCCGCCCAAACTGCTGAGCGCGCTGGTAGGGGGCAGCTCCAAAACCAGGGATGGAGAGGGAGGGCCCAAGGAGGCTAACGCCCCCCAGGAGGCGGGCGCCGGGCAGAGGGCGGGGAGCCGGGGCCTCCTCAGCTGGAGCCTCCAACACTACACCTCCTTTGACCGTGGCTTCCTCCCCTGGGAAAGGAGAAAGTACTTCCATGACCTCCTGGAGGTGAGAAGCTCAGAGTGTGTGTGTCTTTGCGTGGCCGTTTGAGAGAGAAGGAGTGAGAAGGGAAGGTTTATCACTGGCTGCTCTTATCTTAGATTAGATTAGATTTAGACTAGATTAATACTTTAATGTCTGTTTGCATAGAAATTTGTTTTGCACCCCCAAGAAAAAGCTTGACAAGCAAGAAAAAGGCTGTTATCATGACCCAGTCCTCTACTTTCTTATGATCTAAGCATGCCTGCATTGTCAGCATGGTGTGGGACACAGTGCTCAGTCTGTGTGCCCTAATGTATTCCACAGGAAGAGGAACGGCTGGAGAGGGAGCTATCGTACCGGTCCAACAGCGCCGCCGCTGGCCGGAGGCTGCACGACACTTTCGCCGACTCCCTGCGCTACGTCAACAAGCTACTGAACGGGCAGTTCGGTTTCACCTCACGCAAAGTCCCCGCCCACATGCCCCACATGATCGACCGGCTCGTTATGCAGGAACTGCAGGACATGTAAGGAGCGCCCCCTAAAAGCTAGCCTTCTACATGTTAATGTAGCATTTTGTTATGTTGCTGTAGTCTAGATGTTTTCCCCATCTTTACCAAGTCCCTCTCAGAAGCACAATCCTTCACCAATTGTGTTTTGATTGATAATCCTCTTATCATTCCCTCTCTCTGTCCCCCAGGTTTCCTGCAGAGTTTGATAAGACATCCTCCCATAAGGTGCGCCACTCAGAGGACATGCAGTTTGCCTTCTCCTACTTCTACTACCTGATGAGCGCCGTCCAGCAGCTCGACGTCTCCCAGGTGTTCGACGAGATTGACACCGACCGCTCAGGGGTTCTGTCCGACCGCGAGATCCGAACGCTGGCCACACGCATCCACGAGCTGCCCCTCAGTCTGCAGGTTCGGGTCCAGAGTCCGGGTGCTGTCCGGATTGGGGAGTGGGGTGGTCCTACTTAGTTTAACTTATCCAAGTTTCAGCTCAGTCAGAACTGATATGGCTGTGACCTGGTGCCCAGTGAGGCTTAACATATCTGAGAATGACACCAGTAAGGGTAAATACATCTGAGATACAGTGCCCAAAGAGTATTAATGCTTCTGTGACTCAGTGGCCAGAGTGCCGTGATGAGTCTGAGACCAGTGAGGTTACATTGCATTATTGTCATTTAGCAGACCCTCTTATCCAGAGCAACTTACTTACAGTATGTTACAATTTTTTTTATTGTTACCCATTTATACAGCTTGATATTTACTGAGGCAATTCTAAATTAAGAACCTTGCCCAAGGGTACAGCAGCAGTGCCCCAGTGGGGATTTGAACCAGCAACCTTTTGGTTTCAGTCCTGCTCCCACTATGCTACACTGCTGCCAGGTTTAACCGGCTCTGCTTCTCACAGGATCTGACAGGCCTGGAGCAGATGCTGATAAACTGCTCAAAGACTCTGCCCAGCAACGTCACCCACCTGCACGCGGTCAGCCCCACCCAGGAGGCCTACTACGACCCCAGCATGGTGAGCCTTGGCCCAGTCTCTCTCAGCAACATGGGGGTCACTGCGGTTCTGCACTGGTTAAATGTCCATATTCCATTCAACATTATAGATTTATGTGACTCCCCATTCTGGCCAGATCTCTAGTGCCAACATTATTGGTGTAAGATAAAGACCTGCATCACAGGTCAGTTTCCATCTCACTGCTGAAGTGGAGGAGAGATTAAATGCATTGTTTCCTCTGGTTGTTGGACGTATATAACAGCTGGCTGTTTTCTTTGTCCTCAGCCACCCGTCACGAAAGGACTGGTCATCAACTGCAAGCCCATCACGGAGCGCATCCACAAGGCCTTCAGAGACCAGAACAAATACAAGTGCGTGCCTCGCTGCACCTGTCGCTGCACGGAGGGGCCAGAGGGGCACTAAAGCTCTCTCCTCTCAGGGTTTTTCCTTTGTTTTCATAACTGCTGTGCTTTGTGTAACAGTCTTGTGAGCTTGGTAATTAGCAGCTGTTTGCTGCTCTGTCCTTCTTTGGACTTGGTCCATGTGCGCTCTCCCCTGACGCATTCATGGTTTAGCATTTTAGCGGCAGCTGACGGCCAACACAAACAGTGTCTTCCATCTGCAGATTTGAAATTATGGGGGAGGAGGAGATCGCTTTTAAGATGGTGCGGACCAACGTGTCACACGTGGTGGGGCAGCTGGATGACATCAGGAAGAACCCCAGGTAGGCAGGGTCCTCAGTGTGCTGCAGGTGTCCAGCCTGGTGCCTGCTTTCCAGCAGAGACAGGAAGTCATCACAATTGCATATCACGCCCCTTTCTTCTCTCTGATCTTGTGACCATATCGTGTCCCTCGCAGGAAGTTCATCTGCCTGAATGACAACATCGACCACAGCCACAAGGACGCGCCCACGGTGAAGGCGGTGCTGAGGGACTTCTACGAGTCCATGTTCCCCGTCCCATCTCAGTTTGAGCTGCCCAGAGAGTACCGCAACCGCTTCCTCCACATGGGGGAGCTGCAGGAATGGTACGGTCCTGCTCGGGAGTGGAGGATTATGGGTACAGAGCACACACAGACAGACGTAAATACAGACATCTGCTGTGTGTGCAAGTAACTGCGTGTGTTTGTAAGCGGGTGTGTATGGTGTGTGTGTGTTTCAGACTTGTTTATAACTAATTTTCCATCCTTGCATGCATGTGTGTTTACAGGCGTGTGTACAGAGACAAGCTGAAGTTCTGGACTCACTGTGTGCTGGTGACACTGGTGGTCTTCACCATCATCTCCTTCTTTGCAGAACAGGTACATCTACTTGTTTCATACCTACAGTAAAGTACCAAAAAATTGGTATTCATGTCAAAATGTTTTATTTCCACATAACAGCAACAATCAACATGAGCTGTTAGGCAAGACTTAAAGAGGCAATGCATCATTTATATCTATAGTAGGCTGTATTTACATCAAAGGTAAATGGGATTTACACCTGTGGTGATGCAGGATGTACTCTGTTGTAAAGCGGGATTAATATCTGTGGTAAACTGTATTTATATCTGTGGCGAACCTGTTTTCTATCTATGGTAAAGCAGAGTTTCTACCTGTGCTGTTATTGTCGGCCCCGAGAATGCAGACAGGACGTGAGGGACTGCAGCGATGCGGGGTATTAGCAGGAACGCGAGCGCTGATGGGGATGGCTGTCACATTCCCGCCATAGGCCAAATCTCAGACATGGCTCAGTGTGGCCCCTGGAGATGCAGGGGGCTCATGTTTATTGGAGGCGCAGCCTTGGTGTTTCAGCCTGCAGAGGGGCTAAGGTTTCTCGCCTGCCGCCTGGGGAAAGGTTAATGGCAGGAATGACCTTTAGGAGCGCCCGTTCTCCTCGGCTGCTCTGTCGGGCAGGGAGGGGCCTGTAGGTCTGATGCCTGCCCTCTGATGCTGACTGGGGGTGTGGCTATTTGTGACAAGCCCCTCCTCCTCTCCTTATGATGCTTTGGTCATGTGACCCGTCTTTCTGTCCTTCTCTCAGCTGATCCTGCTGAAGCGCAGACTGTTCCCCAGGCGGAGGGTCAGCAAGGAGGCCAACCCTCAGCGAGTCTGAAGGGGAGGGGGCCGCATCCTCCTCTTCCTCTCTCCTCCTTCCATCTCCCGCTCCTCCTCCCCCTCCTTCTGGGTGAGTCTGGGTGCAGAACAGAGTGGGAGGCAGGAAAGAGGAGGAAGAGCAGGAAGAAATCTCCTCAAAGGAACTTGGGACATGCTTTGGGAGAGAGAAAAGAAACGTATCACCCGTTGGGATTGAGTTGGCGCCAGGATGACTCCAGTGTGGGTATGAGGCTGGAAACTGGACCCCCCCAAAATCAGGGGGGGCTCACTCTCTCACACTCCCCTGTCCAGCCTGCACAATCTGAGCCTGAGTAACAGTGTTTCTCCAGTGGTGCCTCTGATGTAGGACCTTTGGGCGCTCGGAAACACCATCTCCTTATGCTCCACTAGGGGGCGCTCTCTGTGACGCGCCATTCATCACCTGCCGCAGCAGGAACTCCACCATGTGGGATTTTAAATGCGGGGGCCAGTAAACCAAGGGAAGATGATGTGGTTTCAGTGTGTATGCAAGCATGTCTGTGTGTACGTGTGTGTGTACATACGTGTGTGTGTGTGTCTGTGTGTATGTGCGTGTGATCTGGGCCAGGGTTAATAAAGAAATATGAAACCTGAATGTGCGAGGTGGGGCGAGAGGGAATATTTTGCTCGTTGCGCTTAATTTTTACTCAAGTGCCTTGTTGTGATGTTTAGTGCAAGTCCCCTGGTACAGGGTGGGGAGTCATGTCTGCTTTTCCATGTGGGCCTTGTAAACGTGTCCAGTTAATATAGCACACATGACCTGAATGGAACCAGATTGCCAATGACGGGGACGTGGGAAGGATTTTTACATTTTGGTTGTTTCATACATCAATGCCCACCGTTTTTGGATGACTGTGTCTTTATGCCTGTGTGGGATTTTTGCACTGTTAATGTATGTGTAAACATGTCAGAACTTTGAAGCATGTAACTAGCAATTTGATTGTACGGATCAATCACAGTAGTGAGGAATCACTCAGCGAATACATCCGAACTATTTGAATGCCATGAAACATTGAAGTTGAATGCCATGAAATCCATGATTAATGTATGTCAAATGAATTTTCTGTTACAGTTCCTCTCGCTCCTACAGTAGGGCTGCCAATTTTGCTCTCTCCTGTAAATTGAAATCAATGTATTTTACTGAAGTCAGTATAAAGAAAAGCAGAAGACTTGTGTTCATGTTCTGGTTCTTTGTGTTAGAATACATCCATCTCTATTGCTGTGCACGGCCGTGCGTCGATTCTCATGCCACAAACTGACACTGATCTGTTTAATCTCTTCACACATTATGGCTTGGGCTGGGATTGTGATGGGCTTTGCTGATCCTGGATCAGTGGTCACAGGCAGATTGCATCCAGGGCAAGTGCTCTGGGATTTTCACTAAAACAATCCATTGGATATTTACACCAACACAGAGCTGATAAAGACATTTGGATTTAGTAGTAGTTATAGCAGAATATATCAGTAGAAATGTATCACTATTTAACCATGGCAGTAGAAGCCAAATCAACTTATAGCCAAACTCTCACTTCAGAGAGAGTACATATTTATCCACCCACCCAAAGTGACGGATTACATTACATCAGATATTTGTTGAAGTCACTCTTATTCACAGTGATGTACATAGTTTAGAGAGCTATTGAGTGTTAGCAGTATTTCTACAAAGCTATAAAAATGGCACTGGTTTTCTAAAGGAGCGCTTTTCATTTGAGGAGGATGAGATTCAGTAATCACCTCAGACATTTGTGCGGTCACTGAAAGCACTTCTGTGAAGACAGCTTTGCTTTCATATTCATTTCAGTTTATTCAAAGAACAACAGAGCATTGATCATCAAATAAAATTACTATTATTGAGAAAAATCAAAACACCAAAGTCTAGCCCTTGATTTGACAAGTCATAAACAACCCCCCTGCCAGCCCACATTCCTTATAATACACAAAGTCCCTTTTCCCACCCTGCTATGGTCTGAAGACAACAGATCCTCAGGAAGCAGGTTCGAGCTGTTCCTCTTTTAGGCACTAATCACATAGTGGTCCTCTAAAAGCCTGAGGCCTTTCACACGATCATGAAGAACTGTTCACAGCTGCACACCAATTATCACAAAGCTTTGAGAATCAAGTACTGCTGTACTCACATATACTTTGTACATAACGTGTTTATATGGACTGAAGCTTCCTTGCAGTGAAAAACCACATCCTGAGAGTTAGAAATGTACATTATTTGTAATGTCTTGGAATGGCACTCAAAAGAGAAGGTGGTGGCACGCTTTGCTCTCCGGTTGCTTCACACACCCACATTCATGGATAAAATAAAAGCACATTAAAGTTGAAGACATTAAGGCTGTCACCTAACTTCTGTCCAATCACAGACCTGTTTTATAGACCTCTGAGAGGAGGCTCGTCAAAGCAGGGGGAGTCTCTGTGTTAATGCATCATCAACCAGTGGTAAGGACTCTCAAATGAGACTGGACCCGTCTGCCTGCTTGCAAGCACGTGGCTTAACAGTGGGAAAAGGGGTGGAGCTTTGGTCATTCACATACTTGGACCTGGGAGAGCTGGTTTGGGATGTCAGTAGTCTGAAACAATAACTGGTCTCTGGTTAACACTGAGATATGGTCCCCTTTGCACCTGTTGCCCGTGACAAATTATACAGAACATACCATTCCATTTAGATCCTGCCATTCTACATTTAGAACAAAACATTGCACATTAGGACTTTCATTGTAAAAATAATCTGAGGTTGAGGGTTTTATTTTATGTTTGTATTTCCTTTTAATCATGGCCTGGCTAATTTTTTTAAACCTGTAAATTAAGAGCTGGGATAAATTCATAAATAATTCCATAAATAAATATGATCACTGGACAGTGGGAACTGCTGTGGAATTTCCAGGCAAATATCCGGCGATGTTATCTTTCTGACTGTGATCAGATAGTATATGAACATGTTGATTTCCATTTTTTTAAATAAAAGACATACTTTACTAAAGGCAGTCTTAGTATTGTGAGTCCAAAGTTCAAAAAACAAAGAGGTGACAGTGGGTGTTTCTTATCTGAATGATACTAGCCCACGTGAAACACCAGAAGATGAGTCCATCTCTCAATCTCTACAAATTCACACTCATTTTTATGCAATGGAAATCAACATAAAATATTTTAAGAAAAAATTCTAAGTTAAAGGGCACAGCTTGGACAAATATTTGACACCATGTAAGAGTAACTCTTCAATTTTGATTCAGTTTGTTATTTTAGTTATTTTTCTCCTTTTTAGTGAGCTGGTGATTGGATATCATTAATATACTCACAAAAACACAGACTTAGTTATGCACTTTTTCAGAGGAATATATGTGTCTTTGAACATGGACTGGGAAACCCCGGCTCAGACCTACTGGGGCTTACGAAACAAGACGCCACCAGTGATGCTGTTTTGACTGTTGTAGATGGTGCTTATAGTTCATAATTTGTATGATTCACTCGTTCATTCAGAACCGGTTACAGACTGAGCTTGGCCCAACTACAATGCATATAACTTGTAAGCATTAAAAGGATAAAACCTCCAAAACACAAAGCACTTCCATCATTATATCCAGTCCCTCATCTGCAGTTTCTGTCAAGTAATAAATCCAGTAATAAACCCCACAATGTGTGCTCTCTACTAGTTTGGCTCAGTTGTGGTGAATGGTCTGATCTAATTGTAGGCGTTTACAGTGTCAAGGCTGGTAAGGCTCTGGTATGAGGTGTCCTCCAGAGCTCCAGCCAGTAGCTGGGTAGTACCTTCACCGGACCCTGCCCCAGTCTCCTCCAACTCTGCGGGCAATCAGTCGCGGTGGGAGTGGACCTGCGGAGTGATGCTGAACACCTGAATCTTTAAGTGGGCGGCGATCTGCAGACACACACCCGTGCAGTAGCGAGTCAGGTCCACCAGGGAGAGGATCTGGGCAGGGCCAAGAGGAATGAGAATAAACAGAGGGGAAAAGGGAAAGGATTACAAAACATCTGTGATAATCTGCTGGTGAAGAGGATTGCGGTACTTCAGTGATAATCGACAGGAGAAGAGGATGATGGGACCTCGGCTATACTGTGAAAATGAAGAGGATTGTGGGGTTTCAGTGATAATCTGCAGGTGAAGAGAACTGTGGGACTTCAGTGATAATCTGTAGAAGAGGATTGATTATGGGATCTCAGTGATAATCTGCAGGTGATGGTTCACAAGGACTCACCAGTGCAATCCAAAGAACAAAGTGCTCATCTATGAAGCTATTGAAGTACTGGTTGAGGAAGAGGAGGCCAGGCCCGATGAAGGCTGTGTCCTGGAGATGGAGCTCGCTCTTGGTCATGTGAGCCACCTGGACAGAACATCACGAGTATCATCATGAGCGGCAGGTTTAGGAGAGGGTACTGGCCCTTTCTGTCCTGCCAGAACCTTTTCTATACCACTTAATCTAGACTGAGGTGGTTTATTTAACCATTTAACAGAACTATATTTTGTAAATCTACAATTCACAATTTCATTTTTGTTCACATGTAACTGACTGGCAAGTATACAAAGTAATGATGCAGCCTCAACCTCTGATGCTAAAATGCCATTACCAAACCCCTCTGAAGGAGAGGTAGTCTGGTAGAGCCCTTTGATGTAGACAGACCGTGAGAGGCGCATATAGTAGGGTCAGTGAAAAATATAACCATATTTTTGTAACAGTTAAACATTTATTGTAAAGCTACAATGCATAGTTTGATTTGAATTCACATGAAACTGACTTGGAGGTGTACAGAATAATGTTTATTATCTCAGTAATGCATCAATAAGTGAAGGAGAGAAAGACCAAGACAAAGGGAGAGAGTGAGAGACAGTGGCAGAAAGGGAGCGCTCACGATCAGTTTGATGGCGATCTTGGCGAAGACAAAGCCGAAGGTGAGGATGTAGAGACAGGGGTGTAGCTCAAACAGCTGGCTGGAGGACTTCTTAAAGATGATGAAGGCCAGAGTGAGGACCAGGCCAATGTGCACCCCTGGGGACAGCACGCTAGTGTCCTGCAAGAAAAAAACATTGTAATGCACTATTATCATTAATTAGGAAGCAGTTTCGCTAAAATACTTTTTTAAGATTGTTTCATACAAAAGCTCAGCACTCCCACATGGTAAGTGAATCACTTCCTGGACCCCTTGCTCTGTGATGAGGAAGCTTACTGCACTCACAGCCACAGTGGAGCCGTTCTTGCCCACACCCCCTTTAAGGATGACCTGGAAGTAGTTGAAACAAGACAACAGGAAGCCGCCGATAATCCCCAGTATAGGGAAGGTGTGCAGCTTCACTCCCAGTACAGGCAGCTGTAGAGAAACGCAAAGCCAATGTTACAATGATGTTATACAGATGTAAAAACAATGACAATACTCCTATCTCCAACGGTACCGTTGGCATGATGAGCATGATGGGAAAAAAAGCCAATGGGGAGATTGCCAGCAGGAGGGATGAAGGCCCCCCTATGTAAGTTTTGTCATGCTCATGGGTGTTGTTCATCTGTTGCCATGACAATAGTTACCCATAATTACCTTCTTGTCTTGCCATATGCAGTTAAGTCAAGCTTCCATAGGCAGCACAGAGCAAAAAATGAAACAAAAGTGCTGTTTAAAGAGCAGCAGAAGAGCACTGGGTGAGTGTTACTTTAGTGCTGACATTAAGCTGATACTGCATTAAAACTCAGCTAACATTTAAATGAGACTGACTGAATGACAGTTATTGACATGGAAAATGATACTTTTTAAATTTACATTAATAAAAGGGAGGTAGATTTCTACCACTATGCAACTTGCTTTAAAAAGCTAAACAAAGCTTTAGGCGTGTATCAGTGTGTTTGCATATGTATGTGGTATGGGTGTAAGTGTGCATGTGTTGTGTGCTGTATGTGTGTGTGTGTGTGTGTGTGTGTGTGTGTGTGTGTGTGTGTGTGCATGTGTTGGGGTCATACCCTGGTCTCCCACATGCCCACACCTCCAACAGCAGTCATGAAGTAAATGATAATGATGGCGATTTGGACCTCTGTCACATCCACCCTAGAAGAACAGAACCAAGCTTCACGTCAGAACCCAGCCAGGAGAGCAGGTCCAGTCAACAAGAGAAAGGCCCAAAGAACAGTGGTGAAATGGTAGTAGCCCAAGCAACTTTCATTACTTCTTATTTCAACTGCTAATTATAGAACAGTCATCACATGGAAAAAATGTACATTAGAAAACACAGGCAGTGATTTGGATTACAGATACCCTACTCTTCCTACTGCTCTGAAATGTCTGTGAGCCACTCCCCCGTCTCACTCCCCTCCTCAACTTACTGACCACTCCCCCTCATCTTATTGGCTATGGGTACAGCTGTAGCCTAACCAAAGTTAATCTCACGCATTGAGAGCAGACATGTCACCATGACAACATAAAAAACCACCAAGACATTCCTGTTAATCACTGCGGATGAGACAAGTAAAACACATTAAAGACCAAGGAAGGCATGAACTTAACAAGGCTTTGCCTATGTTTACAAGATGCCTTTGAAGAGGGGTCACTGTCAACCCTGTGGAAAAGGACCACAGACAGGCGCTCAAAGAGGAAATCCTGACAGGGCTCTCCTTAACACCTATCAACCTATACGCGGATAAGGCTGTAGTCACAGACATACAGACTCAGAAATGAAGCTCAGTCTTTCAGACAGCAGCTGCTGGAAATGGCGTTAGCAGCTCTGGAGAGAGGACTGGCGACAGCATTACTTACGCCCCAAAGCGTACCATGCCAGACACATAGGCCTGCCAGTGCACGAGGAAGAACATGAACATGCCCACGAAGCCGCAGAAGAACAGCCAGTTAGGGTACGGCCCCATTCCGCAGGACGCGCACGTTCCCACGGCGATGAACACTGCAGGTGGGAACACGGGAGACAGCATGTCACAGGGCCACCCTGGCCTTTTCCATATATCGGAGCATATTTTTCAAAGGAAAGACCCTTTGAGCTGCGGGTTTGGATTCAAAAGTCCCAGCAGGAAGTGACAGATGGACGTTTCTGACTTCCTGTCAGTGAAGGGGGAGGCACCTGTGGAGACAGCATCGCAGCCGTGGTCGAAGAGCTCGCCGAGTGCTGAGCCGCTGTTGGTCCTCCGCGCCTGTTTCCCATCAATGGCATCCAGAGACTGGTAGATGAAGAGGCCCAGGCCACTGAGGGCAAAGATCCACCCCGGAGCCTGAGACATAGAGAGAGAGGCCATTTCTGAGACTGCCCATACAGCCCAGCCTAATAAACAAACAGTGTTTTTCATTGCCTCCAGGTGCCGTTAGTTCATCTTTTATACCTGTACCTATCTCACGGTGCTAGGCAACCCATCCAGCGTCGCCATGCAACTAAAAACTGGTCACCTTTTCGGCAGCAAGTTGGAGAAATTGGCAAAATTTTTTATATCCTGAATTGCTTGGTCTGTAATATTAGAAAACTGTAAGTAAAGTCAAGACTCCATTGTGATTAAATTAAAAACTGTTCTGTTTACTTAGTGCTGTGTTGGTCCCATGTACCATAAACACGCCTACTTCTGGTCCGAATCATATCTGAAACTGGTCAGATCCCCAGTGCTTACAATGGGCAAGTCCTTCTTTGAGGCTAACAGAGGCTAGCGCCTTAAAGGCCTTTTCCAGGTCTACAGATCCATTTCCCACAGTTTATTTCTACCAGTCACCCAAAGTGCTAGCTTAGCTTGATGAATCAAGAAGTTTAGTTGGCAGACTAGTCCCCTTTTAGAAAACAAATATTTTGAAGACAGAGAGAGCAATAGCGACAGCCAAAGGGAGAAACAGAGAGGCACTGGACCAACGTAGCATTGATCATGGTCACGCTGACCTCACACACAAAACTGACCATATTTTTTTTTTTTACAGGAAGGCAAACACAGGCTATTTTGTTGTGCAACAGGGCCTTCATTCCTGCAGTTTCACTCTAATCCCTTGGTGAGCACATGGCTCTAAAACTGCTGATGTGTGCCTCAGCCAAGGGGCTTCTTAGCTCATAACCCACAGCTGACAGGCCTGCGGCAGCAGAGGCATTTCTACATGGCAGGCGGTTACAGCAGCTGTGGGACTGTGGTTACACTACCGAATGCCATGAAGAAGACAAAGATGGCAGTGCTGATTAAATCTAGTCTTTCTTTTATTTGTCATTTGTAATTGGCTGATTTGCTAAAAAAAAAAAAAATACAGCCTGAGAGATATACACAGAACTACCTCACGTTCGGAAATATACACAGACCCATCTCAAGCGGTCTCGGATGTACACTTACGCACAAGCTCGAGCACGCTCACTCTCACATTCACACACATGTTCAAGCTCACACACGCTCATGTAGGCTGACAATATGCTGACATGTACATCAGTCATACAAATGTACCCTGTGGCGAGAACAGCCAGACAAATGACAACGGCAGAATGACACACCTTTCGGACATTACTGTCCAGCAGCCCTGTTGGGGTGTGCACACAGTGTGGCATTAGTGGTACGTGTAAGCGTGTACTCAGAACTATACATTACAAGGACCTTGCTGATTGGTCTACCTCCCATTTATAGGACCCGTAATCCCAGCTCAGAGCGCATATGACTTTGAGAACGCGGTCAGCTGGGTGGATCTGACAGGTGTATGTTCAACACACAGATTCCGCTCAGGAGTCTGGCTGTGTGTGTGTGTGTGTGTGTGTGTGTGTGTGTGTGGGAGGGGGCATCCATATTACAGTGGGTATTAATGCATGAACTCTTATCTAAGGCACCTTCTCCACCATTTAAATTTCACCCATCTGTAAGACCTGGTGAGGTACCCATGATGCCACAGAGCTGCCCACATCCTTCTCTATATTATGGATAATGTGAAGCTGGCCATGTCTCTCTATGTCTCTTTATGACGGTTGAAGCTGATAACGTCTCAGGAAAAGCAGAGCTGGCGTCTGCAATCAGCACAGCCCGCTAACCACGGTGGTCAGAGGTCACAGGATTTGATGTCGATACTGCCGCTGAAGCAAACGGGAGATGCCGCGGTGAACGCCCGCTGTACTATCTGAAGCAACAGGTTTGGAACCGTGGACTTTGTGTCGGTCGGTCCCCTTTCACCTGTTTTTTTTTTTTTTTTTTTTTTTTTTTTTAGCAAAACACGCACACAGAGTGTCAAATGGCAGGTGGAGTAGGTAGCTGTCCTAGACCATTGTAGCGCAACATGTGACACAGCTTATCTGGCCATCTATCTTCCTATGCATAGTTTGTGTTGAGTGTCTCGGTTTCAGAGAAAACCTTTCGCAACAAATTTAGGCTCAGAAGCTACAGATGACATGTGGCTAAAAGGTCAACACGATTAGCTGGGACAACACTGACAAGTTAGCTAAGTCAACATTCTTCAGTGTCCTTAATAAATCATATTAAAGAAGACGCAGCTTTCGTGTTCGTGGCTAGCTAGCTATTTTGGTAATATGTGATAAATTTTGAAGACAGGAAAACAGGCCTCGAGCTGCGGGGAGATTACATGATTGGCAGTGCATTTCTAGGAAACTACATCTCAGTGTGTTAATCACTCCTGCCTCTAATTACACAGCACAGAGCAACAAGTTAAATCATTAACAGTGAAGTACAAGTTCATTAGCAGTAACATACACTGAGGAAAATACCGGCCTCAAAGAAACAGCTAGTTGAGATATAACAGTTGTACTGCATGTAGTTTATGTCATGTAGTTTTAATAGCCCGCTTAGTAAGACTAACCGAAACCACATTCAAAAACACGATTGAAAGTCACACTAACCACAGTAGTAGACACATGTTGTAGGTTCTCCAAACACAAATATTACCCGAACCATTATAAGCAGTAACGAGCAACTTAACAGTTACCGCGATAGCTGATCTAGCTACATGAAATGGTCCGGTCCGGCTCAAAATAGAACGAGAATGACAATCCTAGCCTGTCTAACATTCTACAAAGAAAGTTTAGTCGGCGATCAAGGTCGCGCTTGGACTTACCTCCTCTGTTGCCGAGGGACAGTACCAGACTAGGATGACTGTCGTGACAATATTAATAACCAGTCCAGTAATGGTAAGGGTGTTGGGTGCGACCCAGGTCGGGATTTGCTGTACCAACCAGTTCCAATATATCTGACACGGCGGTTCGAATAAGGAGCGACCGGCGACGCTATATTTGTGCTCCTCCAGGCGCTTCAGCTGCTGCGCTGACAGCGGCTCCGGCCACAAGCTGTGCGGCATTGTTAGCTGCTGCTGCTGGTGTGTAGCGTGCTAGCGACTGCAGTGCAAGTCAGCGAAGGCTCCGCCACGCTTCGGGATCTCCACGCGTCCTCCCGGTGAAGGGTCATGCATGTAGCCGTGCGAAGGAAGTCATCTTCCAGCGCAAAACCCGAGAGTTTTCCCACGCTCTTTCGGTTCTGAATCGGGGCTGTGTTTAAACTTGGGCAGGAAGCAGGGTCCCGGAAGACAATGAAGCCGGGAAATTGAAATGGGAATATCTGACACTGGGTGCTTGTATCCACACACAAGCAAGCTATACCTAGTTCGATTCAAATAAAAGACAGTAGCTTTGTCCAATCTGCAGTAAAGCAGAAAGCTGAATGTAGGTTATTTTTCCACAAAGTCGCTCTCTCTATTTTCTCATTATCTAGGTAAAATCAGTTACTGAAAGTGACATCAAGTAGAAAAACCGGGTAAAAACACGCCTGGTAATATCTACATTTAGCAGACGCTGTTATTCATAGTGATTCAGATGTATATCCCATCCACGTGCAATCATATGGGCCGTATTCAGTAAGCAAAAGGATGCTGTGATAAGCACCAGGCTGATGATCCTTGATGTGTGCAGAAGTAAAAATCTGAGGAATATTCTGATGGGTCACCATTCCCAACAACCTAAGTATTTGTGTTGCTGTTATTGATACACCCCTAAATCACTTTCAGTGTGCAATCAAGGATTTTTTTTTCCCTTGATAGGCCAGCTCAGGTAGTTATGCCTCTCCTGTTTAATGTTTCCCCAGGCGAGTGGACCCTGAGATGTCCTTATCTGTGAAACTCTCTGATAGCAGTTCCTTTTAGAGAGCTGCCAAGTTCTCTATTGTTTATTGGTCTGTTGTCATGCCACAGAAGAGAATCTCGTCGTCAGTCCCAAAGTTTTAATCAGCTTTAGCTTCCTTGTGTGCGGATAGCCACATCTGGCCACAAAGTTTTACTGTTACAGGTGATACAAAAGTGTTTTGTTGGTGAATTCCACTGATAACAACAATCCACAATGACACATGATCTTTTATAAGATACACATGATATTTTATTAATTAAATGATGAATTGCACAGGGACCCTGAAGATAAGCACACACTTCAATGCCTAAGATGACCTGCTTGTATTATTAAGTCTTAACCCATAAGGGAGACTCGCTTGAAAGAAAATTCACTGAAAGAGAAACCACAAAAAACGCAATGAGTACACACAAAAAGAACATGTGTATACACATAGGTGTATACAGGGAGAACTGCCAAGACAAGAGTCATGCAATAGGAAACAATATGAGAAATAAGAAAAAGAAAAAAGCAACACATTCCCGTTTGTAAGCATTCAGATTTCAGTGCCAAGCATATAAATCTCTTAGAACAGCAATATGAAAATAAAATCAGCAAAATGTCACTGATGACATCTTTCATTAATTACATTTTAAAGGAGTGAATACACTAAAATGTGTCCATTGTTATTCCTGTGATAGAGCCTAGCCTTGAAATCCGCTCTTGAGAAGCTTGAATAAATATTTAATGGATACATTCTTTAAAATATGAGTCTGATTTCTACCTTATTCCACCCTAACATGTCTGTCTCTACACACAAAGCTACTTGCCAAAGTCCACTAACATGCGTCAGAACTGAAATCACTTAATTTCCCACCATATGTGTGCAGGGGATGCAAAAACCAATGATGAACAAACTCTTCTATTGTAACTATGGTAACTAGCTCCATGTCTGCACACAACATGTCTTCTCCATGCCTTGCCTAAGCCCCTCCCCCTTTCCCCACCGGTTCTACGAGAGAGATGGAAACGCAGTGGTGATGTGTTTCTGGAAAGTCCAGCTGTATCAGTGGTCAGTGCAGTCACTTCCTCTCTGGCTCAGGGCTCTTGGTCTCATTCATGTATTTGTCAATCAGATGTAAAGGCACTCCCCGCTTCATTAGCTCAGAAAAGGTAAAGCCCCCTAGGGAGGAGAGGAGACACACAGTAAATCTGTAGGCAGAGGGAATAAAGCCATGGTAAGCTAATGGTCAGAGGTAGAAAATACTTGGTCAGCCTGCGGTCAGGGAGAGATATGCTGTCAGTCTACAGTCAGAGAGAGGAAAGAGGATATGATGCCGCATAGAGAGAGAAGAGATTCAGTAAGTCTGTGGTGTGAGAAAGGAGTAATAGTCAGGTCAAAGAGAGAGGAAACATGTTCAGTTTGTAGTCAGAGGGAGGAGAGGGACAGGATCAGTCTGGACAAAGCTGGGGAGTAAGACTTTTGTTTCTCATCTTTCTTAAAGGGCCAACAGAAGACGGATTAAATAGACAGCCACCTGGGTCAAGGTGAGGGCAATGTGTTCTATGTGTACTGTAAACTGTGGGGTTTGTGTGACACAGCTTTGATTTGCTGTTGAAATTCATAAATTTTGGGAGTTCCTCACAGCCACACAGATTTAAAAAAATCAACTTCTGAGATATGAATCAGTCAATATAATCTAATTCCTAAATTATTAATTTAACAGAAAAATCTGGAACGACTTTAGTGCCAGATTTGCAAAGTTTATGGAGAGCCTATTTGGTTTGTGGATATTTTCTTCAGTTTTGTTTGTGTCTGTAAAATGCAATTAATAAAATTTGCTTTAAGATAGCAGCACCTGTAAAACAATGTGTTATTGCCAACACTTTCAAAGCAGCTGAATAGACATGGCCAGCTGATGCCCATAGCGTATCAGCTTCTGTTATACTAGAGTGTGAAATCTGTGATTGTTTATTCAGGTCTTAGGATAGGGGGTTTATCACGTTTGATGTGATAATGTTTATATAAGACAGAGAATGCCGACAGCAGAGAGACACAGGCGGTTATTGGCACATTTAGCTACAGTTGCAGTTGGCCACCACCTCCCAGCATGGCCACACCTTTTACACCAGGTAGAACACATGCCCATAGCCTGCACAACCATTCTCACAAACATTCACATGCAACACGGCATGATCTATGGGCACAAGTGAAGCTGTAATAATTTATCTTGTTTTAGATCAGTGCTGAGCAGTCCCAGTCTTGGAGGGTCGAAGTCCTGCAGGATGTTGGGTTACCTTTCAATCAGCAACTGATTCACCCCTACATCACCTGGTGAGCTGACATGTTGTGTAAATTATGATTTCCATTGAACCACCTTAGGGTATTATACATCAAGCCTACAAGTGGAATCTTGACAGACCCCCACATCGTCAGGACAAACTAGTAGTTCCACTGTTATATTGACTGGTCAGGCCTTCTGCCATTGAGAATATTCAGCTTGATGTACGAGAGCCCAAAGTGGTGACACAGAACATCTCTCAGCAGAGGCTATGGCCCCTCAGAACTGAATCTGCCCACAGCTGCTGTGAATTGTCAACCCCAAGTCTTCGCTGATTTGATTTCCCTATTCCCCTTTATAAACCCCCACCTGTCCATCTGACACTGCGGGGCCGTTTTCCTCCATGGCAACAGTGGATGTCATGTGATAAGAGCAGAATGAATGTCATAAGCTTCATATGCCATAACCATATGAAAGCTTACCTTGGATGATAACATACACTCACAATTCCTGGGGGACTGGGGGGAGAGAAGAGAAGAGGGGTTAACACATTTTACAGGAACCAGTCACACCTGTTTAAGGGGAACCACAATGAATGTTAAATCCATTTTCAGGGCGGAATAAGTATTCTGAGGGACCTCACTTAAGTAGTGATGATCATACCTGACATGAAGGAGTTTGTTCCACATGTTCCCGGATACATATCATACTGAACAGATCTACACATGTTCAATGTGATTAATGTCCTTGTAAGGATACTGATTTCAAATTTTATACGTGTACAATGTATTAATGCATCTAAGGGAATGCGGTGAATTGTAGGAGGTGGGGTGTGCTGAAAGCAATGGTGCATTGTGGGAGTGTGTTTAAAAAATAGTGATGGATTATGGGAGGGATGGTGTGTTTAAGGAGCACTGGTGCTATCCCATACAGAAATGAAATATATTGTAATTTTGATATATTGAGAAATATGTTGCTCAGCCCAAGAATATATTGCAAGTAAAATTAAAATATAAGAAAGCAAATTAGAAATATATTGCAATATACCAAAATGGCAATAATTTTCATATTTTAAATATATTGATGGAGCTGAAAAATATATTCTCTCAAATATATTCTCAATACATACTGTTTTTTGTATGGGTTGTGGGAGTGTGAGTGTGAGACTGAGTGGTCTGTTTAGGGAGCAGTGGTGCACTGTGGGAGTAAAAATGCGTTGAAAGAACAGCAGTGCATTGTGGGAGTGGGGGGTCTGTTTAAGGAGCAGTGGTGCACTGTGGGACTGACAGTGTTGAAAGAACAGCAGTGCATTGTGGGAGTGGGGGTCTGTTTACGGAGCAGTGGTGTGCTGTGGGACTGACAGTGTTGAAAGAACAGCAGTGCATTGTGGGAGTGGGGGTCTGCTTAAGGAGCAGTGATGCATTGTGGTAGTGTGTTGAAGAGACTGTGGTTGGGTATGGTATGAGGAGGAATGTGGTGGTTAGCGCAAACAGCAGTCATGTGACTATGAAGGACTTAGAGGGAGTATTTATGAATCACTTTGTCTGTATGGATGAGTTTGTATGAATGGTTAATGGTCAGTGCTGACAAAATGGTCAAAATGTTAAAAAGATGGAGAAAGTCTCGTCTAACAAAAGGACAGGCCACTTCATAAGATTTCCATAAAAACATAGTACACACAGCAACAAAGACACCTAAACCAATTGCACATTAAATAGGTAGTTGCAAGATGTCTGTCATCACAGACAGAGAAAGAAAAGCGAACATAAGAGGAGACAGTTAAAAAAAAACAAATAGATATTCATAAAAAAGAAAAACATTAAAGAGAATAAAATAAACAGCAGCTGCAGTGCTCAGTCTGTGGACAGGAGGAGACCCCTGTCACCGCCACGTCTGTCTGCTCTTGCAGCTGATGGAGGAAATTGCCAGCACTTCTTGCCTTCCAAATAACCCAATCAAGAATAAGTATTTCAGCTGAAATATATACAACAGTACCAGTTTTTATTTCTGTATTCTCATCGTCTTTGACAATTGTCTTGTTATAATGTGGTTCATACAAACAGTAACTCAGCTGCTTTATGAAAAGAGTTCTGGTTGTGCATCCACTGTGTTTTGCACAAAGCAGGCTAACTTGCTGACCTCTGTGGTGTCAAGAGGGTATGGTTTTAAATAACTCATATCATTGGAAATAGTGTTTGCCACAGTATTAAACAACAATGGATAACACTGTGCCTTATGAAGCACATAGACTGTTGTGTTTTTTTATTATTACGACACACGCAGATACTTAAATGCACACAATTTGCTGGAGAAATATTCAATAATTTCAGGTAATTCTCAGATTTCAGCTTTATGACTTTGTAATACTATACCTACAAATTGTATATAGAGAAATATTTAGAAAGCTAATCTCATTGTAGCATGTAATAATAATTTTCGCTTAACAGCCCCTCCTGGTGAACTAAACCTGCTGATCAGAGTTAGCTCACCAAAAGGTGCTGTTGAGGTCAAAGCAGGCCAAGATTTTCTCAGGTGGCCCTGAAGGAATGCAGTGTAAAGCCAGCTGGGCCCAGGGCAGAGGATCATGAGGAGGAGCCAGGAGTATCCCAGTGTGTCCTTATTACTTAATCTCATAGGCAGCATGTCAGTGTGCAGTATACAAATCTCAGAGAGAGTACCAAAGCAAGACCTGTGGCAGTGCGGTGTTGTGGTCAGGAGCTTGGCTGGTAACTCAAATGTTGCCAGTTCAATTCCTCAGTGGAGCACTGCTGTTATACCCTTGGGCCAGGTGCTTAACATGAATTGCTTCAGTAAACTATCCAGCTATATAAATGAATAACATGTGTCATTGTAAGCTTTTCAAGTTGCTCTGGATAAGAGCATCTGAATAACAAAAAATGTAACAAATAAAAAAAAAAAATGGAGCTGAGAACACTGTGATTCAGGACCACCAGGTCACTGGCCACGCTGACTCAGTTGACCCCGACACTGACCTTTGACCTCGAGCTTACAGTCCACCTGCGCCTCCCCCAGGTCATTGATGGCCTTGCAGGTGTAGGTGCCCCCGTCGAAGGGGCTGGGCTTGCGGATCTCCAGGGTGCACACCCCTTGGCTGCAGAACATGCGGTAGCGCGGGTCATTGATGATAGTCATCTTGTTCTTCATCCACATCACCTTGGGCTGAAACCAGGGACAAACCAACAAGCAAAACACAGTGAGTTTCTGCCTCACAAGGGACAGGGCAGTGATGTGGCACAGTGGTAAGGAGCAGGACTCGTAACCAAAAGGTTGCCGATTAGATTCCCTGCTGTTGTACCCTTGGGCCAGGTACTTAACCCAGAATTGCCTCAGTAAATATCCAGCATAAATGTATTAATGGGTAATGTATAAATGTATAAATGGGTAACGTAAAAAACTGTAACCTGTGTAAGACACTCTAGATAAGAGCGTCTGCTAAATGCCAATAATATAATGTAAAGTTAGGCTTGTTTATACCAGGCTTTAAGCTTACAGAAAGAAGAAAGTAGTTCTGTGTTTAGGAGCTTTTCATATAGAGAATAAAAATTCCATTTATGGCCGCTATCATTGTTTAGCCTGTCAAACGTGATGTAGGAAGGTGTCCTGTGGGTGTGGGGGGAGGGGCGTACCTTGGGGTTGGCGCGGACGCTGCAGTTGAGTGTGGCGTTGTAGCCAGCGATGGCCAGAATGTTGATGAGGGGCTGGGTGAAGTGAGGCGCCTCTGCGAAGTCGTACTCTGTGTACTCCGGGACCTTCAGATTCATGCCTGAGGCATGAGTGAGAGAGAGAGGGAGGGGCCGAAAGAACGAAAGGGAGGGGCCAAGATAGAGGGAGGAGAGAAATGAGAGACACAAGGACAAATCAGAGAAATGTTTCAGGATAATTTTTAAATGCATCCATCCATTTCCAGATATCCTAGCTTGGTGGGAGATGTATAAGCACAACACCACATTTGTCTAAACAGGGTGCACTCCTCCAAGTTATTTGTTGGTTTATAAAAACTAGAATACAAATTTATCCTTAATTTACTTCATTGTGTAAGCAGGCTCTTTACCCTTACGTTTTTTGTAGTTAAATGTGGCAGTGTGGCATAATGGTAAGGAGCAGGGCTTAACCCACAATTACCTCAATAAATATCCAACTGTATATAAACTGTAACATATGTAAATCACTCTGGATAAGACTGTGAAATGACAATAATGTAATGGAAGAACTAGTAGTTATCTTTCTCCATTTTCTGTTTTTTGTCTTTTTGTGCTGTCGATAACTTAAGTAGTGAATAATTTCCACCCGACATTGTCAAAGTCTTACTCCATAAAGCAATGAATACACTTAACCCCCTGTACATATGATAACAGGTTCTACATAGCCTGTGTGACCCCGCGAAACACCACATCCTGCTCCTCCCAATCTTTACAAACGTTTCTATCTCAGGATGTGGGGGGTGAGGGGAGAGATCATTTATTTAGAACAAGATTTCTTTATTTGATATTCCTCTATATCCCTGGCACTTGACTGTCTCTCATAGCCTTTCTCTTATTTGGTTTATTTATGCTGCAGTAGAATTTCTGAGCCCTCAGACCCTGTCCCCAGCCCCAACACCCCTGAGCAAAGTGGAACATACCGTCTTTGGCGATGAGCGCACTATCTTTGGTGGGTGTGGCGGTCTCGCTCAGACCGCACATGTTCTCTGAGTAGATGCGGAAATAATACTCGTTCCCCACCACCAGGTCATTGAGGGTGATGCAGGTGCGGTGGTAGTGTTCTATAACAGTGAACCACTCCTGTTACAGAGAGAGAGAGAGATACAGAGACATGTGTCCCACTCCTGTTACAAAGAGAGAGAGCGATACATATGAACCATTCCAGTTGCAGAGAAGGTGAGGGAGACATGTGAACCACTCCTGCTACAGAGAGAGATTCATGTGTGCCACTCCTGTTACAGAGAGAGAAACACACATGTGCCACTCTTATTAGAGAGGTAGAGAGAGATGTACCGCTGCTGTTACAGAGAGAGAAACACACACGTGCCACTCTTATCACAGGGGAAGAGAGAGATGTGTACCGCTGCTGTTACAGAGAGAGAAACACACACGTGCCACTCCTATTACAGAGGAAGAGAGAGATGTGTACCGCTGCTGTTACAGAGAAACAGATGCAGAGTGTAGAAAACAGACATCCCAATGTATTGTAGTGAATTATCATACTGAGAGAATGGGCAGCTATGCACACACATTCAAACAAGCACAAACCATAGTTTTCTTGTCTGCCTTCTGGATGGTGTAGCCTGTTATTGCAGCGTTGCCACTGTCCTTCGGGGGGGTCCATTCCAGCGTTACATTTTCACCCCACACTTCTTCGATCTTTACACTCTTCGGTGGTCCAGGGAGGTCTGCAGGGGGGTTGAAAAATCAGCCCCAGATCAGACACAACAGGGCCATATGACTCCTATGTCTACTTCTGTACTTAGGAATAAAATGGCCATGAGTAGACATGAGTATGAGTTAGGTCAAATTTCGGTACAGTCGACCGACACCCACAATCTCTATGTCCAGTATCGACTCACCCACAATCTGTATGTCCAAGATGGCGGTGTCCACGTAGTTCTCCACCTGCACGGTCAGCTCGTACTTGCCGGAGTGCTTCCTCTCGGCCTTGCGGATGAAGATGATGCTGTCACAGTCACTGTTACGGATGTTCACCTGGCTGGGGTCAATGGTCTGCCCATCCTTCAGCCAGCTCACCTTGGGTCTGGGTTTTCCCTGGAGGCCAGACACAAAGAGCAAACGGCCTTTAAAGCAGTATCAGAGCTGAAACCCTCTGGTAACATGAGCGCCTCTGAATCTTTCTATGATTCTTTCCAGATCTCTCTGTGATCTTCTGTGCATCTCTTCTTGTGCCTTGTGTCAGGCACTGAAAACGTTGGTCACTTAGTTGTGACATATGTCTCTTCACCTGTCATTACATTACGTTACCTTACATTATATTCATTTAGCAGACATCCTTATCCAGAGCAACTTCCAGCACAACAGAAGATAAGTGTATCCATTGAGGTTGAATGAGCAACGATGCCAGACCAGGCTAATCTGTGATCTTCATCAGTAATGTAAAGCTTTAGCTTTACCTGGAAGGGCACCACAAGGTTAACGGTCTCTCCGACCTTGCGAGTGTACGTCTGCTTCAGGTGCCTCGGCAGGCGGATCTTAGGAGGCTCTGTGGAAAAGAAGCAATGATGAGGGCTTGCACAGATTTGGACACAAAGATAAGGAAGGCACTGGGTATACATTTGTGCAAGAAAGTTGAACTGGACCAGTTCTTTCGTGAATGCGACTCAGTGACATTGAGTAGTTTTGACCTGGAAGTACTTCTGACATAGCTTACCGACGACCTCTTTGACCAGGATGGAGTGCTGGAGAGCCCTGGATGGGCTCTCCCCCGCAGCATTGATGGCCTTCACCCGCACTAAGATCTTTGACTCAGGAGTCAAGCCTGTGATGGTGTACTTGGTTTTCTCAATTAGCTCCTTGTTGGCTGCAGTCCAGTCATCAGCTGCAGGCAAAACCACACCAAGGGTTATTACCCATAAGCCTATCTGTTCCGCATTTAACCCTATTACGTTTAAAATTATCTGTGCCCTTTTTATCCCGTTTTCCCATAATCCTGTCTGTCCTCTATTTATGCCTAACACCCATAAGCCTATCTGTCCCTCACTCAGTCCTATTAAACATAAACCTATCCATTCTATACTTATGGGTTAAAGTGTCATTTTCGTGTTTCTCATGTTTATAGCTATTACCCATAATCCTATTTGGCCTGTTCTTGTGTCTGAGACCCATAATCCTGTCTGGTTTGCACCCATGTTAGCAGCCAGGGTTATAATCTATAATCCTATAACTTCCTCCCGGACCTCAGATATGGATTTGTAAAATGTTATTAAACTGTTTGAATCTGCCAAGAAGTAGAGGAGTCTGCAGACTGTGAGAGTATGACAGTATTTCTTCACAAGAAATCTACAAACACGGCAAGAGGTTGATGATCACTAATGCCTTATTGAGTGCAAGTATCCTGAGTCATGAGACTGGCCAATCAGAGGTGGAGTGTCAGCTCTCATACTTCCTTCGATGCAGTATTCCACCATGTAGCCATCCAGCCCTGCAGCACCGATGGTGTCTGGGGGGCGCCACTTAATCGTCACCGTGTTGTCAGTGACATCATCCACCACCAGCATGGTAGGCTCACTGGTCACCGCTGAGGGCAAACAAAGGACAGTGTTACCACGGAAACACCCATACCAATCAGAATCTAATGATGTCTCTGTGCAGAATCACCATGGTAAGTCTACTTAAGAATACGACTCTCATGTGGTGTTTAACATGAGGATGATTTCCAGTCTCCTAAAAATGCATAAAAGGTTTTTAGTGTGCTGTGCTGTGGTGTAGTCATGGGCACTTCACTGCATGTGAACTGAGAACTAAGATGCTCGTTTGATGTCAATAAGCCTGGCTCTTTACTTTGATTCTCACAGTCTGGCATGCAGCTTACATCTATTAAGGCCCCTGGTGAGGGTGGCTGTTAGTGCACGACGGGCGACTGATCTCCTAAACCCCTAATCCTCGGGCGATTGGGCAGCCATTTTACAGACATGTTTCAAATCCCCCCCCCTACCCGCATGCCCAACAGTGCACAAAGCCAGAGTCAAAATGCTCTGCGTGCCACGGCCTGGACAGCAGCTGCTGTAGAGCCCCATCCCCCCACCACCACCACCACACAGAAACTCTGACATCACAGGGCAAAGGACAAAGGTCATGCTTCACTTTCACAAGTGGAGTAAAACAGAATTCTTCAGGGTAGTGATGGTGCAGTGATAAGATCAGGATGGGCAAGGGAAAGTGGGCCATCGGGTGCAAGCTGGCATATACTCAGGGACAGTCAGAATATACACAGGGGCCAGTAGTTATACACCTGGGGCAGGAAGCTTATATCCAGTGACAAGTGGTAATATTCAGTTACAGTAGGTATATAACCAGGGTTAATAGGTACACATCCAGGGGGTAGTAGTTACCCAGTGGCACAAAGGATTTGGAGGGCTCGCTGGGTCGGGACACGCCGATGGCATTCACTGCGAACACTCGAACCTCGTAGGGGACACCCTCAATCATCTTTTTGGGCTCAAAGGTGGTCTCCTTGCAAAGGTCAAAGTTTAGCCTCATCCACCTGGAGCTCTGCTTCTTCTTTCTTTCAATGAAGTATCCTGCAATGCAGTCATGACACACACGTGTGCAGTTGTAACACATGTGCACACACGCTTATGAGACACACATGTGGTTATTATATATATATATATATATATATATATATATATACACAAGTTATAACATACACATGGTTTTAATGTACATGCACACACACTTACCCACACATACAATACAAAGATGTATTGAAAGTTGATGTATAGAAAGTTAAAATATACATACACACATTCAGAGAGCAGTAATATTCACACAAGTTACTCAAGTAACACATACACACCCATACGTGCATCCACCCACACATATAGATACTGTAATGCACACAAACATCCTGCCCCTCACACACACATGGTTTACCTAAGATGGGTGAGGCCCCATCGTAGTAGGGAGGATCCCAGGTCATAGTACACCAGTCTCCTCCAACCACACCAATGATGGGGGGTTCAGGGGGGTCAGGGATGTCTGAGAGAGAGGAGAGTCTGTCTGAGTCTTGAATCCACAGCTCTGATCTCAGTACAGTCTAAGGCTTATACCCACAACTCTGATTGTTTTACACTTGGACTCATAACCCTGATCTGAATACAGTCTAAATTCCATACTGATTACCCGGACTTCAGTATAGTGTCATACCTACAACCTTGACTTTGACAGTAGCCTTGTCCTCTCCTGCCTCATTCTGCAGTACAATGTTGTAGTTCCCAGTGTCCTCCCTCTCTGCAACATCGATGGTGAGGCTGGTGTGGTCAGAAAACGTCTCTGCTCGAACCCGGCTCCCAGTGTCCAGGATCACCTTCGGAGGACGCAAACGCACTTTTATTCAAGTGCATGGACACATGCTTGTCCCCCCAGCTAATAGTGACAGTATTCCTCTTCCTTGGCTCTTTCTTTAATGCCTCCCAAATGACCCATTACATTACATTCATGTAGCAGAAGCTCTTATCCAGATCAGCTTCCAGCACAAAAGAACAGAAGTGTGTCCATTCAAGCTAAATGAGCAACAGTGTCAGACCAGACTAACAACACTTCCAGACCAGTGAGTGTGAGCATAACACTATTCAAGCCCTACCACAAGTTAACTTGTGCAACCTAACTAGACAAGGGAAGCCAAGTTTACTACTATACATTAGTCACTAGATCCCTCATAATCTCTTCTTCTACCTGTCCGCAGCCAGACTCACCCTCTCCCCCTTCATCCACACCACTCTGGGGGCCGGCTCCCCACTGGTGGGGATCTCCAGGCGCAGTTTGTTTCCTGCCACGATGGTCACGGTGTTGTCAGGGAAGTTCAGGCTGTCCAGGTGCACCTTTGGGGGGTCTGCAGGAACACAAACGAACATGGTGAACATGAACAAGATTAATCTGAAATCTCACCTTCTGAAGAGGAAATGTTCTTCTGTCAAGTTCATCCTGTCTGTGGGCTTAGCTAATTCATGGGTGCTGTTGTGTCAGTGCTGCATAGTCAGACCAGTTGCGTCAGTGCTCTGGGGTCAAGGTTGTACCTATGATGTGGATTTTGGCAGAGAGGCTTTGGGAGTACCCCTCGGGCACAAAGGTGTAATCCCCTGCATCGTGGAGACTTGCACTTTCGATCTCTAGCCTGTGGTTCCTGTAACATCAAAAAGAGAAGGGGTGTGTTGAGGAAGACAGCAGAGGCAGACCAGGCTTCCACAGAGAGTGAATCATAGCCATACCGGGGACAAGGTGTGGGCCCCAGGTGAGCAGGGCCTCAGCGGGAACTCACCTGGCCCTGTGGTGGATGGTAATGCGCTCATTGGGTTGTATCAGCTGACCATTCCGGTACCAGCGGCCAGGAACGTTCCCAGGGGAAATCTCACAGTGTAGCTTCAGTGGCTGCCCCAGGAGGACTGTCTGGTCTACCAGGTCCTGATAAATTTTCAGAGGCTTCACTGAAGGGGAGGAGGAGGACAGAAAGACATGATGGTCAAACTGTAGCTGGTCTGAGCAGAAGAGGGCAATGTCGGGGGGGGGGGGGGGGGGGGGGTGTTTAGAGATGTAAAAAAAAAAGGGAGACACTTACAGTCAATCTGCACATGGGCCTCAGACGTGCCACCACTGGCCATCAAAGAGTAGGTGCCTGTGTCGTCTTTTGTGGCATCATCAATGACCAGCCAGTGCTTGGTCCCCTCACTTTTGATGCGGTAACGTGAGCGGACTCCAGTAGGGACCTCCACACCATTCTTTAGCCTGAGAGTCAAGACAAAATGGCTGTGCTCTCAGAACCATACAGACAGACAGGAACAAAATGGCCACACTCTCAGAAACCTCAGAGACCAGACCGCTCTCTCAGATGAGCATACACAATAGTGCACAGCAGAGGGAAAAAAGAACAAAGTGTACCATTTGACTTGAGCTCCTTCTTCAGACACTTCACATTCCAACTCAATTCGTTCATTAACTGTCGTCTTCACATCTGCTAGTCCTTTGGTTATAGTCACTGGTAACTCTGTGGGAAGAGTGGACAGTGATGTCAGCAGAGTGATGGAGAGAGGAATGACATCATCAGGATGAGACGGATGGCAACAACTAATCCCAATTAGACAAGAGGCAGCACCTTTACACAGTTTACATTGATTACATGAGACTCAATGCTTTTCACGAACAGTTAACATGGTTAGGACGAAATGTAGTACCTTTCACAAACAACTCGGTGGAGCACTTCTCGTTACCAGCACAGACGGAGTAGGCAGCATCGTCCTGCAAGGAGCAGTTGTTGATGACCATGATCCGCTGGGTGCCTTTGTGCTCAAAGATGTACCTGCGAAGTGAACCCATCTATCAAACCCCTGTGCTGCCTTGGTTAACTTACATCAAAGTTTAGGGTTAGATAGCTGAAGATAAGAGATGAGACCTCTGAGACACCTTGACTCTACGCACTGAGTCAAACAGTATTTCCTAAGATGTGGGCTTGGATTGGTGAAAATCGAAGAGATGAATTTAGACTGGTGAGATTTTTAGGAGTGGAGTTTGACAAGTGAAATACTAAAAGGTGAATTTGGTGAAATTAAACAAGGTAGGGTTTGATTGATGACAGATTGTATCCTTGTACCCAAACAGACTTTGTTTTACAAGAACCCCACTCTTCACTTACCTCAGAACTTTGTAAGAAATGGTCACCTAATCACAGTCCAGAACCCTCTAACATCTATCTCAGCTGCTGTTGAGAAGTCTGACCCCAACCCACCCACAACACAGGAAAACATAAAACAGTACTGTAAAGTTCATAGCAACACTCACAGCATGTACACACAGATTCCCAGAAAGCACAGTGCTCTCAAAGGAGGCCAGTGTGACATGTGTTGAGGGTTTCAGCCACAATAAGCATGTTACTGACTGAAAAGGCAGGACTTCTGCTACAGTTAAGAGGTTACTGACCCCAGTCATGACACAAGTCTCTCTCTTTAGAGCAACGGCAGACCTGGTGCCAGAGCTGTACCCTATATTACCAGTAGTGATCTACACAGGAAATGAAGAAGCAGAGCAGGCTAATGGACTTACTTCCGTTGACTTGGGGTTGGTGGTGGAGCCAGGACAGGGACGCGGCACGGTTGAGGTTTCACCACAGCAATACATAACAGACACATAGGACACAGGGACAGAGCAACATCATGCCTGGAGTGGACTGCAAGAGCCGTTACCACAGAACAACAGAGAAAGCACATAGGAGCTGTAGGAAGAGGGAATTCTGGGATATATATCCCACTAGGGACCAGGGACCAGAAAACTGCAGTAACCTCCCAGATGGCTTTAACCTCATTTCACTCCAAACAACCTCTGAGGGTAAGCATTACAGCACCCCACTCTGTCAGCCAATCAGTGGACTCTGTGCCCACTCTTCCCCTCTATCTGCTAAACAATAAATTATAGTTCTCAATGCTCCACACTGTCAGCAAATCAGAGATACTTCACAGGAATGGGCTGACACTTCAGTAGAGGACTTTAGACTTTATTAGCCATACCTGGCTCCAACAACTGAGGCTGACAGAAGCAAAAGATGGACTTTACTATAAAACAGCAACAAACTGATGGAATGATTGAGATGATAATCATAGAAATAATTTATGAATTATTTATTTGCCCTGCATATTACTATGGGAGGACATTTGATCACCAAATATTACTTGTTGTTTAACCTCTCTTTTTGTTGTAAAACACACCTAGTTACTTGCCCTTAAAAAGGTCATCACTACCACTGTTACTCTGTTATTGTCACTATTAGTCAGTAAGTACTATTATTACTCAGTGATAGTAATAATAATAATTATGATGATAAATTCTTTTACTTTCTCACTCTAGGTTCCAATTCCAAATTCCAAGGAATTGATTTCTTTAGTTTCAATACATCAGTATTAATATACATGAAAAAAATATCATGGCTAAAAACAAAGAATGTACAAAATACAGTAGCTAAAAAGGAACTGGACATTTTTATGAAATGGTCTCTGTTTCATTTATAAAAATAAATGGGGGTTCTTACAGATATATGTTCAGCTTTCAGATATAAGCGGTATCTGAGATCTAAACTCACAGATTAAACTCGGTTGTTTCTGGAGTAAATGCACAAATTCGTAGGTTGTATTGTGAATGTCCACATTTGTGGGATGAGTATGTGTAAAAAGCGCAGTGTCCTGCACTGATCTACGTTGCAGAGCTAGGCTGAATGTGAAAGGGTAAAGGCCTGTGAGGGAGGCACCGCCATTTTCCTGCACAGAGAAGGCTGTTTCCACTGTAAAACATGAAAAACACCAGATTCCTCACAGAGAGGATCAAACCACGAATGAAAGCTTTTATGGGGAGAACCCTTAAAAGCAGTTTTCATCTGTGACAAGCTGGAGGATGGAAACAAAGACAGAAACGAATAAATGATGAGCAGGTGAATTAGAGGGCGGAGCCCGGCCTACTTGGGGGAGGGACGGATCTCCTGGCCGTTCTTGTACCACTTCAACTCCACAGTGGGGTCGGCCAGGTCTACCACAAGCCTGATCTTCCCTCCTTTGTCCACCTGGTATGCTGGCTCTAGCTTCTTAGCAAAAGCTTCAGAAAACACAGAGGATGTTGATCAGGAATGCTGAAGCCTGATCTCAGGATTGGCAGCAGTGTGGTGTAGTGCTAAGGAGCATGACTCACAGCATCACTGCAGTGCCTTTGGGTAAGGTACTTAATCTAACTGCCTCAGTAAATATTTAGCTGTATAACTGGATAATATGAAAATGATATGCTAAGTAAGTTCCTCTCGCTAAGAGCCTCTGCTAAGCAAATTTTAAAGATTCTGCTTTTACATCAGTTGACCTCATCATATATTATTATCATACATCCAGCTGAACATGTCTCTCTGCAGTAACCTTGAAATTCTCTGGAGAAAAGATGAGGCTGATAAACATGAATGAAACATGCAAGGAATATCCAAGTACACTTTCATTAGTTTTTCAAGAGAGGAACCCCAGCTACCCTTTAATGTTGACTATTCACAGTTTACTCATATACCTTCACTCTTCTTCTCCTCCTTCTTGGTCTTCTTCAGCCTCTTCAGCAGGCCCCTCAGATCAGTGATCCCGTACATGAAGGCGATCTTCTCGTACTCGTCCGGGCGGGCGTTCTTCAGGATCTCCCACACGTCGACCTCCGGGGCGGCCTCCTCCTGCTTCGGCTCCCTGGGCACCCGAAACCAGGGGCGGGGCGTTAGGGCGGGGCTCATGATGGTGGGCTCATGACATGTTCTGAGGAACTGCACTGTGAACGGGTTTGGCGCACATCACTGTGGGGCCAAGAACAGGGAACAGATTCCCACACTGTCCCTTGTACTGGCGCTTTAACGGGAGTGGGTTTCTATAAGGACGCTCTTTCTGGAGTTCCTCAGGACGTGTCACACAAAGGGATGGGGGTCACCTGCGCTTTACCTGTCCTCACATGTGAGCATGTAACCTTAATAGATGAAGCGTTACAGGACAGAGGAAGACCATGGAGTTTGTTCGCACTGTGTTGTCGAGTCCCCCATTCTTCTCTAAATGCGATCATGTTCACACACAGTACAGTCACAAATGGGAGCAACAACCATAGCTGTCGTCCCCACCCAAAGCAAGCAGTAAAACAGGTGTTAGTATGGTTTAGTAAGCTAATGAACATTTGCTGTAGGTAATGTGTCTGTCACTAGAAAGCATAGTTAGATGTGTAGGTGATATGAAAAAGACCTATTTTTATAGGTGAAAAGGTATTAGTCGTAAGCTTCAGTTGCTAGCCAAGTGGCAACAAAACATCAGGTTTTTCCCTAACAGACAAGATCAAGATATTGCTTGTTAGCAACAATTTTAGCAATAAAGATGTAACATGCTGTCTGCAATATCTTAGTTACATCAAAAACTGTTTTTGTATGAGTAAATCCATCATGAGTAAGGGTGTAAAGCTTGCAGACACCATGTTTAAACTGTCCATTTTGTTTACCCTTACTCTTGCATTAGGACAACTGTTGCATTGTGTTAGTACACCTCTTCAGTGTTTGAAATGAAAGTGACCTCTGCTCTTTGGGCATGTCAGGAGTGAGGGCCTTTCTCCCAGAGTACATGTGCATGCAAACAAAAAAAAGTCAACAACAATGAACACTGAGTGTGAAAGAACTCTCAAGGTCATGGGATCCTTCAGTTAGGATCCTTCATGGTCATAATATCCTTCAGGTCGGTCATTTTTTTTTTGCTGTGGTTTGGAGTAGAGATTTAGGATTAACCCACTCTGTGGTGTTTTTAATGAGGGAATACTGGAGTCTTGCATGAGGTGCCAAATCAAAAAAAGCAGAAGCATTTCTATTGTGGCTACAGCAATTGATACATTAATTAGGTACATTAGTCATCTAAAGAGTGCAAGTGCGGGTGTGCAGACACACACAGATACAGTGGACAGACACTGGACTCTGAGGCAGGATGTGCTGATCTAGGGTCAGTACAGGTGGGTCTATAGGAGGGATGTGTCTTCTGTTCCTGCTTTCTGTTCCTCTGCTATTTGTCCATCCCTTTGCGTTCTCTGAATGTTTCCCTTTGTATTCTCTCATGCCGGGAGAAATACAATGGGGGCCCATGGGTGCAAGTGCAGAGTTAACGGTCTGTTAGTCAGTGGTATGGAAATCACTCAGTGTGCCCATTTCTTTCTGACATGTTTCCAGGTCTGAAAGCATTTAGGCAAGTGACATGAAATACTTCATCACTTTAATTTCATTGTTCTTCCATACTGGTTTATTTGGTTCAAACAAGCATTAACGAGGTTGGTTTTAGGGAACACTTAAATAAATGCATGTTCTCATAGGGTTTTTTTTTCACAATTCAAATATAATGAAAATGTAGCGGTAACACTATTTTATGGCACAGTTTATAAATGGTTTATTAACAGACTACAAAGGATACTAAAATAGAACTGGTTGTTGCATTAGATTAGTCATTTGAATCATTAAGGCAAACAACCCAGGGGAAAGGCATAAACCCAATCCCCCTGCTAACAGACTCAGAAGGCAAAGTCCTTTGTCATTATGAGTGGCAGTTAATAGAGCATTTATAAATGTTGCCTTTTAATGAAGTGTTACCGGACTACAGTAGGCCAACACTCTTGTTTGGTTCATTTCCTGTAGCTGCAGTCAGTGCTGGAGAGACTACAGGACTATGTTACTTACCCACAGTACCGTCTAATCTTTTAATTACCTATTCCCTTTACTAACCTGTTCATTCTGAATGCAAAAAAAGAAGAGACAAGCGCAAATAAATGTGTCATTTTACTAAAGAAACTGGAATCACTGAGCCAGATTCAGACCAACCACAAAGCTTGTCCTTAATTTTACAACCACAATATAAAGCAAATTTTCCTTCTGCTTGTATTTGTGTCAGTAGCAGACAGGTAACATTTGCTTAATTGTGCTTTTGAAAATAAAGAACAAAATGTATTGTGGTTGGATTAAATCTGAGCAGATGCGCCTGTCTATTGTTCTTATGGTAGAAATCCAATAACGGCTGCTGTTTAATTTTAATCACCAAAATTAAAAGCAAATAGAATAAAAAAGTGAAAATACATTTTAAAATCAGTTTGTAATATAAAAAAGTAAACTTTGAGCTACCCTCAGGAAAATGTGATCCATTGAATAATGCATTGAAAATTAAACTCACAGAAAGGGCATAAAAACTTGTGTACTATAAAACACTGAAATACTGCAAAAGGGCACATACACCTGAAATATATTGCATTTCATTTCAATGTACTATAAAATACACATACAAGAAATAATACTTTAAAAATGTTTTTTTTTCAAAATTGTGCACCATATGAATCACTGGAAAACATAACAAATTGGGAAGAACAAAAGATTCAATCATGAGTTGCAAAAGAGAGGGCAAAAGCAAGAAGTGACTGGCAAAAGCAGGCCAGGTCTGCAGTGTATAAAAGATACAAAAAGTCTCCCTCCGTTAAGGGAATCGTTGTTCTCACCTACGTTTAAGAAGACCACTAAAGTCAAGCTCTCCTGCATCGTCTTGGCCTTCATTGCTGTCGTTAAGAAGAAATTAATAGAAATTAATAAGTGCAAATACAGAAACAGGCACCACAGGAACAGTGCTAAAAGAACAACGCAAATCTAAAGCACTGACTACAATCTATGCATTAGGCCCAGGCTAACGCATGATTGGGGCTTACACAAGAACCCTTCGCCTTGCTCTCCTGACGACAGGCTCTGAACGAACAGCTTTGTGTAAGGGGCATCAGGAGCAATCCTAGCCAACATGTAACGTTCCTGCGGCGCTTGGACAACGTTGCGAGAGGACCTCGAGAGGACAACGTTACGGCCACACCGCAAAGAGCGTTGCGTAAGGGCTGGGAGGTTTGCGTTGCTTTCAGACACATTGTTGGTGAGGAGGTTCTGGATGCAAGTGTTGGCCTTGCGAATGTTTCAACACCTTGGGTTTGGATGGTTTGTTAATATCCCTTATGAAAGTTTAACAGTGTAAATTTGCACACAGTAATGACACAGCTTTGACGAACCATGCCCACGCACTCTCCTCTGCATTCTGCAGTCTTTGCATTCTCAACCACAAGATTACGTCTTTACTGTGGGTGTGTCGTGATTTATCAGAGTAGACTTTTATAAGGGACCTTATTGCAGGCACAGTAAATATTTTGTACCGCATAATATACACATTTAATGAAGCCTTCATACATGTTTATCATGTAAGATGGCACCCTGGTTTGGAGATTGCCCCAGTAACATATCTGCAGAATTCTTTCTGGTTGCTTTAAAGTAACAAGACAGATATACTAAACAAAGCTACATCTACACGAGAAGGAATACCTGAAAGTAATGTGATTCTGTGGACGTCAGATTCTTGGCTGTTTTGAGATGAGAGAAGGGTGCGGATTGTGGTTCAGTGTGCTCCCTTACCTCCTTTTGAAAGCTGATCGAATGTCAACCGTTGAAGAGACTTCCGGCACATCTGAAAGCGAGTGGATTGCGAAATGTATCATCTCATTTTTTTAAATGTCATAATTACACAGCTCTGCGAACAAAGCACAACATACCCTTCACTTCTAAATCAAAGGAGCAGCTGTCAAATTTGTCCTTGTAGGTGACCTCGCATCTGTAGTTCCCAGCATAGTTCTCTTTGGCCTTGATTATGTGCATCTCAAATGTATGAACCTGGAGGTAATACACAGAAATACCAGGGCAGGAGGGGACTATCATTTCACACAAAAAGACACCCAGTTCAAGACATTACATTTTTGTCATTTAGCAGACACGCTTATCCTGACCTACTTGCATAGGTTACAGTTTTACATGTTACCTGTTTATACATCTTAATATTTGGTGAGGCTATTCTGGATTAAGTACCTTACCCAAGGGCACAGCAGCAGTGCCACAGCGGGGAATCAAACCTGTAACCTTTTGGTTATGAGCCCTGCTCCTTACTGCTATACCACATTACTGCCCACAAAATCAAATGGAGGTTTAATGTTGTAGTTTCAGCATTCAGGGTAATAGATACAGTCAGGGAATGGGGTGAATTGTTTGAGGCTTCATGCAGGCCTTGCCTTGGTAATGCGGTCGAAGCTCTCCTTCAGCTGTAGGTGCTTCCCAGTCTTGCTGGCCAGATCCATCCACTTCCCCTTGAACCATTTGATGGTGGGTTTGCGCAGCAGGTCCTTGGCCTCAACCTTGGCGATGAAGGTGATGTCTCCCCCTTGCGAACACAAACAATCACCATTGAAATGGATTCCACAACTGACAGAAACATGACTCCCTTCTCCCACATCTGACGCATACACTCAGGTCTTGTTGCTGTAAAACTGACAGCAGTGTCCCTTTGCAAAGACGGTCCTGAAGCAAGGGTTGGTGGACCAAAGGGGCCCTCTGGTCCTCTCATATCTACTCTTCAACCCAAAGAACTACCTGTCTCTTTTAGGAGGACACTAAACACACCATCCCGCTGTAGAGACAAAGGTCATGTAGAGACAAAGATCCCCACCCCAGAGGCGGAGACTCACCCACAGTGATGGAGCCGCCTTGGGGTTTCTCAATGAGGAGGGTTGAGAGCTGGGCATTGTTATCCTGCTGCTGTTGCTGCTGCTGCTGCTGCTGCTGTTGCTGCTGCTGCTGTTTGTCTACTTCTTCTGGAGGCTGTCCTTCTCCCAGAGACCACACTGCTCATTCAAGACACACACACACACACGCGCCATCAATCACAGGACACACTGCGCATTCAGGTTCACCATAAGTGAGGGGACATACTGCTCACTGAACACACACACACGCTCACGCACACACACACACACGTACACACACACACACATACACACTCACACGCAGACACACACGCACGCATGCGCACACACACACACACACACACACACACACACACACATTTGGCAACATAAAAAGCAAAGATCAAAACAAACCAATAGGAACAGAAATCATATTAGCAACGCCATGTAGACCAGACACTGCACAGAGATATCGCAAATGTAAGCTTGAGGGGCTAAAATACTTTTCTACCAAATTTCCAATTTTCAAAATGCTTTTATATAAAGATATATGCACTCCCTCCCAAAAATGTTTATAGATACTCTTGTTTTCCCTGTGCTCCAGTCTCCTCCCTGGGGTCAGACCGTCTTGTTTATGATGCGAGATTGCTGGGCAGCCAACAGCAAGAACTGGCTGCATTCTGAGAAGCAGGTTTTCCCTCTCTCACACTCCACTTCTCTCAGCAAGAGTCTTCCAGGCCACTCCTCATGCTCTCAGTGCCAGTAATCCAGGTGGCTCTTTTCTCCGTCTCTCTTACCAGGAGTCTTCCCTGCCACCCCTCTCTTAGAACTCCTTTCTTTATATCTCTGTGTGATTTTTCCTGGCCCCTTCTCTCTTTATTTCTTTCAGCATGAGTCTTCCCAGCCACATCTCTTTCTCTCTTGGCGTGAATCTTCCAGGGAAAGCTGTCTGAGGGCCACCAACGTCCCCGGTGGTTTGTGTTGTGTTTTCACTGTTCACTTATTTGCTTATCCAACTTGAAGCACAGCAGTGGCCTCTATTCAATGAAACTACAATGCACCTTATCATTAATTTATAATGAATCACATACTTAAATGTGTTGCTAAAAATTAAGGATAAAGTGCATTGCAATCAGATTCAATTGAGGTCAAGGTCAGACATTTCCAAAAACCTCATAGCCTTACTGCAAGCAACAGAAAGCAGCAGACACAGACCGGACTATGACGTTTTTGGAAGATGTTCTTTTTTGCTGAGATTAACAGCCCTGCCATGATGAATTATTCCCATTTAAGAAGTTTCTAATGGCCCAGTCATGCTGGAAGGATGAAAAGAGGGTGTCTGGAGCAGAGTGGAGGTGGACATCACCAGCACTCCCATAAGAATAGTCATGGTCATTACATTGAGGTATTACCTGAGTCTTTTCTCCCCTTGGCTGAGTTGGAGGTGCTATCGTCTAAACAGAGACAGAGACAAATTTACAGCACATTATGTGAAATGGTACTGTAAAGTCCATAGCAACACGCATCGCACGCACCCATGCAAGCGTGTGACCAGCATCTGAGCGCAGATGTCTGTGCACAAGCTCCGCCTTGTGGAATCTGACATTGAGCAGCCGTCATAGCTTTGCATCTAAACACAGGCGTAGCCCTTGCAGACGAACAGACTTTTATCTGTTTATGATGACCAGTTTGAATTTTGCGGTATTGTTAATGTATCAAATGATTATTATTTGAATGTTTTTCACTTAGTAATATAGATATTCCTTTAAATACTGTACTAAAATTCTGTCTGAATGCTTTGGGGTGGAATATAAAACAAGACATAGCTTTTCTCCAACATATGAAAATGTAATTGATGGATGTTGTTCAGGATGACAAAGGGTAATATTCCCACCTTAGTGTATATTAACATATAAATGTTATAATATAATACATAAATGGAGGGCCAGGGATACCTAGGAAGGAAACACTGTTTTCTTTTTTATTGTGTTAATACCAACACATTTCCATTGAAAAATTCCATTACTCTGAAGTGTGACTTCAGAATTCACATGGAAAAGATTTGGAATGAGCTTTCTGGCAGTGTTATATTTGTTCTTTTACCCCACAGCAGTAACAACCACATTACAATCCACACTCCCACTTCTGTGAGAGCTAGGGCTGTTGGGTTCTCCTGAGGAGGTTGGCTGCTCAATGGACAGTTTCCTGACTGAACGGATCTCTTTTGTGAAAGAAAAGGGTGTGTGAATGAAGAGGTAAAAATTTACCTTTATTATCCCCTGTGGAGTGTTTAGAATGAAGTATAAATAATAAATAATGCTGTATAAAATTATGAAATGGCCAAATAAAATTAAAAAAATGGCCAGGCAGTGTAAAAAGACTTTTGGATGAAAAATTATGGGTACACCTGGGTACACTTTTCAGTCTCCTATTGACATGGGAAAACCATGTAAATCTTTTATATCTCTCAAAACTCATTATTTTAGAATGTGGTTACAGCACTGATAGTCAAATACCAACTACCAAATAATTGGAACCATGAAGCTGACCCAGGACTGTATAAAAAACCCATGCATCACATTTATACACTGTACATGTCATATCTGATGTGTGTCACATACTTGTATATACATACTAGATGTATAATTATCATATTATATAACAACTGTCCCTTTATATGAATTTGACACAATATAAAGGTTTTATGTGCATGAATGAATAAACATTGATTGCACACAGAAAGCAAACACATAAATGGATGCATGTATGTGTACTGTATTCATACACATACATTTAAAAGCCAATCACAGCGTCCTCTGCCTTCCTCTGTGTGTTCTCAGGGAAGAAAAAATGATAAAAGTTTTGAGGACCACCCAAAATCACCATCCGTCATTCCAGGAAGTTCCATTAATTGCCGATGAGACTCTTGACAGTTGAAAACCCTCTGAGAATTTTGAACTGTACGCCATTGTAACCGTCGCCCTCTCAGCCGACGTTACAGTGGCCGAGCATTGCCTTTCTCAAAACACTGATGCATGGTGGTTTCCGTGGCGACGGTGTCTGGGAGCGGGGGGGGGGGGGGGGTGGGGGGGTTAGATGGAGGTGGTTGGGTTGCCACGGTAACCAACCTGTTGGAAGATGCGGTGACGGGGTTCTGGCAGCGTCATCATCTTTATCTGCAATAAAGGCATGATTGACACACAGGCTGACCAGCCGCAGAGCACCACTCCATCAGTGACAAAACAATGGCAATGAAAACAAGGCATGATGGCAAAAAAAACAACAAAAAAAAATTACACGCATGTATGTGACATGGAAGCAAGACGTGCATGATCGCAAGCCTGCACGTGATGCAGTGGCATGTACATGTAACAGCACACGTATGTGGCACGGAGACATGACGGGTAAGACGACCCTGCGGGCGACTGGCAACAGTGGGACATGGACCTGCAGGCTGTTCACAGTGTGATGAAGCCATGGATGAACATCATACATCATGCCATCCACACAGGGCACAACAATGCCCCTCAGCGCTGTGCTTCCTGGAGCAGAGACCGGAGGTGATCATATCAGGATCAGCCGCAGCACTTTACTGAGCAGAGCATTCTGGGAATGTCTGTGTCCAGTCAGCACTGCTGACAAGGAATAGTAGATGAGGAATAACTCAAGCCTGTGTAGGTTCACAATGGTAATATATAGTTTTAATCAGTCTCATCTGAACATTTTAATTTAAATTGAGTTATTACAGCTGAATTACATTATCATGACTCGATAAATCTTTAACTAACATTCAAGATTAATAATGCCATGATTGAATTCAATTCAACAATAACTAGGAGTTTTTTGATAGGAAGTTAGCTAGCTTATTTCAGTGTTGGAGAACCCACTCCTGTAGATGTGGAATAACTTAGGCCTGTAGATGAGGAATAACTCAGGCCTGTAGATGAGGAATAACTCAGGGCTATAGATAGAGATATAGAAAGAGAATAACAGCAGCAGGTCAGTGTGGTTACATTACCACCCGCCTGCCTTAGCTGCAGGTCAGGTCAATCTGAGGTGAGTCTGAGGCAAATGGTCATATTGGGTGGCATTAGAAAAACACACAAACAGGTGGGCTGAGAGGAGCCAGGCTAATGTTTCAACACTCTGTGACATCAGTGCTGCTGAGAAGCTTACTAGGGTGACAACAGGGCTGATCTATTGTTTGTCTGCTCTACACAGAGAGGGGCATTGTACTTGTACATACACACGCACGCATAGACAAAGACACACACCCTCCCTCTCTCACATACACAAACACACACACACACACACACACACACACACATACGCATACACATTCTCTCACTCGCTCTCCCTCTCTCTTTCTCTCTCTCTCACACACAGACACATGTAGACACATATAGACAAAGACACACATTGTCTCTCTCTCTCATTGTCACACACACACACACACACACACACCAGTGCCAGACACAAAGGTTACACCCGATATCAGACCTTCCGGGGATGGGGTGACCACCACAATGATGGCCTCAGCTTTCTCCTTCTCAGAAGTCACGGGCTGCTCTGTTCGGGACAAGGCTCACACACGTTACACACACCTTACGCACACTTTCCGCACACATTGCACACAACATTATACCCGAGTTACACACGTGGCCTACATGAGCAGAATAACCCATCTCATACTTCAGGCCCAAACCCACCTGTCATGTTCCCATTTAAATCTGAATGAAGACAAAGGGGTACTCGAGAGGCAGGGTAGTCTCATTGTCCATGTATAAAATGGACATTTGTTTCAACATCTGAGCATTTTAAAAAATAAAAAAAAAAACTCAAAAGAAACAAACAAAAGGTAAAGAGGATGCCTTTTCGAAATGATCGCTTGGTTTGAAATACCAGTGCACAGCCTGTGAAAGGGAGTCTACCTTCTTCAATTAATCATATGTTATTTTCTGTGACATTGTCGTCTCGCACACTTACCTCTGACTGCCACACTCTAAATCTGAAGTACACAGATACGAATGAGGTCATGTGATCATGGAGCTGGATGGCTGATACAGAATTAAATTTTAGGGGAAGCGTTAAAAAGCACTGATAGCATATTCTTGCATTGCTCAGGAGGCCAAGCGGAAGCTTACACTAGGCTCTGCGCAAATGGGCATTAGAAGCACTGTAATGATTACGCCAGGAATTGAGATGAGGATGTAACAGTTAGATTATCATTCGACAGAAGTCTCTCAGTTCAGCAGTCCATATTTACAAGCTTGGTCTGATCTATAGTCTCTCGTTTCATCACTCTGGCTGAATCCCCATATCGTCTTACTCTTCTATAGGACGACAGTGGATTATCAGAGTATGTTTGTTCTGACCCCTACTGGCCAATAATGGAATTAGAAATATAATTAAGGTGATTCTGCTATACCTAAGCAGGGCTGGAGATCTGGTATCCCTCAGAAGGGTTTGTCCAGAACATGGAGAGGTGAGGTATCTTTTTTCTAGAACATCTCTCAAAGATAAATCAAACCATTGAATGGTGCTACAGGGATCTTATAAGGCTTTGAAAGGTGCTTTGAACTGAACTGAAGAGGCTTTTGATGAATGTGAATAGATAGCTTTCTTTGAGAATATTACCAGCCACCACAGTGGAACTGGCCTCTACTTACCAGACTGAGCAGGTGGGCTCTCGTTCTCCTTCAGATCAGTGTCTATAGACTCCTTCGGATCAGTGTCTATAGACTCCTTGGGATCAGTGTCTATAGACTCCTTCAGATCAGTGGCTACAGACTCCTTCAGATCAGTGTCTATAGACTCCTTTGGATCGTTGTCTATAGGCTCCTTCAGATCAGTGGCTACAGACACCTTCGGATCAGTGTCTATAGACTCCTTCAGATCAGTGGCTACAGACTCCTTGGGATCAGTGGCTACAGACTCCTTGGGATCAGTGTCTATAGACTCCTTTGGATCGTTGTCTATAGACTCCTTCAGATCAGTGGCTACAGACTCCTTGGGATCAGTGGCTACAGACTCCTTCGGATCAGTGTCTATAGACTCCTTTGATTCAGTGTCTATAGACTCCTTGGGATCAGTGGCTACGGATTCCTTCGGATCAGTGTCTATAGACTCCTTTGGGTCAGCTTCTACAGGCTCTTTCAGGTCAGCATCTACAGGCTCTGCATAGTCAGCATAACAGCCAAGCTAAAGCAAAGCAGGCCTCAAACACAGCAACGTCTCTACAGACTTCTCAATCACAGTATGAGGTGCTGGGTGTAGATATAGAGTAACTAGAGGGGGCCCACTAAATGCAGTGCCAGAATTTCCCACAGTACCTGCCCACCAGCTGGGGTCAATTTCCTTTCAAATCAGTAAATTCAAATCAGTTCATTGAAATTCAGTTCATTAATTGAATCCTGGTCATCATTTTCTGTGAAGATATTTCAATTATTTAATTGAACTTGAGTTCATTTCCTGACTGATTTAAAATGGATTCCTCTGCCCACACTATTCAATCCCAAATCATTTTACCTAAGCCTAATCCCAACCATTAAGTTATACACATTAAGTTTTTTCTATACCAGTGTTGTTACACTGTAACTAACAATTACAGTTAAAACTGAAATTGATTCAAGGGCAGTTCATGACGACAGAATTAATACTTATCTGTTGGGCAGTCATATTTAGTAGATTCACATTTCAATCATTGCAGGAACTGAAACTGTAATTTTGTTGCTGTAGCACTGCCACTGTACATTAATGGCAGAAGCTGTTCCAGTCCAAGAAAATCAGGTAGCTGTTCCTCCAGTGTGTTCAATCAGATGTTCATGAGTGTAACACATTTCATTCAGACCACTGAGGCCCATCTAGCAATTCTATATCTATGCTGCTGGGAACCCGCTGAGATGCAGTTTACTGTCCTACTTGATGGATACTCTTTAATGTAATTTTTCATTTCAAAACATAAAATAAGTGCAGTTCCTTTTCAATAAATACATACTTCCTCTTCTCTGCTGTTCATGAAGTACAGGTTACTGCTTAATACCCCATGGCACCTCATACTGCACACAGACCAGCGCCCAGGCCCGGCACCATGAGGGTGCTTTGGGGTGCATTGCACCCCCAGATGGACCTCAGTGCACCCCCAGTTGTCTCCTTATATCCCAATGCCTACATAGCACTTACGACTTTTTGTGCCCCCTGTGGATTGCAGTGGCACCCCTCTGTATTTTCTCCTGGCACCGGGCCTGCCAGTACCAATCAAAAGTTTGGACACACCTGATCAAGATAATGGGAAACAATAGGAAACATGCATTGATCTTTATCTAAATACTTATGCTTAAATGCTTGAAATTCGTTTCTCAAACAAATATAAATAGTGAAGTTGATGCCTATATATGAATTTCTTTCAAAAAAAATTGTAATTTTAAAAAATATTTTTTGGCTGTTTTGAAGAATCTAAAACATGATAGTTTTGATTTGTTTATAACAGTTTTTTTGGTCACTGCATAATTCCACTTGTGTTATTTCACAATTTTGATGTCTTTACTAATATTCAAAAATGTGGAAAATAGGAACAGTAAAGAAAGAAAAGTGTGCCCAAACTCTTGACGGGTACTGTGCACAGTAACTGTTAGGGACAGTCTAAAGATGTGAGGGTGAGTGACAGATTCGCAGCGAGGCAGCGACATGACCGTGAAAACGCGTGCAGTGCGTGTGCGGCTGTCGCCGTGGTGACACATCCATGTGGTGTGGAAACAGCGCCGTGAGAACAGTGACAAAGAGTGACAAACCGTGTGACCTGTAAACGAGCTCAGGAGTGGGCACATGCACGCGTGACGTGGGGGCGGACTCTGGCGGTGCGTTAGGAAGTGACAGGGCCGGGGGAGGAAAGGGGGAGAGAGGGGAGAGAAACGGGGGCGGGGGGGGAGGAAGTGTGCGGGGGAAACGGGGGGGAGAGGGACTGCAGAGCATGCTCGCTCACCTGGAGGAGGGGAGGCCTCGGGTGGAGGTGGAGCCTCGCTAAGCACGCTCTCTGAGCACACAAACAGCGAGGTCACACAGGCGCCGTAGCTTGGCTAGCGTGCAGTCACACAGACACACGCTCGCGCGTAACGGGGCAGGTGTGCTGCGCGCTTCCAAACACAGCTCTCACGGTCCACGCAATGAGAAATACCATCAGCTCGCAGAGCTAGTGACGCATTCACGCTCCTGAACTCCACTACATGGGGAAGCACGTGTGCTCACAAACACACACACACACACACAGACCATGGGCTGCTGGAATTCAATCGTTCAATCATTCGGTTCACCTGATGTGTGAAACGTATCGATTGAGATGCTGCAGCCAAGGTAAACTTTCCTCTCAGTGAATACCCAACAGGATGTTAGTGTCCTTGTCACATGGGAAAAAGGGTCAAATGGCTGAAAAGGCCATGATCATCTGACTGCCAGAGCCACAGCACAGTGTGGTCTCAGTTCCCACTGAGAGAACTTGACACCTTTCTGACTATTGCAATAACGTTCTTTCAATATCTACACCAGTACTACTATTTCAATAATCACGTTTCAACATTTACACCAATACAACTACTGCAATAACCGTGTCATCATGCTGACAAGTGATGGGACTGCTCCAGAGGGAGCTGGGTGTGGAGCAGCACGTGGCAGTTCCCACGCACACATCAGGTGATCAGCAGCTCTTCTTTTTAGCTGCTCCCTAAGACATCAGAATATGGGGAGAAAGTGGCTGCCACTTCCTAAAGTCACTTTCTAAGGCATTCACTCATTCATTTCCTAAAGCGCTCACTCTCTAAAACACAGACATTATTAAAGCACTCACTCGTTCACTCCCAAAACCACTCACTCACTCCCTGGGGCACTCACTCACCCCCTAAAGTGTTTACTCACTGACTCCCGAACTCACTCACTCACTCCCTAAAACACTCACTAAAACACTGATAGCTTCCTAAAGCACTCCTTCATTCACTCCTTAAAGCACTCTCTCACTCACACTTTTTCCCTCTTTGCCATATCCTGTGTAAAGTATATAAACAGAGGATTGTGGGCCATCATCACTCACCTTCTGGTGGTGCATTGGGTGCTTCATCTAGAAGAAGAAAAAAAGAAGGAGAAAGAATTTTTTACTGTCTGTCCATGAAATATCATTCATTTGAAACCCACAAATGACTCTCGATTCATCACAGAAAGTCTAAAGCAGTTACAATAGCATCAGCAGCAGCAGCAGGTGCTGTTATACTGAACAGGACTCATTTGGGCATGTGGTTTGAGTGATCCGGGTTCCTTTACTTGATGGAACATGTTCACTCAGGAGAAGACAGACTCTCTGCTAAGAGCCAATACATGACAGACACACAGAGCTACAGTGATCATTTATATTTACATTTTGTCAGTTTGCAGATGCTCTTATCCAGAACATCTTACAAGATCAATATATTTAATGTTATGTTCACATTTTGACATTGGAAAGAATGTCAGTGTTTTGTGTTCTTTATTCTACACTCAGCTTTATTCTTCACAGCTTGTGGAGAAACCGGCACAAGAATATTAAAGAAACAAAAATAGCATATTTCAAGACATTAAATGTGTATTTATTGCCTTAAATAGCACACAACAGATTGAACGTGCAATCAACGGAAAACACTTTCACATTGACATGACCCCACCCGTTTTGAATTTCATGCGGTATTTATGATTCACTTTTAGTGTGGACATCTATATTAATTACCTTGGGTTACATTACAGAAACATCCTGACTGCCAAATCATATCCCATATGCCAGTAAGGACACTACTGTAATTACTTACAATAACAACACAAATATTCCTAACATCTTTACCAAGAGTTGGTTGAATCCTAACTTTTAATCGCAATGCTTGGTGGTTGAACCACTGTAAATGTGGAGGGTATGTGGCTCACTGTCAGTTTCGTAAAGCTGAATGCATACCACATGTAATGCGGTTAGCGAGCTAATGTTAGCCACTAGTTAAATAATTATAGGGATATTAATTCTGGATTTTAGCTACAAATATCAGACATCTGCATTCAGACACAATTGCATGAGATACTCAATGTAATGGCAGTCTCTGCCATTAATGGTGCCTGACTGCCCCCGGTGGAAGATCAGAGAAGTGCAGGCTCGTTTTGTCAGCCTTGAGCCGGCGGGTGGCTGGAGCCTGTGAGATGAAGCCTCTGTCGGGTGTCCTTGCCATCTTTCCCTTTTCCTCGCACCCCCGCCCCGGGGCGCTGGCACCGCCCTCTGTGAATTCTGCGGGGATGCCAGCATGGCAGGTGCCAGGCATGGCGGGCTCTTTGTTAACAGCCCAGGGGAAAATGCCATTCTTGATGGCGCTATTCCTGGGCAAAATCTCACCCCTTTGTAAGGTCTTTGCCCAAGATGGTACCCTACTCATCTTCCAGCTTCTTCTGCATGTGAGATAACGCTCTCCCAATATGAGATATTAATAGGGCGATTACACCATCCCAGATTCAGCTGTACTTCATTGCTGCTGTAGTTTAAATCACGTTTACATCATATATAAACCTGATGAACCTGGGCCTGGACCAGGACTGATTTCTCTTTGCTCACTTTCTGATATGATAAGCGTTTGCTATTTGTAACTTTGCATTCAGAAGAATCAGGATGTTTTCCTCAACACCTGTTGCTCATAAGGAGTACAGCACGGAACAATCATTATGTTTGTTTTAATTGTATTAATGGACAGGGGGGGAAAGCTGCAAAAATTCATTTGGTAACTGCTAATTTTTTAGCTTTCCATGGCAGTATTGATGCACCTCTGACCCTTCAGCGAGCCTGCTGCATGTGGTGCAGATGCTAATGAATATACATGTTTTGTCGGTATGCTGTTACAGGGTCTGCAGACTGAGAACTAGACAGAGAGCAGGATACACTTGCTTGAAATAATGGTGCAGAGGAGCAGAAGTCTTTCCTGTCCTGCAGTTTCAATTGTTTTTCAATCAACGTGGGTAATTGCAAAACTATATATGGATTAAAAAACACTGGAATTCACAACCACTACACTGTCATTCGGTACCAGCTGTCATTAAGAGTTGGAGTGAGGGACGGCCGACCTCTGAAACTGCTGGAAGGGCTCTGAGATCAGGTATATCTGTGGAACCTCAGCAAAAATGTAAACGACCATTTTGAATGACCAGCAGACATGGCAAAGGACTAGGTGCTATTGCTAATTAGAACACTGCATGACAATGTTATGTATCTCTCTTCAGTGTGATGTAACCGTGTTCCCAATCTCTCTCTCTCTCTTTCTCTCTCTCCCTCTGCTGAGTGATGTAACAATGTCCCTGATCTCGCTCTCTGGGGTGTGATATAACTATCTTTCTGATGTCTCTGCTGTGTAATACATCTCAACTCGTGTCCATCTGAAACGCGCTGGAGCCCATCCGCGGGGCTTTGCATTACAGAGGCAGCTGGGGGGCACAAAGACAGCTTTCCGCTGTGTTTTTCCTGCACCGACCCTGAGAGAGTGGCAGGTGTTCTCTGCTCTGGCACAGACACTGTCTGTGAGTCCTACTTCTGCCACCGGCTTTTTATAGACCCTCCTCGACGACCACGGCGCCCGTCTTTGTGTCACACACTGGCCAATCAGGGCTCGACAGCTGGAGCAGAGGTTTGGAGCGCCGTCTCTCCCGGGCGGCGTTTGAAACCGGACTGAAGTCCCCAGAGCCGTTAATCTACAGGAAGATTTATGGGCCTCGAGGTGGAATGTAAAGATGATGATGTCTGAAACGCTGGAAGTGAGCAGAGTGGTGACACACAGGGGTCATAAATATACCAGGATGCGGGCACGAGTGGCCATCCCCCCCCCCCCCCCCCCCCCCACACCCAAAATCAACACCTCCAGAGAAAGCATGGTCAGGGAGGCTTGGGGGGGGCGACATGACCGCTACGTCCTCTGTCCCAGGGGGGGCTGAGGTGTCACCTGCTAACAGAAGGAGGGAGAAACCACACAGTTGCACTCGTCCTGAGCTATTCCACCGATCCTGACCTCCACTCACCTCAGCTGTCCTTTACGTCATAATGAGACTCATTTGTTTCCTCTTTTGCATCTATCTGAAGCGGAGCGAGCCTTCGCCGCTCCCGGAGGGGCCAGCGCTCCTGTTATTGTGTCATAAACTGATCATGACAGTTCAGCTGTCAGCGCGCGTATCGAATGTCAGGCGTGCGTCTCACGGTGATATTCAACTCCTCACCTCGAGAGCTCCGGGAGGCCGGGCTCCGTTTCAACATTGCGTCTTGATGACCGAACGAGATGCTTTTATGACAGGCAAATTGCTGTTCGTACGCAACCTCTGTGAAATGACCTCTGCATCCCTGGCCGTGAGGAACACCCTCAGCGGGACTCCAGTAGGCACGTTCAGGGTATCTGTCATCACTGGCCGGCTGTGCTCTCTTCTAGGAGTGACACAGACCTTGTAGTAAAGTCTGAAAGGAAGAGGAAGTGTGGTGCGCCCAGTATAACCATGGGAGAAGTTTGCTTGGTCACCTATCCTGGAGAGCGCCATCAGAAACCAGGCTTCACGACATCACAGTGACAGACATGTGTTAGACAGCAGTGAGCAGAGACAGGCTCCAGCTCTGCCACTCAATCCAGGAGTTGGCTCAGCGCACCCACAAGTGCTGAGAAGGTCGACTGCTGCATGTCTTGTTACTGGAGGCGACATTTACCGGAATCAGTTAAAATAACCGCCATCGAGCAAATCCCTAGAGCTCCTCTTGTGCCAACGGCAGGAGGGGTGAGGCCTGGCATGTGCATGTAATTCCGGACAGAGGGCCTTGGGAGGGGCAGATTGTATCTCGGGCGAAGTGTTTCTATGAATAAAATGTGATCTCGATGGTCCTCTCTGAGTGTCCCTCACTAAGCCATCTGTCCCAGGGTGAACGCAGAGGGGAAGGAGTTGAAAGACTGCATGCTGTCATCACGCTATGCTAAACCCACACCGCCTGCTGAAGAGCAGATGACACCGGAGACCCCAGAATGCACTGTGGAAAAGATGGAAGGGACATCGGAGACCCCCAGCATGCACCATGGAAAGGACACAAGGATTTGTTATGTGTGACTCAGGGGGCAGACAGAAGCCACTGGGGAAAGGTACCAAAAATCCACAGGTGGGGAGGAGGGGGGGGGTGTTGTGTTGATTGGGGATGGGGTGTTGCACCATCGCATAGTAAAGTGATACATCATTGTCCCAAACACATCAATCAACTAGAGATCTCCCACCACACTGTAACATTAAACAAAGCACAACACTGCAACAACAGCACACAAACACGCCGCTCATAAACAATGCCCTCACAGAACACATCCACACTGCTCTTAAACACTGAACTCACAGAACACATCCACACTGCTCTTAAACACTGAACTCACAGAACACATCCACACTGCTCTTAAACACTGAACTCACAGAACCCATCCACAGTGCTCTTAAACACTGAACTCACAGAACCCATCCACACTGCTCTTAAACACTGAATTCACAGAACACATCCACACTCCTCTTGAACACTTCATAAACAAAATACAATGATTCTGCTTTTGAGCATGGCACTCACAGAATAAAAACACTCCGCTCTGAAACACAACAGTCAGAATGCTACCACATTGCTGTGAAATATACTGAGCTCGCATAACACATTCACATTGCACTTAAACATACTGTGCTCACAGAACTCATCCACTCAACTCTTTAAAACTGCAATCACAGAATATGACCACACTGCTCTTAATACATTCACAGAGCATGTGTCATGCTCTTCTGAAACTCTGCTTTCACAGAGCACATTCATGCTGGTCTTCAACACTGCTCATCACCACACAGGCAACTCCATCCATGTATTAACCTGCACTACAAAAGAAGGAATTATAATTGTGATACAAACACAACTACATGCTTGCCATTGTGACAGCAGCAATTGCATCTTTATATATATATATATATATATATATATATATATATATATATATCTCCTGCATCTGCTGATCTTCACTGATGAGCCAGTATCATGCCAGCAGTAACACAATGCCATGAGTAGCAGTAATACAATACTACGACCAAAGTCACATTCTGGATTCCACAGAGCCGACTAAAGCAGACAAATACTCGCCTGGAAATCAGCGGTCTCCACAGATAGATCTGTACTCCTTGCCAGTTTTGTAGAACTGATGTTCAAAACCTAAGCTGTCATTAAGATTCCCTAAAACCGTGGCATGCAGTTTTGACACACTCCTGCCACATAAGATAAGCAGGGTAAAGCTTTGCTGGCCTGTCTTATAACAAACAACGGTTTCAACGGTTACAACAGCAACAGAGAGAAAGTTATTTCCACCTCTCCAAACACAGAAAACGAAGAGCATCAGATGCTGCTTGGATCTCACGTAAAACATAGACTTTCACCTATAACATGAAGATATTCTACTGCTGTTGATGTTTCCATCAGCTCAGCTAGGCAGGATCATGTTTGTTTGCCTAAAGCACACTGCTTTAAGATGCCTCTTGATCAGGTTGCCATGAGTGGATTTCTCTTCTTGCTGGTGGGTCATTTCATTCTCTTTCCCAGAATCCTGTTCTACCGGGATGAAGCGAAGAGGTGTGATACTCACCTTTCTTGGTGGGCTCAGGCATTCTGAGCGCTGTCCTCAGACCAGTGGGACCAGCGGCGTAGGGGGGACACGAGACAGGGGGTGCAGGTATGACAGACTGGGACCCTCAGGCTGGGAGTGCAGCAATAGATTTGAGGGGGCCCTCCCTGTCTTTATAAGAGGAGCCTCTTGGCCCCTCCCCCCTGCCTGACAATGCAGCCTCATTCTGCCCACAGCCGCACCCCCTCCTCCTCTCCATCTCTTTTGACCGACCCATCAGACCAAAGGATTTAATCGGCACGGGCACCAGAGGGGCGGAGGAGGAACCTCCTGCAAAACCATTGATGGCAAGCACGGGTGTCAGGACTGGATCATGTGTCCCTCCTGTTATCCACCGGATTAGTAAAAAACTTGATGGAAAGGCTGGGAGAGGCCAGGGCTTTGGCTGAAGAGCAAGAGCGTCTGCCACATACCAAAGGGAAATGATTTATCCCTCAGGATTCTGTTTCTTCACAGAGAGATAACAATGCTGTCAGCAGTGTTGCTTCACTGGAGGCTGCGGAGTGAGCAGGGTGTAAATGATGATGTCATCAGTGTGCCTTCAGTGAAGGCTGCAGAGTGAGCAGGGTGTAAATGATGATGCGTGCAGAAGAATGGGCAGGGTGTAAATGATGATGTCATCAGTGTGCCTTCAGTGAAGGCTGCAGAATGAGCAGGGTGTAAATGATGATGCGTGCAGAAGAATGGGCAGGGTGTAAATGATGATGTCATCAGTGTGCCTTCAGTGAAGGCTGCAGAGTGATCAGGGTGTAAATTATGATGTTATCGGATGTTGCTTCACAGGAGGTTGCGGAGTGAGCAGGGTGTACATAGTACATTACATTACAGCCCTGCTCCAATGAAGGCCAGGCCAAGAGTGACCGCGGTGGAAATAATGATGTCATTACAGTGCTGCTCCACAGAAGGCCAAGTGTGAGCAGGGTTATAGTGATGATGTCATGATAGTGCTGCCCCAATAAAATGTCACAGGTACTTCTTTTTTTCCACTGTACAGGTAGAATCAGTTTGATCAGGTCACATTCCCTAACCTTTTTTATTCTTGTTACTTCTACTGCCACTGGACTACATGCTGGAGAACTGTGGGTTTATTCTGTGAATTGTGTAATAATGTGTCTTCTGTCATTGGAATCGATACTTAAAATGAAGGACATGGAGGAAGGAATGAGCCACTGTTACTAATCAGAGGAAACAGCCAGACAGCGTTAGTCTTGGCCTGCAGATGAAGTCCGTGGAAGTGGTCTCAGCTGACTTGATGACAGCATTCAATGTAAGGTGCCAAAGCCCTGGTTGCGGGTAATGCAGTGGAAAAGCAGTCATGCTGTACCAGGTTTGCCAGCTTTGGGCTGCAGCTCTACAGTACTGAGTGATGAGAACATGTATCAGTGGTATGACCTTAACTTCTGGGGCTGATGGTAGGAACTACTTCTATAACTATTCTTAGCTTAGTTGGGGTGTAAGTAGCTCACATGACTGAATTTCCATGATTTGCACCACAATATTTATAAAGTGCAAATCCATACTAAAATGTACATTGTGTAGGAGCAGTTAACACATGACAAAACAACTGGTGTGATATGAACAGCTGTTTGAGAAGGACACTGAGCAGTTTTACTCAGAATCATGTCCTTGGAAACAGGTTTCATCCTTTTTTAAATTTTTCACTTGACTGCAGTTTACAGCATGAACAAAAATTCACTGTGGAAGTGTCAATAAATCAAAATAGTTTCCACCAAAGGACCACAGTGATGAATTTTATATAAAACATTTCACCTTAAACTTCAAGGGATAAAAAAAGCTATGTTAGTATTGTGCCCTTTGAAATCTTCTTCAATTTTTCACAATAATGTCTTATTACCTTACCACCCCTGAGACTTGATGAGAAAAACACCTGGATATCTGTATTAATCACCACACTCCCTGCCCAGCTGTTGTGGTCAGAGCTCAGAACGAAAGGGGAGGAGGGCTCAGAAGGCAGGGTGTCGTTGTGGGCGGGCTCTGAATATTAAGTTATGCAGGCGTGGCTCGAAGGTGAAGAGGGCTCTTGTGGGAGGGACTCTGAAGGAAGTACGCCCTGAACTTCCTGCCAAATGTCAGCGATCCGTTTAATCCAGCAGGGATGCAGCCTCGGCACAGCCGGGGTAGAGCGGCCAAGCCACAACATACTCAAGAGATCCCTGGTCACTGGATATTCCCACTATACTTAGAAAGTCATTGTAAACTTTGACATTTGACACACTCAACATGGAAAGAGGGGTTTATGGTGAGTTTGGAGACTGATGTTGTTGTTGAGTTCCAAATTAACTGTTTAGCACTTGATGAGTGCTAAAGCACCCCTGGTCTTAGGTGAGAGGCGGTGGGCTCGCTAACCAAGACGAAACACCATGGGATTTAAAGGAAGCGGTTTGATTAGTGCTGTCTATCGCCTAATTTTAGCAATGTCGGTCGGAAGGCTGGCAAGCACTTCAAAACACCTCAGGTCTCTGCAGTTACGATCCTTGAGTATGCAGGGTAGGCAAAATAGTCAGGGCTTTAGAAAACTGGGTCTGGATAATTTTATATTCACACAACCGAATTCTGCTGCCAATTCATAAAAATACCAATGGCAAAAGGTTAAGAATACTCATCAGGACATACTGTACACATACATAATAACACAGCAAAATAGTGAAAGTTGAATATTTATTGAAAACTAAAATGTTTACAACAAAGAAGTTAATTACACTTCTGACACTGCTCAGAAATTTGGTATGAGTTCCAGGTTTTTGATTTATGTCTATATTTATGTATATTTATGTCTGTGATGGAAAAAAAATTCTGAAAATCAGAATTGTCATCATGAAATGGCCTCTAGTTTCCAATGCTGGAAAAAGGAGAGAATGCGACCCCCCCCCCCCCCCCCCCCCAAAAAAAAAAACAAAGCTAAAAACCTTTATTAATCAGAACAGTGACTACCCCCTCCCCCATCTCCTTTTTTTCTGTTACTGTGCAAGATACCATACCTCTAAAGCTACAGAAGCAATGTAGCAATTCTACATCTATAATATCAGTGGCTACTACATACATATCTCTCATCTCTCTCTGCTGTTTATATGAGGATTCGATAATATTCACTGAATCACTGCTAACAGTTTTCATTAGGATGAAAGCGGCCACATGCTGGTCCCGCAAAGCCAACCTCTCCAACAGGTTCTGCACTGGGGAAAGAAGTATGTGGCCTTTACTGGTAGCAGGCCCAAAGCGCTCTGTCAGCCCATATATAACCCAGCCAGGGCTGCAGTAATAACGGAAGGGCTTAGTCAGGATCATGTGGGCCTTCCACAAAGCCACACAAAACCATTGGGGAGTGCTTGTGCTGGTCAAGGTCTCGCATCACACGGCGGGTTTAGCCATGAGGTCACTGCCTAGAGCTGGGAGAGAGGTAAGGGGCCATCTGAAGACATGCAGCACCCCCTGCTGGTAAGGACACAAACACCAAGAGATACACATTTACAGTACATATACACATACACATCTGATGCACATTGAATGGACCTGGATGCGCATTTTCTCATTGCTGGCCCTTCTGGTTTCTATCAGAAGGGGAATTATTAATATTTTGAAGTACGTTGCTACAATGTTGGGTGGCATTCCTGCAATTTTTCCTCGACAATAATGCTTGAAATGCATAATAGAAAAAAAGGTTGTTAAGAAAATAATGTTTTCCAAAATAATTTGATACAAGTTGTCCTAAAAATTCTCATCTTCCAAAACCAGACAGCAGTACATAGAAAAACAGACAGAGAAGCTAACTCCTTGCCATGTTAGAATACTAAACTACCTCTGCACCATGCTTCCATGCTTTACCCATGGATTACCCAGGTTTCCACCCGCTGTTTCTCATGGTTGATTTTAATTGTTGAATTGAAACTTAAAATTCATGTAAATTGATGCCATTTGGGAAAATACGCAAAAGGCCAAAGTACCAGCTGTCTTTTCAATTCCACAAGTCAGTCTGAAATCAATGTCATTTCAGCCAGTTAGGCCGAAAAGACAAACCTGCCAGCCTGGTGTATGGTGGTGCTTCTCCTGAACATGGCAGTTATGTAAAATCACATATATGGGGAAGGAAAGCAGTGCTTGTGACTTGTTTAGAACAGAAAATGCCGATGTTTGGGGAATCAGTTTTGTTTATGGAATAAAATGGTCTCTGAGTATCCAAAATATATGCAAGAACTGCCACCATACAGTAGTATTCAAGTGCGCCCTTATTCGAAGATCTACGTGCTAGTTGTATTACGGTAATTAGCAGGCGCCAATTTCGTCATATCTCGTTGCGTGTACGGAAATAAATATTTACTTGAAATGAGAAGCACATTCCTTCACATATTTCAAAGTTGTACTTGATGTTTTTAAATATTGGGGTGAATAAAACGTAGAGAACACAAAATTGTAATCGTATATATATGAGAGACATTGGATGCCTTTTAGCGTCTTCAGAATTACTCTGGAATCTGAACATCGTAAATCAAAAGATAACTTTCCTCAGTGACACGTCACTCTGGCCCAGAACTGCAAGGCAGAAACAGCTGAAAGGATCCGAAGCAGGAACCTGAACAGACATGGGTAAGACTTAAAACACTATAAATACGCATTTGCGTTGTTGTTGCAACATAATTTTTTCGACCATAAGTATGTTTAGTTACCAAGGCTTTGTGCTGAGGTATCTAACTTAATTAACTAATTAGGAATTTCGTGGGTGCGAGTTAACGTATCACGCTAGCTACCTCAGCTAATCAAGGTAGCTAGCTAGCTGACTGTCAATCGATAAAAGTTGTCAAGTTATCTATAAAGACCCTGTTGCCACGTTAAATGTATTAGTTAGCAATGGCACCTTTATGTGGATAGCTACACATTATTGATATTTCTTGTTACGTTATTAAGATCAACGAAACAAATTCCTTTCCGCATGTTGTGATTGAACTATATTCCGATTCCAACCACTAGGAAAGAAGCTAAGTTAAATAGCCAACGACTTAATTGTGTTACCAGTTGTGTAGAATTGTCACATCGATAATATTATTGTCGTGTTTTACTGTATGAACGAAACTGGAATATGTATACATTATGCATTTAGTCATATAGTTTGGTTCCTGGTTGGATGTCATCAGTGTAGTCCTGTGAATCTTTAGCAGTGATCAGGATACGGAAGGAGACAAACATCCTGTGTCCGAAATTTTGGGGAATAATCTCCGGGAAAGAAATCCCTACCGGGTGTTGTTAGCAGCTAATATTTAGTGTCAAAGGTAAAGTGCCTTATGTGAGACTGATTGTTTGTCTTACGCCAAACAGATAAATTCCCAGTCTTGAGCAATGTAAGCGTCGACTCTTCAGTTTCTCTCCCATTGCAGCCGATGTAAATATGTTTCTGCGCAGGCGCCCTTTGACTATCCTCTCTCCCTTCAGGTGGGTTTTTCTCCAGTCTCTTCTCCAGCCTGTTCGGCACCAGAGAGATGAGGATCTTGATTCTGGGTCTGGATGGCGCAGGAAAGACCACTATTCTTTACAGACTGCAGGTCGGGGAGGTTGTCACCACCATCCCGAGTATGTAATGTTAGCCACCAGTCCCTCTCTTTAACACTGCTCCCAGTTAGGTCAACATCATTACATTCCATTCACTTATAAGGTACACATGCTTCTGATTGGTTGTGAGTGGCTGTTATGTGAACCGTTCCTAAGTTTATCTTACAAATATTTTTGAAAATATGACCAAAAGTGAGTTTCACTCAGTCACTGTACAAATTGTAATACAAGCAAAAAGACAAGTGAGACTTTTTTTTTTACTTGTGCGGTCAAATAGCACAGTCACTCCACACATCTGATTGACTGAAATACACCATATGACTCAACATTGCTGTCAAATCAATGTGCAAGGTGTAATTAAATATCTGTCACATCCGACTGGTATGCATAGGCCCTGCTGCAACATGCTAATGCTGTATCCCTCTCAGCTGTCTGAGTGTGTGTGAGTGTTATATTTTTGAAGTGTGTCTGAGTGTTATATTTTTGGCTTGGACAGCCATGTCTATAGAATAGGGTACATATTTGTTATTGCTATCCTCCTATACTGTATAATGCTGAGTTAAATGATGAATACTTCTCTGTATTTATGTTTTGTCGTGTGTTTTCTTTTGCATGTAATCCTGCCACATCTGTCTCCAGCGATTGGTTTCAATGTGGAAACGGTGACGTATAAGAATTTGAAATTCCAAGTGTGGGACCTGGGAGGACAGACCAGCATCAGGTACAGATGTGTCCATACCAGTGACGGTTCAAAAATGTGCATTAAATCATAATCTATTATGCAGTCATAAGACTTAGAGTAATTCCAAGCAACAAGGCAGATAATGCATTTGAAGTCTGTATAAATGATTCGTACTGATTCTTCAGTTAAAATTTTGCTCACTGGCTACATTTACCTTCATTATTATATGAATAGCTGTGGAAGCTTTTCCTCAGGGGCCACATTACACTACTGTCATAGTTTCATCTCACACAACAGTATGATGTTTTGTTTCTTGGGGATTTGGCATGCCCACTTTTCATCTTAGCTTAGGGGCAAGGTGAGGGGCCTGTGAGCTGTATACCTCTCCCTGACTCTCTCTGCCTCTCCCTTTCTCTCTTTCCCTCCTTCTCAGGCCATACTGGCGATGTTACTACTCCAACACGGATGCAGTCATCTATGTGGTGGACAGCAGCGACAGGGACAGGATGGGAATCTCCAAGTCTGAGCTGGTGGCCATGCTGGAGGTGGGGCTAGTAGAGATGGGGGTGGGACCAATGTACCTAGGGGTGGGGTGAGTGGAGATGTGACTGAAGCTGGTGCAGGTGGGGATGGGGCAAGTAGACACGGCTGGGGCTAGTAGAGTTGACAGTAGGGCTAGGGCAACTGGGGATGGGGCTTGTAGATCTGAAGGTGGCATATGTATATGGATTTATGGTCTCTGAAGTGCGGGAGGGATTAGTGGAGCTGGATGAGTGGCTTGTGGAACTGTAGATGGGGTTTCTGGATTGACTCTGCCTTGCTGTTCGCAGGAGGAGGAGCTGAAGAAGGCCATTCTTGTCGTGTTCGCCAACAAGCAAGACATGGAGCAGGCCATGACACCCACCGAGGTGGCCAACTGCCTGGGTCTGCCCGCCCTCAAGGACAGGAAGTGGCAGATCTTCAAGACATCAGCAACCAAAGGCACAGGGCTGGACGAGGCCATGGAATGGTGAGAGAAACAAACTACCTGTGGCAGCTGACCGACTTCAATTTCCTGTTCCTGTCTATGGCCCTAAAATAAACTGAACTATAGGTGGTATCTTAACATCATTTTTAAACAATCCTATCCAAACAACGTCTGTGCCTTTAAAGTCAAGCCAGTGATGTAAACTGTGGTCCTTGTACATGGTAGACATGTATAAGATGTCATTAGTGTGTTAAATGTCTCTGGTTCTCTTTCTTCTTGCAGGCTTGTGGAAGCCCTAAAGAGTAGACAGTAATCACTCCTGTGACCCTGAGCCTTTGATTCCCTGTGTATATATTCCTGATTGAGCCCCCAGTCAGGCCCCGGACTGTGCCCCCTCCCCCTGTTGGTGGCAGCTCCCCTCCCCCATGCTCCCCCAGGTCAGGAGAGAGGCTGCAGGAGGAGGACACCAGCAATGAAGGACTCTTATATTCAGAGGGCTGTCTGCTGAAGACGATTGGTTGCCCAGTGGATTGGATGCTCTGATTGGTGGCCAGTGGATAGGACACTCTGGTTCCTGGCCCAGCGTGGCGGACATACTGCAGATGGCATTCCTGGTCAAACTGCTGTTGCTACAGGCCTTACTCTGGTCTTTTGTATTCAGAATGTGTTATTTTCTACTCACACTCTAAAGATGGGTTGGGGATTACTTTGTGTTTTTGGTATGTTTGCCTTTGAGTCCTCAAACAGACTGCAAATCTTTGGTATGTTTTAGTCTTTAGTAACTGACACTAATGTTTCTGATCGTTTGTGATTCCTGATTGCTTATTTATTTATGAGCTTCAAGAGTTCAAAACTATCTGTTTAAAGAAGATGTAATCACACTGAGTTAATAAATCATCTACAGTATCAATATGCTGAGGCTCAGCTCATAAATATGGCACTCTTTGGAAACATATGTGGATTATGTGTCAGCTTGGGGCTTCAGCTCCATGCTACTCTGAGGTGCAGTCAGTGCATGCCATTATTTCTGGTTCCCCAAGATTTTTTTTACTTGCTAGTAAAGCTCTTGAAGACTTGGTATGGCCTGCTTTTATTAACATGACATTTAAATAGCCATTGTATGTCAGACTGTGTCTCCACCCTAAATTTCAAAACCTTTAGAACATCTCAAACTCGAGAGGTGATGACCCATACAGCTGATTAATTTTAGCCTAAAGGATCTTTGTTTCAATGATGGCTACCAAATCCAGGAGAATGTATGGTGTGACCCAGGAGCTCACGGCCATTTTCAATATGAAGAGGTAATGAAAGGTTTTTTAAAAACCTCTGAAGCAATTGTTTTACACATGCTGTTCAGAGAATCTTTATAATAGCACTATTTTGTATTGCATTGTGGCAATGTGGTAAGGTCCTGTATTTTCACACTGACAGGGGACATCTGCAGAATATTTTGCTTCTGTCTCCTGGAATAACAAGGAATGGAATGTTCTGTACGTGTGATGTTGGTAAAGCCACCTTTTTCTTGGAAAAGCCTTTTCAGTGCACTACTTTGCAACGCATACCCTTTCCTCTCAGTTCCCTGTAAAGATTTAACTGACCACTTTTCCATTGTCAAAATAGAAAAAGAGATGTTGATGATGTCTATATGTCTATAACAAAAAAGACCTTAACTCTACATTGTCACGTTTTGTGTATCCATATGCAGTTTTGCCATTGTCTTCCTTTTGTCTGCTAAAGGCAGGCCTGGCACTGACACACCCAGTTGTCTCCTGATATCCCGATGTCTACATAGTACTTATTACGTTTGCTAAAGATAGGACTTTTTGATGACCCCCGTGGATTGCAATTGCACCCCTCTATTTTCTCCTGGACACGGGCTTGGCTACAGGACCACATACAGCAAATCTGAATGTAATGCGGTAGTAAGCAGAAGTTAACACGCTTTGAAAGATACTTATTTTGGTAATCAAGTCTTTTTAAGTATCTCACAGGTATCTACAAATTATAAATACGAGTTATCGCTTATTGCATAGCGCAGTTAGCCACTATTTTGAAGCGCTGTCTTCCAGCCCGATTTGTCTGTCCGTAGTTAGCTGCGCTACTAGCGCTATTGACGCGCACTCCTTTTGGAATCCAACCACGTGTTTGGCAAAGCGGAAGCCGCGGCCAGAAACGGGAAGTTGTAGTACTACCCGGCGAAAATTTTATGCAGAGAGCGGGTCCACGAATTTCAACGGAGGTCTTCGTAGGTTTCTCGGTACTTTATAGAATGTCGTTGGTATCGTTTATAGTGATGTTAATATTTTCGTGCTCTTGCGATAGCTCCTCTGTTTAGATCGTTGTGTTATATTTCGTGTCTGTTCATGGTGTGAGTCGGATTTCGATACTTAGCCAGCTAGTTAGCCAGCTAGCGTGCTACGTTTGCCAGTGTTTCATATCTAAGGTACAGTGGTGTCAGTACAATGGCATTCTTAGTATCTAATGTTAATCAATCACTTCTGCGCATTGCATGGCTGTAGCTAGGTAACTAGCTAGTTGATTACCAGTAATTCGCAAATTTGAAAGCTAGCTAGTCTAGCTACCCTGAGAATGCACACCAGGTCTGGGAACTTGTAACGTAACTTGCGACGTAAATGATTGGAAAGAAATGAAGTCACAAAGCGTGGATGCATGGGGACAGTGCTGACACGACTTTCATTGCTCTGTGCTAAAGGCATCTGTCATTTTTCTGTAGACCATCGATGGTTTATGATGTTGTACGCACGTAGGCGCTAGGGATGGTGATTAACGGTGAATGATAATTTATACGCCGATTTGTTCTGACTGTGTGCGTGCATGTCCCCTCCAGCTGTGCAGCAGTTAGAATGAGAGCTCTGTAGGGTGATGGCCAGTGATGGTGATGCAGAGAGGGATGAGAGTCGGATGCTCTGGGTTGGGGGAGAGCCCAACACGCCGGGATCCTTGGACCGTGCCTGCCTTTTGAGCGAGACGGACCTGCTCTTCAGCCAGTCCAGCGACAGCAGCAGTTTCAGCTCGCCCGAAACCATCGTCCCCGAGACGCCCAGGTACTGCCCCGCTGACACCACTGCACCCGTATATGAGTTTAATTCCACCACGTTGCCTCTCTGATCCTGAGCCCCCAAAAGCATTAATGCAGTGGCATAGTACTCAGGAGCAGGGCTTGCAACCAAAAGGCTGCCGGTTCGATTCCCCACTGGGGCACTGCTGATGTACCCTTGGGCAAGGTACTTAGTCCAGAATTATCTCAGTAAATATCTAGCTGTATAAATGGATAACCTGTAAAAATGGTAACCTACATAAGTAGTTCTGGGTAATAGCATCTGTTAAATGGCAATAATGTAATGTAAAGCTAATATTTGGACACTAACAGCTGTGCTGTTCAGAATGATTGCCGCGGGGTTTCATTCAAGCATTTGTGTTGTAAATTGTACAGCTTCTGAAGTTGATAGCTGTTTAACTTTTGCCCAGTCTTGATTAGGCCGAGAATATATCTGGTGGTAAAACCTTGCTGCATGCTTGCTAATGTTGCGCGGTGAGGGCTGTAGGCAGTCTGAAGAGGGTGCTGTTGTCACGGCTGTGTGGTCATTGCTGCTTGTTGCCTTTGCAGCCCAGCATGCTACAGAAGGAGACGGCGACGGCGCATGGTGCAGCAGGCCAGTGGAGCCGAAGGCCCAGAGCTGGTGAGTTCTTCCAATCGCATGCCTACTTATAGATGCCATTCGCCTGCTCCTCTGGAGCTCGTAAGAGACGCTTGTAACTGACTGTCCCGTCCTGACGAGGTTGCTTCTCTCAGGCACGATGCCTGTCTGTACTTGTCCCTCAATGGTGGAGCGAGCTTCCCGTGGGGGTCAGGACAGCGGAACCACTGGCCGTCTTCTGATGCAGACTGAAGGCTCACCTCTTTCAGACTGCATCTCAGTTCTCCTGTGTGCCCTGGTTTCAGGAGGAGGCCACCAGTCTGGCGGTGAGGGGGTCTGCTGTGCGGGACGGGCTCCCCAGTGACACGAGCACAACCCCATCGCACCAGAGGCCCAAACGACGGAAGCTGTCCCCGCCGGCTCTCGGCTTGAGGGACGGGGCTGAGGCCAGCAGCAACAGGGGAGCCGGCCGCCTACGGTTCCCGTCAAACGGGTTTGTCCCTGCTTCATCTCTGATGGCAGCAGAGTCCTCTACCTCAGCTCAGTGGCGGGGCGAGCCCTCCTCGTCTTCCTCTTCCTCGTCTTCTCGCTCTCTCGGGGCTGCACAAATCTCAGGGAAAGCAGGCAGTGAGGGTTCCAGCAAAAGTGGGCCGGGTCGGACGATAAGAGAACCCAGGACCGGCAGCCACAGCGGTGAGAGCAGGCAGAACTCCAGAGGGACCGTTCCGTCCAAGAGCAGGTCAAAAACCGCCAAATGGGCCCTGCAGCGCAGTGATTCAGAGGAGACACACCGGCACCAGTCTGGCCAGGACAGACACCTCTCCAGTGGTAAGGGAAGGGTGTGAGGATCACTGTTTAGTTATTAGGCAAGGAGGGTCAGGGGTGGTTGCATCTGTCCTAATCTCTGATTGTGACTTTCACAGCTGTGAGGGAGAAGTCAAGAGGTCCGCCCCCGCAGTCTCTGAAGCACGAAGAGATCGTCATCAGTGACGAGGACGATGACGTCATCGTCCAGGCCATGGTTCGCTCAGCTCAGGTGGAGGAAGATGAAGCCTTTGCCAGAAGCTTACAGGTGAGAGCTGGCTTGCCCTCTCTGAGGTGTGTCACTGCTTGCAGACACCTGTTGTAATGCCTGTGTATGTAATGGCGTTTCTCTGCTCTCAGGCACAATTTGACCGAGAGGAGCAGCAGCAGCAGGAGGAGCAGAGAAGGCAGCAGAGCAGACCCCCCAACATACCCTTCCACCCAAATACCCATCCTGTAAGTATCCTAGTGTCACTGCCACGCTGCGATACTTTTACTCTGTATTTCTCCTTTTTGCAGTTTGATGACTCTGCATCTCCCCAGGATCATTACTCCGTTTGTCTCCTCACTTTAATATCATTACCATGTGCTTGTCTTTACTGCAGTGTCATTACTCTTTGTGTCTCCTGCATTAGTATCATTACTCCGCATGTCTCTTCACCACAGTGCCATTACTCTGTGTGCCTTTGCTGCAGTATAGTATCTGATTTTCCCCTGCAGTATCGTTGCTGTGAGTGCCTCCTGCAGCAGTGAAATTACTCTGTGTATCTCCTTACTATCGTATCGTTACGCCGTGTTTCTCCTGTAGGAGTGTCATTACACTGTGTTTGCCTTACTATAGTATTGCTACACTGTGTTTCTCCTGTAGCAGTGTCATTACTCTGTGTGTCTTCTGTAGCCGCATGATTACTATGGAGAGTGGAGCTGGATGTCCCCTCTCTCCTCCGTGATGGACCCCAGTTTAGCGTTCCTATACAGCTTTCCTCAGGCCTCAGCAGCAGTGGAGGGTATGGCAGGTATGTCAGAGCTTTGAGTTCTGCCTGAAATCTGTGGTTACTTCATTCGTGAGTCGGGAATGTGCGTGTGTGCGTGTGTGTGTGTGTGTGTGTGTGTGTGTGCGTGCGTGCGTGTGTGTGCGTGTGTGTGTGTGTGTATGTGTGAGTGTGAGAGAGTACTCATGTGTGTGTATTCTGGCAAGAGTATATATTTTATGAATGTGTGTTCAGACTGGTGTGTGTGTGTGTGTGTGTGTGTGTGTGTGTGTGTATGTTCAGGCAGGTCAGGCAGACGCACAGTTCGCTCCCGAGGTCACAGGTCCCGCGGCTCCTCTCACAGACACGCCCACACGTATGCCGTCTCCTTGCTCGACGACAGCCAGGGAAACAACTATGAGGTGCGTGTGTGTGCCATTTCCCCCGGCAGCCATGTCTGTTCAAGTGTTGAAGGGTCTGACAGCTGCCTTCATGCTTCACCGCCTCTCCACAGGCCCTGCTGGCCTTCGAGGAGAGCCAGGGCACAGCCATCGCCAAGAACTGCCTGAGCCAGAGGGAGATCCAAAGGCTGCCAACCAAGGCTTTCAACCCTGCCTACAGTGCAGGAAAAACAGAGTGAGTGAACTGACCCCTCCACTCCCCAAACTGGACACTGTACAGATGCCTGACAGAGTCGTCTCAGTATCCCCCATCAGGACTCTGCATTGGTATAAGACAGGCAGGTGTATCGTGCTACTATGGAACAGATGTGGTTGTGGAAGTGATGTCATGTCTCCCTCGCTCTCAGGTGTCAGATCTGCTTCTCCAACTACACGGAAGGGGAGGAGCTGAGGATGCTCCCCTGTCTCCATGACTACCACGTGCAGTGTATCGATCGCTGGCTGAAGGTGAGCATGGCAGGGCTGACCCATTGCTGCACTGTCTCATATATGTTCCCATGTCATTAACTCCAGTGAAAGCCTGTGTTAAGCACCAGCACTGCTTCACTCGTTTAAATCTGAATACGTTTGAGCCCCACTTGTAGGATTTAATTTGAAAATGCAAAACCATTACAAAAGGAAATTCACCCTGTCATTCGAGGGATGCAGAGCTCAACTCTGAACACTGTGCAAAGGGGGTGATCATGTCAACCTCGATATATATTGTGATGGTGGCCTTACTATGTACACACATTCAGGACAATTTAAAAATGCATTAATGGTAATTTAAGACAGCTTGCCAGATAATCTTTGACTATAATCACAAGGCAGACAGTGGCTTGTTAGAATTTATTCAGAATATAATTAACATGCTAGCTAGCTACCTTATCTAAATATCTAATTTTATAAGGTAACTGGCTTGTTGGCTGTGTAATGATAGTGAAATATGAAGATAAAATAACCTTGCCAACCTTCACACAAATTGTCACTGCACAAATGTCTGTGCATGCATGCTTCCAGATTTCACCAGTAGAAGGTACTGTTTATTGAAGAGTTTAATTTGAAATATGAAAAAAATTTGAGACATGAAAAAAATCTCATACAATTGGTAAACATTAAAATTCTGCTTTTAAACAATCTAGGATCTTTCCAGTGAAAATTTATTTATATTGAAAATGGCAACGCTACATATGGTCGGCTCTGGTTAAACCCTGATTAAACTCCAAATACCATGCTGCATGTGGTGCAATTCTCAGTTACACACAGAGCCCTCCTTCAAGTTTTGAAAACACAGGAGAGGTTCGGAGGGTGCCCCTTTACCCAGGGACACTTTATTTAAGTCACTGTTTTATTTCCTCGTAGGAGAACGCCACCTGTCCCATCTGCAGAGTGGATGTGTCCGAAAGTGGCTGTCTTAAAGACCCAGTGTGAGCCCATGATGGCCCGCCCCCAACCTCACAGCACAGTCATGTGACTCCTGAGTCCAGCACTGGAGCGTGGCATGTCACTAGGGAACAGGAACAGTGCAATCACATGACATGACTGGCCGCTGCTGATTGGCTGTGACAGAACAGCCCAAGAAATGGTAGTCTCTTCCACTGACTGGCTCACTGTGCCACTCATCCATAGTGATGGCAGTATCTTCGTATCACTGCTAGATGGTGAAAAGGCTCTGATAGGGGGATCCACCAAAATAGTCTTGGCCCCTGAGCAGTGTCTCTTCAGCATGTTTTACTTAGGACCTTAAACAAGGCTGTTAAAACAAGATGTTCACCCCTCATGGACTGGCTATCTGTATTGTTTTTAAACATTGCTTGGATATATTTTGATAGTCAGTATTTTATTTCGTTCTGAAGCGTAGAGCTTTCCCCATTTTTTTTATAAAATAATAAAAGTATATTTCAGGAATTTTTTTTATCTTCTCTGCATTGGATCTGACTTGTTTCCCTGTTGATGTGATTAGTGTACAGCTATGTCCTTGACTCTGAAAGTGAAGTAAGTGATGCATACTAACTGATTTCTTGTTTGCATTAGTTTATACCGAAAGAAGATAATCTTGGTAGTGCAGAGTTAACTAATGGCCTAACTTTGTGGGTTTTCACTGTTCTCTTTCACAATTCTCTGTCTGTGTTCCCTGTCTATGGTGTTCTCTGTTAATGACCCCATGTGACATCAGGCCTATGTCACTGGAGTGTAGAGACCCACTCGAGACCACAGAGATTTTGCCATAATTAGTCACTTTATTGTGCAAATCCCTCTTTCCCTCGCTGGAATTTAATAATGCGCATGAATTCACTAAAATAAGCAACACAGCAGAATTTAATAAAGGGAAAGAACTGCTGTGTCTGATAATAACAAATAAACTAACTGCATACCTAAACCAGTTTAAAGATATTCACAAATGAAATCGACACAATCTAATGCATTAAAATATAAAATAAGTTAAAGCTGAAAGCAAACCTAATATATTTTATAATGGTTTATTTACTTTAGCATATGATAAAATCTTTGGTGAGTTTTTGTATGAGTGTAATGAAAAATGTAAAAGGCTACCCCATCTTGCAACATAATGCAGTCTGACTCATATGACACAAACAATAACAGTGTTAAGAGCTACCTACAGCGCCACTTTGCTAAGAGCCTGGACAGTTCGACACTGTGTGGATGGCTGTGCTGTGACTGGAGAGCACCGGTGAAGGCTGCGACGTGATTGGTTAGAGCATTCCAATTCATTCCAGTGATGCTGTAGTGAGCTGTGCAGAATCCCAGCAACAGTAGAACTCGCAGGGTGCGGTCAGAATATCGAAACGTTCACCCTCCACACTTCATAAGCAGGTGTGGCCACTCCCCCCTTCCTCACTCCCCCGGCACAGAGATGACCGCCACCTGAGTGCGGTCACCGGCCCTCACGCAGGCCGCTGACAGTTTTGCGACCCCAGATCGTTGCGGGACCATAGCCGCTGGGGGATGGATTCCCAGGAGTCTCCGGTGCCCACAGGAGCCGCGTCTGCACCCTGCATCAACGCCAGGCTGCCCAGGAGAGCGAGGAGAGCCGCCAGCAGCACCACCAGCACCACCAGCGCCACCGGCAGCCACGAGGGGAGGGCTGTGGACGCCCCCTCCGGCTGGGGGGCAGGGTGATCAAGTCTAGGGGGAGAGATAGACAGCGGTGAGCACATACAAATCAGGCCCTCAGCTCTGGTCTAAACAGAAGAAAAGGAGATGTTCAGAGGACAGCTGTTGAGGTCAGAGAGAGATGAGCAAAGCAGAGTCATTCCTACTCATAGCATGATCACGGGCTACTCCAGCAAGGGGAACTGCAGCTCAAAGGTGGAGACCAAGGCGGAGATTCTCCAAAGAGTGAGTGAGCAGAGGGAGGTAACAGGACAGCCCAGCAACCTGCCCACCGGCAGTGGAGCCCAAAGCAAAGCTGCTGGAACAGGTTTTTCAGAAGTTTGAAGTTTGGAAGTTTAGAAGTGTTGAACTGACGTCTTAGCAGGCATGATGAGCGATGTGAGTTTATTCCCCAGCTCTGTTAGGCTGGACTTCCTCCTCACAACTTCCTCCTGCTTCTTTTCCTCCCAGGGTGAGTCTGTCTCCTCGTTCCTGCAGAAACTTACATTACACAGGCAGGTTCATCATTAGCGGACACACTGATGTCATTCACTAATATAAATGTATCCATTTCTTCAGACGGCGGAGCCACTGTGTGGGCTCGTAGCCATGTGGCCTGTTTAGTGACTCAGTGGGTGGGAGGGCAGTGCAGTTTCCATGGTGATCCTCACCCTTTCAGCAGAGAGGGCTCGTCATTCTCCACCCAGGCGCAGGTGCTGATGAAGCGCTTTAAGGACGGCCGCAGGCTGTTCCTCCCCGCCCCTTTCCTGTAACAGTTATGATGTCATTCTCTATACAAGAGTGTGATGTCATTGTTTACAAAGATGCATGACACCATGTTTTTACCCCATGTCATGAGGTGTACAAAGATGCAATATCATGGTTCATAGAGACGTATATGTATATGAATTGCAGTAAAAAGATCCACAAATCTTAGTGTTCTTGTAGTAAATGCTAATCTGAAGACCCAGCGATTATCACTGTATTCCTTTGAAAGGGGACCTCATCGCATGAGATTAAGAGAGGAACTTGTGGGAGCTCCTCGGCGCCTCCATAACAGGACCCGCAGTGAGGAGACCCGCACGCTTCTCTCTGTGATACGTACCAGGAGCTCCTCCTGGCCATCCTGTCTGCGTCGACCTCCACGGCCCCCTGAGACCTGAGCTGCAGGATAACAGGGAGGCAGGGTGACTCACAGGCAGAGAGAGAAGCTAAGAGATCGGTAACAATAGCGCCTCTTCAGAGCTGAAACTCTCAAAACTGAACAGGAGTAAGCCTCCTTTACTTTATCCAGGCAGGCACAGACTGAAGAACTAATGGCTTGAGCATGACGTTATATGTGACCTTATGGCACCGAGATTTAACTTACGGGGTAAGACTGAGATCCTGGTGCTTTCTTGTTCCTGAAATCGTCTGGAGAGAAAGCAACAACGTCAAGTGCTCCTTCTGCTAATGTCAGAGAGTATGTGCTCTGTGGCAGGCATTTGCTCAGGGTTACCGGGGGAGCAGTGGAGTCGGAGAAAGACTGAATTACCTTTTTATGTGGCACATTCTCTAATTTCAATAATGTTCATGGTAAGTGTTGTTCTCGGAGTGTAGATGTATTGAGTGTTACCTCTGTCGGTGATGGGGCTGAAGGACCTCTCACTCTGTACCAGTGTTTCTCTGAGCTCCAACAGCTCTGCATGCTCTGTGGTGTACATCTTCTTCAGGTTCTCCACATGCTGGATCATCACCTCCACTGACTGGCTCACCTTATTCTCCTGAAGAGCACATGGAGAGTGACATCACACACACACACATTGGCAATGTGAGAATGTGCTCTCCAATGTCCTGAGTCGGGGCTTACGTGGTTTATGGCCCCCAGCATCTCGGCGCGGATGGACATTCGAGTCACGGACTGGGGCAGGATGTCCAGGTTCTTCTGCAGCTTGTGGATGATCTCCATGCACTGGTGACTGCTCCTACACAGGGGCGCCAGTTTCTGGAACAGCACAGTTTGAGACCTGAGCTTAGAGCCCTTTCCCGGATGGGCTGTCTGGGGGAGCATTGCTCTAATGAGGTCCTCCTCCCAGATGCCTCAATCACACACAGCAACCAGGAGCTCCATTTTATCTTGCCCTGAAGTCACAATGGAAGGTCTCCTGTGCCCTGTCCCACTGCCACACCTGGAGCAGCCCCTCCCACTGCCTCACCTGGAGTAGCCCCTCCCACTGCCTCACCTGGAGTAGCCCCTCCCACTGCCTCACCTGGAGTAGCCCCTCCCACTGCCTCACCTGGAGTAGCTCCTGGCAGCTGGATACCTCCTTTTTGACATTGTCCTCAGCCAGGTCACGTGATCGCTCCTCCAACTGCAGCCTCTTCTCCAGGGTGAACATGTCGCATTTAAAACCCAGAGAGAGGAGGTGGAACTCAGACTGACAGGAAGATAAAATGTGTGGTCAAACCATGGTCAAACCACAGACAACGAATCAATCCTCAGGACTTTAGAACCATGCAACCTGCCTCTCTCCATTCTCCCAACAGTTGCTCTTGTACAAACTGTCACTGGACATGATAGGAGCCTCAGCTCAGAACTGATAAGTCCTTTGAGCTCACCTTGAGTTAGTCAGAGTGTTGCTGAATGATTTAAATGGATGACCACAGCAAACACAAAGCAAATGGGAAGCTAGCCAGCCCACAGAGGTCACGCTGACCTGCGATTATTTCACCACAAGATACTAACATTGAATCATATAGGGCATTGCTCTGAGCTGCACTTACTATACACTGAACAACACTTAGGTGAGCTGCAGTGAGATCGATTACACACAGATCAATTGAGCACAGAAGCACTGGACAAAGAAACAAAAGAGACCCTCAACTCTCACCTCAATCTCTGTACCATTTGGAGAAGAGCTGGAAAGAGGATAAAAAAACAATGATTTTAATACCTAAGCAGACCCCGTATGTCCTAAGGATGGGACTGGGAGGTATATGTGAGGCCTACTCACCTGTTTCTGTCCTCCCTGGAGAATTCCACTTTTGCATCTTCAGAATTGACGGGAGAGGTACCTGGGGAGACACGAGGGTTCAGACATCACTCTATAGAAGTGTCCCATAGCAATCAGAAATCTCTCAGAAAAGGGGTAAGAAGAAAGACACCTTTCAATGAGGGACTAGGTGAAATTTACAGATGTCTCTCAATACGCAAGAAAGTGGTCGCCTCAGAAAGTGAGGGGACATCACAAATCTCTTGCTGAGTGGTTAAGTGGACACTGCTGAACTCTACCATTCCACCTACTCTGTGTGAATCTACTCTATCGTGATTGGACTCGGACGCCTCAGAAATCTCTGTGAGACGTATGTGAACACTGCAGAATTGTCCCTCAGTGAGGGGTAAGTGGATGCTACAGAAATCATGAGCGTGAGTGACCTTTCCTCTGAGTCACGTCGCTGAGCTCCTCCTGTGCTTTGTGCTCTTTAATGACCTCCATGCTGCGAGAGAGTCCCTGAAAAGAAAACGCAATGTCTCCATTTTGCACTCACAGAAACTGTATGGTTGTTGGCTCTTCATTCACTGCTAATCTCCATCCTCAGCTGTGTGTGTGTGTGTGTGTGTGGGTGTGTGTGGGTGTGTGGGTGCGCATGTGGGCTATTGAGAATACACTATATTCAAGTCATAACCTAACTCCTTTAAAGTATGATTCTGAATAAATTGGTCTTGCTGAGTAGAACATATGGCTCAACAACACGGTGAAAATTAATCTAGGCCATACGAAACACCTCCTTAATATACAGATTAAAGTATCTTTGCATTAGGCATTTTTCTGAATGATCACAATGTTTGCGAAATTAACTGCATATCTCACCATTTCTGTCTTAAATTGTCTCCTTAAAGTCTGGGCATCTTTCTTGGGTCCTTGAGAGCTTTGATTTCTCACTGCTTGTGACAGATCTCCATCTACAGTGGCATGGACAGCAGTGAGAAAAACTATCTACAGGGTGAAGCTGGCTATGGACATGTCTGCATGTTGCCAAATTTCCTAATGAATGGAGAAGGAAAACTTCTACAAGTCAATTAAGAGAAAGGGAATTATTTAACCAGGAAGGTCATTTGAGAACCCTTTCTCATTTGTAATGACTTCCTGCCCAAGAGGCGTAAAAGCACAGCAGTATAGTTATGCAGGAAGTAAAGAAATGAGAGTGGTTAAATTACACACATAAACAAACATGCAAATGACCAGAGGACTAGTACATGAACTTCATGGACACAACACACAGACAGGATATTAGTAAGTGCAAATAGGTACTAGGAAAAGGCTAGTCAATTTAAGACTTTTCTAATTTGTAATGAATAACTAATTTGCCATGCTTGTCAATCAAGCAAAACAAACTAAAACAGGTTGAGTGAAATAGTTTGTTTAAAGGCAAGACTTCTGCCTCTAGATGCCTCACAAGTTGTCACAAACACACACACACACACACACAGTGCAACATGCTCAGTGACAATCCCACACAGATATACACACACAGCACTTCTCTGTGATATTTGCACACAGATGCACAGTGAAATCCCTTTCAGTGACCCCAGCTGCTTTCAGTACGCCACTGACACAGCCACACGGCCAATCCCTGTGTGGGAGGGGAGGAGGGAGAGTAACAGCTGAACCACACACCTGCCGCTAACCTCAGCACAGGCACAAAGCCACATTGTGTCACTTCCTCTTACCTGTCACACCCGGCTCCTCAGGACAGCCCTTCGCCTCCCCTGGTGCAGACACCGGCTGCAGGCTGGCACACAGACACAGACCACATGCTACACAGCACATCTGCATACCGCTGTGACCATAACATCTGCACCAATCTCGCAGACACTCATTATAATTACTAATGCATCACTGCACCGCTCCGGATAGCATTGCAGGCAATAATGATTGTTCTATCTGTCCCATCTGTAAATCGTACCATGTGAGTGTATTACTGTGTGTCACCACACAGCACTGTGACAGCAAAGGGACAGGGGACATTCTTACCGGGGACATTTTAGACACCCACCTGTCTGCTGGGGCAGGTAGCTGGGCCTTCAACGGGTCCTGAGTCATGAGAGAGAGAGAAGTACACAACACAGATATGTCATTTCCAGTGATACTGTTATGGCACCATAATGAGAGGGAGCTCGACTTGGTCCGTAAATTATTAGTTTTCTGTTTTTTCGAAATCTTTGCAATATCGACAATATGCTCAAATTTGTACAATTCAGCAGCTATACAATGCATAGAATTACACCAGACTAATGTTTTTCATCCTGAGTAATTGTGGTCCCCAGACCCCCCCCCCCCCCCCTTACAAAACTATCCTCTAAATCAATTCTCCAAAATACAAAAAGGGGCAGGTGTGAGAGGGTGTGGCCTGCGAGAGGGAGGCCCGAGAGGGTGGGGCATGTTTTTTTGGAGCAGAAGAACAGAGAGAGAGTGCATGCGTGTTTGTGATGGAGAGGCAGCTGGGGAATTCAAGAAGGGAGCAGCGAAAATTAAGGGAATCTATCTCCTCACTGACCTGGGCGTGACTCATAGTGGTGTCCTGGACTCCTCCTGTTCTCCTCTCCTGAGTGGCCACAACAGAGCTGTCCTGATCCATAAGGGCCGGTGACACTGGCTCAGTCTGCGCTTTTGGGCAAGCGGCGTATCCTTGCAGACGGCGGGGCTCAGGCGGCCTCTGGGCTCGGCAGCACGGCGCATCTGGGCACAGTCAGTGCAAGCCGTGTGAGACTCAGCCCAGCCCTGGCCTCTAGGTGCATTGTGGGTATGCAAAGCGCAGCTGGAGAGATGCCGATAACCTGCAGTGGACGGTCACAAAGGGCCCTCACATACCCCATCAGCCTGCCCCCCCCCACCCCCCTACCCCCCCTCGGAGGAAACGGATTTGCATTGCAAACGCGGATGTCCCGTTCCCTTAGCCGGACATACAGAGACAGAGAGAGAGAGCACTTATTACCATATCTGCAAATTTCTGGATATCAACACACCTGTTCAAGCAGAATGAGATAAAGAATTGCACTCCAATAGCATGTGTGAGCTCCCCTCTGGTTCTCTGTCTGTGTACAGCACTCCGTCTAGGCTGGTGTGGCTGCAGGGGTGGAGCCCAGGGAATGGCAGGGCCGAGTCAGACTCTTGTCCCCTCCTTTACTGAGCCACCTGGTCACCCAGGTAGTATCATCTCTGAGTCACCCCCATGTATCCCCAAGCAGGGGTCGAGAACTTGACCTCCATCTGCCGAGAGACCTCAGCATAAACACAAGTACACAACCAACACGCACTAGTTTGGGCAGACAGGCAGTCAGACTAACATGGTGAGGTAAGTTTCACGATTACCAAGTATTCACACTGAAACCAAGAGAGCACCAACTCATCATCCTTAAACCAAGAGAGGACCAAACCATTGGGCTAGAGATTCCAGGTTAGGTATTTGTGTGAGAAAATAGAATATGAAACATATGACCGTCAAGGAGCCCTTCTGTTTGCTTTGGGAATACATTGCTGTAACACGTCTTTTTATCAATGTTTAGAGGACTCATTCCAAGCAGACCAAGCCTATGCACACTCCTCGTTCTGTGAACAGCACAAAACATTTGCAACTCTCTCTCCTTTTCAATCTTCTCCTGATGGAGCTCGGCACAGCTGGGCTGTAATTGAATAACACAGCACAGCGTTTCTGCTGATTCTGTACTTGAAGAGGTTGGCAGTGTTGAGACCACACTTCTCTGAGGCACAGCTGTAACTCACAATGTCATTATTTCTACTATAAAGACACACTCCAACAGCACGAGCAGGGTAACATTCATAGGAATTCCATCGGGAGAAAGCTCTTTTTGAAAGAAAGAAATGCTCCTTCAGTGGCAAGAGAGATCAAAATAGCCACCTCTTGCTATTACTGCTATTATATCCTTTCTGGAGCACTTTAAAGGATGTAATCATCTGGGGAAATTCAGAGAGACTTGTACTGAAGTGACTTTACAATTCCTCCAATGTCATTGTGAAAGCTGTATTCTGTCCTCAAACTGCCCACATGGAAGAACCTGGAAGAAATCACCACAGTTGTAATTCGTCTATTGTGTTGGGCAGCCCCTCAAATGTAGAGTTTTCGCACACATATGTGCACAATATAAAAATAACAACAACAAAAAAATGTAGATTGCTTTATAAGACAGCAGCACCTTCACCTCTGCGAAGCTCCTGTTCTGTTCTCTTATGGCAATGCCAGCTCTTCTGTCTTCCCCTCGTGATCTACCCTTTCGCTCCACAGGTGGCGTTATAGGTCCAATTGCGGCTGTGCACCTGGGATTGCATGTCTTGGACACCTGCGTGCATGATGTGAAGTGTATGCAATAGATGAATGCTCTCATTTCGTTCCGAAAACGGAAAAGTGGAAGTTCGTTATCTGCATTATCACCGCTCCTGGGTGTCCGGGTGAACTGCTGTGTAAACATAGTTTATGGATTTCTTTATCTCGTTTGTGTTTGTTTGTGCCGGATCGTTCCTCCCACGCCATATCTGTGATGGAGCATGGAATATTGTTCTCATTCACGGAACTACAAGTAGGTACTGAGTATGAATAAGCTCCGTCACAAGCAGGAAAATAGGGGTGGAACCTATTTTCCTACTACTAATTCACGGTCAATAGATACAGAAATGTCGCCTGATTGTGGTTGGCATTATTCACACGTGAAATACAGCCTAACAGGTTGAAAGGTCATGAGGTGCGTGCTTCAGACACTCTCTTTCCTGTTCATGGTAGGCAGCTTTGCCCCTTAAGCATTTGATGTTTTTGTTTTCGATCCCTCTAAAGGTGCTCAAAATCTTAACGACGGGATCGATTGGAACTGTCTCTGTGACTTGCTTTTGCAACCGCCTTGTGCGGTTCATGTCTGTGGCCGCTAGAGGGCAGACAACGCTGAATTTTCATTGACGGGACACATGGAGCAGATACTTTTTAATGCTTCTTTCAAAATGACATGACAAACTTGATACAACATCACCCAATAAAATCGAAAAAGTTAGCAATTTAAGAGAACTTGTTACAATTTCTAAAGTAATTTCATTTTTATCGTACATCTGAATCCAGTTTTGTCATATTTATATCCTGTAAGATCTTTCAAATGAACATTTAAAAAAATATACAGTTAATTCGGACATCCATCGGTAGACAGTTTTACTGACCAGGCGGAATGAGATAGAATAGGCTTGCATAAAATTACTGACACGCAAATATAAATAGTGCCATCCTTATAGTCTTATATACTTTAGACATATTTTACAAACGTAGAATACCGTAACCTGCGCATCGCACAGAATCAGGGAGTAATGGACTTAAATGGTGAAAGGAATTGGGATGACATTATTGGATTGGAGTTGTTGCGCTTTTGGAGGCGCACCTGGGGGAGATTGACCCTTCGGACAGCACCTTGATTGGGTGGAAATTCAGAGCAGCGGAAGGCAGAGACGAGTGAATAATTAAGACTGTAACACTTCACTTCTGCCTTTGCCCACCGGTTTAAATGACACTTTCCTCTCCCTCTTTCGAAGCTCTTGCTGGAGTCGCGCAGAGCTCCCGCAGTTCTTACAGCGCCGCTGAGGATTTCGCTTTCTGTGCTGCGAAAGCGAGTCACATATGGGCATGCCATGTCGCTGTGAATTTTATTACACATCCCTTCCTGCGCCCTGTTAGCATCCCTTCGTGTCATTTACAAGCGAGATGGAGAACAGATTACTGTCAACCAGGAACACACGCTCCGGTCGCAGAGGGGGTTCAGTGTACAATAAGAGACTATTTGATTTATCCTGAAAAGTCTTAGACAAGGTAACAAATCTTACTTTTAGACAACAAGCAAAAATAATTCCCCCACCCTCTGGTCTTCGTCTTTTATAATTTGCCGTTTCGTTGTTCTGTCTGAAGCCACCCGATGACCAGCGCAGGGATTTCATCTTGTCCGTGAGAGCAACTCATAATCAGCATCAAAAGGAGCTCCCTGCGTCCACTCCCTGTTAGGTGGTGGTTATTTTCTGATGAGGAGGGTCTTCAAAAAGGTCTGGTAAGTGCCGAAAATTATTTTTGATTTTAAACGTTTGTGCGTGACCAGAGAGCTTGTGCATAAAGGTGTCGTTGGCTCGCATGCCTCTCACTGCGTGCGCTTGGTTGCTGGCTGTCCGCGCTAAATGAACCGTTCACTGCGATTTGATTTTTTATGGCCGTAATTCCTGGAATTATAACACAGCTAGGCTACTCTATCATGTGCAACTGAGTTTTGTGCTTCTTGGGTAGTTTTTAGTCAAGCGTGCGGTCCACTTTTGCGTGCGCCAGTTTGCACTTACTGGAGACGTAAAATTAACAAACACGGATTAATGCCCGTGACTTTCTGGTTGCCTTTTTGTTCTTCCGTGGCCAAATGGTTTTACTTACAAGCCACTCAGTGAATCAGTTCATAACAATTAAAATATTAGCATTGACTTTTAACCAAATTTACTAGGACTGTTGGTTAGCAATGTACCCAAAATGAATTGAACTGTTGTGGTCAAACTGAATTAAAATACGGGTAGTCTAAATGGTTTCCACCTTTACTTTAGTCCGCAAGCAAATATTGAAACTTCACATACTGGCAGCAGTTTTGCCGGGTGACTTTACATTAATAAAATGTAAAATATCGTTGGAAGGAGAGAGCAATTGATGAGTCGCAGTGTACATTTGGCAAATCATCTGGACTGAACACAGGCACAACTCTCTTCCTCGTTAGCCATTTGTTTGCAGTTCCCTGACTACTACTGCAGTTTACAATACATCAGTTGTTTCACTCGAAGCAGTCGAAGGCTTTGGCTCCTCTTGTGAGTAAAAGTCAGGAACCCCTCAGTATTACAAGACACAGCATAGGACCTTCAACAGCAATATCACACTCGCTGTGCATACTATACACTTGAACACCCAAACACATTGACATACGGTAATTATAACAGGACTGAATTCATGCCAGTGGCCAAATGATCATTCCTGTCAAGATTTAGTCTGTTTGTATGTGCGTGTGCATTTGCATATGAGTGCTTGTGTGTGTGCGTGTGTGTGAAATTGTCTGATATGTAATAAGATTCTTACTGAGGACCTGTGTCTGATCCTTCCTTTCAACATCCCCCCTTTATTATGGAAAAGAGGCAATTAGAGTTGTGTCTGTTTGCTTAAAAAACAAAATAGCCTATAATTGGTTTGATCAAAACCTCCTTCATTAGCCTCAGGAATGCCCTCTGCAGTTCCCTGCTGACTGCAGATGTGCGGGCCCTGGGTTATCAGACAGGAGCTCTAGTAAGATATCCTAAGAATGGCCAGTTCTGACTGGTCTAGGGTCATCATCAGGTGGTTAAGGGCTTGAAGCTATGGTTTGGTAGAATACGTCAGGAAGTGATTCAGTAGGATATGTCCACAGATGATCCGCAATCACTTCCAAAAGAAGCACACTCCACACCCCATCCATACCTTTCGGTCACCCAGCCTACTCAGACTTCAGGGATTGAGTCTAAATATCGTTATACCATTTCATTACCTCGTGCAGTTTTTGATAGAAGAGATGACATTCGGAACACAGAGCTGTGGACCAAGAAGAAATCTTTAACGAAACGGAGAGGAGAGCGTGGTGTGCATTTTGGTGTGGCATCCTGATCAAAAGTGGGGAGATGTGAGGGGATGTGAGCACACACGCTTTACCTCTACTCCACTGTGAAACAGGGGGCACTGAGTGGCTCTGGAAACCTGCACCCTCGGGTGCTTCCCTGAGTTAGTTTTTTTGAGGTGTCAGAACTGCACCTCTGCATTGATGTAAATATGTAATTTCCTTGCTTTCTTGTCCATTCTAATTACCCTGCTCAGTAAAGGCAGAGGGTAATGCAAAGTGATAGAAACATTTGTTCAATATCCCATTCTTAACAGTGCCATTTAGCGTAAATACCACCTGCAGGAAGGACCCTCCCCTCCCAGAGCAGTATACCAGAGAACTGACCTCCCCAGGACCCAGACCTGCTCAATCTGTCTTCCCCAGGAGGGTGAGTGCAGATTTTCACTCTCTGACTTTCTTCTTTACTTGAAACCGCCAGAATAACAAGACAAGAGATGTTTACTAACGGGCGGTTTTCCATGTATTTTTTGCTCCAGGAGGTTTGTCTCTGGTCCAGGATGCTAACCTGTGTGCTAGACTGGGGCGAAAGTGATATGCGATCTGATTTCATTTGAAGAACAAAAGCAAATGGCCTTTCCTGCTAATTATGGAGATGGAGTTTGATTGCTTCTTTGTGAAGGGCTCTGAGAGCCGTGGTGATGATGGCTTGCTGCTGCATTTTTGCAGCGGACAGAGGGATGCACTCTGAAGTGTTGGCACATGGTGGGAGTGGTGTGAGGTCTCTGGCATTTGTCGCAGAGATAAATCCACAAGACGACGGAATACTCACTGAGTGGTGTGTGTGTGTGTGTGTTTGTTTTGGCTGTGCTGACATGTTGTACCTCTGGGAGGAAAGTTGGGGATCAGTACACTTGTTATTGTTTGAGAACCAAAATATATTTTATCATGGTTTTAGCTGTATTTACTGTATTCATGTAGTGGCAGAATCTAAAGTATTAAGTCTAAAGCGCTTCCAGAAAGGTTGTTGTGGTCGCTCGCAATCCCAGGCTGATTGGCTCAGTGCTAGTGAGTAGCTCAAGCTGAGGGAGAGTGATGAAGACAGTCATTCCACATCCAGGAAGGGGCTTGTGGTGATGTCCCAGTCCTTGGTTTTTAGGCAGGGCTATGCTGGGACTCTCCTGTTCAGTTCACTACCTTCCAGGACTTCCCCCTTTCAGGTTGTCTCTATATCTGTGCTGAAATGGTACCTTTGCTCTGCATCAGTACTTTTGTGTGAACTGAAGACAGATGGCATCTAATGTTGAATATGACAAGCCATGGATGTGTTAGACGTTTTTGTAATTGTGAATTAGAAGCTTATTTTACGTTTTGCAATTGTACAAACCAATGGTCGTTTAGTTGCCGTGACTAAAGAGATTTGCAAAATAACCACAGTAATGTGACCACCTCACCTTTTGACAGGTTTGGATATGTCTCATGACTGGACCAGGTATCAATAGATCAGCCTGTGTCACATGACCAAGGAAGGGCTGTGTGTTGAGTGAGTGGTGCATAGATCTCCGTCTTGCAGAGTGATCCTGCACATCACTTCTTCTCTGTCCGACAGGCACAGGATTCAGTGTTTGCTTTTATCTGGAGCAGGACCAGGGCTATTTTTAGGGAACTGAAGCCCTTTTGTTACAGAAACTGTAGCACGTCTGTGTCCGTACGGAGCAATCCCTGCACGTCAGTCCGGCGCAGTAATTATTTTGTGTTTTGATTTTTGTTTTTCAAAAAAGTCATTTGCAGCCCTTTATCTCGTTAAGACATTAGCAGAACCATCTGACCCCCTTGCTCTCCCACAAACGCCATCTTTGTCCAGTTTCACACCGAGAGGAAAACACTCAGATTCCAGGAATGTTTCTGCTGTCAGATCCTGCCTGACTGAAACACTGTCCCTGTATTGTATGCAACAAGGAGTGACTGGGGCAGTGTTCCTGCATTTTATACTGCTGTGTTTCTCAGGAATACATAGACAGTTGTTTACTGCATTGTTGCTTTAGCAGGAAAAACTCCTTTGGCACCCATCTATTAGTGATACAACACAGTATGTTTTGTTGCTTGCAGACACGCTTAACCAGGGTGATTTATGAAGAGTGGAACTGTGCTCCTAAAAAAAGTCACAGGAACGGCAGTATGTACAGAACACAGCATTTGCAGTGATTTCAAGATTGTGTGTGCTGTAAATAAATAACCTGTCTCCTGCACAACTATTGCATACTGAAGCAGTGTCCCCGCATTAAAGCTGGTGACAGCTGGTGACATAGGATGGTGTATGGGGAGTGGGTGGAGGTTATATGGAGGAGGTGCAGGGTGGTGTATGTGGAGTGCGTGTGGTCGGGGTGGAGGGCTGTAGTTCCCAGCAGCGCTAATCTTGCATGCGTTTGGCAGAGCGTGAGATGGGGGAAATTATTAATCGCTAATACATATTTATGTGGCACAAATTTGCCATTTGTTTGTGCATAAAATGATAAATAGTGTGGAGTGCCAACCCGGGAAAAATGGTGACCTTTTAGACGATGATAAATGGAGTTGTGTGTTTGCATGGGGGAGGGTGAGAATGGATCGAGAAAGATGGTTTGTGTGTGTGTGTGTGTTTGTGAGAAAGGTCAGGGGCCACTGTTACTCTCTGTATGTGACTCCACTCATTCACTGCTCTGCTGTGAGTCCACTCATAAACTACTCTGCCTCATTCCCCTTGGCACACTCTCATACTGCACTCAATGACAAATTAATAAGCCCTGATCAAATGTCACTGCCCACATTTGGAAACGCATAGGACATTTTTGTCCTGACCGGATCTCTCAAACCAGCAGTCAAGTGGGCTGGCAGTGTCTCCATGGCGATTGTACAGGTGCTCTTAACCTGTCTGTTTGTCTCTGCTGTGATCAGACAGGAGCTCTTCACTAGCAGCTTGTCTCTCCAGTGATCACATAGGAACCCCTTAATGATTGTGTGTCTCTGTGGTGATCAGACAGGAGCTGTATGTGTGTGTGGCTATTTAATTTCCACTTTTTTAATACATTTGATGCATTTTACTTCTCCCTTCATAGGCTGTGCTTGTCGGTGGAAACTGTGGAAAAAGTTGCAAATCCGCCGTGAAGGTTTAAATAGGGCTCGCTACCGACAGCTCACTAACATCAGTTGTTTTTTTTTTTTCTTGCGCGGTACCGCTAGGCTGTGCTGAACACATGAGCATGTAAAGCTGATTCAGTGCGTGGAGATAAGACTGGTCCTTACTGAGTGAGCAGAGACAGGACTAATTCAGTGTGGATAGGACTGCGCTGATCCTGGGTCAGTGGAACAATGGGAACAGCAGGACCATGCTGTCAGATTACCCTCAAACAGGAATGCTGAAGAGGAGGTAATGACAGCTGACAGGGGCGATTAAAGATTAAAGCACGGCCGTGAGTTCCACAGGGAGCATGTTGCCATAGCAGGGTCAGTGGTGATGGCATCTCTCCCTCCCTCTCATTCTCTCCCCCACTCTCTCCCTCTCTCTCTCTCTCTCTCTCTCCGTTCAGTTCAATTCAGTTCAGTGCATTTCAGTGTTACATACATATATAATTTACATGCGCACACATACATGCCAGAAAAAATTACAAATTCATAAGCAATTGATAAGCAGCACTGATTGAACTGTTATCAATCATTAAATGTTCCAAAATAAGGTCCTATTGCATGCCACCATAACAGTATATTTAATTAAATTATTAAAAATATATTCAAATATATGTCATTTTGTCACTATTTGTCCCAGTGGCCGGGACATGGGGCCACATTGGGCTGCTGTTAGGGCTGTAGGACCGACTCCTAGCATGACGTATCTTTTGCTTCATTCTTTTTTGGAAAGGTGGATGACAGGTATAATCCTTTGTGAATATTTAGCTTGCTGTGGAGTATCTATTACATTGTAAAAGAAGGTGTATCTTGTCCTCTCATGTTTTGCAGTGATCACAGAGCCTGTCTTCCCTCCACGCCTTGCCAGGCTTGCCTGTGTCGCCCTATTTCCATGATAGCACTCTGTTTTATTTTTATGTTTTAGTGTGTGCATCTCAGTTGTCCAGATAAGAGTATTTGAGACGTTTTGTCTCACTCTGTCGCACTCTTGCTGTCTCTCTCTCTCTCTCTTTCTCTCTCTCTCTCTCTCTCTCTCTCTCTCTCTCTCTCTCTCTCTTTCTCTCTCTCTCTCTCTCTCTCTCTCTCTCTCTTTCTCTCTCTCTCTCTCTCTCTCTCTCTCTCCCTCTCTCTCCCTCTCTCTTTAGCTGTGATCCGCACGCCCTCCTGCACCATGCTGGCACTGCATCTGTAACACCAATACCCCCCACCCCCCTTGGTCTTTCCTATGTTGGTACACCCTTCATCATTGAAAAGATCTTTCAGTGTGAGGTAATGACAGGACTGTATAGAATTTTCACAAGAGAAGACTGAAAGGTGGCAAAGGGCGAAGGACTAGTGCCGGAAGATCATTTTCATATGAAAGATTCAAAGACTCAGCTTTCAGTCTTACCCATAATTATGCTGCCTGAATCATTGGAAGGATTTTAACCAGGAAAACAGCAAAAACGACTTGGCCTGGGCTTTCAGGTTGGGTCAATAGAGCTCATCTTTTTAATTATAGCTTTGATGCTGTCCTTGGCTGCTTCTGTGTCTGACGTGAGAGGAAATTGAGCAGAAGGGTCTCAATCTTGCCCTAACGGCATAATGAGGCCTGCTGTGAATGGGACTGTCATTGTCCTCCTGGCTCCACCCCCTCTTCCCCATTGGCTGCATGGAGAATGTTCATTTCCATTTTTTTTCCCCATTTGTAGATGCTCTTATCCAAAAGGAATTTCAAGTTGGAGAACATTCATTGCATGTCATAAGGAGCACTGAAATTAACATTATAACGGGAATAAGCGACACATCCAAACAGCAGACTGCATAGGGAGGGTTGTCCTGGAGGCCTGGAGTGTGTGTGTGCATGATGCTATGTTTTTTTCTGTAAGTTATGCTGAAGATCCAAACAGCACTGCAGAGTTTGAGCTGTGGGTCGTAGATTTAGACTGAGACGGAGCTGTAGTACAGTTGACATCAAGACTGAGCTGCAGGAGAGTTAGACTGAGACTGAGCTGCAGGAGAGTTAGACTGAGACTGACCCGCAGTGGAAGACTGAGACTGAGTGCAGAAGAGTTAGACTGAGACTGACCCGCAGTGGAAGACTGAGACTGACCCGCAGTGGAAGACTGAGACTGAGTGTGGAAGAGTTAGACTCACACTGAGCTGCAGTGGGGTTGAAGAGGGCAGGATGCTGTGGTGGGAGGCGGAGTCTGCAGGTCATCTGCGAGCACTGAGAATCAGCTTATTAGTAAACACTGTGAGGAAGAACAGTCATGCTCCCACAGCACTGTTTAACAACACTTCATAGACAGCTAGCGACGGCCTCCACACAGCGTATGTGCAACATCTCCACAGGGCAAACGTGCAACAGCGAGGTTTCACCAAGCGCCCCAAACCTGACTCTACAGCAAGACTACAAGGAAAGAGGATTTTGTCTGTAGCAAATGCTGGATCATTACATGGATTGTTACATTTACAAATTGTGCTTCTGCACGCTCCTGTTGTACCTTTTGGGAAGAAGGTTGTATTTATTCCACGGGTAATTGTTAACCGTAATTACCAACAAGTGCATGTGTGGAATTCACTGCTTCAGACAATTCACTTAAAACATCACAATACGCAATCCTGTATTTGGCAGTATAGCAACAGCTTACTTTATAGACACGGTGACATTGAAAAGATTGTAGCCTAGCAGGCTCAACTGAAGAGTGGTAGTAGGGAAGTATTCAGAAAATTGGCTTTATCACTCAGAAGAATTTTTCTCTCCTTTTGGCAGTGTGAGATCCTGGTGTCGACGCCTCGGCAGAAGCCTCGTATGCTGTCAGCGCCTTGTTCTCACGGGCGAGGAGCAGGAGGAGGGTGTGAATTGATGGAAGAGATGACACCAGAGAGCAAGTCTGTGTCCTCTCCTTGTGCGTGTGTGTGTTTGTGTGTGTGTGTGTGTGTGTATGGAGGTGTGGAGGTGTGGGTGGGTATGTGCACACAAACGTGCTGTCTAGAAGTGTGTATTGTGTATGTGTTTGTGTGGAGTCAGTTGTGTGGGGTGTATGTGTGTGTGTGTGTGTGTGTGTGTGTACATGCATATATGTGCATGCCTGTGTATGCCAGCATGGAGAATTGGTCGGGTCATTGTAGGAGTGGAGACTCAGTGTTAGGTGTGCGACATCAAGACAGATGGTACAGGCATGTACCCTAATGGCCCACACAATCCTTCTGCTCGCCTCTGTCCCTTGTTAAAGCTGCTGAAGAGGAACTTCCTGGGCACAACAGCAGAGAGTAGAATGCAACGTCAGAGGAGTTATTACCAAAGAGTGGGTGGGGAAAGCTGAGAATGAAACAGCTGTAGTGAAAGAATAACAGGAAATATTAGATGAAACTCAACAGAAACTGTCATGGTGAAGTCCTGTTTCGCTGTGAGTAAGGAATAAATGCACATGGTGAGGGCCTGTAGCTCTATGTGTTGGGGTTAACCACTTATGGTGAAGGTCTGCTTCTCTGTGGGTTGGGACTGAGTGCTCGCAGTGATAGCCGGTTTCTCGTTCTGTTAGGTGGCAGAGTGTCTAGACTTAAGAACAGAACTGACCTCCCTCTAAGCTGGGAGAACTGATCTACACTTAGACTGACCAGGTAAGAGGGCTTCACTCCATGTAGTCTGTAGTATTTTCTTATAAAGTGTGTGAGCTTAGAATATATATATATATATATATGTATATATAACTGTCCTAGTCTCCTGTCACATCCACGTCTAACCCTCTTTACTAAGAAGGAAAGTTGGCTGGACTAGTCTTCTAAGAGAGCTGGACGAGTAATCTTGTTCTGTTTTGACCATATGCTTCCTAACCAATGTCTTAAATCTTGTTTATTGACTTCATGTGCAAGAGGAATTCAGAATTATATTTAATAAGTGCCACTAGAGAGTGTCTCTGTATAATAGCACAACTTTATGAGAAATTAGTAAAAAATAATTCACCCTGGAACAGAATTACAGAAGCTGGAACAGTTATGGCTGAGTAAGAGTGTGAACACACACGCACACGCGCGCACACACACACACACACAGACAAATAATCACTACTTAAAAGTAATTGTACACTGTGATTACCATATCCCTCATTTAAACCGATGTGTAGGATATTATTTCTTTATATTCAGTTAATATCAGTTTGGTCTTTGTTGCTGTGATATAAAACAGCAGACAACACAGCTTTGTTTCCCCATAATCCTCCTCTCCTCCTTACCCTGAACAACTATTCATATCTATCTGACAATCCTCTGTTCCCAGACCCCAGGTGGTGTGGTCTACTTCAAGGGAGGACAGGGCAGGACAGCACAAAATCTGGAGGAGGACAGGGAGGGACTACACAGTGTGTGTGGGATTCGGTCTGCGGTGTCTTCTGGCAGCAAATCAGATCTAACTGCACGATTAGCCTGCGACATGCTAGCAAAGGACAAGTGTCAATTTCGATGAAAGGGCAGACCCAGCACGCACAACTGTGGGGATGGGCGTTTGTCCTAAGATGTGTATGCAGATGCTGTGTGGCAGAGCTGGTACTGGAGTTTGTCAGCGTGTCAGAGTCGCTAATGAAGTTCCTCAGCACATCTGAAGTACGGGGAGTTGGGCGCAATGCTGCTGTGGAGAGGGAGAAGCAGGCCTTTGTGACGGTTTCTCTAGTGTCAAGGTGGCAGCGGTTGCCATGGCACCGTCCAAGAAGGCAGCGCTTGCTCAGCCTGTCTCTTTACAAAGGCGACTGCCTCGTGAGGGCATGTATCGATTGAGAATCGACATCCCCCCGCCCCCCAACGTTAGTGCGAACGCACTGCCTGCCGATCCTAAATACAAAGAACCTATAAAACAGCCACGTGCTGCTCTGCTGTAGCACAGACATAAAATCTGCAGAGTAAAAAAAAAAAAATTCAAGTAGTGGAACTCTGTGAAGGTATACAGGCAGGACATATGGTCCAAAGAGAATGAGCAAGTAGGAGCCGTGAGGTAAACATTTAACGGTATGCAGATACAGCTGTTAGTGCTAAAGGAAGCTGCCAGTAAACTGAACAAAAATGATGACAGACGTATCAAAGTGGCTTGATCACTACTGTCTTAGTTTACATGTGAGTAAAACTGAAGCAGTGTGTTTCTCTATCAGACACCATGTGGCACCAAATCAATTTGATTTTGCTGCAAAAGACAAAAAAAGACGTCGTTTTAGAATGTACGTGCTTGGGCGTAATAATGGATTCTCGTGTTTGCTTTTAAGAAACGTGATGGTTGAGAATGTGAACTTTAATCTGTTGAATTTTAGATTTGTGAGGAATAATTTGCCTGTAACAGCTTGGATATAAATATGTGAACATCATGATCTCTTACAGTATATCATTTTGTTTAACTATCTGGCTGCAGCTGGATCTCCTGTATCTAAACCCCTTTACTCTCTCTCTACAATCCAAGTTTGAAAGTTCCAGATAAAAACCCAATAAAATGTCATCACTGTTATGTCCCTAAGACACAATCTATTTCAATTCATTACATTTTTGTACAGGCTGCTTTTCAAATGCATTTTTGCGTGTTTTATTTTAATATCTGAATTATCACCTCTTCCCCGCAGGGAATTTGTAGAGCTCAGTTCAGGAACAAAAATTAACAGATCGAGTCACAAGGACAAACGAAAGACTGAACTGTGTGGTGTCACGGTGGCATTCTAAGTCTACACAGGCAGCTTTTGCATTAAAAGATACAAAGTCCTGGAATTCCTTACAAGAGGAATTTAAAAGAATGTGTAATTACCAAATATTTTCATTCAGACTCAAGTGGCTGAAACTCGTAGAAATCTGCCACCAAACAAACAGTTTTATAGTAATGGTTTTTAATTTAGGTAGATTGTTTTACCATTGCATATGTGCAATTTTGGTATTGTATGCAATACCAGAAATAATAACATCATAATCATTTAATAATTCAGATTATAATTATTTAACATTAACTATTAAATTATTCTGCGTACTATTTGTCACTGTATACTATATACCTATATACCTTCTCATGAATAGTTGATACCCAATTGATGAACTTGATTTTTTTTCTCTGCTCCTTCTTTGTTTTTTTTTTTGTTTTGTTTTTTCACTTTTAATTATTCTTTTCATATAATGTTTTTGCTTTATGTATATAAGGTACCTACTTTTGGACTACCACTGAAAAGTTGCTTGCGGCTAACGTGGATACAGTGCATTGCATGATATGTCATGGTCCTTTTAATAGTACACTGTCCATGACAAATAAATTAAGTATAAGCAGTATTACTAATACACCATCCAATCAATGCAGTGTCAACTGGAAATCCATTACATTTGTCTTCTGTTTAAAACCAGCCCTTTCCCTATGCTAGGGGAAAAATGGCAGATGTAATTGTGCTAATTAGTGCTGACTTCAAGTCCCACTGAAACATAGCACTTGGTGTCAGATGATGCCTCCTGTCTTTGAGGTCACTGGTGAATATCCACTAATCACATTTGGGAGATTTTTGCACAGTGACAGGGATCAATGTGTGGACCTTGACTGCCGTGTGGCTGGACATGAATCCTGCACCCCTCCCATTGTAGAGTGTTATCTCATACACTGGTGTTCACACTGACGGTGTTAAATATAACTCGCTGCTAGAGTTTATTGAAGCTGTTGTTGCTGGAGTTTGACATGTGTCTCATTTGTCTCTGAAAATACAGAGCTGGTGTAATCATTTAACTGGCCTCTGGTGTTGTGTTTGCAGTGGTTCATGGAAGCAGAAGACTAGAGAAATGAAGACATGCAAGTCTGAAGACCAGTAAGTGCGCAGACATCCTGCCTTGTTCTAGCATGCTCCAAACTGCAGACAGCGCCAGGCCGTTATGCAGAGATATAGGGGTACACTGGTACTGCGTGTGACGTTGGAAGGCGGGGTTTGCCATGTGTGTGTGTTTGTAATGCTGCTTCACTGCAGGTTGATCATCACATGGCCCCTGTGTCTGGGTCTAGGACACTGGCCAGCTCATTGAGGGGAAACAGCAGGGAGATGAGTGCTTTTTGAGGGTCAGGACAGCTGCACTGTGCCAGAGCCCAGTACTCTAGACCTGCGAGGAACACGTATTCGCTCTAGAGGAGGAGCGTCCTGCCCGATTGTATCGTTTTGAAAATTTTCTGTTGTCTCCTCCTATAACCTTCATTGTAATTTCCGATAATTAGGCAGGCTAGAGCCTGGCGCTTAGACTAGCTCCTCCCAGACAGGAGGCATTGATTCACTCCTCGCAAGAGGATGCAGAGAATGGGGAGATTAATCCGGTTACCTTGGTGACACTTGTTTCCGTCTGCGGAGGGCAATGTGTTTTTTTTTTCTCTCTTGGATCACCTCAGATCAGCAGAATATGGTCCTCGTCCATAACAGCGTGGGGTAGTTTCTCACTTCCCTGTCCTGTTCACTGTCTCTCACGCCTCTCTCCCTCTCTCTCGCAGACTTCTCTCCGTCTTTCTCACCCCCGTCTATTCTTTTCACCCTCTGTGGACTTGCCGTTTCACATGTTCGGCAGATGACCTAGCAATGGCTTAGAGGTTTTAAAAGACATCGCCGACCTGTGAGTCCTCTACAGTGAAGGGAAAGCATTAAGTGACTCCTCTTTAGGAAAGTACAGCATTAAGTTGTTACTCTTTCTATACCTGTGGTGTCATAACACCTGTTTTTATCCTAGTTCACACTGCCAGGAGCACAGAATTAAAAGAAAAAGAGAGATCCATGGATCCATTATCACTTTTCTATTTATGAATCTATGTACATATATTTAAAGCACCTGCACCCTTCTGGTCTTTCATACTTGGTTGGATAATGTAGCATGAAATGTTCTGCCCTAAACTGTTTATGTTTGGCCTGTAATAATATGTCTGAAAAACTGCCACACATTTCACTGAAATACAAATCCAGCTGTGTATAAAGGTGAGCAGTACTGTCTGGGATTTAAAACCCAGCTGTGTCAGAACATGAACACGTTGCACATACTGCACAGTGTCAGAGTCAGTCCTCATCTGTACAGGAAAAGATGAGTGCCTGTTGGAATGTGCCGTAGAGTGTTATGAATGAATATGAATTACCTTTCATATTTCCCTAGCCTTTTGCATACTGATCTATCACATCGGTAATCACATTGATAAAAAGCTATCGTGTCCTATGTCCTAGAGATGGTATGCACAATATATTTTTCCCACTATTACAGCAGAATTTGTCCTGAACATATGCAGAGTTACCAGATGTAGGCAGCTCATCATTATTGTTGTTTTGTCCTTAATGCCATTATTTTGCACCTGCTGGGCTCCAGATCTCTGGTGTAACCCCTGCCTGAAGAAAATCACTAAAAAGTGTTTTTAGGACTGATGTCATGGTTTCATTCTGTGCTTCTCCTTTTGTATGTAGTCTGTAATAGTCTGTAAATGTCCACAGCGCTCTGTCACTAGTTTTTCTTTTTTTTAAACTTAATTACTGCCATTCGATACAGCATTTCAGTAGTGAATATTTGCATATCACATATCACATAAATATGCCATTGCCAGTGGGCCTGGGACCCAAACCTCAAGAATCTCATTATAGCTACTGTTTAAGCCAGTGAACTAGCATTCATCTTTCATGTGTAACAGCTGTTTCTACACACCAATACATGGGAGCAGATAGTGGCCACAAGGTAGATGCATGTGTGCATGTGGAAACAATGAAGTGTGCACATCTGTGGAACCATGGATGACCAAGGCGAAGGATGGTGGAACCAAATACAGTTCATTAATGGTGTAAAGTCAAATCAGTTGCGAGGTTGGCTGGAGATTACACACATGGAAGCTGCCTGTGGCTGTGCTGTTGTGGTTGTGGCAGAGCCATGCTGGGGGAGGTTGCCATATCAGGCTGATCCGTCAGCACTGTCTGCAGAGACATGAAGCCAGATGTAGAGAAAAAGCACGGTGGTAAGGAGCTGGGCTTGTAACCAAATGGTTGCTGGTTCGATTCCCCACGGGGGGTACTGCTGCTGTACTGTTGGGCAAGGTACTTAACCAAGCCAAGAATTTCCTCAATAAATATCCAGGATAACATGTAAAAATTGTAACCACTCTGGAAAATTTGTAAGTCTCTTTAGCGTCTGCTAAATGACAGTAGTGTAGAGTGTGAAAGAAGGGGAATTACTCCTGAATCCTCTCTTCAATTTTAACCAGATACACATACACTCACATTTAGAAACACATGTACACACACACACACACACACACACACACACACACACCCCTCCTACATTGTACTGGGGGATTAATTATCTGATACTTGCACACAAACACACACAGATGAGTTGCAGAAGGCATTTTGGCAGCTCAAGGTAAACAGAGAAAGACATGACTTTGCAGAAAGTGTCCGGTCTTTGGGTGGTTGTTGTGACTCACACAGAACTTCTCTCCATGATTTCCTGGCTGTGGATTGAGGGGAGATGTTCTGACAGCCTCCGTATGTCCCCGTATCTGACTGACTGCAGCTGACGGAGAAAGTCACTTTCAGTCGTGTTCCATTTAATGCGGTGCAAGGTAGATCTTAACTGGCCGGTCGAGTGCAACCTTAGGGCTGATATCAATGGCATATGCTGAATTTGAATCAGGCTGGATTTCAAAGATGGCATTTGCGCTTGTGTTTAAATGCAGAAGGCTTCAGCAGCACTCAGTCTCTCCTTGAAGTCCTAACAGAGGCTCATCTTAAGAATCCTTATCTGCAGCTGGAGGCAGCTGAGCACCTCTCTTCTCAGAAAAGCAATGTGGACCAATTAGAATTTAGCTTCAGGGTTGCAGGTGTGTGGGCTTCTGACAGAAATAAACAACACCACCATATTTAACACTTTTAACCTTATGGATTCTATAGGTGCACCTACATCAGTGATATCAGGCGGATCACAGGAAATAGCACATTTAAGTTTCGTTGACAGACTTTTTCTGTTGAAACTATTCCTGTAACTGTTCTCTTGTTGGGAAGAGACATGGAGGATTCTAGTGTCTGCTGTTGACCAGCAATCAACCTCCATTGTGTTCCTTAAAAGCAAAACAGTAGCATGTTTCTTTCACACAGCACATGCTGCTCAGTGTTTGGGGTTCAAATGACCCCGTGATAATATCTGCTTGTCTCAGCACAGATCCCAGATGGGCTGAAAGCTCCATGCGATGAACAGAGCTGGCCCAGTTGTGCAGGGAAGACTGATATCTGTGCCGCAGGTAGATTGCAGCCATGTATGTGACTGGAAGTGTGGTGAGCGAGAGTCTGTGCAGTCTCTCCGTTGCACAGACTCGCCCCACTCCCAACACCGAGTGAAAGTGCTAAGAGCTTTCAGCCGCTAACACAATGCACAGCTCGTTCAGACTTCCTCTCTTACATCTGAGTGGTCTGAGCATTGAGTGTGCTGGTTTTACACTGTGCTGGCCCTTTAACAGCCGCTCTGAGAATGGACAGCTTAGAGCAGGACAGAGAAGGAGTGTGTGTGTGTGAGAGAGAGAGAGAGAGAGGAGACAGAGTCACAGTTGTTTCAGTGGTTAGAGGATCAATAGACTGGGCTGTTGAGAGGATCTGTGGCACTTCCTACACTGCATGTTGCACAGAGTTAGACCTCTGACTTAGACCATCCCCTGCAGCATGCTGGCAGATCTCTCTGAGGTCACCAGGTGAGCGGAGGACAGAGCTGAGGAGGGAGGGTGTGAGGGGAGAGAGGTGACGGAAGGGCAGAGGAGAAAGATGGAGAGAGGAAGGAATAGAGAGAAAGAGAGAGAGAGAGAAAAGGGGACTGAGAAAATAGAGACAGAGTGAGTGCATGAGTGTATGAAATCCAGCTTCCAGTTTCTAGAATGACAGTTATCGAGGTGGTCACTTTTTGGAGGTAAATAATAATCAAAAGCACTGGGCGTTTTTTTATGTGTGTCTGTTAGAACAGCAACAAAGAGAAGAGTGTATGTTCATGACTCATATCTGGCTGCTTTAAACACGGTGACCATGACTCTGGTTATCTGTGTTCAAGGTCTGGACTCGAGCTGTTCAGTCATGCCTGCATTCTGGGTTTATAAAGACCAAAATATGCAGTCTGGTCCTGTTTGTGTTTGGGGCTAATAGTGACCATAAGGAGCAATCCCATCCTGTTTGTATTTAGCTGCATTTGGGTGTGTCCACTTGTGTGTATGCATGTTTAAAGGCTGGTGTGTGTGTGCGCGTGTGTGTGTGTGTGTGTGTGTGTGTGTGTGTGTGTGTGTGTTCATGTTCATCCATGTTTAACAGGTGCTATGACTGTGTATCTATAGGAATAGGAGCCTCATGTGAATTTTGTTCTCTATAAGCCTCCAGCTCAGTCTGCAGGTCAGAATTATTACATTTTTTTGAGAATCGAGCAAACCATTCACAAAAAAGTCACCACGAACAATAGCAGTCATCCGAAAAGGTTAAAAGGAATAGAACTCAGTGCAGAATTCCACTGAGTCTTACTCAGCGGTGCGACATTCATTTTTGTCCTTCTATGCAGATGTCACTTTGGCCACATGGTTTGCCTGTGTTTTCGCGGGTTGTGGAAAAGTGCCCTCACTCCGATTGTACAGGTACGAAGTACGAAGTACGAAGTACGAAGTACGTTGTACGAAGTACAACCGGCCTTTTGTTCAGAGATTTCTCTCTCAGAGATTCTCCTCAATCACACAGGGGGGAAGATAGCAAAAGGTCTAGAAGGCTGTCAACATTCTAAGCTTTTCTCCACTGTCTGTAGTGTCATGTAGTTCATTTGTGTTTTACTTTTCAGCTCTTTTTTTCAACATTGTGTTCCTTCAGAAACAGATAATGACATCTTCCGTGGGCAGGTGTGAATTAAAATAAACGATCTTTAACATGTGATAAATGAATGAACAAAAGATTAAATTAGGTAAACTGTATAAAATGGCTTTAATATTTGCTCTGCACTGTGTTATCTTGGCTAGGCTTGCATTCTAAGTACATATTCCCTCCTGCTCATTTAAGAAATTGAAAAAATAAATAGCAATTCCTTATGCATTTTGTTGTTATCTTTGGTTAATAAATGTATGCTTCTGCTGGATTTCTAATATCTTATATTTTGAGTTGTTATTCAGTATGGTCTAAGAAGCATTTAACACCATACAATTACTTGAAATCTGAGCTGATTCATAAATAGATTAATTTAAGTCACTTTAATTTAATAAGCACAATTTACACATGCATCATGCATAATAATTTTTATAATTTCGGCATGTTCTGTTTGAGTGGTATATCTTGTAATATGATGTGAAAGGGAGAGAAAAACAGACAGGATATTTTTAAGTATTTTGCTAAAAATGCATATTAACTCAGTCAGTGGTCAGAGCCAGCATAGCTTGATAATAATGGTAATAACAGTGATGTAATATATAACCTAATCATTAAAAGCGTTCCTGGAATCACTCTGAGGATCTCCCTCATGCGGTCTGTTCTCTGGTTGAAATGAGATTACAGCCATACTGGCCGCTGAGACAATGCTGAATTTGTGGCGTTACAGCTGAAACCAGCTTCAGGAGCTGTCCAGGTTACAGACAGCCAACTGACACGTTGTTTTTGGGTCAGCGAGCGCTGAGGAAATGCTACGTTCTGCCATGTGTCTCCGTGGATTAGTCTGGTAGAGTGGCAGGCGCTCTCATGGCTCATTGAGCTGAAGGAGAGAGGGCCCTCTCAGTTTCCTCTGTCACAGTGTCCGTTCACGGCAGACGGCTCTGTTGTCCTGCCTGTATTGGTAGTCGCAAGTATGAGCTAATAACCATATCTCCTCAATAAAAAAAAGAAAAAGTAGGAGAACAGAAAAAGAATACCCCTTCCCTCCAACCCCCCAATGTAGAAATCCCCAAGGTTATCACATGATCATGTTGGCCAATAAGGCGGCAGTACATTTGTTTCTTTGGAGTCTTTTTTTTTTTTTTTTGTTGGCTGCATTGCCAGAAGGCTGAAGTTGAAATAAGAGGTCCTTTTCTTCCCCGGGGGTCACCCAGGGTCTTGCCTGAGCATTGCAGATGTCTTTCAACAAATGTCCTTTTTCTGTCAGCCTGGTGTCCGCTGAGACTGATATGAGGCTGAATGTGGAGGTCACATGACAGCTGGATGGGGGTCAGGGTGAATTTCTGCATTCTCACTAAGAAAGTAGAAACTGTGGATGTTATAAAAAGGAGACAGAGGCTTAGTTTTATCCCTGCGTTTGGTTACAGGCGACAGAGGTTTGAATGTGTTAGCCCATTTCAACCAAGTAGTAGGAGATCGGGTTTAATATTTTAATAAGGTGGCCAATGAGACGCATTTTGGCGCATTTGTGTGCATGGAGGGTTTGTATTCCCTCCGAGATTCACTCACATGCTCACTCCTGTGTCACAGGGATGTGCTGGCAGGAAGAGCTAGCCAGGGTCAGGTGGTGTGTGTGTGCGCGTGTGTGTGTGTGTGAGCGTGCATGTTTGTGCATACGTGTGAGGGCGGGGGAATATCACTGCAGGGAATTTGCAGGTCCTGTTGTACCTTGGCGTGAGTCAGTGTGACACTTATGGAGCATAAAACGGTGCTGTCTGTAGAGGTGGGGAAGGGATAAGAGCTCCGGTTTTATGGATTGCAGACGGAGAATAAATGCGGGCACCGCAGAGAAAGCCGTTTCTGTGTGACTTTATAAGTGGGTCTGTGAAGGAGAAGACGTGTGGCGTTAGAGAATCTCTCTGCCTCCTACCGAGGGAGTGTTGCCCTCTCTTTCTCTTCCCTCCCTTCGAAAGTCTCCCAGTGAGAACCACCGTTCTGCACCTCTGTGTAAAGACGGAAGCTAACGGCACAATAAGGGCAGAGAGAGCTGCAAACTGCATGTAAAATGGGGAGTGAAACGGCCAAGCGCTGAAGGATAGAGCGAGGAAATAGATGGAGTACATGGAGAGGTGGAGGGAGGATGGAGTGGTGGAAGGAGCAGTAGATGGGCAGACAGAGGGATGGGGAGACGAGCTCTCCCTGCGTGTGTGTATATGTGTGTGCGTGTATGCGTGCGTGTGCGCTTTTGTGTGTGTGCCTGCGTGCATGCATGTGTGCGTGTGTGTATATGTGAATTGACTAGCGGGTTGGCTGTCTTCTTGTCCTTTTCACTCTTGTTGATGGGCTTTATTAGATTGCTGTGAAGCAGTTTATTTGACCCCTGTAGACTCAGAATGTCTAATGCGTAATACCACCCCCCCAACATGAAGCCTGTTCCTTTAAATGTGAACAGAGACAGACAGATTGCCTGAAAGAGATACAGACTAGGAAACGGAGAGAGAAACTGAGAAAGCATTAAACAATACAGCCATGGTTTGGGGGGGGATATTTGCCTATATGATTTCTCTGTTGGTCATGTTGATGCAAATACCGAAGCAGGGGTTTTTTTGGCACTGGACCTGAAACTTTCAGTGGACGGGTGAGCTCTGTTGAACTCTGTCAGCTGTGAAGATAAAGGTTTAGAAGAGATAACAAGGTGATAAAACTGTACAGTATTGCTCTTTAGATACCTAGTCAAAAGATGTGGGTGAGTGTAAACTCTGTGAGCACAGCGGTGAGAAGTGATGGAAAGATCGCTGTGTGTTTCCTTCATTCTCAGCCCAAGGAGATTTTAAAAGGTTTCATTTGGCGGTTCCCTGCTGTGATGTTGATGTCACGGAAACGTGTCGGTTTCTTTCGCATTATGTGAACACTATGGGCGGTTTGGATCCCCTGTGAGAACGTGAGAGGGTTACAGCAAGATGTAAATTTTATCTTCTATGCTACATCTGTGTGTAACCTGTGTTTCTTTAAATGTGTCTGTCAATGTGTAACCTCTGTTTCTGTGTCTGCCAGTATGTAAAATGCAATTCAGTTAGTGTCTCTCTCAATACACATTGTTTTTCTGTGTGTGTATTCATGTGTAATGTACATTCCTGTAAGTATATTTCCATCATAGTTCAGTGCATGTTTCTATCTGAGTTCTCTGACAGTTCTTACTGTGTGTGTGTGTGTGTGTGTGTGTGTGTGTGTGTGTGTGTGTGTGTGTGTGTGTGTGTGTGTGTGTGTGTGTGTGTGTGGTGTGTGTGTGTTGTGTGTTTAATGCTGGATGATGGCATTTGGAAATATCTTGTTCTCATTCTGATTCTGATAAAATTTAACAGACATAATTTCTGGGGAACATGTACATATCAAACATCATTAATCATCATGAGGACAAGGACATGAGGTAAAACTTGTATTCCACTTTGGGAGTTCGGACAACAATTGTATTCTGGGAATTTAGAGCTCTATTGTGCTCTGGGGTATGGTAATATGGTTGAGGAAGGGTTGCCTTGCAGGGCCAGTGATATGGTAATTTTGACCTTGGAGGCAGTCGATGCTGCCGGTTTATTTGCTTAATAAAGGCTCTCTTTTATTAGTATGTGACAGGCATTGGCCTTTCTAAATTAATTATCTGCTATAACCAGTTCTTCAAGGGTGTAAAATTGTGTAGTAATTAAAGTCATATAGCAGGGAGCTGGAGGCGGGGTAAAGGAGCAAGGAAGTAATTATGCGCAGGATCAAGGGGCAAGGGGTGTGGTCAGGAGATAGGGGGTGGGATCAGGGAAGATATCAAATGTAAATAAACATTCTCACTGGCCCTGCTGTATAGACAGATGTGGATTGGAGCGAATGCTTCTGCAAATCACAAGCATTACACTGATGGAAACGCACAGGAACAAGTAAATGACAAAATGTAATGTAATACTCCTAATCTCTCCTGTTATTCAGCTCTCCCTCTATTGCTGTTTTTTTCCAGAATGTCTCATTTGCTCTCTCTCTCTCTTTCTCTCTCTCTCCTCTCTTTCTTTCAGGATGTCTTCCAAGCGACCCATCTCTCCATATGGGGTAGCAGATGGAGAGGTAGCCATGGTGACGAGCGGCAGACAGAGACTGGAGGATGAGGGGAGAGATGGACACCCTGTCATTCCCTTCCCCCTGAGTTCCGCCAGCCAGCCCTCCCCCGCCCCTGTGGACAGCCCCCCCATGGTAGGACAGCCCTCCGCACCCTGACACAGGCTCCTCTTCCCTCTGACTGTGGGCGCATTGCGGACCAGTGCACGAAGTCAGCACAACCCCTGGAAGGAGCTCTCCTGTGTTTGGCTGAACAGTGAGCTCTGACACAGGTGCAGTCATGGTCTGGGTGTTTGCAGAAGCAGATGCATTGATGCATCGAACAATGACCTGCACAAGAGCTGCTGCTTCTCTAAGGGGGGGTTGGGTCAGCACCACCCCCTCTGATAATCGTGCTGTCACAGTGACTCCAGGCCACAGGGCAGTGCTGCAGAGCTATGTGTTGACACCTTAAGCGTCTCAATCGCAAGTTTATTATGTGCAGCTGGCAAGGAGGTGTCACTCACCATGAGGGAAGGGACTCTTTTTCTCCCCTCACCTTTCTCCCTTGTAATTTCCAAGGTGTTTTTTTTCTGCCATGGAGCAGAGAGTATTGAGATTGCAGTTCACTTTAGAACAGCCAAGGAAGGAGCATAATATTAATAGTGTTCTCTTTCAGCTGGGAGTTCCGAACAACATTTTTGGCAGCAGTCTGAGTTTCATTTCAGAAAAATAGGAAGTTATTTTTGCTGTGTTAAGAAGTCACTTGTGGCCAAAATGGAACTATTTCCCGCAAACGGGTTTGTGCATGATTGTCTGTGATATATTCAGATTTCTTATTTGCATGAAGACATAGTATGATACATTTCCTGGCATAGCAGACCATAATGCCTCTCTTATATTGAACTTACTGTAGGTCTGCCATCCTACTGTAGAGTTTCTATATCAGCAGTTTTGTAATGCTACCGTTATTGTAAATTAATTGGTGAGTAAAACCAATTAATGTCTTGATATTGTTGTTACAATACTTCATTATGCTGCAAGGACAAATGTGCAGTATTATGGGATGCAGACAGAGGAAGTGTAGTACAAATGGCAGCATCCAGTCTTCACTCTTGTATTGGACCCGCCTGTTACCAGTTGCATTGAACGTGTTTTGTGTAGTGAATTGAATTTGTATATTTCCTGTGTCAAGGAATATTGCACATTCCTGCTGAAACTCTTGATACTGTTGAGAGGATTGAACTGATTTGTTTCATATAGTGTTGAACTTTTTGAACTAGTGTTGAACTGTTTTTGTAGTATCAGTAGTTTTGTGTTTCTTGTTATGTTGAACTTCAGTGTTTGCTGTAGTTCTGAAGGTATGCATTTACTGTACCATTGAACACGTGCTCATCGTGTCCATAGGCATCATGTTGATGCCATTCAAAAAGTCCTGGCACAAGAAGATGCTAATAACGAGTGGCAGATAAATGAATGATGACATAATCTGTTATCAGTAATTTATGATCATTATCTGTAGGTGTTGAAGTAGCAGTGATTATGTTCCAGGTCACAGACCTTTCAACATAAGATGCAACTAAACCCGTTTAGCTGACAACTTAAACAGAAAACAGGAAAATCAAATATTGACAAGGACTCCTCAAGACTGAGGCGTGTGGTGGGAGGGTGGATTTTCAGCAGGCTGGTATGTTTAAAATATGAAGCTTGCCCAAAGCTGCGCAGTCAGTCACATGAGCGGGAGAGATTGACACGGGGGCTGCAAGGGCCGTGATAGACTTTCGTCACGCGAATTCTTCGGAGTGAGGCGCAGTGTAATTCATCTCGGCGTGCCGCGGCGTAGTAACTGCATATCGTCGCGAGTGAGACCGGATTACTGCTTTGTCCTGTCATTGTAAATTAAGAGGTTAGCGAGCGCATTGCGCGGGGCGGACTTTGCGATATGCCCACACTGCGGAGCGGGGAGATTTAAATGGCGTGTTCATGCCAAGCGGAGCGTGTTTCTCTCCCAGTTATACTGCAAATTTTACTGCATTTTACAGATCAAAGGGGAAGATAATAATAAGTAGGTGATAATTAATCCCTTTTGTCTGTTTAAACATGCCAGAGAGAACACATTGTTCTGCCAACAGTGGAGTACATCCGTAATAGATCCAACTACATAATAGTAGGATTGCAAGAAGGGCCAGTTAACCCAGGAACAAACTGGTGGGCTACACCAGCAACTCATGACAGTATTTACGGAAATATCTTATTCAATTATCCAAGAAACCCCTCGTGAAAATGTGGCTGGCAGCTCACATAATCAGTTCACAATTTCTCCGATTGTTGTATAAACATGTAGGTAATTAACAGGAGTGGTGAGAAGTGGCAATCAATACTCCAAGCCTCAAAGCATATGGTTTTACAGATAGGGATGGAAATTATGGCAGGGCACACACCATATGTATACAGGAGAGAGAGAGTAGCTCAGAGTTTCCTACAATAATAACCACGCTGACCCCAATTTCTGAGTCCAAACCAACAGGTAATTCTGTTCCAACTGACCTCATTCCAACATGTAGATTTAGCCCCATACGGCCTCATACTTTTTCTTTTTTTCTGCTCCTTCTCCATATTAATTTTGTTTCTCTACAAGGAGTCCAGCTTGAGTTTCCCTCTGTGGTGATTCTTGGGGTTTTGTAGTGTCAGCACCTCCTGGTGACTCTCCAGCATCCTGTAGCTTACTGATTGTTGTCAGTGAGACGTGCTGATCCTCGGTGCCAACTCTCCTGTAGGGCACCAAGTGTGAAGAACAGCCATTGGTGTTGTGGGTGAGTGTATCTAAAGAAGTACATGCACCTTTCAATCATATCTAATTTCAGACTCCAAACTCCAAATTTCAGACTCCAAAGTAGTGATTTTTTTTACAGTTGTTGTTAACATCTGTTTGGAAATATTCAGGCTAGCTAAGTCCTGTGAGGTGCTGCTTCAGACTGAATGTAAAAGTATGTACACCCAGGGGTAAAATCACCCCCAGGGGTATTGTAGGGGGCTGTAGCAGGCATCCTATGAGGGTAATTGAGTTCAATCCTTTGGCTGCAAAGGGTTCAGTAGAGATGCTAGATTTGTGTGTGCAGTTGAAAAGTCTAGCTTTAAATAATGGAGCCAGGGTAGTCTCTGTAAGTTTAGAAGTGTGTCTTGGCTTATAGAATGATATGAAACGGATAGAAGAAGAGAGATATCCTGTTTGCAGAATATGTGCGTATTTTCCTGCATTCATGGAAAAGCACAAGGGTGATGTCTTTGGCTGAGGGCAGAAAAAAAGTATTGAGATATGACTAGATCTGCTTGTGACTGTGAAGTGTGTTTAAATATAACTGTAACAGATGAGCTTAAAAGACAAGACTTGCATGAGCCTGCCCCATGTGTAAGTAGCAGAGGCATGAAGGAAGACACTGGAAGAGCAGTCTGTCACAGTCGCCTGGAGAATTGACATCTGCAAGCTAACCCACCCACACAAGCCAGATCACAGATCCAATGCATATAAATAAATACATGCACTCACACACATACACATACGCACAGTTCCAAACAAGCACAAAAAACATACACATGTACACAACCTCAGATGAGTGCACACATGCACTCATAAACACGCAGACACACACGTATCAGGCTGTTTGGTCATTACAAACAGCCTGTGCTTTGAGTGTTACATCCTTTTTCTCTCCATTTCACCATATAAATTATATATATGTATATATATATATTTTTCCTTGATTTATCTATCTTTATGTCTCCAATACTCTTTATCTTTCTGTGAACAATGGCCCTCTGTCTGTCAAAAACGCAAAAGTCATTTTCAAATCCGGGGATGTTGTCACAGTGACCTGAGAAAGCTCATCATTCACCGAAGGCTCCATTCTCAAGCCGCCGCGCTGCTTCCTATTGGATGGAGGAGGGTCATCGGCGTGTGGCCTCTGCCAAGGGCGTCCCTGTAGGCCGAGAGTGTGGCGCATGGCATCTCCAGCGTTCTGCGTTCTGTTGGGGGTGTTTTCAGACTTTTCTTCTGAGAAATAAAGAGTGCTGCTTTTTTAAGTAGGCCACGGATTGAATAGATTGGATGTGACAAGTGTGACTTGGTGTTTAAAATGCATGGCAGGCTAATGTTGAGGGAGTCAGAGCAGGAGACACAGTTCCTCTCTCCTTGCCCCTCTGACAGACTAATGCATCATTCCCTCTGTTTAGTAATACTTATTATCGCCATTTATTTTACTCTTCATTAGCCATGAGGTGTTCCCACCTGGTGTTACTCTTATAATTCTTTCTAAATTATACACTATAAGTGAGTTAACAAACAGAAGGGTCTCCTGACTAGAGATAAGAGCCAACATATCTGACATCTTTAGGGTAGAAAGGAATGATTGGAAAAATCCATCACTTGTTGAGGTCAGCCGCTGTTTTAATACAGTGGGGAGTGGGACTCATAGGTGTAAAACAGTATAAACTCTTAAAGGAGGGCACTCGCAGTGGGGAGGACATGACGAATAACACTCATTAGCACTCTCATCTCTCATCCTAGTTGATGGTAGTATTGAATTAGAGAGATGCGTGTTGGTGCTGTCATTGGTGAATAAAAGAGGTGAGTGTAAGTGATATTAGTATTGAATTAGGTATGTGGGTAGGTGCTGTCGGTGTTGAATAAAAGAGGTGTGTGTAGGAGCTATACGTGCTGATCTGGATTTTTCATAAATTGTCATAAATTATGTTATTAGCGTTTATTTTTCAGAGATATTGCTTGTGATATGAGTTAAACATCAGTCTCATTAACCGATTTTTAGCAGTAATGAATTATATTTCAGAATTGCACTAAAGGCAAAATTGAACTAAGGAGGAAAAATGAAATAGTCTGAAATAGTCACCAACACTCTATAGACAAACACTGTCCTCAAGCTCCAGACATACTAGGGATCTGCTTCTTGCTGTAGAAGCAAAGATGGTTCAGCGAAGGTGGTCTGCCCGTTTATGTAGCAGTAATGATGTTCCACCTAATTTGCCATTTAATTAATGCATGCAGGTGAAAAGTGGGAAGACTGGATAACTTTAGCTAGCTAGAATAGTGAGCATGAAATGAAACCAACACTCAGCTGTCACCTGTTCGCTCTGAACTTTTAGTTGCTCTGCAGTGTGCGTGTATGTATGTATTTCTGGTCTCCGAATGGAGAAGTGGGTTTGAATCCCACCTCTGACATAACATTGCACAAGTTAACTTGTGGTAGAGCTTGAATATGCTCACACTCACTGATCTGGGAGTGTTGTTAACCTGGTCTGACGCTGTTGCTCGTTTAACTTGAATGGATACACTTCTGTTATGTTGTGCTGGAAGTCGCTCTGGATATGAATGTACTGTAATGTATATGGCGACGTGAAAGAGACTCTCGCCTCTCTCACCTCTTCCCCAGGAGCGGGAGGGCAGTATGGGTGCCGCTCCGGGCCCCTGCACTCCACACAGTACCTCTATCTCACCTTCCAAGATGGAGGACGGGGGGCGAGCGGGGAGCGAGCCCGGTTCGGCCGCGGCGCTCGGCACCCCGGAGCGGCGCAGGGGCTGCCTGGCCAACGTGGTGGACACGCTGAAGCAGCGCAAGATGGAGGAGCTGATCAAGAACGAGCCAGAGGGTGAGTCATGTCACGCGTTTCCTGTCCACGGTATCGCTTTGTCACGTGTGTGTGTGAGTGTGTGTGTGTGTTGGGGGGGGGGGGGGGGGGTCTGCTGTTACACTGTGTTCTCCTAGCGTTGTAGACTTTCTGTAATGGTAGCGGTCTCCCAGTAGTATTTGTAATTGCAGGATTTGCGCAGTAGTGTCTGTAATGGCAGTAGTTTCACAGTAGTCTGTATAGTAGCTCTAGTTTGTAAGCAGGATCTTTAATGGCATTAGTTCCTCAGTAGTTTTTGTAATGACAGTGGGTACCCAGTAGTATCAGTAATGGCAGTAGTTTTTCAATAAGCACTGTAATGGCAATGGTTTCCCAGTAGTATCTGTAATGGTGGTAGTTTTGTTGTCATTATGCATTATGGGCCACACATTCTCTCTCAGATCAAAGGAGCCCTCTGCCTCAGGATAGACAGATTGAGAAAGACAATGAGATGAAGGGGTGATAGAGTGTGGAGAGATACAGACTGAGTGAGAGAGAGAGTGAGAAAAGAGACGAAGGGGGATGTACCTTGTGACATGGCAGAGACAGAAGTGTTTGGGTTTGAGTGCACTTGCAACTTGATCTAAATTCTCTCCCTTCTCCTTCTGCCATTTTGTGGATATAGACTGAAATGCCATTAGGACCAAACTGCAGGATGGGATAAAAGAATCATTAAGGCTTTAATCTTCACAAAAGGGACCTGCTATTGTGTTTGATCAATTTTTTTTTCTCTCTTTTAACACATCTCTAAGTGCTCACAAAGACAGTCACACACTGTAAAAAGGTTCGCAGTGTGAAGAACATATGCAGTCAGAACGGCAAAAAACAACCGTTCTGAGTAGGTTTATGTTACGTGCTTTAATATACTGTTGGTATGATGTCCATCTATTGCTACCACAGACCATCAGCCTGACTCAGACAAGACAATTAATATGCTCTGTGATAAAGTTGGTCAGCATCTCCTACCCTCAATCAATGGAGGTCCAGGCAGGGCTCCACCCATGTGAAATGAAAGCTGAACATTGAGGGACAGATACAGTCAGTACTTTCCATAAATAATATCTCGACTTGCACATACACTCTGTATGTAATTTATGTATAGACAGTATCAGTATTTTACACACAGGGGGTCAGTACTTGGTATGTAGTTAGCTATTGCTCTACATACAATCTGCTGTGCCCTCATGGCCTAATTTTCCTGCTCCCATTAGCAGACCCAGGTGAGTGCTGCTCTATGTAGTTCAGAGAAATGAGTAACATCCTCTCATTTGGTTCAAAAGGGAGTCGTTCATTAAACTGACAGTCAGTGAAAATACTAGGTCATCCTGGCTTGTCTGTTCCCATGTGTATGTAGCATGACTGTCTGAGGCACTGCCAAACCCCAGTCCGAACCAGTACACACAGTCTGGGATAAATGACTGCCACGCTACCATTACTCGGCCCTGGAGCTGTTCAGACTGTAACTGGCTGCTCGCTAACAAATGCTAATGCATTCTTTTTTGGGTGACAAATGCTACCTTTGTTCACACTGGAACAAGTTGTATGCAGGTAACTCATCTGTTTCATTGTTTGTGGTTGTACGTTTAGCAGCCTGACTCGTGGTTGATGCTATACTACCTGTTATAGTCGGTTCAGAGAACATCAGCTGACAGTTTATTTCTGTTTTCTGTCCTCACAAGATTAATTTGTGAAAATATACACTCAGACATTGCTGTGCTATGTGGCAGCGCTAAGGTCTGTGAAAAATGAGCTGTCCCTGATTTTAAACTCGTAACTGGCTTTATAAAGTGTGTTTAATGTTGGTAACAGGTTTCATTTGTGTATTAAACTGTGTGGTAGCGAACACTTGTTTAAATGTGCATTCTGGTGATCCTTAGTCTCCACTTCCCATCCTTACAGAAACAGATATCTGTCCATCAGCTTCACTTCAAACCAGATCACTTTCTTTGTGTGTGTATTACAAATATGTTTGTAAAGTAAGCCAATCATTGGCTAATTACATTATCTTAGCAGACCCTCTTATCCAGAGGAACCCGTATAGCTCCCACTGTTTACATATCATCCATGCCACCTTTGGTTAATAAAGCCTACCTCCTACCACTACACCATACTAATGTCTGCTGCTAACGAGCCACCTTATATCATATATGGGCTTTGTGTATATCTTTGGGATGATCATGGTGTAGTTGGTGATGTGGGATCTCACCAGACATAGACTCCTGGGAGGTGGTGGGTCCTTAAATTGTGTTCTGATTGGCTGGCCAAAGATCAGACAGTGAGTGGCAGCTGTAAAGCCCAGTGGGGAGGTAATATTGGATGGTGGGGAAGGGCACTTAAGGCCATCCACCAGGCATTTTCACCCACATACAGCAGAAATGCTGAGAACAGATTAAACTGCATGGAAAAAGCCGAACTGAAAGACAGCCGCTGTGAAAAAAACAGTAAGATTTAACATGTGTTCTGGCATTTACAAAGCTTGAAAATTTAATTTGCTTTTTTTATTTACAGTGTCATGGCCCCTCCTCAGTTCCCCCGATCTGCCAGTTTCATTTTGGCTTGGATTTTGGATGAAATATAATTGGACATACTCACCCACAATGCCATCTGTCACTAGAGAGAGGAAGTGAAAATTGTGAAGGGCATAGTTGTGTTTCAGATTTCCTGATAAGCCACCTTATTGTCAATTGTGCAGTCTCCAGTAAACTTTTACATTACATTGCATTGCTGTGTTGTCATGTGGCAGACGCTGTAATCCAGAGCAATTTACATAGTGACGTGAAAAGTTGCACAAACAGGACACCACTAACCACACATAAACAAGCGTTACGTCAGTCCTCAGATCAGAAATGTGTGCCTAGACTGACATGTACGTACAAAGCAATATGTACAATTTAAAGATTATACATTTTTTACAGCTGTAAGCGCTGTAAATTAATCTCAAATTAATCTCATACTGTGCAACTGTTTGTCAAATGGTGTATTATTGTTGCTACAATATTGTCATCTCACAAAGTTAATCTTATAGTATTGCTTAAACCAGTTTGGCTTATCTAATTACTTAGTTGATGCAGGTTGGCAGATTTCTGACTGGATACTGATCCCCCCCACCCCCCAATAATGGCCATTCAGCCATTTTTTTTGTTGGTGATGGAGTAATGGTGCTGTTCACATGGCAACAGGTGCAGACGCACTGAACAGTGCAGACCTTGTAAACGGGCACACACAGAGCACAGAAGAGTCCTGTCCGAGCTGAGGTTTTTATTCTTCCTCCTGTAGGCATGTGGTGGTTACTGCACTTCAGTCTGTGTTTCTGATTTCTTTGCCCCGTTTTGTATTTTGTGTAAACGTGTTCTCAGGCTCTCGTGTGTGTCTGCTGGGAGATCTAATGAGTTTCAGCGGGTTTTGATGTTATTCTGTGAGTGTTGCTAATGCGCATTGGATAGCCCTAAATATACAACTGGTGTGGGTGGGGTGGGGCGTGGCCCAGCAGGATGGGCAGGGCTGCTCCGGTATTGGCTAGGGCAAGGGCATTTCCTGTTTTTGTTTTTTTTCTTTTTAATCTCAGCTGGAGATGGAGCTGGCACTGAGACACTTTTTTTTTTATAGGAGGTTGACCTATCCCACCCTAATTTAAGTACAGTTAGGATAAGGTTGTTGCATGGGTTCCCCTTACAATATTTTCTCCATTTCCCTGTTTAGTCTCTGCATTTTACTCTTTAAACTTTTTTTTTAAATGCAGCACTTTTGTGTTCTGTTACTGCCGAGGGAGAGGAGTTAGTTTGTGGGGGCACTAATGGATAAGTAAATGCATCATAATTGATTTAATGTAGTCCAATGCCAGCGCTGCCTACAGAAGGCTTAACAGCCCTAAGGGAGTGGAGGCGTAGCTCGGCGTCAGCGATCCAATCCCCAAGGAGAGTCTGAGTGTGCCTCTCCATCTGCTCTGTGGAGAACAAGGGGCCTGTACCTTACTGTCTGCTCTGTAGAGAAGCAGGAATCTCTGCCATTCTGTCTGCACTGTGGAGAACCAGGATCCATACATTACTGTACACACTGTAGGGAACCAGGAATCTGTACCATACTGTCTGCTCCATAGAGAGGTAGGAATCTGTACCATACTGTCTGCACCGTGGTGAACTATCGATCTGTACTGTACTGTCTGCACTGTGTAGAGATGGGCTGGGTGCTCTAAAGGCAGAGGAAAATGCTTTCTAAGGAGAGACATATGAGACCCCTGTCCTCTTTCCCATTATATTCATCTCTGTCCTGCATCACTTCCCCTAAAACATAGCAGGATGGCCACACATTCAACTGGTGGGCAGACCCTCAATGCTAAGCTTACAGTCCAATCATATCTTTCAGCTGAAATGCTAAAAGGTCTAGATAGATTAGAAAGCTGTGAGTATTTCTGTTGTCTTGTCCTGTGGTCAGACAGAGGGATTTTTGCTGCATCTTCAGCACCTTTGTTCGCTCTCCTCATTATCTGGTGTGTAATGGACTGGCTTTCATTACCGCTGCTCTGTGCCAAAACACACAGAAAAGCCCCTGCGTCTTTATTAATAGTTAAAGTGCCCTGTGTGGCAGCCGTGCTAATAAGTGAATCTATATTATGGCTGTGTCTGTGTGCGGCTGCAAGCCCCAGGAGAGCAGTGTCGTTTGTTGCTCCATCTCACTTATCAAAGCTCTTTGGCTTAAAAGCCTGTCATTTTCCCTTTGTGTGTGTGTGTGTGTGTGTGTGTGTGTGTTTTGTGGGTGGATTTAAAAGTATGTGATGGAGTGATAATAAGACAGCTGTCAGGAGTGCTGATGCTGTCCCCTCTACTAAACACTGTCACCTCTCTAAAACACTCTCCCTTTTCCAAAAGACTGTTCCCTCTCCAATTAATACCCTTTCCAGTAAACACTGTCCCCTCTCCAAAATGCTATTCCTTTTGCTAAATGTTTTTCCCTATTGTCCTAAAGACTTTATCTTCTGTGAAATGCTGTCCCCTGTTCAAAATACTCTCTTGGCAAAAACAGGCATCAGAATTCATTTAATTTAAATCTTTGTTTGATGTGAGTGGCTCTGTCTGTTGTGAACAATGGAGATGTGTGTGATATCTTTAGCAGCTTGTTCTAGGCTTAAGCTCTATGTGCTGATCATCAGGTTGTCTTTGCCTCAGATCCATGCAATGCCTCAAACATAGAGGTTTAAGCTCTTTCCTGCCCGAGGTCATTCACTCTCCTGTAAAGTGATGCCATTCAGTCTGTGGCAAGTCTCTTCACGGCTGCTGCCACTCTTGCCTGAACTGTGAACTGTGACATATAAATGATTGCGATTCTGAAACGCAGGTCATTTTTAGGAAGAAGCAGCGGTTGACCACGGGTTTTGGCTGTAATTTGCGGCCATCGGTGGGTCTCTGACCAAGTTCATCTCCGTTGCCGCTTCTGAAAGCAGCTCCTCAGAGCCAGCAGATGGATGTAGGCTGACGTTTCTGGCACAATCTTTGTCGCGTTCCCTTTAAGTCCTGCGGAAATGCTGTCCTTGGAATGTTAGCACCTAGAGGGAGGTTCAGGCTCGCTTCTGAGACTGAAAAAAACAGCACCCCTGCTTTATAATGGGCCCATTGTAACTGTGCGTTAAGGGGCTCTTTGTTTCGTGAGGGAAAGGGCTGTTGATTAACTAAGAGCAGGTGAGGAGGCAGCCTTCTTCTCCAGCTCTTATCTGCCGTCAGGGAGGAGAAAGCAGGGTCAGGCAGCCTCGTTAACCCAAATGGACAATGAATAAGTTTGGTTGTGAAGCTCTTTGTGTTCATTTCTCTGGCGTTCCTGGACCAGAGCGCTGTTGTCAAAAGACTGGTGGGGACAAACACCTGGCTTCGAGATACAGGAAGTAGGTCAGTTTTGACACTCAGTCCCATCCTCGACATAGTAGAATCAGCTCCACACTGCCCTCGCTATGATTCTGCCCATCTGTCTGTGTGTTTGCCTGTCTGCTTATTCATGTGTTTTTTTTTCTATGTCCACCTGTGTTTCTGTGCATGTGTCTGTCTGTCCATCTGTCTGTGTGTATGTCTGGATTGTGTTTGAGTTTGTGTGTGTTCAGCTCGATTGCTGTGCGCCGTTGTGAAAAGTGTCATAGAAACAGAAGCACCGGGCCAGTAACCGTAGACAGCCTCTTGCTGGGGGAATGAAAATGGTCAAATAAAGTGCACTATACGGTGACTCTATCACCAGAGTGGACGGCTAGCATGCATTAGCAAATGTGACATTCCTGATGTGACAGATGATTGCTGAGTGGACAGATTACATTGTTCAAGCGGAGATCTGCGTGACAGATCCACTCTCTCTCGATGTAGAAAGACGGGGAGGGGAACAAAAACCAGAGAGCCCCTCCTCTGCTATGTTTTGTTCAGACACAGCGTTTCAAAAGGGGAGTTATCTCCTCAGCCTGGTCATTAATTAAATTGGAAGGCATCTTGACGAGTATTACTTTGTTACAAATGGGTTAATTACTGTGTGTGTGGTGCATGCTTTGTCAGGGAATCTTTTTAAGGGTGTTTCTAAGAGCAGGAAACCAAGTATTAATCTACTGTTGAGATTTCAGGAGCTAAACAGATATATGCCTTACTTTAAAGAGCAACTGGGTTGTTTTCCTTGTCTGAGGACTTGGAGCAGGGAGAGCTGAAAACAGCTGCACGGTTTGAGTTTCTGGAACGGTTACAGTTCTTTTCCTTTGTCGACGTGTGTGTGTATGTGCATGTGCGTGTGCCTTGGAGGGGGTGGGGAACATTTTGGGGCAGACTCTAAAGGATAAATGGACCTTAGTGTCATGTTCCTGTGAGGTCAGAGGTCAGGTGACTCACAGCCTCTCTGGCTCCTTTGCCATCTTCCTTTATTTTACTTCAGTGAAATGCGGTTCAGAGGGGAATATTCAAGAAGGGACAAAACTGCAGGGGAGGGACCGGCACCCTCACATCAAACACATGTACCTGCACTCACTCACTGACGCAAGCTCATATCTGGTATCTGAATATCTGGTCTATACACACAATGTCTGTGACACCTATGTTCTCCGACCCGCACCCCCTGACCTGTGCTCTCTGACCCGCGCCCTCTGACCTGTGCTCTCTGACCCGCGCCCTCTGACCTGTGCTCTTCCTCAGGGCCTGGAGACACCCTGGCGGAGAAAGAGCATCAGCTGATGGTCATGATCGCCCAGCTGACCGGCCTGCGGGAGCAGCTCCTGGCTGCCAATGAGGAGCAGAAGAAGCTGGCGGCCTCCCAGAGAGAGCTGGTGAAGCAGCAGCAGGAGCAGGTGGGTCTGTCGCACACATCCTCCCTCACAGAGCAAGGAGCTGAGCTAATAACCCACCAGGTTGCCATTTCAATTCAGCCCACTGCTGTTGTACCCTTGGGCAAGATACTTATCCCAGATTGCTTGGGTTAATATGTATCTGTGAAAATGGATAACATGTAAACACTGTAAGTTATATAAGTCGCGCTGCGAAAATGGCAAAAAAAAAGAGAGAGTGTGTATACGTGTGTCACGTTTTCTTCTGGCTTTCCGACAGATTACTCGGCAACAACAGCAGCTCCTCCAGCAACAACAGAAAATCAACCTTCTGCAACAACAGGTCCAGGTGAGTCTTACCTGGACATGTGTGTGTGCGTGAGACTTTGTGTGTGTGCAGAAATTTCATTTGTTGCTGTTTAATGTTTTTTAGATATAGATGTAGTCTAAACCTACACATTTGGGTGACTCATGCATGACTCATATTGGATTCCTGACCCAAACTGAGAAACACTATTTTAGAGAACATTCAGAGCTCCCTGTGTGATCCTCCTTGCACAGAGACTGATTTAGTCCTCTTACCTATGCACAGAATTCTTCTTGTAGTTTCCTCAGAATCGTCACCATCACGGTCGTGATGCCTCCTACTGAGAGATTTATTGAGATGTGTTTTATAAAACGCTCGGTGGGTGTGAGCAAGTTAGGTTGCTGTAGTTCTGTACATTCACATGAATCTATCTGACTGTGCATAATTGCATGATTAGGAGTGAGACCCTTTGAAGGAATTGGCCTGATAGAGGCCCCTGGCAGTAATTTCACATCTGGAAAGGGTGATCTCATTGGCCAGCAGCTGGTCTGTCGCAGGAACTAAGCCATTTACGTCTATGGCGTGTACACACTATTAAATGAAACAAGGCTCTAAAGGGCTTAACCATCCTGATGCGGTGGTTCGTTTGTAGCAGGAGTCAGGATGGCTGCACGTGGTAACCATGTTCTAGAGAGTGAACACGTGTCATGCTACTGTACATGCCCACTATAGTAGCCAAAAACAAAGCCTGTTTTGTTGACTGTCTTCAGCATCTTGGGATGACAAACTTTTTTTTACTTTTTTTTTTTTTTTATAAAAACGTGACACTGCCACGGTGCCTGCAGGAGCCCGTGGCTAGAGTGGTGGCAAACAACCCCTCTAACCCAGTTGTCTATTAAATAGCCTAATTTGGCCCCTGTTAAAAAGACGTGATTTGAGGTTGTTTTCTCTTTGTATGTGGATCTCCTGGATCTGCACAGTGTGGGGGGGAATAAGCACCACCATTCCTGGTTGAGGGATAGCTGTATGCTCCACATTTCGAGCATTCAGTTTGTTCCACTTCGGGAATGTTCTGTCTGTTTTTCACTGTGCACTTGTGGTGATTATATATTTGGCGTTCTGCAGAAAATAACTATGTATATATAGCATTCTCCAGTACAGACAGCTCTGCCTGCCTGCAGCATTCTGCAGTAGAGAGAGAGCTCCATATATATGCAGCACTGTGTGTTACACATAGCTCTGTGCATATACAACAGTAGCCAGCCCAGATTACTTGTGGCTATGTAAGTTAGAGAGGTTCTGTAATAATAATTTGAGCATATGGTTCTGAACAGATTCTGTCTGTGGGACCCATACTTTCCCTTGGTGTTTTTCATCAGATCAGATTGTTGCCATATTGCCAATGGTGGCAGCTGTTATTCCCCTCACCTACTTCACAGAGCTAATTACTCCCTAATAATAACTTTACCTTAGAGTTTTCGCTGGCCTGCGCCGGCAGACCTTTTCACACTACATATTTTAATTATCAGAACATCTTCATTACATAAAAAAAAAATTTAGTTCAAGCTGTGCCGTCTGGCGAACAGCGCTCACGCAGCTCACTGCCAGCTTTCTGCTTGTTTTTATTCTCTTTTCTTTTCCTCTTTGAATGAAAGGCGGTTTTTCCTCCTGGTGTTTGGGTGAGTGCCAGTTGCACCTGAGCTTTCTTGTTATCTTCGGGTTTGCTCTGCAGAAACACCAGATACATTCTGTCCCTGATCTCTCTGTCATGCTTTGCTCGTAGCTTCACTGAAAGGTCCATTCTGAACTGCAGTGATCTGTCGATAGAGGTGGAGCCAAGATACATGTGTATGAGTTGGAGTCAGTGTGGATTGAACAGCAGGGCTCAGCTGTTTTAGGTGAAATTAGCTGGCTTTAATTGAGCTGACTGACAGAGCTGATGCTATTGTCCTGACTATTCCAAAGCGTATGTGTGAATGAAGCGGTGGACTTGGGTCTTCTAGTGGAATTTCTCTGTCTATCACTGCATAGTGACAAGCTTATTCACAACCCATTCTCTTCCTGTACACACACACACACACATACATCTACAGCTCCGTCACCACAGGGTATGTCAGTCATACGTTAGGGACTCCCCAGTAATGTCACTGTCTCTGTCATTTTGAATGTTACCAGATGAATTCTCTTTCTCTCTCTCTCTCTCTCTCTCTCTCTCCCTCTTTCTTTCTCTCTCTCTCTCTTTCGCTCTCTCATTCCCTCCCGCTCTGGTTTTCAGCAGGTCCAGGGTCAGTTGCCCCCGCTGATGATCCCAGTTTTTCCTCCAGACCAGAGGACTCTGGCTGCAGCTGCCTCCCAGCAGGGCTTTCTCCTGCCTCCAGGATTCAGCTACAAACCGGGCTGCAGTGAGTGTGATGCCGGTAGAGCTGATGTGGCTGTGGGTTTCACAGGGAGGGTTAGCAAAGACACAGGGTTCACAGAAGTGACAAACACTACACAATGTGAGAGGGGGAAATGATGATGATGATAAATAATGGCAATAATAATAATAATAATGATAACACCAGTAATATTAATGATAATAATGATAATAATGCTAATCATGATACTCATCATCATGATAATTGCAGGGATAATAACTAATGTCTCACACTAGATTCCTATTCATTTTCCCTCAGCTATACGCAGTGACATACATAGCAGCCATTAATGATGCATCTCTTCCCCTCAAGCAAGATTGACATATTCATTGCCAGTAGTTGTTTTTGTTATAACTATGGGGAGGGATCACTGAAATGTATCAAAAGTGATTATTTGTTAAGGTGGGACCTTAGATTATTTATCATAATGTAGGAGAAAGTGCATCTCTGCCTCCTTGTCTGTGAGAGGGGTGTGTTGGGTGTGGGGTTTGGGTGTGGACAAGAGGTGTGTCGAGTGTGAGGTGAAGGTTATGAAATGATAGGGGTGTAAGTTTTTCTAGGTGGCAGGCACATTATGAAGTCCTGAAAACAGCGGAATATTCCATCATTAAGACTCAGTTTTGTGTAGGTAGGTAGTGCTTCATCTTGTCTCCGATTAGTTTTGATATTTGGAAAAAAAAGCATCCTTTTGGATTGTCTTTTTGGCTTGAGAAGTGCCAACTGTGAGGCAATGTGTTGTTTACAGTGAGAACAGGCCTGTTCCAGGATTCGCCTGGGTAACTCAAACACACAGAGGTACACGGTGGGGGACCCTAACCGGTACGCAGGGGCGGCAGGTACTCCAATCCACCCCGGGGGGGTTCTTCAAATTAACCCTGGCCCCTGCCAAAATGTGGCTCCAATGCATGTCCACCGTGCTCCATTGTCCCACCCCGCCGATATCACTTCACAGTTTCTTAAACAAGTCCGCCCACTTCCTTTATTAAATTAAGGCCTCTACTGCTTCTCCTCCTCCCACTGCACCATTTTTAATTGTCACTGACCGTGTTTGGAGCCAAGCCGTATTCCAAATGCTTTAGCATGACTGTTAGCATTTATGCTGTTAGCATTTACATGCACCCAAAGGTTAATGGTGCATTCTTAAATAGGCGTTAGCAGGCGTTAGCTGTTGTGACCTAGCAACCACATCTATCAGATAGTGTAACAATCAGATAACAGTGTTGCCTTCGTGTTCAGATATCAGTCATACATGTTGCACTAACAACATGTTTGAGGGAAAAAAAAAACAGAATGAACAGCATGAATCAGCACACCCATACATCCAACGCTGCAGTATGTAGTTTTAAGTCCAGTAATTTGCACCAGTAATTACACACTAACTCAGTTAATTTGAATGGACTTAGCATTCAAAACATGAGGTTACACTCCTAATAATTGGTCATTGGTACACAAGGTAACTGGTGTCTACTGTCGCTAAGTCCTCTTAACCAGAAACCAGTTTAATGAATGAGAGCACAGCTCCCAGTACTGCTAAACAGTTAAACCAGTTCGAACTGAACTCCCAGTAATATTAATCATTTACACCTGTGAGAACTCTGCTCCCAGTGCTGTTAACATGTTGAAAGCATTGAGAACTCGTCCTCTGTAGGTGATCCTTGCTCTCTTCAGCTGGTCCCCTCTACGCTGCCAGCGGCCTCAGCGACCCCTGGGCGGGGCCCAACGCTGATCCAGGTGAGAGTAACACTGCGCTTCTGTTCTTATGGTTCATTGGCTAGAAGAGAAACGCAGTGCCACTGCTGTTAATGTTCATGGGTGAGGTCCCCCCAGATGTGGGACTCCTCTGCGTCTGCTCACTGTGCATACATTTTTTTAGATGTAATCAGACAACTGCAATGAACAGCCTTACCAAGCCAATTCAAAAACTCCTTTGTGGTCTGAAGCTTTGAATGATTAATACGGGGTACCCACTGCCTGACCCTGCAGCCTGCTGCCCATCCCCTGGGCTGTGAGTGCTGACACAACGCTGTTGCTTTGCAGAATACTCGTTCTCGTAAGAGATCCTCTTTTTGACCCCTGTTTAGCTGGGAGTGGAAATTCACCACTTTCCTGTCTTTTGAAGCACAGCTCAGCTGCTTTTTCACCTTTTGGAGTTTGAGACTGTTTCCCAGAATGCACGTGGGTAAGGCGGGGGGCGGTGGCATGAGAAAAGACCAGCGTCCCAGCCGATGAGCTTTAGTCAGGGCTACGTTTATGGGGTGTCTTCATTCCCCCTTCTCCCTGTGTCTGTTTGTGCAGAACCTCTATGCATCCCAGCTGAACACCACGCAGGTGTCTCCTGGGGCCAGCCGAGCCGGGACGCACTCGCCCTCTAGTGGCCTGATGGAGAAGTGCAGGAGAACCCCCCCGACAAGACACCAGGTACTGCCCCAAACTTGCTCTTGTCCCTCTAGGCACATGAGTGTGCATTTGTGTATGTGCGTGGGTGTGGAGTAACGTTTGAGTGGCTATTGACATACATGTTCATGCATATATGTGTGTACTTGGTGGAAATCTCTGCTTATAGTCTCACATTGTGCAGAGCCGTAGAGAGGGTCAGCAGTCTCTTGGAGTGATTGTCCTCGTGTGCCTTTCTCAAGTATCAGCAGATACAGTCCACACAGCCAGCAGAGTCCTCATCAGACAGCTGATGGAAGTTGCCTCTTTAAGGTGGATCAGGGTGAGGCTCAGAGTTTTGGTTGGCCCCTGAACCAGTCATTTAACCCCAAAACACCCACCTCCCCCACTCCCCCACAGGTTTGTGCACAGAAACCAGGCCCCGGCTCCCTGAAGCACAGCGGCCTTGCTCACATCCGCAGCCCGCCCTCCCGAGCCAGCTCCACAGGTACCACACCTGCGTATCACGCTACACCACACCCCCTTATCTCTCACACCGATCATGTCATTCCACACCACCAACACGTTTCCCAACAACCAAGCCACACACACTTGTGTATAAATAATAGCTGTATTGACTGACAGTTCATATGATCACATGAGAGTAGATAAACTTTATCCTCTGAATACACCCCTCCCACACATTAACTGCCAATTCTCTGGCCGCCCCTGCTCTGCTGCAGGTATTTCAGGCTGTAGTGTTTGTTTTTTCAAGCTTCAGTGGATGAGGGAATACTGGTCTGGGAGTGTTGTTACCCTGGTTACCCTTGTTACCCTAATTTAATGTAATGTAATGCACGGGTATAGACCTGCCTGGAAAGACGCAGGTGACCAGTGTGTTTGTGTGTTTACCTTCATCTGTATGTGTCCCTCTCAAAAATCTAATCTCTAATACACCCTCTGTTACCCTCTCACCCCCCCCCCCCCCGCAGAACCTCACTCCTCTCTGTCCTCCAGCGGGATCTTAGGGGATCAGGAGACAGAGGCCAAGGCTGTCCTGGAGGAACAGGAGAGGAAGGAGCAGCAGGTGCTGGATATGAAGGCAGCCACTGTCAGCAGCCTTGGCCTCATCAACGGCCATTCAGAGAAGGTCAGAGATGGCAGTGCTGTCAATCAGCTCTCTGATCACGCAGGTTCTGTGTGTGTGTATGTGTGTGTGTATATCACGCTACTTTGTCAGTCAACAGCATAGCCTGGTTTATCTCCTAGTTTATGCATGTATAGTTTGCTGAGAGACAGAAGAGTTATGAGGCAGATTATCATCAAGCCATATACTGTCATCTCTAAATGACATGAAGAAAACAAAGGGTAAAAATAGAACAGCGCTCACTTCAAAGAGTTCGCTCCCACAACCTGTGTGCAGCAGCTGCTGACACTCCGCCAGATGCTAATGCCAAGGGACTGCAGCGACCGCGCGTCAGCGTGGCTAAATGCCGCTTATTTATTAAACACGCTGTCAGCAGGTACGCACTGTAGTTTCACCATCACCGTCTGTCCCTCTCACACTCCAGTACGCTTCTCTGCTCCTCTGCTCCACACACACAGACACGCATGCATGCACGCGCGCGCACGCGCACACACACACACACACACACGCGCGCGCACCCACACCTACTGTACACATGTGAACCTCCACATGCACACGCATACACATATGGGGCAGTAGTATAGCATAGCGGTAAGGAGGGCTTGTAACTGAAAGGTTACTAGTTCGATTCCCTGTTGGGGCACTGCTGCTGCCCCTTGGGCAAGTTACTTCAACCAGAATTAAATGGATAACATGTAAAAAAAAAAACTGTAACCTATGTAAATTGCTCTGGATAAGACTGTCTGCTAAATGAAAATGATGTAATGTAATGTACGTGCACATACGCACACACCCGAGCACACAGACACACACACAATGCAGGAGAGGTCTGTGGCCTTTATCTGGGGAGCATTTTGGTATATGTACAATATTAATAGCATACAGCATATAAATAAAAAAAATTCAAGCTAACTGAATGTCTTCACATTGCATTAAAAGGCAGAAAGCACATTGTCTGTAAATGAGAAATCACTCTGCTTTCAGGAGCACTTTCTAGCTCTTTTAACTGAGACATGAGGATGTTCCGTAGTTATCATTATCATTCACTCACACGGAGTGTCTCAGTGGAGCAGTGTGATTGTGTCTGTGAGAACAGAGGAAAGCCGTTCATTACAGCATCCTAATTAGCCCGTAATGGAGGCTGTGCTGGGTGCTATGGTCAGGGATATAATTGTATAATTAGGCTGTACATTCATCTCCTGGCCTTGGAGATGTGAGTGTTTATGGACAGGGAGGCCTGGAAACGAGCAAGACGCATTAGCCATGTAATTTAGCAGGTCTTTATGGTGTATGATAATCGCACGGGGTTGGGGGAGGTGAGGCTCTCCCACACATGTGGCCACGTGGAAACATCCGGAAATTGAGGTGGAGGGAGGTCTCCTCTACTGCACCCAAGCCATAGATTGCAGCCAGGGCTGTCTCAGTTCCTGTGTTTGATAAAGAAGAGCTGCATTCTATGTGAGTGATAGAGAGAGCTCTGATAAGAGGACATCCGCCATCCAGCTGTGTGATTGAAACTTAAGATGCCTACTAAACAGGTGATTCCAAATCCGCTATTCGCTGCACTAGAGGCACGGTCTCTGATTCACTGTGTGTTACTGAGACAGGAGGAAATGGCCTCTGGTTTACTGTGCAGCACTGGGGCTTGTAAGACGCTGCCATGAATCGAAGGTATTGCAGTATGTTCTGCGTGAACGTTTTCACGCCTGCAAACTCTGAATGAAGTAAAGATAAAGTTTGAAATAAAGACTGACTTGTCCGCATTGGATCGCGTAATTAACGGTTTGAGTGAATAGTTGATTCCTTGGTGGGTGTGTCTGTTCTGTACAGGAGAAGGCCCTGACACAGCAGCTGAAGCAGTCAGAGGAGAGAAACCATGCCCTGATGGACTTCAACATGAGTGGAGATTCGGACTGTACGTATCTCTGACCCTGATAACATTATGAGTTAGTGTGAGCATGTGTGTGCATGTGTGTGCACAGGCTGTATATTTGTGAGAGAGGGAGGTGCTGATTGGCTGGTGTGTCTCTGTCTGCCCACCCACAGGCAGCCCCAGTGTGACTGATTGGCAGATATTTCGGGAGGCGCGAGGCCGGGGGAATAGTGAGCCGCACATAAAGCGTCCCATGAACGCCTTCATGGTCTGGGCCAAGGATGAGAGGAGGAAGATCCTGCAGACTTTCCCCGACATGCACAACTCCAACATCAGCAAGATCCTGGGTAAGACAGCCTCCAAAGAGCGGGAACAGGCACCTCTAACACATCATACATCATCAACTGCACAAGAGGTCACATCTCAACTCCTTACCACCGACACACAACACACACACACACACACAGAGGTCTTTGTGTCCCCCGCTACACACATACACATACTGCATACACTGCTACCTTTCTGTAACACACATACTGGTTATTATACTTATTTATTTGTTATTATTAGTAGTAGTAGTCGTAGTAGTAGTAATAGTAGTAATAATAGTATTAGTGTTAGTGTTAATGATACCCCCTCCATTGTCATCAGGTTCCCGTTGGAAGGCCATGACCAACCAGGAGAAGCAGCCGTACTACGAGGAGCAGGCCCGCCTCAGCAAGCAGCACCTGGAGAAGTACCCCGACTACAAGTACAAGCCCCGCCCCAAGCGCACCTGCCTGGTGGGCGGCAAAAAGCTGCGCATCAGCGAGTACAAGGCCATGATGCGTAGCCACAGGGAGGACATGTGCCAGTACTACAGCGCGGGGTAGGCATCGCTGCAGCTCGGCAGAGCCGTGCATGTCCGCATTCACCCAATGCTTCAGTTCTGTTGCGTCGTGCAGTGAAGGTTGGAGGAGAAGGAAAACTCTTTCCAGCTGAATATGTTGCAGAGATCTGGCCCATAAACACACAGAGGAGCCCCATATCAGCATAACCTGCCAGCTTCAGCCTCACTCATGTGGCACTGAACACAAGCAGGAAGCGTGGTCCCCTGAGAACAGAAAGCAGCTCATTCGTATCAGACACTAGCACTGGGTTTTCCTTATTTTTGCGGAAAAATGTGAACCATTTTCACGAAAATGTGAAGCCTGATGATACTTCATCTCTCGGCATTCTCTATAGTTAATGGGCTTTTTTCTTCCTTTTATGAAATGTCAGATTATTTATTTATCTTTTATGTGGAGGTGTATTGAACCATATTACACGTCCTAGTCTCTATATCTGTCTGATTAGTTATAGCGGGGTCTCTGCATGAATTGCTTTATGTCTTTTTATAGTAATCAACATATCTGTATATATGTAACATGGTCTCTCTCCTGGCTGGTTACAGACAGCAGGGCCCTCTGTCTCTGGTTCCCATGGGGGAGGGGTACCTTGGAGCCCCCTCCATACTGGGCACTCTATCTCCCCAAGTGCCCTCAGAACATTCCAGCACGCCCAGCAGCCCTGATCTGGCCACGCCCGTCATCCGGAGCACACAGTTGGGCGACTGGAAAGAGGAGGGGCCACACATCAAGGAGGAGGAGCAACAGTTCGATGACAGCAATGGCAAAGTTGATGATGGCTTTGACTACAAGGACGGGGACGGTGACGATGGCAGCGACCGCGAGGACCACCCCCCTACTCAGCCACACTGATCCGGGACAGGTTGGAGGGGACAAGCCCCACCCAAATCCCACCCAAGTTGCACCCACCCCACACTAGCTGAAACTATGACAGAGCACAGACAAGCACCTCACACCAGCCCCAGTACAAGTACAGAATTGTCCCACTCTTGACTGTTATACAAAGGGAAGAATCACCAAACAGTCAAATTCCCGGACTTTTGTTAAAGTTTATATCCCAGATATGAACGTTACACTACAGGACACATAAAAACAATGCACCTGTTTGTTATACACTTTCAACTGTTTTTGTTCTTTTTTTTGCTTCTGTAATAGTCTCACTCAGGTACATGGTGCCAATAAGTGGCTTGTGAATGTGATTTGATGTTTTTGTCTTACACTTTGAAAAGGAAAATAAAAGTTATATGCTTTCTTTCTTTTTCAAGAAAAAAGCATGTGATATGGGTACTTTTTATAGTTCAGCTCAAAGTGTTTGACAGATACTGCAGCTGACAGGAAGTGCCATAATCTTTACAGTGTGTGTTGAAGGTGGCCTGCATTTTCAGACAGTAAGCATGAGACAGGAGGGACAGTGTCCCATCTTAGACAATCTTCAGCGAACCCCAGACCACCAGCAGCAGGTGTCCTTTCATTTGTGATTTTGCTTCTCTTGTTTTTATTGTGGTCATGGTAACAGACGGTGTTGTCAGGCGAAGAGGAAGACTCAGCAGCTCAGGAGATGAAACCTCACCTTAACTACCATACTTCGCGCCCTCACATTAACTGCATGTCTGATGTGTGTGCAGCATATAGCTGTATGCATTAATAGACACTGCTGTTTTTTTTCCACAGACACTGCATTTCTTGTTAAACTATATGGTAATTTATCAGTTTTTCACTGGGATTCTCCTTAGCCGAATGGGTGTGTCATGTGTACAGAACCCAGTGTGCATTTGAATTAAAACAAACAGTTTAGCGAGAGGAGGATTGCGTAGCATGTGGGAGGATCGAGCTTTGATTCTGGAACTATAGTCCTTTATCGTCAGAGCCTTTGAGAATCACACAATGTGCTTATTTATGGGGTGTGGGTTTATTCTCCTTGTGAGAACAGGGATGTGAGTTTATCCCCTCTGTAAAAGCTGGGATGTGAGTTTATCCTCCCTGTAAAGGCTGGGATGTGAGTTTATCCTCCCTGTAAAAGCTGGGCTGTGAGTTATTCTCCCTGTTAAGGCTGGGATGTGAGTTTATCCTCACTGTAAAGGCTGTGAATTTGTCCTTTGTAAAGGCTGTAAACTCCACACCACACATTTGATAGGATGACACAATAATCAGCTTGCGTTGTCCATCAGTACAACTGATAAAAGCTGAAACCATTGACTCAGCTTTTGAAGATTGTATGACTTTAATCCCCATTTTACCAAAAATCACAACTGTCCTTTCTCCTGGTGATGTCACACTACTGTCCTTTCTCCTGCTGATGTCACACTACTGTCCTTTCTCCTGCTGATGTCACACTACTGTCCTTTCTCCTGGTGATGTCACACTACTGTCCTTTCTCCTGCTGATGTCACACTACTGTCCTTTCTCCTGGTGATGTCACACTACTGTCCTTTCTCCTGGTGATGTCACACTACTGTCCTTTTTCCTGGTGATGTCACGTTGTTTTCCTTCCTTCTTGTGCATGCATAAAGGAGCCCATCATATTTTGCATTTCAGTGTTTCCTTTCTATTTAATATATTTTTAAAATCCATCTGCTTTTGTCATAATATTGATATTTAGTGAAGGAATAACTGACCATCATTAAGTTGTGTACATTTTTTTCTTTATTGGGTATTTATCTCTGAAACTGCTCCGAAAAGCAGTCACTGGTGTTTATTTGGATTACAAAGCTCTTTTGGCTTCCTTTGACCTTGTTAATAATCCTGTTGATGCCGGTAATTTTCTAGTCTGTGAAATGGACTGCTGTTGCTGTTAGATACAGCATCCTCATCAGTTTCCAATTTTAATTCTTACAGTACACAGACTCTGTGTGGGCTTCACAAAGAACATTCTGTTGGTTCATGTATAATGTCAAATGTCCTCTTTTTTTGACCAGACGGAGAGAAATGCATCCTGGCTCTTTTTGCTAGAGTCTTCACAAACAACTCCGTGGAATATAACTGGCCTGAACCAATCACTCTTATCCTGCCTTGTACTCTCTGCTGTTGATGGATATGCAGGATTAGCAGCTGATCATAGTTGCTGTTGTTATATATGCAGGGCTGGTAACCGATCACAGATTCATTCCCATCAGTATAGTCACTCCGTGCTGTGCATTATAACACGCCTTTTTATTTTCACAGCGCACACCACACTGAGGCCAGTGGAAGATGCAGTGATGTCCGATTAGAGATAGCAGTATGCCCTACAACTCCGGTTATACTCTACCATAGTGCCATGACAGATTATGTGCTGTATTTCCGTGCCTCCAGACCAGAAAAGATTATTTTAGCTGCGTAGCATGGCTCAGCCATGTCATTTCTAGGCCATGCTGCCAGATAGTGACCCTCACAATCACACCTGACCACACAGTGACCCTCACAGTCCTGTCCTACCAGATAGTGATCCTCACATGATTGATAAGAAGGGGCAAATCAGTCCAACTGATATGTTGTTTCTTCTGACACATTAATAAAACACACAACATTAAGACAATCAAATTCTTGAATAGAGCCAAAATTTTTATAGTAAACAATGGATAATACTATCTCAACTTGAAGTTCAAGGAAAATGTAAATATTAACGGAGATATATTTATAATGTGTTTTTTTTTGTTCTGTGTTGAAGTTGTACATTTCTTAATACGTGTTTTGTATGTTATCCACATCAGAGTAAGAGCAGGTGTTTATGTACTCTTATAAGAAAAAGCCATGCAATGACACCTGGTCACAGTTCACTTTTCAGTATTTTTACCTGTCAAAGGTCTAATAAAGGCAAGTTCTGTAACAGCTGAGTGGTTCTGTTGAGTGTCTTTCTGCTGCAGCAGTGAGATTTGAAACACCAAGGAGCTTCACAGCAGGTGGGCCGCTCACCAAATGTGGGGAAGAACCTTCCAAATCCGCATGTGATTTTAAGGATCCCTGCCTGCAGCTTGCAATTGTGCAGGAGTTCAGCGGTTCAACACACCACTGTTGTATTGCCGCAGGTGATAGCCTAGCTTCATTCTGTAACAAAGCCTCAAATGCGCTTCCAACAGCTCCATCAGTCATGTGAGAGAAGCGATGATCATCTGCACCTCAATCCGCCCTCCATGCGGGCTCATTTATACCTGCTGAAAGTCCCCCATCTGTCAGAAGCATCCATCCATCCATCTGCTGCTGTACTCTGATGCCTAGATATGCGGCTGTGAAATTTTCATGACGGTTTAATGACCTATCACTCATTCATGAGATTCATAAAAACACGGAAAAACACAGACGCGCAACAAGCTGACGCTGATCAGGCTTGACATTTGGCCTCCCATAATGAATCATTAATTCAGTTCTAACTGCTCCTGATTCCATCTTGCCTGATCTACAGGTAAGTGCCAAATCGTTATACTCCACGGGGGGTCTCGGTCATGTCGTTTGCATTTGCCTTGATTATTTTAATAAATGCTACAGTCCATTGTGTGACTGTCTTTTTCCCCTAAATTGCTGGTCCTCCAAATGTGTATCTGCTTTGGCATTACAGAAGGTCATTTGTGGCTCACAGAGGTATGGAGCTGTTTGCAGAACCAGCACGATGTGGAGCCCATGGGAGGTGGCCACTCAGGGAAGCTGTGGAGCAGCAGGTAGGAGACATGAAAAGAGGGAGGGAGATGGGGAGAAGGAGAGAGGTGGGAGGAGAGATGGAGGGATGAATTTGATAGTTTCTCTTTTCATGCACAACCTTGATGTCTTCATTTTCATATTTTAGCCACACAGGTTGACATGTTTGATTGGTCTTTTTTTAATGTCAGTCCAGAATTTCTACCACACTTTTTCATTTGTCATGTGACTAGTCCTTGATGCCTTCTTGGTCTGTCCCAAATGTGTTTAGGTTCTCCAATAGGGTAGCATCTCTCAGGTTGATCACCTTTCCCAAAGGCAAAACAGCTATGCCCCACCTGAGAGTTGATCCAGCAATCTCTTGGGGTTATAAGCCCTGCTCTTTACCATTGCATCGACTAAGGAGCAGAAGCCGTTGGTCTTTCAGGCTTATCAGACAGAGACAAGCCTGTCGGCCTTTCACCAAATAAACGCAGCGCCTCCATCCTCTAAAATAATTCTGCTCGTTGAGACCTGTCATTCTTCACACCCCCAGCCGAGCGCTCCTGAATGCAGGAGATAACCAGGAGTATCTGACTCCAGCGGTTCATTTGTCATGGCTCCCGTTCCAGGAGAGGACTCCAGAAATGGCTGCGTCTCTCTTACCGCTTCCCCCTAAAGATGAGGCCGCGTGGGAGGTGCCTGTGATCCACGCTTTGCGCGTATTATGTTCTGGGTAATTTTCGCCCCATAGTACATTGTAGGTGGCTATGCGCATTTATTTTGCAATAGGATGAGTTTTTCCACTGGATTACATGCAATTTCTTCCTCAGAAAACTTTTTAAACACCCATATGGCCAGATTGTGGAGAGGCGGCTTCCATGACGTCCCCTGAGGGACGATTCGAGACAAAGCAGAACCGCGTGAGGCAAATGCGGCGTGCAGAAAATTTGTTTATGTGACGGAACCAGGGGGGCGTTGCGGAGGAGTCTGGGAGGTGCAAACCCCCCCTCCCCCCCCCACCTCCATTTGCAATCCTGAGAGTCACAGATCAGTACCTGGGAAAAGAACATCCTGGGACTGTTTGCCTGACAATCGAGGCCTTGTGACGCTGGATTTATCTGTTGTTTTTGTGAACCTACAAAGGCGAGGTTTATGGCATAAGAGTTAGTGTTTTCTTGTGTGAAGATTCTTGATTGGGATTTTGTCTTCAGCCAGTGCTGACATACTGGGAAAGTGTTGCATTGTTCCAGCAACACAAAGCAATAGGATGTCTGCTGTTTTTTTCTTTTATCAGTTATGGTATCCTGAATTCTGTTTTACATTTTCAGATGTTATTTCAAGTGCTACATCAGCATGTTGCATTTGGCATGTAATTTGACAATCTGATGGACTGAAAAACAGCAGTGAATCGTCAAACAGCCACTATGATAACAATTTAATTCAGCGGATATGAATTTCCATACAACTGCTTTTATTTGGCTTGGAGTCTGATGAGGGGATTGCATCGGCTGTGGTTGTTAACCCCCCATATGGACCTTATAATCAGGGAAAAGAAAGGTGGAAGGTGGGGTGAAGGAGGGACGCCATAAACAGCTGACACAGAGGAGATGGAGGTAGTGAGTGGGATGTTTTATAGTCTTGGAGGGGACTGGTTTGTCTAGGTTTGGTTATTTGTGTAGGGATTGTCTATCTTTGTGTGTAACTTCAATTATTATTCATTATCCAACATTGTAGCTCTCTTAGAGAGGTATAATTTTGACATTATTGCTGTTTGTGATACAACTATCTAGGTAATCAATAAAACAAGATAGTCAACCAACATGTTAAACCTGGCTAAACTGTTAGGAGAGGACCATAGTGGACCATAGGACTAGGACCATAGTGCATGCTTTATAACCGAGATCTCACACACAGACTCATCTGGTGACTTCAGTACCAGAGACAGAGCTGTAGGAGAACTCATGAGGATCAATACCCAGGGAAGAGGTGTGGGAATAAAGTTCTGCAGAGAGGCAAAAAGAAAGAGGGTAAAAATGATACAAGGTCCACTGAAGGAGAGTGTGGAGAACGAGCGAAGAAGAAGGTGATGGAGATGGAGAAACCGGTGAGAAAATAGAGATGACAAAAGAACAAGAGAGTCGGTGAAAAAGAAAATAAACTTGTTTTTGGGAGAAGAACAAAACATGGAATCAATCGGCAGGCATTACGTATTAATGCTGCGTGCATACTCTTCCCTACATTCTAACAGTTTGCAGAGGTGCCTGGAAAACGGACTGCAAATTCAACAGACAGGTTTCAGACACTGCTTCCATCTACTGGACACCTGCAGAATTTTTTTTTTTTCCAGAATGAGCTATTTTCTTTCTGCCGTTATACCTGATCCAGGATCATCTGAACCACTGTAATTTTAACCCCATTCTTTATTTGTAAATGGTAGATACAGATTCAAGATCACTACTGTGGTACTGAACTGTTTAAGAGCAGCAGCCCCTAATTCTATATCAGTGGTCCTTTCAGAAGTTAGAACTCTATATTTTGTGATTCTATACATGTGTATCAGTCATGTTTCTGTTCCTTCTTACTTATTCTCTCTCTCTCGCTCTCTTGCTCTCTCTCTCTCTCTCTCGCTCACTCTCTCTCTCTCTGTCTCACCTGCATGTGTATACTTATTCTCAGCATGCTGAAGATGTTTTCCATCATTCATTAATTCTTAAATCATGTTACACAGGTATATTGTGTGGCCAATCAAGCTGAAGTAACACTGTATGTCACACAGTCCTGGAAGGCCTGCATGTTGTTCGTGGAGGTAACTGCTTCTCACTGAATCATTAAACCTCTTGATGGATGGAAAACACACCATACATGTTACATAGTGGGATCATTTCCAGCAATTGAAAGAAGGTAGGTACATCCTTGTAGTGCAGCACTACATAGAGAGAGAGAGAGAGAGAGATGCAGAACTGTACTATGGATACCTAAATCAAACAGGGGACAAATCAAGTGGGTACCTCTCTCAGAGGAAGTCATGTATAGCACTGTAATCTAAACCTGGGTGATACCAGGGGGATTATGGATAGTAATGTGCTGGAAAGACAAATTCCCCTTTGAGAAAACAACTTTTCACACTGTTCAGCATCTCTCCTTTTCTGATTGAATCTTATCTTGGATCACATGTTTAATCAGAGGGAATCAAATTTAGCATGTATTTGCCACATTTATGAACATCTTAATTAACTATTACAGTTATGAGTTGCAATTACAAGAAAGAAAAACAATTGTGCAAAATAACAACTGCGTCATTTAACAGGTGTGCCCTGGCCTTAGAAACCTGAAGAACCTGAAGTTGTACAGTGGAGATATTTAGTAATATGACATCAGTTGTCAAGCAACTCCTGTCAAAAAACTCCTGTCAAGCACTCAATTGAGGAACATTTGAGATGTAACACAATCACATCAAAGAAAAGAGTCTGTGCAAGGTAAGACTTTAACGCTGGGCAATTTAAGTTTGTCACTTGGTGACCCTGTAAGTGAAACAAATCAAAAGGTTTGTACAGATTTAAGGTTGTGTTTTTAAATGGTGTAGTCTATGCCACAAGGATGTTCCACTGTAGAAATTTCTAACAAACACACATGCTCGCACATGTTCTCCCTCTCTCTCTCTCTCTCTCTCACACACACACACACACACATACACACACACACACACACACACACACACACACACAAACACACACACACACACATAAATAAACAGGTGTTAGGAGAGAGAGAATTTACTCCTTTATTTACATTCATAACTCTTGGATTTTTTCACAGTTTAATCCAGGCTTTTATATTAGATCATTTTCAATGGCACATTTGCTCTATGTACACTAACAGAAAACTTGAGATGTTGCATATTCTTAAAGTGTACATATATTACACATATGTACATGTATACATTTATCCACATGTAAACATACACATACATACAGATTATACATTTTATAAATGTATGTATAGTGGACACATGTTCATAAACAGTCCAGTTCCCTTAACCACTACCCCACATAGTTAGTATGTTCCTCTGATTTTGATCAGCAAGAAGGTGGTCTCTTCACGCTGTAAACCACTCTTGTCTAATTCTTAATCTATCAGCATTGTGGTGTAGTACTTAAGAAACAGGGTCTGTAATGTAAAGGTTGCCCGTTTGATACCCAGGTGGGGTCTAGCTGTTGTGTACTTAGGCAAGGTGTTTAACCTGAACTGCCTCTGTGAATATCCAACTGTATAAACTGATAACATGTAAAACTTGTCAGCTATGTATGTTGCTAGGGATAAGAGTGCCCGTTAAGCGTCATGTCATGTAATCGCCCATCACTGTCATTTTACAGTACATTCACACAACAAACAATCTCATTCCAGTATGTATAAAAATGCAGTTTTCACAAGTATACACTATTCCTGAACAGAAATGTGCACTTGCAAGGAAATATACCAGCACTTTGGTGCGGGTTTATCTACAGGTTAATTTTCTTATTGAAAAGAGTAAGTACGGTGTTCAGAAACTGAACAATCGAAGTGACACCCCCTGGGATGGATAACACAGCTGAAACAAGCAGACCAGTGATGATTGGGCAGGAACCATCTTTCTGAAACACAACCATGCGCCGGTCTTTGGTCTCAAAATCTCAGCTCCTTCCACAGTTTTGCTGGCAATATTCAATGTATGACAAAAATGCAAATGTATAAATGTATTTATACAGGACATGCAATTAGTGTAACAAGTAAATGGCATCTGAGTATACGTGTATCACATTGAACGGATCTGTAAAAATATGTAAACCATACCCCAGTACACTGAGACTCACCGCTACCCTACATCCCCCTATTCAACAGTGCTCAACACAACCCCCCCACCCCCCCCGGAGCTGTTTAAACAGGGCCAACAGTACTGGGTACTGGAGTTTAACTGACCATGCAGGAGTTGTTGTTGGAGTCTAAACAGAACTGCCCATGGGATAACTTTGTATTATAGCTATACAGAACTGACCAGGCAATGCTTTGAGTTGCAGCTGACACAGCTGAACACTGTAACCATATGCAAACCAGTATCTACAGTACAGGCATGATTGCTTATATTAATCATGATGTCCACCAGGGGGAGCTGTACTTGTGAGTGGCTGTTGAGGTTTCAGTTGCCGTTGCCTTTAGGGAGAGTTCAGTGCTGTAACCTCTGGCTTCATTTTGAAGTACTGAGCAAAGCGAATTATTGCATACCTAGAGGAGTAACAAACAGAACATTTACGATGACGCTGGGCAGTGTCACACTTTGTTATTACCTAACTATGAGGATTGCTTAATAGTCATGTGAGCAAAGGAGGTACAGGTAGAGCGACATTGAACAGAACGACAATGGCGACACAGTTTAAACATCACGCTGCAAATAAACATGCAAATAATCTTATTCTCAGCTGAGAGCTGAGGTCATCAGGATTGCCCAACTATCACGGCTAATGGACCAAATTTAGAGGGCAGAAATATAAAACTGTCCACCTGAAGCACCGTCTGTTATAGTTTCATGACAGTTTATTTTACAAAAAATCCAGTGTGTCAGAGAGGACAGGTATTAACAGCAGACAGATGCACTTACCCTATGAAATCGAAGTCAATGGTGGAGTATTCTGCCTGAATTAAAGCCCACAGCCCCCAGAAGAAATGGGATGCCTAGAGAGAAGGAGAGAGCTTACAGTTCATTTCTTTCTACAGTCAGTAATGCCTTTTGTACTGTAAACTTGAGGTTTTCAGTACAACACAGTTTCATCAGTCTACTTGAAAGCTGTGAAATAAAATAAGTAACTGATCACTCTGAAATGCACAAAATATCATGAAGGACAACTGAGCAGCTGCAAAAACACAGGGAACAGTACAACATGAACTGATACAACTATCTGTGTTACATAAAGAGATGTGCTTTGAGCTTATCTGTGTGTTAGTAGCCTTGATCAGGGGACGCTGGATACAATTCACCAAATACACACGAGAAAATGTTGGCTTAACTGTACCTATGTTTTAAAGCCTGCTTATTACACATGTATTCCAAACATCACAATGCAGTGTAACACTGCCACTGTAACCTGCTCTGCTCACAGCCCCAATTAATAACACGGGTGCTAACAACATTCACAGGAACCTTGGTAACACAGAAACAGACACTCACCAAGGCAAAGTGGTTGACCTGAACGTACAGCACCTCCACCTCCATGTCGGAGACCTCCGTACCCTGGCCTTTTTGCTCTTTGTAGGCCTCCAGGTACACCCTCAGCCACTGCAGCTGGAACTCTCGTCCCGGGTACTGGCTGTAGTCCACCTCATCCACACCTGGCAATTAAAGTCACAACTTTATAGACTTCCATTAGCCGAGCTTTATCACACGGCCTTTCTTCCTGATGCAGCACTACTGCCCAGTACACATTCATCATATTGATACCCAACATTATCAAACAATCATTTAGAGCAATGTAAACTTCTAATGTAATTTATTGTTCCTTATCTTTACCTTGGTAAGCATCCATACTGTAAAGCTATTCATTAAATAACTAACAGCGCAACTGAATTAGAAATTCTTTTGTGTTCCCTTATCAACGTCAGTCTATCTAGCCCTCATACGTAGCCCAGTCCTGTTATCTGTGGACTTCAGCCAATTTTGTCAGTTGATGATAATCATTCTTTAAACACCATTCAATAACACTTAAATACATAATACTGACTCAAAACACTTTGCAGATCTGTGGATATGCAGTAATCTTCTTTCTCTATACTAAACCAGATTGTGTCTTTCGGTTTGGAACTTGATATGATATCTGATTTAGCTTTCCATTAGCCTTGTGCCATTTTACTTGCTTAGAGGGGGTACACAGAAACATGGTGAGAGTAAGTATACTAAGTTTCAATTATGTTATAAAGGATATGAATATAACTAGAAAAAAAGAGGCGTGTTTGACAAAAGCTACCTTTCTATGCTTTTAGGGCTAATATGGACTCGGTAACAAAAAAAAAAACAGCTATTCATTCATCACGTCTTCACCACTCATGCATTAGAGAGAGGAAATATAGTGTGTTTATATCACAGCATGAACTGTGCCAAGATGTTGTAAATCCGGTTCCTTTTCAGCACACTCACTTACGAAACTGTAGAGTATTGATTTGTACTGTACTTGTATGCCAATGTTACTGTTAATGCTCATCCTTATGCCTATATGACCAACTAATAAGTGAATACAACACCGCAGTAGTCAGCATCAGAACACCATCTGCCATAGGATACTTCAAAAACAGAAAATGAGGTTACAGGCAAAACACAACTAAAATATTTTCAACCCAGATGACACTGAGAAGGTGATTATTTAAAGAATGAATAGGCAGTTGTGCAATGCATGCAGGGAAAGGGGAAGGAATCTACACCAAGCCCTTCAGTATCAACACCACAGGAATGTGGGCTAAACAAAAAAATAATAATGGTACTAAACCTATAAGAAAACAACCTGGCAGCATGAAACTGTACCTCACCTCATTCACTTACCAAAAAGGTCAAGGACTTTTAGGCATTAAATGTTAAAAACACAGATTTATGAGAAACTACTGATATTGTGGTTGGTAATGATATGGATCACGTACCTGCAAACTCATTGAAGTGGTTCCCAATGTCATAGGCTTGGTAATTGTAGCCGGCGTATTCATAGTCAATAAACTTTACATTTCCTAAGCAGGACAAACAAATGAACATGTGTTAATTATACACCCCAGTCATCATTTCTTACATGTTAACAGCATGAGTATTTCCCCCAAACTAGGAGTCTAAAGGGTCTTTAGATCAGGGTAAGAGTTTTGCATTTTGACTGGAAAGAGGGTAGTCGGAAGGGACATTTCAAAACACTTAAGACTGCGGAGATACAGAGGCAACCACACTGACATGCACTGGATGACAACACAGCATGCTTGGTAACTTTTGAGGGATCCTCAAAAAAACTTGATAACCCACACAAGACTGAGTTATTTCAACTGTATACGCTGGGTACAAAAACTGATTAAAACACTAAAATCATTATCGGGTAGATGTCTGTCATATCAAACTAGTGTCAAGAAAATGTGGGATATCCAGTTTTTCCCAGGAAACCCCTTGATTAGTAGCACAAAGTAATGGCCTTTCTTGAGAAGGCAACCATTCCTCAAAAGCATTAAAATGATGGCACACTACAGAAGCCAGAGGCTAGAATACTGCAAAACCACTGCAATGTGGCAGTCTAAATGACAGCCATCTAAATGACATGTTAGTTCTGTTTGGTTCTGAGCATTTGAAGCTACAGCTTTACAGGCATTCCCTGTATAAAACATTAAAAACAAATGTAACAGGAAAATCTGCCCCCTGGTGGCAAAATTGAGTTCTGAGTTTATTAGTGAGAAACCAAAATGCAAACCCTTACCCCTCATAAAATGAAAAACACTTAACAATGGTCAGAATTTGACTTGACCACCCCACCCTCTATTTTAAGCATTTCCTTGTTTTCAATACTGTTTTGAATATATAGCTGTAGTAAATGTAGGCAAATGTTACAATGTTGTTCTACACAGCAATTTGAGTTTGGTCTGTGCTGTGACATCGTACTGTGTGTCTGGCCAATAGACTAGCAGGTGTTTAGTCTACAACAGGACACATGTGAAGGGGTTACCGGGCCGGGTGCAGTCCGAGTGGGACTCAACAGAACACCTCCAGTCAGTGGCTATAGGCCTGCGCGGCAGATGAAGAGATTTTTGGGCACGCTCACATCTGACACAAAACACTCAGCTGCTTCACTACGGACACACAGAGAGGCAGCGCCCTCCCCCTGCAGCTTCAGACACACCCACTGTCAGCACACTCCCCCCGCAGCACTGCCCTCTCATTGGGCCACAGATCACCCCATCAGCTCACAGTTTAACATGGAAATTATGCGAAAGGTTTCCTGGCCAAGTTGCACAGCAGGTTTAGTCTCAGGGCCCCCTAGGGGGTTTATGCATAATTTGATTGTGGCAATATTCTTTCTCTCTCACTTGACTGAATGAAGCAGAGAAGAAATGCAAAACAGTTACAAAGCAAAACACCCCTTGACTAAAATTCCTGCACCGGGGGGCACAAGCTTTCAAATAGACCACTTAAAGAAACAGGAATCCCATATCTAGTATCTGAGCTGGGTGTAACATAGATCTACTGTAGAACTGAACTGGGTGTTGCTGGGTGTATTGTGGTACTAAATTAGATATGGCCACTCAAAGCCGTCTCACCCCCTCCAGCAGGCGGCGCTGTTGTTCCTAGGAGAGAAAATCTAGACACAAGGAGCTGTGAGATCCCCACCCAACCCCCTATGGAATAAGCCAGTTTGAATCACCATGATTCAGCTAATAGTTAAAAAAAAAAAACGCATTCACATCATAACAAATAACACTCCCACACATGTGTTTGTGACAGACGGGAGAACAAGGCGGGTCTGCAGCCAATTATAACATCATTCAATGGAGTGAAACGACGGGAAGACTGAGCTCATACAGCGAGATCAGGAGTGGCTCAGCAGGCGTGCCAGTCTGAGATGATCTGTTATTGCGTAGTCGGCCTGGCTCAGGGGCGCCCCCCGCAGACCGGCTGTGGTCACTCACCTGCGCCTTGGTTGTAGATGATATTCTTACTCAGCAGGTCGTTGTGACACAGGACGACGGGACAGCCCAGCACAGACAGACTCCTCTGCAGCCACAGCATCTCCTCACGCAGGCACTCCCTGCCGGGCACCTCCTGCGAGAACCTGGGCTCAGACAGACACAACCACGTCAACCCCATGACAACCTGGGACAACATCAACTCCGTAATACACTAATACTATTGCTACTAATAACACATGAACATCTTAAACTTCGACTCAGTGACACACTGGAAAATGGCTCAATATCACACAAACTCAATTATTCTCCTACCAAGCTCCTACCTCAGATTCTGGGCAGGGTCCTGGAAGTGGGTGGGCACCAGGGAGAAGTACTTCCCCATTTTCAGCCACAAGTTGGACTTGGGGACCCAGCCATTGTGCGCATGGATGGAGTGGTATTTCGCCAGCTGCCTGGCTATTAACCTGCAGGACACACATATGATCATCCCTGCTACTGTACCAGACTTCTTCACACGCAAATTAAGAGCCCTGGATATAATATGAATGTTGCCATTAATATTAAAAATAGTATGAGTTAGCGTGACAGGTTATTGATCTTTACCAGCTAGCAGTCAGCATTGGAGCACAGAAGCAGTGATGTAATCATGCTAGCACACAGCATGAATAGCACCACGCCCTACTGTTGTTCTGATTAAAGTGTCCGCCTCCACCGGGCTCGGTGGAAATGATGTGCTCATTGGCTTGTGAGTGTCTGTGTGTGCATGTGTGTGTGTGTGCATGTTTGTACCTGAAAATGAGGGGGTTGCGTATGTGCTTGGGTTCGAGGGCGGTGCCTTGCAGGAACTCGTAGCAGAGCCCATTATTGAATGTGCAGTAGATCTGTGGGGCGCAGCGATGAGCCTGCAGTACTCTGAAGTTCTGGACCTCACTCTCCCGGTCCACAAATAGCTCCGTCTTGTTGCCGTAGATACGAACTAGGACCATGTCTTCCGTGACACCGCCGACATAACAGCCAATCAGTTTGTTGGTAATGCCATCGGTGAAGCACTGTGAACGGACAGAAGGAACAGAACCTTGGACAGTGAGTGGTGATTCTTCTTACCTGCTGCTCCAGCTACCTTCTCCCCAGCATAGCCACACCCATCTTCTTCAATCTCTCCTTTTAAGTTAAATGTAGTATTTTCATCTTTTTAAGTGTGGGACACTCAAGGAATCACAGAGCGCTTCAGCAGAATTAAATCCATATTTTCTAATCTTCCCAGAGGTGCATTTCAACCACAGATATTTAAGTTTTTATATGTTCAAAACCAGCTGAGGTTTTGCCCTATTCACACTCTCAAATTCTGCACTACACTGCTATGAGACACCAGAAAGGTACAGTACATTTTTTGCTAGTGTAAGAGTAATCAGCAACATCACTATGCACGCAGAGCAGGTGTGTATTTCTCAAAGCAGTAGTATTGTGTTATCTGGCTAAACTGTGATGTTTTAAGACAGTTCAGGTTTTCTAGTTTCTGGAAACCAAGCTTGCATATAACCACACTGACTTCCACAGCAACACACCCAGCATCTTAAACCTGCTCCAGAGAAGGCACACTCAGTTAGGCTGGCTGGTGGAATAAAATCACGTCATCCCGACTAACCAAATCAGATATTCTCCCCCTCTGGAAGACTGCAATCATTTTTATATCAGTTTGACTAACAGTGGGTTGCAGTAGTGAGAGGATTTTTCAAGATTTAAACGAGTACAAGCCATATAATAGATATTAGTTGTTTTAAAACCCTGTAGACAGAATGAGCCAGCAAGTAACTGTGTTGTGGGCCACAGTACGTCACATCTCATGCAACATACTGTAGCGATCACACCTGTCGGACAGGGTGATGGATAGGGAGAGCTTTTGGCAACTATTTCCAACTTGGAAATTAGCCCAGCCTTTTCGCAATGCCATAATGTTTGATGCGCTGTAGAGTAGGAGAGCAGGGTTCGGTTCTCACTTCCACCAGTGAAGCTCGCCACCGCCCCCGGAAGCTCCAGTTCGCTATATTGGTGTTTGAGTAGGATGTGCCCACATGAGTTATGAGCTCAATCTTTAGTGCTGCACTGTGGAGTGGGAGACCGGGGTTGCGTTCCCATCTCCACTGGTCACGACTGTCGCCTTCCCTGGACACCCTGCTCACCAGAACAGGACTGCAGAGAACCGTCAAGAGTTTGAATAATAAACGTTACTTTCTTGTGTTCAGTGCCATATTAATAACTGCTCATCTGTAGTACGGATAAATATAAATTAGGACGAAAATACGTCATCAGATGCGCGACATTATGAAGTATGTGCTTGCGAACGTAAGACACGGTCCCGGTCCGTCAGATTTAAGGTGTCTGTGAATTGTTCTGTCGGTAGATGTGTCAGGCCTTTCCGATACGGCGATACCGTTAGCTTTGCTTGCGCCGTGGTATTTGGGTAAATGCACTGCATTGCACACTGCGAAACTGCAAGTAAAGAACAGAGCGCTTGTTAATGGCATGTGATAATCTACTGTAGTTACATTATCGTGATCGCTCGCCGCTTTCCGACGCCGCACGCAGTCCTACAAAAGCAGGCTGGGGAGAAGAAAACGGCCCTCTGTTAGCTGAACCAAGAGAAACCGTGGGGAAAGTCTTGAAAAGAGTCATAGTACACACGGAGATATGTACTCGTTTGCAAACAGGAGTTGCAACTGTGAATAATCAACAAAAAAAACACTTCCAACAAGAACGAATCTTGCTAGTCTTCTTAAGTAGCACGGGATCCCGGCCGTGCAACCAGAGTGACAGCTTGATATTCACACTACACTTGTGACGTTGATCGCTGTATTTTAAATGTAGCGAGATATTAACCAAGGCCCTCAAGGCCTTTTTAGCACGATTTCCCCACCTACGCAACCAGCCAGCTGACTTGATACCTGCTAGCTACCTGACGCAGACAAAAATCAACACCGCACCCCGAACATAGCTGGTTAGCTACTGTACATACAGTTATAATGAGAGCAACACACCCACCGCCGCCTGCAAAATGACGACTCTCCGGTTCATTTAGGGTTTTTCACGAACGAAAGCAATGAGGAAGAAATACCTTGATCTTGACCTCTGATGGTTTCCAGCGGGGTCTCAGTTCTTTGATAAGTTTCAGTGCCCCAGCTCTGAAGTCGTGTTCGTCTACAGTGACATTGATTTTGGGGACAGCTGGAGATCCCTCGGGTACGTGGATGTAGTTTGCCATAATGAGAAAGTGTAAATATTGCTCTTGGTTTCAGTGTAGTTTCTCGGGACCCGTGTACCTTCAGAGGGCTGCGGAGAACTGCGTTTTAGTGCAGCGGCTGGGGTGTTCTTTAAGTCCAGAGAAGTACTCCTCCCCAGTGTAAAATGCAAACGCGTTGCATTCTGGTCCTCGTGACTCATGACATCGGGGGAGGTGTCCGTTCGTCACCACAAGAATGCGAATTCTTTCTTGCAGTGTTTTTCACCTTGGACATCAGAAATAACGTCGTCGTCTTCTTCTTCTTCTTCTTCTTCTTCTTCTTCTAATAATAATAATAATAATAATAATAATAACTACCACTAGCACCACTATTACTAGTGTTATTATTAAATACTATAAATGTTTATAAAGTACAAATATTATTAAATGTATAGATTTTAACATTGCATTCATTAAGAAGGGCATATCTCGATTTAATTAATTATTGCTTAAGTATCACTACCAACTTACTGAATGACTTTTTTGAGATACAATGTTTGATGTATGAGTAGCAACTCGTGTATAAAAAATCACATTCACTTAAATTGTTAGGCGTTCAAGCGTTGTTGTAGATGTTGATCAGTAAGTTCAGTTATGCATCTTAAGATCAGTAATGCACAGATACATTTTGTTCGGTATCTGGACCATCTGGTAGCGCATAGAGGGAATTGACGGAACGTGACAATTTTAATGCTTATATACCTTTTTCATCATAATTGTACATTAATACGACCCTTGGAAAAAAACCCAAATGTCAGAAAAATGGCTGTTGTTTGTGTTTAGGTTGTTATTAAATGCTTCCGATTATTCAAACGCATTTTGAGTTTCTCCGCGCGTTCCCTAAAGTATGGATGACATAATGCCCAAATGAGTTGGAAGGCCAGGCCCTGAAACGCCAATCAGCATTTGCACATTTTACACGTTCACATTTTTTAGTGGGGGTGATGGTTCCGTTTGATTTTCCTAAGCGTGTCCGGGCAGTCTGCAATCCAGAAGCCCGTGCTACCGCCTCCAGGTCGAGCAGTAGTATCAACTATACCTTAAACGGAGTGATGTAATCGGGAGCAACGAGAGCGTACACTGCAAAAAATAGCCCTTCAAAAATAAGAAATTAAATAATTAATACAAGGTGTTTTTTGCTAGTAATAAGTGAAAAAATCTGCCAATGGAACTAGTGGAAATACACTTGTTAAGATTTCTTGAAAAGGATCTTAAAATTAGGTGGAATAAAACTAATTTTGATCCATTTTTAACTGGTATTAGGAAGTGTTTTTTGTCATGCAGTTTAAAAACCTTCTTGCTTAATTTGATATACCACTCAAAGTAAGATGTTTTCAAGACAGTTTCACCAAACAAGACATTCAAGATGCACCGTCTAAAAACAAATCCTTGTAGCTCAAGGAAATTTTGCTTGTTTGGTGATTGTGTCTTATATTAAGTGTAGAGATATTTTGACTTGAAAAGAGACTAATATGCTTGGTGAGATTTGGATTTTTTGCAGTGTAGGATGCAGGGGGTTTGGGAACGGTGGTTTACTTAATAAATGCAGCAGAAGAGCAATGAATCAACAACAATGTGTTTCAACACACTCGAATAGTAAAATAGTTTGGAGCTTTTCACGGTTTTCCTTACAATTCTGGAGATTATTCTCATTTTAAAGTCAAAATATTCTCGCTCATTGAATAGTATGCCGTTAATAACGGCACTGTGGGAGCAGAGTTCTATTTTCCTCCATATTTTTCTTCTCCTGTGCAACAGTATTTTCAACAACAGTAAAAGAGCCTCAATAAATTCAAATTCAGAATTCAAATTCAAATTGTCCATGATGTAGTGCATTAAGCAGAAATTCATCTCTGGCTCATCCCTTGCCATCTCATTTTGTAGCTTGATTTAAAAACGCATGACATTGTACATACACGTCAATACAAACTAGTCTGACTTTACATCTGCGGTACTGTACTTGGTGGTATAATTTGTAACTGATCCAGTGCTTTGAGAGAGGTAGCTTCCCCCCCCTGTAGCACGTGTCAATGACACCACCACGCTTGATGGCAACACCTTGTGCTTGAAATTGGAGGGTAGTTACGACATCCCTCAGAGTGAATGAACTCTCTTTTCAGTCAGCTGCCGTGTTAAGGCAGGTGATCTGGGACAAGCGTGTTGGAATGTGGGCGTCTTTGCAGGCAGCTGTGGGGTTATGCAGTGTCTTTGCTGCCTGAGTTGACACAGGCTGAAATGGACAGAAATGGGGAACAGATTCTGCTCAGGCACTAGCAATGCCTGCAAACTAGTGTACCTGCATGAACACACGGTTAGTGTCTTTGGCCCAAAAAGGCTCTCTTCCATAGGCAAAACCTTCAATTCATCATAGGAGAACTGCAAGTGTTTAGGATACAAGTAAAAGTCAAACAATCCAAAGGCTCTAGATGTCCTAGATGTGTCTGTTGGTGTGTGTCGGCGTGTGTGTGTGTGTGTGTGTGTGCGTGTGTCTACGTGTGTGCGTTAGCCTGCATGGTCTGTGTGTCTTTACCTGCATGTGAAAGACAACACTACAGTGCACTCACAGACTGAAAACAACCACATTCTTCAACGTGCTCAGGAACTGAAAACCACAGCCTCCTTCAACACACCTCAGTGCTGAAAACCACAGCCTTCTACAAAACATTCAAACACTGAGAAGCATGAGATGTTCCTCACTTGTACAGTCATATGCATAAACAGTGGTACAGATTGGAAATGGAACTGACATAATATTACAGTAACGGCACAGATTGTGACCGAACATGTAGTAACAAGTGATTTCCTTAGTCTTTGTGGCCTTGATTAGACCCTGCTTCACTCACTCAGCCTTCCCCGTAACCAGAGAGGATGTTCTTAATGGATACTGAAAATTAGGCCTGTAACTACAGCACTAAAGAGGAGGCGGGTGAATTCACAATACAGCACTAATGAAAAGCAAGGTAACTGTGCAGCACAGAACTAAAGGGGACCTGGGAATTGCATACTACAGCACTACACTGGGACTGTTTCAGAAGCTTTTTCCCAGGGCTCCATATGAACCCCTTGACTGTGAACCCTTGAAATGGCTGTCACACAAAATCGCATTCCCTGTTGGCTCTATGCTCTCTGAATGAATGAGTTAGCTTGCAGGTCCTGTCAGTCAGGTCAGACTGCATCAGATGAAAGGCAGACCCTTGCAGTGCGACCCTGTGGTCTAATCCAGCTTTTCTGCCGCACGTCCTTTCGCCCCAGCATGTCAGACACGTGATTGAACATTTAATGAAGAAAATGAGTGCAAATTCTTTATTGGCTACTTTATTGGCTACTCAGTTTTGTTGAGTACTGGTGCCATCTAGTGGGGTAAATCTGTAATTCTGTAAACCCGTGTTCATCTTAATTCAACTGCAACCTTTTTACAATGCTGCCTTATTATAAATGCAGCCTGCATTAACTTGGGTTTGCAGGAAATACATGATAAAGTATGTACATATTCAAATGTGTATTGACTGATGAGGTGACCTTAATCAATAGGGTCCCTTTTTTTCTGGCAGATGCTGCATAGTTTGTACTGCTTTACCCTCTCACCCTGCACAATCTGTGCTGCACACATAATGTTGGATATGCAAAATGCTACCGGCGTGATGCAATTGTGTACTGAGATTGCTGTAACACAGGATATGCTTAACAATATAATGCAAGGCAGAGAAGTTCAGTATGCACCCTCGGTGTGTTTAGGTTTAAAATGATTCCAGATGTCCAGACACAAGTCCTCAGCTGCCCTGTTTCAATGAACACAGTGTGGGTCACAGGAATAATATCTCTGCAAACCCAAGCCAGTTCTGTTGTAGCTCACGAACACTCAATGGTACACAACCTAAACTGTGCGTCTTTTTGGCATTTTATGTCTTGAGTATTTTGAGATATAAAATTGCAACATGGACATGCAACATGGCAGCCTCAATTATGTCATGTAGTCAAGTGCAGTGCAGTTTACAGCACCTTCCGCTGCTCTGTGTCACGTTAGGATAACACTCACGTGAAATCAAAACCCTGTATTATTACAGAGGCCGCGGGAATCATACATTCCTGGTTGACATTGTCATCCATGAGGCAGAGGGATGTGAGCAGATGGTCTAGAGTGTGGATGTATTTATCTATAGACGCGGCAAGGCATTGAGGTGGCTAGCATCACCTGACCACTAATGCCATGGCCGGAACATTCCGTAGACGACACACGGCCTCTTCACTTATTCCACTGCCCTCTTCTTCCAGGTGTGCAGTAGCGCAACATCGGCAGCCTGTTGATGGCATGCCAGATGTGTAGGTTCCTGACGCCCGTGACATTTGTCGGTGCCCACCTGCCCCCCACGGTGTTGGTAAACAGTGTTCAACACCACAGGAACCTGCTGCGCGTGCTCTGGTGAAAGGTCAGACATCCAGGACCTCCTACGCTCCCGCCGAGAGCAGGCACACATGTCCTGCATTCAACACAAGCGCAGTGGAACAGAGGACACAAACGTTACCGAAGTCCCTCTCATGCTCAGCTGTCACTGGGGGAGAGCTGGCTTTTCTCCCACGGTTTGTCTTGTTTTGACAGCAGTCTTTCTACCGTGTGAAGCACGTAGTAAGCAAAGCAAGTATGGCCAAACAGTGGCCATCAGCTAGACACACAGAACAGACAGGGATGGAGACAAAAAGATCGGAGAAATGGGAAAAAAAAAATACATATATATGTATATAAATACAAAAACTTTCTCTGGAATCAAAATGTTAAACTGCAGTCCTCAGCAGCCAGCAAATCTCGTGTAGCATAGAAAGAAAGAGAATACAGGAGACAGGAAAGCATATGATGTAGAGAGTGAACAGTCCAATCATATACAAATAACAAATAACATACAAATACAGTTTTTAGGTCACACCTCAGTCTAATACACACAATTCTCCCACGTGCAGCAGCTGCGTTTGAACTGCCCTACTGCCCTCACAGTGGACTTTAATGAGTAGCCTTCTTATGTGGTAATGTTGTGAGGATGATGTAGAAACATTCTGTGTTAGGTTGTTCTGTATAAACTGCCCCGAGCTGCAGGTATTCAGAACTGACAGCCTGTGGAGCATTTCATTGGGTGGTTTAAACAGATGGATACAGGGCAGCCGTGAATGCTATTAACCCGCTATTTAATGAGTCCTTCTTCGGTAAATGTGAATGAAATGTGGGCAGGCTAATTCCTTTGGTCAGGCAGAACATGTGGCAATGGCGAGCGTGGAAGTGGTTCCAGTTTAAGACCATCTGGCAGCAGGGATATTAGAAAGCCGAGCTAATGGGTGAGTCATCACACTGCCTGTCATTAAAGTCAGCATGACAAACAACCAGTGCCCCATTTTGAAGCACAAATGCACTATATTATCTGGGAGCAAGCCAAACAATCTACACAAATATTTGTTAAGGTTCATCTACCAATGCAATGAGAATATACAATTTATACATGTGAGTAACTTGGTGTATCTGCGGAGAGAAAATGTTTTTTTGTTAGAAATGTAAATAAACACTGGTCCCCTGTTTCCATACTCTTGATAAAATACAAAATATTGTTTCATAGAACAATCCTTTTTTTGCTAATATGATGGAAAACATTTGGTTACCACCCATAATGCACAGTGGCCTTATTGTTGCCAGTGGAGCACTCCGATTCCTTCTCCAGTACAGCACAATGTGTGCAGCCGTTGAGGGAGACCGCACAGTCAAAGGGAATGACATAACCACCGACTCCTGTGGCGACACACCATTAAAGGAAATGCAAATGTGGTCGTCATTACCTCGCGGTCTGAATGTCCAAGTGGCTTTTGTGTTGTCTGGTTTGATATGCCGCTTTCCCAGCCGTACTGTAATGCATATGTAGTGTACCAGACTGTGGGGGAGAATGGGATAATTACCCAGCAGATGCCACGCTGTCACACCAGGGAACATATAACCTGTTGTTATAGGCAACAAGAATGGACCAATGTGATTTTGCTACCAACCTGGGTGGATCACAATATAATTATTTGAATTGAAATGAATGAATTGAGCTTCATGTTCTTTGGGGCTTTCTTTTCGAAGCCCCACTCTCATCTTAGAATTCCAGGATTATCATAATCAGGTCACTCCTCTGCAAGTCAGCCAGCCCTGTAACATGTGACATGCTCCTTCAGTCACCCATTGCAGTGCTCCATGAGATCCAACAGGAAGCAGTGTGGTTCGTGTCCATGTTCGTTTTCATATTTGATTCAGGGGTGATAAACAATTAAAACAGAATGAGGAAGAGAAACTTGTGTGAATTACACACACACACACACACACACACACACACACACAAACACACACACACACACACACACACACACACACACATACACACAAATATATGAAAGAAAATCATAGATAGATAGGTAGATAAACAGACAGATTTGCTCCACCTCTGAATGCAGAGTTCAGTGTCATAGAATTGTCATTTGAAAACTTACCTTATAGAAAGTACAGAAAACAACCAAAATAACCCCCTGGAATGGCCATCATATGCTTGACTGGCACCTTCTACCTATCATACCTGGTCTTTGAAAGCCTTTTGAGCTGACCTCAAACACCAGCACAGCATGGCATGGAGGTGGATGCATAATAAAGTTCTTTATTTATTGGTTGCCAGTCCACAGAGCCGGTGGTGTTATCACAGAGGCTGGAGGGTTGAGGGGATGAAATGTATTTCACCAGCAGCGGCCCGCAGCATGGTGAGGTGAAGTGCACAGCAGCGGAACAGCAAACGATAAAGGCAGAGGCCAGCGTGACCGGAGGTGAGTTTTCCAGTTTTGGTCACGTCTTTTGGTCTCGGCTCACAGCTGGGTCTCATCAGCAGGACCCCGCAGGAACACAGCCTGTTTACATTGCCGCAGAGACTGACACTCGGCCAATCACGGCCCAGCTCAGCAGCTCTGGGCACTTGCACAAGCAAGGACTTCACATAACATAAAGAAAGCCGCAGTCTGAAACATGACAATGCCGACCAATAATGTGGGACACAGAAGGAGGGAGAACATTCTGTAACTCAGACTCTTCAAAGAAACCTTTCGAGATTGCATATCCGTCTTGAACATGACACAAGAGATAATGCACAGACAAGACGCACTGTACCATGCAGATAAGGGGCTAGATTGTCATGACACAAACAGCTGTAGCAAAGACAGTCCATTCTAAAGCAAGACCCTCACTGTCTGAGCTATCACAATGATAACTGGTTGCAGTGATCCAGCGCATATTAACAGTGATTGCAGCTCAATCAAACAAGCAAACGGTGTCTGTCTCCATCCTGAAACAGGAAAAACACTCAGCATACTCAGTTCTATACATGTCCAGTCAAAGACAAGGTGTTGAAGCTGGAGTTCTTCAGGACGATGACTGTGGCTGCTTTCTACAGATACACATTACACAGACTTATAACAGTGTCTCCTTTTTAACTTTCATTGTCTCTGTATCCTGGCTGAGCAACTCTGTTCCTCTGAGGCAAGATCAGGATTAACAGCTACCATTGACCTATTTGTTTGGCTGACAGCGTGAAATGGTGACAGTACTGGCAACACAGCACTGGGAATAATCTGTCATTCCTGCAGTCTGTGTGAGGCAGGACCCCCTTGTCTGATCTGCATGGTCTGATGATGCACTGTGCCAGCCCTCTTTGTGAGCTTGAAGGTAAAAGACAGTATAACACATCAGAATAAGAGCTATTTTGGGATAATTATGGGTTAGATGTAATACAACTTACTGGACAGACAAACGCAACATAACGAACTTGACACAGTTCATTTTGAAGTTCGTAATTCAAATTGAGTTTGAAACTTTAACCCAGACCCCCAAAATCAGTTTTTTTCTTTTTCTTTTGCTTTTATGAAATTCCATCTGAAATTCCAGTTCAATGCATTAAATCTGGGCCATTCATCAAATATCTCTGGGCAAGTGAAGAGACACAAGCTGTGAAATGATATACATCTAAAATGTTGTTATGTCACACAGGTAAAAAAGTCTGACAGTGCAGAGGCAGTAAAGCTTTTCTTGTCATTTATAGGATGTGTTTTTATCAGTCTCGTCTGACAGAATGTCTCGCTTTTCACACAAAAGTGTTGGGTGGGTTGCTGTTGATGGGCCAGGCCAGCTTCTTCTCTTTTGCCTCACGGTCAAAGGTGTCGTAGATGGACTCTTTGGTGACGATCTTGGCCGGCACGGGGATGTCCACGATCCCCACGTAGTTCTTTTTGGCCACCCGGGAGCTGGTGGTGATGGTGTAGGCGTTGCTGCGGTAGCACTTCATGGACGACATGCAGAAGGTCTCCCGCATGCCGCGGCGGAAGTTGGCGTTGTGGATGGAATACAGGGTGGGCTTGGACGCGGCGGAGCTGAAGGAGACCCAGGTGACAGCCACGAAGAGCAGCGCCCCCCGGCGGGAGGCCCCCTCCCCCGGATGCCACAGCTGGGCCACGTAGAAGGGCGCCCAGGTCAGGAGGAACACCGCGTTGAGGGCCAGGAACATCTTGATGGTTTTGACCTTAGTCCTGGGGACGATGTTCATCGTCCGCCGCACCGTTCGGCCGTCCGTGCCGATCCTCCAGATGTACTTGACCACCCTCTGGTAGAACAGGACGATGAGCACGGTGGGGACGAGGAACCCCAGGAGGAGGTGCGCCAGGGCGTAGGCGATACCGTCCCAGGTGTCCGGCAGGAAGAAGCTGCAGTGGCCACCGGACCCGGAGCCGTAGAAGAAGAGGCAGGGCGACACGAAGGCGGCATCCAGCAGCCACGAGGCGGCGATCATCTTCTTGGCCTTCTCCCGGGAGACCTTGAAGCTCAGTGGGTAAACGATGGTGTAGAACCTGTCCACGCAGATGGAGAGCAGGACATAGACCTGCACGCCGGGGGCAAGGTGCTGAACGTAGCGGACTGCCCTGCAGGCGGCGTCGCTCAGGACCCACTGCCCCGAGGCCACCTGCAGCAAGGCGAAGGGCGCCCAGCCCAGGCTCAGCAGCAGATCGGCGCAGGCCATGGACACCACAAAGTAGTTGGTGGTGGACTGAGTACGCCGGCTGCGGTGGATGACCAGGCAGACCAGGGCATTGCCAAAGACAGAGACCAGCCAGAGCACCCCAAGGACCAAGCTGAGTGTGACCACCTCTGCTGGGGTTAGCTCATAGGAAGGAACGGAGGAACTGTTCTGGAGGGAGGAAGGTGGGGAGGAAGAGCCATCTCGGTTACAGTCAGCGGGTGTTGGCGAGCCAGCCAGGAGAGTGGAGTTGTCACTGGTGTTGGGGTAGATTGGGAGAGTGAAGAGGGTGGAGTAGAGGGATGGCTTTATGCTGTCTGTCATCTGAGAATAAACCATCATTATTTTCTCATTCAAACAGAACCTGCAGAAAGACAGAAATATATCACCTAATTACATTACAGTAAGGGCCATAGGGAAAGCTTTGAATGTCAAAATAAAAGCAGTCTCCTTAGAAGTATTTAGGTTTAGGAAGAATTTGAATTAGCACAATTTTGTACCAATCAGAAAAACATTTCTTGGTAATATTACTGATAGTCATGCTTTTAGTCTGTATAATTTGCTAAGTGATTTGTTGTCCAGTGAATATTAACCCTTAAATAATGGAACCTCTCAAATTTCTAATGATAACATTTCTGGTAAAAGAATGATGAGGTTAAAGAACAATACAGCTTCACCACTGTGAAGATGACAAAAGAAAGCTATATCCAGCGACTGTATTGCATAATTTGGTCCTTGGAACAATGAAGAGGTTTCACTGTTCAAAGGGAACAGGGAGGTTTTATGCTCTTAATGTTATGTAACTGCAAAGGCTGTTGAAACCTTTTTTGGGGTGAGGAAAAATGTGCTACTTTGAGCACAGGGGGAGCTGTGACAAGGATAGAACATAAGATGAAAGAAGCAGAGTGTCGCTGTTAGTGTCTCAGCACTGAGTGCCCAGAAAAAAAAGATGGGAACTGAGCCAGTTAGTCCTCAAAAATGCATTAATTATCTCAGTGAAAAAATATCAAGACATTTTATGTACTTAAATGCACTTTATAATGAATGAATATTTAAGGGATTTATATGCTGGTGGGAATGTCAGCCCAAAGACCATTAATGTGGGGATGGATCACTTATTTTATTTGCTTGGAGACTGGATATGATACATTACCACAGTCTGAGTTTTTGACCTCTGGAGTTAATGCAAATTGAAAAACAGTACAGTTAACTGTAGCAGTCAAGTTAACTGGGTTAAAGAATATAATCAAAATTTTTTGTCAGTACAAAACATTAGATGCCTTAGATGCCTATCAGTTAATTGCGCTCAGAGTTTATCCTTGCCAGTATCACTGTCATTATTATGTAATTTAGCAGAGAGCTGGAGATTTTACAACCTTAAGGAACAATTACAGTATATTACATTGATCCATAGATATCAGATTTAAGAGAGAATAGTAAAACCATCCAGAAAATGAGAACGGTAAAAATCTAATCTTGAAACATATGATAATATAAATGTTTCATACCCTGTCCTTCCCACACCGGACTCCCATGGACTGTTGATGTTTAGTGCAATGAATTGAGGGAGATTACATGAAAACTGCTATTTGAGTGGTGCATCTTGCATTGAGAACATAATTCCAAGCAGACGAAGTGACAGAAATCCGTTACAAATTAATTTCAATCGAGGGGCCCTGCTCCGGATCACATGGCCAGCAGTGTGTGCTTACGCCAGATTCTGATTAATTAAGATACCCAAATCGTTCTGCCTTTTCGGAGCCACAACAACACTCGAGAGAGACGAATTCATTTAATCACATTCATGCATAAAACCCCCTTTCACTCCGAGGGGAATATTCTGAGCCCTTCAAGCGTGTTCTCCCCCTCAAAAGCCAGAGAACGAATGGCAGGGTGAGGTCTTAATTACGCATATTCAAAGTTCTCAGTAGTTATCGTGCTCTGTGAATTCTTCATGGACCATTGTAGAAATGTGCTGCACAATCGTTTTCATTTGCCGTTTCACAGAAATTTCTGAGGCTTACTGTTTGTTTGCTTGCTTTGAATGTGACCTACACTGTGAACGCATTGTGCAATGTTGTGTTTTAGTGGGTAATAATAAGACCCATTTGGATAATAAATATAGGTATAAAGTACTCATTAATATCTTGTACTGTAGAAAAACTGCTTTAACATTACATTTCTTTCATGTATATCTCGTATAAAGAATGAGGACTCCATAATAAAGTCAGTTCTCTCATGAAATCACAAAACACTTTGCCTTGGTAATTGTACACTTCTCCCTCTAACTGCTGTCGGGTAATCAGATATTTCATCTAAATATTTATATCTTACATCTCCCACTCCTCTCTCAGAAAAAAAGTCATATATGATTACCTGCTGAATATTGATCTAATCAACTTTTCAAGATAAACTATGTTTTCTGCATATGAAAGGTTTTGTTCTGTGTAAGGACATCTTATATAAAGATAACAATGCATCAGCTTTGAAGGAAATGACGATTTCAGAAGATATGAACAACTCACAGAATAGACTGCTATTGACAAACAGCTAGGAATGGAATAACACATTCTGAAAATTGTGAACGTAACCTATCTAGGCCAGCGGCTGCTTTTAAAAGCAGATGAGATCTCCACCACAGGGCGTGAAGCCTGTTTCTATTTTTCCACAGTAATGCGGTCACTTCCTGTGCATGCTCTGAGCCTTTTAAAAAATGGACAATCGCACTTCTGTGATTCAAAACAAATACACACCAGCATTAAAATACAAATAGTCTGGTAAGGGCTTACCATGGCTGTGGTTCAGGAATTTCTTTACCACAGAGAAAAAAAGCATACCAAGCATGTCCCTCTTTGGAGAGCTTTGGCTTCCCCGGAGGACACTAATTAAGAGAGCGGGTGGTATACCGTAGGGATGTGTATGTGCACAGGCCTCTGTATGCCTATCTCAAACCTCATGTTTACTTTAGCAAATGCAGGTTACTTTAAACTGGCTTGTAGTGCAATGCTCCGGCCAGGAGTAGGCACTGACCGGTTTAAAATATTTCCTTGCTTATGGAAACCACTTGTAGAAAAGAGCACAATGTGTCATTTTAAGGCATTGTCAAAAGGTACTTTACCAAAAAAGAAAATCCTCCAATCGTTCCAAACTCTGAATGCAACTTTTTCTCAATCTGACACCGCCACGCGAGGACTTTCTGCGCTGGCTTGTTTCCCTTGTCCCAGAATGAAGACCTCTGCCTTTGATGCCATAAACATAAACATGACATAAACAAGCCAAAATGACATTCTGCCAACAGTGAGCAAACAGGCAGAATGGGGGGAAAGTGACAGCAGTGAAGCTGCCTCTCAGCGCACATGAAGTTTTCTGTTATTTGACACGGCACTACCAAGGTCAGCAACTATTGATATGTCACAAGTAAGACGGATAGTATCATATCCACTCATTCACACTTTACAGTAGCTACATAAGAAGATCATACCAATATGCACAACAGAGACACCGTGTATCCCAAACTAATCGACAATAACCTCTCAGTTATCACTTATCTAGATCTCTCTGAATGGCTACAACCGTTAGACATGAATTCTGCTTAATAATGACAAGAGCTAAAACTAACAAACACAGATTAATTCCAGTCCAAATACAAATCAATGACTAACACCTTCAGGGAATCACACATGGATATATTCTTTATCAAACCTCCACAAGACAGACATGATTAAAACAAAGATCTCAGAGGTTGGTGGTGACTATGAGTAATGAGGCAGCCTGTTATTCTAAAAGCACACTTCAGAATTCAGCCAATCATCTTAAGCCCTTGTTCTCATAAACTGGAAGAGATTCTTTTTGTGTAACCACAGCGAACAAAGTGCTGCGTAATTGAAGTTAAACATTAAGGGTATCAGTGTAATAATTAAGAAAATAATCCAAGCCGGGTTTATCGTTTTAATTTAATATACACATACCAATATCATATCATGGACATGGTTAGCTACTGCACAACATGAGTGACTACTCTTCTGTATTCAAAGCACCTAAAATGTAGATAACTTTAAGTGTGAAGTAGAGCAAAATGGTCCCAGGAAAATTTCTCTCAGAAAGTTAAGTCTGACCAATGTAAGATGGTGATGAACACAGGTGAACAAAATACATGCAAAATACAAGCAGACACATTTTACCCCAGTATATGAATGAAGTCTTTTTACAAAAACTAATATGAATTTATGAATTATGTTTTATCAATCTAATTATGTGGTGAAAGAAAAGAAAAAAACTTTGCTTGAAATATACACACGGATCACATTATTTGTGTGTAGTATACATAACCAAAGTCTGTTTGAGACATCAAAGCCTAAAAATCATAATATGAATGAAGGATATATATATATATATATATATATATATATATATATATATATATATATATATATATATATATATATAAACACACACACAAGAAGAGAGAGACAGGAACCAAGAAACAATACAGATTACAGCAAGCGGAGTTACAAATGGAATCAGCTGTTGATCGGTGATCCTTATTTAGACTGGTGCACTCGGTCTCGTCGAACAATAAAGCAGGCTTACGACAATTAGCTGTGTTAGAGGCATGTTTTTAGCCTCTGCTATTTCAAGCCTCGTATGGCTGACCATGTACAAATGGCAACAATGTGTGCCAAAACAATATCAATATCAAACAATCAATATCAATATTTCGTTTAAAGCGCACGGTGATCACGGTTATCGACAATAACTGTGGAAAATGTTTAATTATATTTGGCCTGATGATGGTTTTCAAGAAACGTATACTCAGTTGTGTAACAATCGTGTGGTCATTATGAGTTATTAGTACGACCATTGCGAGTAATTGTCACGGTTTTGGCTCATGATATATTGAAATCGCCCTTTTCATTTCTTAAATACCGAGATCTTCGTGAAAGGAGTATTCGTGACCACAGATTGGATCTGACCGTGGCGCAAAAATGCTCCTCGTCACATTTCCATTCCAGCCGTTTTATACGCTGAAGGATCTGGCATCCTTATGCCCGGAGATGACATCCAAAACAACCACAAAATCAATTAAAATTACCCACCTCTCCTTAAACGAAGCACAAATGCATTGTGATGCTCCTGTTACGTGTCACTGTGCAAAAGAAAACTATTTCTCCAGGTACGCGCGACAGGTTCAATCCATGGCTCTGTCTGACTCCCCTCCACCTGCGGTATCCTTGGAAATGGTTTGCCTGGACCGATACAAAATGTCGTGGAGGGAGGTTTAATGATCAGGCTCATTTTTTTTTCCTCAAACAGAGACTGTCACGTGAGATGGGTATGGTCATGTGCTCAGTTGTGCACGTAAACGTCGTGAATCGATCAATGATCGCTTGGTTTTTCATCAATAAAATCACAGATTTGTCACGGACGGAAAATTCACTTCAGGTTATTTTGTACTGGAAGGGAAAATGTTGCTGAGCTGACGGCGAACATGGTAACATCCGTGCAATCTGTGCAAGAAAGCATAAGGGATTGTTTCAGAACCCTGGACAGCGTTTTACCTTCCAGCCCCGTCATAAATACGTTACTAGCATTTTCCCAGCTGCTGGTGTCGTCAACGCTTAACCATTACAGAAGCGATTGACACTCCCTGCAACAAGGAAGAAAACGAAAATAACTGCGGGTATTTGCATTTGAGATTTAGTGCTGATATTGAGATTACAACCTTATATTGACACAAATCTGTAATCAACGTTCTTTGTTCACCCATGACAGAATAATAACAAAACAAGATCAGTCAGAAGGTTGATTGTAATTCATTTCTTACTGGTAGAAGTTTTTTGTTCGTTTGTTTACAACCTGACTGCTTGACACAAAGTTATTCTGTTTAGGAAATGTAACACTAACCACTGGGTAATATTAATGTGAAAGACTTGGGACATCTAAGTATTCATGCCACTGTCATAAATTATATAGCTCATTAATGTTACGCTCTCTGATTTGTATTTGTTCACTCTTGTTTCTGTAGATCTGTTTTAATTCAAAAGCTGTTCATCAAAACTATAAAAATGTTGCGTGGATGTGTGGGCAGGGGTTTTACATGTTACCTATGAATTGTGTTCAGCCAACTCTCATAAAAAAATATTGACCATAAAATTGACTAAATGTAACCCATGTGACTGTGATTGAGAAAATATGACAGTCTTGGTAAAATGGGTGAGTTGTGAATTATGAAAAAAAAGAAAAAAAAAAAAAAAAAAACATCAAACATCAAACCTTCACAGTAATAAAGGATATCCATCCACAATGACCAGACTCCTCACTGTGCAATTAAAGTGTTACTAAAATCAAATGTTGTGAACAGTCAGTTTAGCTTTCACAACTTTCAGGCTGATCGAGTGGAGTTTTCTACACGCCACCATCGACATCATGGGCTACACAGTAATAGCCAATGCACAGAGGCTGCGATAGGTGCAGGGACAGATAAGCAGGCCTACCTATGTAACAATATATTACATTGCAGTGCAGTACATGAATGATTGCCATTTTGTGTAACTCATCATTTCACACAAAGTAAAAGTGCAACGGGGACATGGAGCAGTGCTGGCATGGCAACAGCTGTATTGTAGTTGCACTCGTATACTGGGTTTGTTGCGTGGCCAATCAGTCCACGGTCCTGTCTTTCCTCGTCAGTTCATTTACCTTACGTAACCTGTCGGCCCACCAACAGGTGTAGACACACCATAAAGCAACATAAAACATAGAAATGAGCAATTCAGCATTACGTTCAAATGAGGGACCGTACAAGTATAAGGACACTTGGGTTCCAGTGTTTCAGAGATTTTTGAAGAGATGAGAAGTTTTCAGTTATTTTCAGTTTCAGTTATTTCAGCTGTCTAATAGTTTGCAATATTACAAGTGCGAATGTATTTAAATGTTAAGGCTCATGTTGAACGTTGAAGGCAGTGAATTTTCTGTCAGATTTTTTCAGATCATGTCAACAGAATGTGATTGATCTAATGTTAATCTGCTCAGAGAAAAAATAATGAAAGAGTACCTGGAACAAACTGTCCGAAATGATCATGTGTACATCCATCCAAAGCCTTCTCTACCCTCTAGTGGCCAATAAAAATAAATGCAATGTTGGCCATTTTCTACCACATGGAATTGCTAAATATCTGCTTTTGTGCTGTTGCGTGCATGACATGCTGCATATCTGCAGCTTCGTCATTTTTAACTAAACATGAAGTAAACACTGTTATGTTGTTTATAACGGCCACCTAGGTTATTCATCCAAAAAATATATACCAGTAAATAATGTTTTGTGGAAAACTGCTCATTGTCAAGTACTACTTTTTTCTTTTCTCTATGTACAAATGCCATCTCAAACAAGGGTTTACATACATGACGTCGTCATGCACTCATTCACATAATCAAATACAGATACGTTTCTGTTGAAGTGCTGACGTGGAGTGTTGTCATGGCAACCCAGAGAGCGAGGGAGAGAGGCAGAGAGAGAGGGGAAGAAAGAAAGACAGAGAGGGAGAGATACAGACAGGGGAACAAAAAGAACATAGTTACAAAACCAAACAACATTTTCCCTTCCACAATACCCAGCTACCAGTACCATAACAAATTTTGTGCTTTAACCAATGAGGTACTGGAGCGCACCTTGTGAATAGCTATGGTGGAGACAATGGGTGAAGGGATCAAGATGAGATTTCACACACTGTCAGCAAAAGGGACTCCCTTGACCAATTGGGGGTGTGTGTGTGGTCCAGTGTCTTACTCAAGGTCAGATCGCTGTTGACAGAGCGCTAAGTGCTTGCAGTGAGTGGCTGACTCATCACAGACTGTGACACTAACCTGTGTGACACCAAGACAGTCTCTCTCCACAGCAGGGTCAGGGAGGTGACTCACTGTCCCCAGGTTGGAAACGCTTTGCTTGCTTACATCAGTGGTCCTTAAACCCATTACAACAATAGTAACACATACGTTGCATAAATTTGTTCATTCATTCTTTTTTTTTCACAAACAGCAGATACATATACTAATGTGCAATTCATCTGAAAAAAACCCAAGGGCAAGTGGTAAACCAGCGCAAGTGAATGCCTACCTATCCAGGGCTAAATACAGCATGAGCTGCATTGCAGCTAAAGTGCTTGTGTTGGTGGAAAGATAAGAGGCATGTCTCACCTGCAGCTTCTTTCTCTGTTTCATGGAGATTCTTGTGTAATATAGTTCCAACAGTTGTTAAAAACAGTTGTGGAGGCTTTCGCTGCAGATGGTGTCCTTGTGGCATAGAAATATGGGGAAAGAGAAAAGATGAGGGAGATATCTCTGAGACAGCAGACACATCTCCACACCCTGTACGCAGACCCATCCTACACAGGTCAGGCAGGATCACCACAATATGGACCTTTTAAAGAATTGTTTTAAAGAATTAATATCTGAATTATACATCATTTAAAAATACATAGTTGATGCTTAGACCAACATTTTTTATTTATCATAAATGTATTATTGAGGAGGAGGCTAGGATTGCAAACTTGGGGGGAATTCACACAGGTTACAATGTGTAATGCTGCTGTTTTTTGTAGTTATGTGTGTTATGTTTTGCTGTGTAACAGCTGCACACTGTAACCTAACTAACTGTAACCACTGTAACTGTAGAATGTTCTCAGTCAGTTCTCTTTTCAGGAGGTCACATGACATGACCCAGTGGGAATGTTGTGATTAAGACAGGACCACCAGGGCGAGTGTCTCTGTGCCTCCTCAGAGTTCAGTTCATGTGAAGCAGTTAGTGTTGAGGACCAAAATGCCAATCCTAAATTTAAGGTGAAAAGCAGGCTGAAAACGGCGAGCTGTTGGGTAGGCGGATTCTTCAGGGAGCAGAGCTATGACTCAGAGGCTCAGTTCAGAGAATCCAGTGTCCGTGGCATTAATGCAACAAAAACGTCACCGAAAACCCTTGGATACCCCTAAGATATGCCATTTAAAGTCTTTAAAGTTAAACTCGTCTGCAGACAGCATGAGGCAAGCTTCTGCATTCCGAATGCTGAAGGTTTTAGCTGGACGTTTCCAGAAACTACTTCAAAACAGGTTCGTAAATCTAACTGCAGGCTGTGTCACATCCTTTATTTTTGCCCAGTGTTGCATGCAGTTAGCACAAGAATAAAGCAGACCGACAGTGCATGACTGAAGGTGTGTGCGTGCATGTATGTGTGTGTATAAATGTTAGTTTAATTCTTGCTTACCATGACCATCATACAAGTTACACTGCCACTGCATTCAAACTAAAGCAGAAGAGCTCAGTTTTTTTTCTGTGCTGTTTTCTGTCCTTTCTGTCCTGGGGACAGTGACTTCTCATGCACATATCCCATATTTCTATATCCCATATCCCTCATTCACTCAAGCAATTGCACATCCAATACAGCCAGTATTCCTGCACATTGGTTCCGTTGTCTTGGGCTTACATGTAGATTGCAGTGTTTTTTAAATGTTCTCCCTCCAGATAATGTGCATAAACATAATTACAACTGTTATTCATTTTCGTATGTAGCTGTAGTGATGGTCATGAGAATAGAATGCACAATCTTCAGTCAGACTTTCTACACTAATTTTATGAGTGAAGGAGACCGAAAAATATGTCTGAGCAGCAACTCTCAGTTTAACCTTCGGACTTAATAACATGTCCCACTTAATCTCACAGCACATCAGATACACTGTAGAACACTAGGCTGTAAGAAAAGGCTGACCCATGTACAGCACACATGTCTCCAGGCAACAGACTTGAAGCACATTTTGATTGTCAACTTCAAATTATATTTCCCATATAATATTGTAATATTGTATTCTAACTCTAATTCTAATATATTTTCTGTATATTTCTATTATATATATACAGAATATTCTCTTCTATTATATGTCATGAATCTTCAAAGTATTTTCAAAGCTATAATCAGAGGGTATCTAAAATGAACTGAAATGACCTCATTTGCATTTGATTCCTAGACTACACTGCCATCCAGGTGACAAAGGGTTTCCTAACAAAAAACAGCTTTGTTCTTGTTTCATTTCCTTATCTCCAAGGCCTCATGCGTACTTCATGTGTGGACACCTCAACAAATATTTTCCTGTCAATACAATGCATATGTAAAATGAATTTGCATGCATTAATATGCACACTGTTGCCTGTGTATTCCTGTGTGTCTCTGTGTGGTATTAGAGTCTGGTGTGCTTAGTTTCTCTGATTTTGTTTTCCGTCTATAAATCAAGTAGAAACCATTTGAATTCATAATATTGATCCCACCAGGGCTGTTGATATGAATATTTCTTTTTATTGTATACTATACTGCAAGGTAGAAAGTCTGACAAAAAAAACAAATTGACATTTTGTCTGCCCCCCCCCCCCCCCCCCCCCCCACAAACACTGTGCTGCCATCTAGAGGCTTGTCTTCACCAGTGTCCTGAAAATTCTGCAGGTGGTTGTTTGCATCACAGTGGCTCCAGTGTGACAGCGTTTTAAGCCCGCGTCACGCGTTCCCTTGTCGGGTGCGACCCGAAGGTCTCCTTCACCTCGACGCGCCCGTCCTCGTGCACCACCTCCTGCAGCTCGGGGCAGTTGAGTGCCCGCCACAGCCTCTCCTTCACCCTCCTCCCAGAGGTGCGGCGGCCGGGCCTCCGCGGCGGCGAGAGGGCGGCGGGCTCCACCACAGCCCTGTAGACGGAGCGATACCTCCTGACGCTGAGCCCGTGCATGCGCAGGGAGGGCCGTGCGGTCGGGGGGGCGGCGGGACATTCCCTGCACCTCGGGCGGAGCACTCTCTGCCTCGGCAGGACATCCAGGGCGGGGGGAGAGCTGCCTGGTGGCTGGTCCGTACCACCTCTCTCACTCACACTCAGCCTCTCGAGGGTCTAAACCATGAGACATTATGAAAGGATGAAATCAATACCATTACTATGGCATTAGATGCCCTGTTCATTTTTCATGTTGACACACCTCACATGGCATTTACAAATTACATGAAAATCAAATAACATTTTAATTAAGACACCGGGCCCGGCAGTTTGGGGGTGTGTAGGGGTGCGTTGCACCTCCACACAGACCTCAGTGCACCCCCAGTTGTCTCCTTATATCGTGATGTCTACATAGTATTAATGACTTTTGTGTACCCCGTGGATTGCAATTGCACCCCTCTGTATTTTCTCCTGGCGCCGGGCCTGTAAGACGCTGCAGTGCAGTTTAAAGAATAAAACTATTGCCTAGTTTTGGCTCTAACAACTTTGTCAGTCTAGAAAATGGTTTGGTCAGTGGTGAATTTTGCTATTGTAATCTTTAGTCTGGATGCCTAACTATAATGCACTTTTGTCTTTAACTTTGAGTTGTACACAGAAGTTAATTTTGTTAATTCATTTCGTTAATTTCAGTGACCACAGAAGTTATGATGTTGTGTGAGAAAAGTAAAATAGTAAGCCTTGCTTAAATTCATATCCCAAAGATGAGAGCAAAGCATTGTGATCAGGCCTGACACTGGGCCTTCGTCATGCCTGTCATGTAAAGTGTCCAGTGTCCTTTGCTAGGGGTGACAAAAGATAATTTCCCCAGCTTTAAAAATGCCCCTGCAAAAGACCTCTGAATATTTGTAGAGTTAAGTTCTCAAACTGAACCAAAAACTTGTCCCTATTTTATTTTATATTTATTTGTTTGTGTTATCTGAAAGGCACAGTGGGCAGCCTCTTGACTGTCACAGAATTAGCTAAATGTCATCTGTACCTCCTGAACACAATGATAACATGATGCCAGAATGTCTGTCTAAACTGCCCCTGAACATAACAAAAGCTTTGGATATGAGGCTTAAAATAAAAAATATATGCATAGATAGTTGGCATAGATGTATCAGTTTTGAAAAAACACAAGTATCACAGACAAAAAAGGAGAAGAGAACCCACACATTAATTGTCTGAGGGGAACACAACCAAAAAGAAATGCCCTTTCGATAATCTCAGCTCTCGAATGTTGTTCCTCTCAGACAGTGTGTTTCCTCTGTCGATCTCTGCAAAACAGAACCTCTAACAGAACATCTCTGGATCTGGGGGTGCTTTTCTGTCTGTCAATATGTGGCCCTCTGTACCTCATTTGCTGTGGTGCTGCTCAGATCTTGAACCCCATCTCTTTCAGGGGAACTGGAGGGGATGTGGTTTTGGGGGACAGCGGGCTCTGTGTGGGGTTGATCCTCAGACTGGGGGGGTGTGGGGGAAGGTGGAACGCCATCTGAGCCCCAGAAAGTCTGGTACACAAACCTGAGAATCTTCTCACAAACACAAAGATAAACCACTTAGCTGTCTGTGTACACTGTGTTACTGTGAGGGAACTTATCTCACGAGAGGGCAGAGGCAGATTTAACAGGTGGACAGAAGGCAGTGTGAGGTGCAGTGGGAAGGAGCAGGGCTTGTAACTCAGAGGGTAATGATTGGTGGAGTGCCGCTGTAGTACCTTTGGACAGGACCTTAACTTAAATTACCTCAGTAAATATCCAGCTGTACAAATGTAAGCTGTGGAAGTCCACACACATGATAATATCATCTCCCAAGGAAATGCAGTGCAACAATCCTGGCGGTTCAGTTTATCTTTGGTCGCTTTTTATCTCAGTGCAGGTACTTTGTACCCCTAGCAACTGATCCAGGTTTAGTTTACAAAAAACCTGACCCAACCCCTCCGATCAATTGGGAAAAAAAAAACAAGATTGAGTACATTTAGTTACAGCACACTATCAGAAACTATGACAGAAATTTACAGAAGTGATTAGCGTCATTCAAACATTCAAAAAATTAAGAAAATCCCACAGAACCCAATCATAAATTTAATCATACAATAAACTGGGCACTCCTGCTGGACATTTTTGTAAGGTCAAGACAGTCACATGTGCGATTAATAGGTCTGGTGCACAGTTGGAATGTGGCACCAAAACTTTGGACTCATAGGAGACCTTGTACTCTCATGCAGGTCACCTCCAGTGTCTTGCATTCAGTGAGTTTTGAATTCACTGTTGTCAAGTGAAACCTCTAACTGTACAAAACATACCTGTTGACAAGATAAAATGACATGCGCAAAGAGAGAAATCCCACAATCCCTCCACGACTATTCCAGCGCCCCAGGGTTTTACATGATGATTACTTGATCCATAAGGCACTACAAACATGTTGCAGCTTTTCAAATTTGAGATGCTTCAGGGATGTTGCACATGTCCCAATGCTCCAGAAACATTTACACATTTACTCTTTTGAAACAGGATTGTGACTACATCATTGAATGTTAGTACTGAGGCAGGTTGGCATAGGATCTGAGTTCACGTCTTTAGCGAGGACTCTTTAATGCTATAAAGAGCAAGCCATTCCTGCGGGCAAACCTTAAATGTATTTACTTGGTCAACGATAAAGGAGGTCTTTAGATAAACGAGATTACAGTCTCACTGAATACACATTAGTTTGGGGTGGGAAGGCTGGGGGTTTTAAGGCAAAGGATTAACATACTTGGCTATAAACTGGGCCTTGACGCTGTAACTTGATTCTTAATCCCCTCTAACAGTGGATATCACCTCTTATTGGCAGCTCTCCCAACAACTCTGGTTTTTCCACTATTTTGATCAATTTCCGACCTAAAGGTTAGACGTAAGAAAATATGAACAGACTTCGGATGGATATTTTTTTTAGATCCTCTCTATTGCTGCAAGTTGGTATTTCTGAACAAATGCCAATGGTGTGTTCGAAATATGAAACAGTATGTTAAAATACTAAATTTCTTACACCATATAAAAAGGTAACGTTATTGTCTTACCCGGTGCATCTTGCTTGTTATCATTAGAAGGGCTTGTTCGTTAGCAACGTCGCTCACAAACGTACAGTATGCATTCTCGAATATCTGAAGCTACTGCAGTTGCATAACGCAGCACACGTTTCATTTAAAATATACAGTCGACAACAATTCTACACAAAGCGGGTGGTGTTTCAAGAAAATCATTTTATATTGTATAATTTTAGTATTTTCACTTTGTTGGAATAATTTGCCTAAGTGTATTGAATGTGTATTTGTTTTTCTTTGATAAGGAGAATACAGCCTCGCTGTTCCTTTATTTTGTGTGTAAATTACACAAGTAAATATGCTTTTATGAAACAGTGTGCGTCAGCACTATACATTCTGTTTATTAATTTAAGAGAGCTGGGAGCTTGTTAATAGGCATTATTTGTCCCTCTTTTTCTCTTGCGGTATTATGAGTGGAGATACAGTGGTTCAGTAATTACAGGTGACACTAACTCATTTTCTGTTGGAATTATTACATTATCGTCCTGCATAAAGTTGTGTCGCTAGAGGGCGCTATACGACTTCTCGGTGTATTGGGAGAGGTGAGGCGGACCTTTGCCTTCAGGAGAGACCATCGTCAGAAGATAGGCTACCAACTCTTTCCACAGAGGAACCTCTCGTGGTGACACCACGGTTCACCAGTGCCCGGTCTGTCTGCTTACTGAAAGAGTGCGTAACTTTTCTCTGTTGCCGTAAGCGGTTGCTGCGTTTGGATTTGAGGGTAGCCTGCTACGGCCATCGTTCACCATCCCCTTTTCAGCTCAATGAAAAATAGAACTCGTGCCATGCGCTAGCTAACACTCGCTAGACGGGGAAAAGTGCATCCGTTTTAACTGCAGCAGGTAAGCGTTTTCCTCACACCTTGATCTCAATACGTACTGATTACGCCAGCTGGACGCCGCTGTTTAAAAATGTTAACGTTTTAGCCTAAAATATAGGATAAAGCGTTGTGTAGACTGTAGATTATTTTAACGCCAACATAAATTAGATAAAGAACCGGCCGAATTGTCGATGTACACTATAGTTTAAACCATGTCTAAATGTGGAGAGCGCATTGTTAGCCGACTACATTTGCTTGCACAGTATTTCGCTTAAGTTTACACTTTACTTGTTAACTGCCGTTTTAACCACGGGATCAAAAATGACCCTTTCAGCTGTGTTGCTAAGTCTAAGAGAACTGGCCAGGCGGTTGTATTCGGGCGGTGTTATTTGTCCGAACTCGCTGAGAACAAGTTGTTAGCTTTGGGCTGCTAAGAAGTGAACTTAAAAATTAATTGCCTGCATACGCTGAATAGCAATGTTGGCACGGAGAGAATAGAGAGTTATGTATACCCCCGGGGCAATCCGATATGTTTAGGTAAGGATGGGAAAACGCCACACCTGTGCGTTGACTCCCGTTTGTGCTACGGTTGCCATAACACACGCACGGCTCCAGCGCCCTTGTTCCGTTCTCAGCGCGTGTCATCCAAAACCCATTAGGCGAAGCCGGGGCCACTGAAAGCCTCCATGTTAAGATAACAGAAAACGCTCACAAAGATAAAACGGAAAAGCATTTTAAACAGCCGTGGACGAAAGGTGTAGTCTCTTGTTAACGGTATATATCAAGGGACCACGCGACACTGTAGCCATCAGAATGTGGGTGCCAAAATAAAGCTATAGGCAATTCTGGATATTAGTGTATCAAGTATAGCCTATAAGAAGACGTTATGAATGGAAAATATAATCGTGGTACTGATTGTATCGACCGACTCTGTCTAACTGTGCTTAGCGTGTTAAAGTCAGACACGAGTTGGCTAACGACGCTGCGGTCCTTTGTTTTGGTGAAGGCGAATCTGAATCCACAGTCTCTTGACAATGAGGGGTGTTCTTTATTTATTTTGTCGGGTTCATGGAAGGGTCGTTTTTTCACATCAAGTCATAATGCGATATATTATGAAATGGAAATAAAATATAACGTTTCGTGTGCAGTTCGTGCTTACCTGATTATTTAGTGTAATTTACTTTGAAAAGCCAAAGACTTTGCCAATTTCAAAATTTCTCAATATTTACGAGTGCATTTTATATTATATTGCTATATATATATATATAATATATATATATATAATATGCATATTAATTTCCCAGCAACCAAGCAAAGAGAGAGAGAGTGCATATATTTAACCGAACTCAACTTTAATTAATGTCCATACATGATGCACATACATGAACGAATCTGCATATTTATTCCAAGGGTTTGGTCTGTGCAAAACACACCGTACGTTTCTTTGTCGCCCCAGACGGGTAATGGCGTTTTCATGCAAGCTGTATCAAGTAGTTGTATTATTATATTCTGCAGGGTGCGCGTGAAATTCCAATCGTCAGCTCGAGACCGTTTGAATGATTGAAAATATAATGAACCGACACCGTCTTTGCCATTTTTGCAGTAACCTTATTGTGATGTCATTCTTATTTACAGCTGAGATCTGTGCGGTGTCCCTGTGTCACGCTTTAAGCATTTATTTGGGGTTCACGTGCACGGTGCCTCCCATTCCTGCAAAGATTTCAGCGTGAGAGCCGGATTTGCGGTACCACCCTCCGGTATGCAGCGTGCATCGCCGTTTCTTTTAGGCGCATGGGGAGTTTGTGCTCCCTTTTTCAGGGTTAGCTTTGATTTGCCGACATATTATATTTACTCAAATACTCAAATGCCTACTCAAACAGTGAATATTTACAGCCATTATTCAGTCAGACGTTTTGACCAAAGCAGAAAACGTTAGGTATTTTAACGCCTCGGGCTCTTATAACATACACTTATTTCATTTTGACATCTCAGGCTCTTTAAATATCATTGCTCGTGTTGATTCATTTTGCCCCTTTTTGACAAAACATTAATATCACAATTTCCTATTTTGATACACGTTTCTCCTCCTTGATACAAACCAATCAACTGTGTGATCTTGTGATAACCAATCCTAGATCCTGGGGTGTTCACTGGGTAAACACCCTGTCCGGCTCTCCTGGATTTATTTGCAAACACCCCCAGCACGGTTTACAAATGTTTGAATGAAACATTGAAGCGTAAATGTCATCCCATGACAAAGAATCAGCTGGAACGGTAAGGTAAGAGGGTAATGCTTAGGGGGTTGTCTTTTGAGCATGCTTACCATGGAACTGAAATGGTTGTATGACGTTAATATTTTATTGCTCAATTTCATTAACTGTCTTAAACAGGATTATTAGGTATTTTGTGGTCATTAATCTGCTTTAGCATTGCTTATGAGTGATAGCTACAGAAAAGTTCCATAACTGTGAAACATATAGACATGTTTGCTTTTTGTTACCTAGATCTCTAAATGTTTAACTTCATTTGAGGCATGCCTTAGAGCTACGTAACCAGAGTTACAAACCAACCATCTAGCAATTAATTTCAAAATCATAAGCAAGGTCATCATGCCTATTATCCATCTTAGTTGTTGTTCTAAAATGTCTTTGTTTTAAATAAGAGCCTGGGTTGAAGCTCTGGTGTATAAGCAGTTAGATATCCCGGTGGAGGATTTCTGAGGCAGTAGAGTTAGCTGGCTAGTTGAAGGAACATCAGAATTAGCTAGCTGTCTATGTGCTATACATTTTACATTACATTTGATGCTCTTATCCAGAGTAACCTCCCGCACAAACGAACAGAAGTGTATCCATTCGAGCTGAATGAGCAACAGTGTCAAACCAGGCTAACAACACTCCCAGACTAGTGAGTGTGAGCACAACACTATTCAAGCCTTAATCAACACAATTTTGATGTTGTTCAGATGCCCTCGACTGCTGGTGTAATTAGTGCGGCGTCCTTGAAGGTTCACTGTTTATTTTGCTGGCTTCATGGAAGGAACCTCTTGTTCAGATAAGCCACACCAGCCTCTAACCTTCTCTTGTCTGACGGCTGAAGCAAAGTGGGACTCAGCTTAGTACTGGAGTGGAGAACCTGGAAGATACCTGGAAATGATATATGCAGAACACAACAGGCAGTTTTCTTTCTGCCAGACAGACAGCCATTGCCCCACACAGTGATGGGGCCATTCTACTGGTGGAGATGCTGTACTTCGAATGAGAACCAAGGTCTAACTCACTGTGGTAGTTTCACATCCTGTGGCACGTATCACAAAGAGTAGGGGATTCCTTGGTATCCTAACCAAATTTTCAGTGCAAAGTCAGCGTGAAGTCTGACCATCTAGCCGTTCACCAGTTCAGTTGGCCAAATAAACCCCTCTTTCTTCACCTTATCTGCAGTGTAGTGCATTCAGGCACAAAATGGCTGCTCCGTATCAGCCAGTTGTGTGCTAAACATTGGTGGGGGGTAAATCCCCCCCCCTTCACTGTGCAGCACTGTGGGATCCGTGAAAGGCACTGTACAGCCCAGTATTAATTTTTCCAGCACATACGCATATCTTGTTGGACTGAGCATGATTCTTATGAAGGCAGAATAACCGCGGTTCTTTTGTGTGCTCTCTGGGACGGTCACCCTTAGCAACCGTACTGTGTGCGTGTGTGTGTGTGTGTGTGTGTGTGTGTGTGTGTGTGTGTGTGTGTGTGTGTGTGTGTGTGTGTGTGTGCGTGATGCTAATCTCTGGAGAGTCGGTTGTTAACACTTAAGTGAAAAGTGGAACATGAGCTTCTAGCGAGAGAGCTCATTTGACAGTGGCCGTCAGGATTACGTTATGTTCTCCAAGACCGCGGCGTAATGTGTAATTACTGGATCCATGACTGATATGCAGGGAGCAAGTCTATTTGGCCATTGTCCCTAGTCATGTGACACTTGTTGATATTGAAGTGTCAGAATTAAAGCTAAATAGAGTGCAGATCATAATATGGGGACATCACACCTTTACCCAGTTGACACCTTCCAGCAGTTGGCATTTTTTTTGCTGTCGTATCACTTGTTGGGTCTCTTGTTTTCTGAATAGAAACATAAAAAACAAGTAATGGTGATTTCAGTTTTCAGAGTCAGTTTATGGACTTCTTTAAAAGTTCCATCTACGTACAACGCATCCATCCACAGAGAATCGTATTGTAGAACATCACCCTGTGCCAGAACCATGACTACACACCAGACAATTCCTATTTATGGCCAGATGTTTTCTGCTGGGCTTTGACTGGGACTGCAGCCTCCATGTGAAAGTTCTGCTGGCAGAAGTCCCCGCATTCTGGACAAGTAGCCTATTTTTGGAGGTTCCCAGCTGACTTGTTGTTGACAACATTGCGCGCATCTGTGTTGTCCCATGTGGTCTCCGCCGTGCAGGCTATGGCCTGTTTACCGAAGGGCACGTTTAACAAAGAGAGACTCATCTGTGTGGGAAAAGTCAGATCTGTGCAAAGCTGCATCGCAGGGTGTTTGAAATGGGGCTTCCACTGCAAAGCCGCTGAACGCAGTACAAGTCCTGCCAGCTGCGGGGGAAGGTGACGGAACTGCCGGTCAGCAGCTGGTGTTTCTTTCGTTATGCGTGCCCTGATTAATTAAGTCCTTCAAGGGTGGTTTGTTTTGCTCACATTTTTCCGCACAGAATCTTCAAAATGACATTTTATCACCAAGTGGCATGACTATCAGATGTTTGAAAAGGCCCCAGGACTATATCCTAAACAGAGATCCACAATTTACAAGTTAATTATCAAGGCCAGACTCGACACAGGACTAGATGCACTGTACTGTACAATAGCAAAAATAAGAAGCCAAGATGGGCTGATTGGCCCACGCTTGTCATTAAACTACTTGTGTTCTTGTGCTTCATTTAAATATTTTGTGAGCTTTCTAAGTATGTGAAGTGCTAGCACAGTCCTAAAATTGCTTGATGAATCACGGCTGTTATGTCCAGTGGCATTTCTAGACATGGAATTACATACGCACTGTTTGCATTCTGTTGCTTTATTATGTATCTTATAAATAGCCCAGTACGAGTGTGAATTCTACCATAGAATGAAGCTGGAGTCCAGTCCATTCTGTTGTGACCCCTCAAGCATGGCACTAAAGCACCCAAAGTGTTCATCCTCTGGTCCAGAAGGGCTGATAACCAGTCCGCTGTGCTGAGAGGGTTGGTGATCATTAAAGAGCCGGTCGCTCGGCCGGACCTCTGGGCCCGGGGCAGAGGACCCTCGCCATTTCCTGTTATTTCTGTGAATTAATTAAGCGGCTCAAAGCAAGTGCTCTGGGCGCAATTAACCCGGGAGCAGGGGATCGTGGGTATTAAGAGGGAACTGAAGCTCTAATCTGGAGTTTACACTGGGAGCAGATGGTGACAGTAAGAGTGGGCCACGGAGCTGTCATGGGGCCCGCGTGAAAAGTTATGGTGGTGGGGAAAGAGGCTTTTGAGTAAAGCACCCATCTGTGAAGACGTGGAAACCCTGGATAGCTACAGATTGAAACTGGTGGCAACGGGAGAGGGGCTCAAGTAGTGCATTTAAGGACAGCACTGGATGTTCTCCATTTTAGATTTCTTATGTTTTTTTTTTTTGTTGTTTTTTACATGTGGTGTTTTTTATTGTACTGTGCAGTATATCAGTGACACTGACACATTAGCACAGAATCAGATGTTAGTTAAATGTTAGTTAAACACAGAAAAGTAAATCCATTGCATGTCAGTGAATCGCATGAGAGGCAGTACCTCTTCATGCACTTTGCATTTACTTGCATGTGTAAAGCACCAGGTAGTTCTGAGTAATTCATTTGTATGTTCTGATTTGTTTCTCTCTGAAGTCCGGTAACCTGGATTAGGTGTGCAGATAAGCACGTGCATCACAAGAGCCAGCGCAAATCCAAAATTCAAATATAAAATAACCGACACGGCTTTCCTCATTGTTTTTATTTGTTCCTTTACACATACGGTGCCCATGCGTAAATGCATACCCCCAGCCGCATTACATGCAATGTGGACAGAATCCCAACTCGCAAGCAGCCAGGACTACCATAGTGGTGGAGCAGAGTCTGCCGCCCAAGCACATCCTCAATGAAGATCTGAAGCGATTTGCGTTTGGTGGCGAGATTGTAACCAGATCTGGAGGAAGATCAGAGCCTTTGTTTGAAGATTGACTAGCGAGCCGCAGCACCATAGGGGTCAGGATATGCATCCTACTGAACAACAGGGTTAATAACCCATGCTGAGTGAGGTTTGCTAATCCCGCTATGTGGCTCAAGCAGGATCAAGATTTCATTTTCTTTTATAATGACGATTAAAAACCTGACTTGTGGTGTGATGCCAAACTGCAAGGCCCAATTTTAATATTTGTGTGATTTTTGGAATATGACTGACTGATTTGAACTTAACCTGACAAGGTGCAAGGACCATGCATTTTGGTGCAGTTTGGTCCAGTTTACCCTAGCAGTCTGCATGTCATAGACCGTAAGTCAAGGGGACAAGCAGAGGCTGAAGTTAGTCTAAATAGTAAGCAGGGAAATCATTAAATGTGGCTTATATGGCTTTACTGTTAAATCACAAGACTGTGTGAAACAACATGAGGAAATGAGTGCAAAGCCATGCGAAACCTGCCATGTTTTGCTTATGAAAGCATTGTTTCCCCACTTTCGACATTAGATAGAAGCGATAGATAAAGTCTATAGGCATAATAATCCCTTTGAGAGTCATCTTGGCCGAGCGTGTTTCTATTGGACACATTTCCTCTTTGCTTATCTCTACTGTCACTATGTCCTTTATTGTTTTCTATTCATAGGCTCCCGACTTTCTAGCTGGATCATAGCTTGTTGCACAGTCCTGCTTTGTTGTCTTTCCTGTTGGCCGAGGGCCTGTGTGAGGCTTGGTGGGGACAGCAAATGCCACATCCTTGTACAAATAGCAACCTAAGAGTGTAGGCTTATACTGCTAGCATGTGGCTCGGAGCTGCATCGGACTTCAGTCAGGGAATGTGTTCTGGTTTGTGTCCCGATGTGTGAATAGGTATGTGTGAATTTCTTTCGAGGCCCCCCTCTTGGATCTTTGTTGTTGCGGAGAAACCTTTCCTTCTTCAGTTCAAGTAACGGCGACTGGGCTGAATGAAATTTTGGTGAGTCTTGGCATACTCTTGACACGCATTATAAAATATCTGACTGATTTGAAAAGGATAACCTTTCCTGTGTTTACCTTTGATGTTCCTCTAATGTAATCACATTTCCCTTGATGTGATTAAAGTGGTGATTATGCTTTATGTAGCTGTCAACTTTGTCAGTTCTTGGGGACTCTTTATCTCAATAGTGAGATTGTATTCACATTTCCTGGCGAGACTTCATTATTAGAATGAGCGGAGTACAGAGCTGGCAAAATGACAGGGTAATAATAAAAATAAAGCTATACAAAAGCTTTTGCCAGACCATATATGCAATTCTGTGTCCACTACGTAGTAAGAACAACATAGAAGCTCTCTGAAAACTACAGACAAGGGCAACAACAGGGGTTCTAAATATTAAACATGCAAGTTATGAATAAAAACGTAGGACACTTAAGACTTAATTTTGTAAGCCTCAGCAAAAGAAGGCTCAGAGAGGATTTGAATGAGGATTTTTCATTCTTTTAAGCAATTAATAAGGTAATTACATCAGCTAGAAAAGTTCTTTGAGTAGAATAAAAAGGATGTAGGTGGAGATTTTTGAAAGGTAAAGATGATTTTTTTTTTTTTCCAGTTGTAAATGCATGGTATAGCTCACCTGGACTTGTCATGGGAGTAGAGCCCTCTGGTGTTTTTGTGACCAGGCTTGACACAGCGATAGATGTATGCTCTTAACTGTAAGCAGAATGATGCGATGGACTGGATGGCCTCGTCTCGTCCTGAATGTTTTTGTGGGGGTTTTATTAGGCCTCGTAGAAAAAGTCTTACAAGAAGAATGTGGGAGGAAAAACCAATGATGGTCTTAGGATGTGGAGTTGAGGTTACTGGTTGTGAAATGAACATTCTGGAGTACTGTGTGCCATAGTGGGACGCAGACCTTTCCCTGATTGGTTGCTTTGCGGTTTGAGGAAGAAGGAAAGCAGTAATAATCCATTTCCATTCAGCTGTCTACCAAGAAGAAGCTGTCTTTTGAAGGGAACACTGTTGACCTCACATGCTATTTGTTTCCTGGTGGGGCCCTCCCAGAATCCTTTGTGTCATTTTGTTTTGACTGATACCATTAGTGGGATTGTGGGGAGACTTCCAAACAGGTGTGCCATTTCGTAGTCAATATTCCACCATTTTGACAGGCTCACAAGACGGTCTGGCCTGTGATAACAGAGAAAATTATCTTGGTTAATGATAGTCTGTGCACTGATGACCCTTTTCCGCAGTACTGCTGGGACCAGGCTAACACAAGCCAGAGCCAAAGCTGGCTGACCCGGCACAGTATGTTAGCTTTTCCACTGCAATATCCTCAACCAAGGCTGTAGCACAGAGGTATCTGTTCACATCCAGATGAATGCCAGGACTACATTCTACACACCAAAGCTATGGGTTATAATTATAATAATAATAATTGCTATATGAAACTGTACTCCACATTTCCTTTATATATCTGCAGGCTGTGATTTGTAATGGCTACGTAATAAGTAGTTTTCAGCAACTGTAGCCTGCTCACTTGTATGGAGTGATGGTAATTTTTGACACTGAAATAAAGCACACCTGGCCATGACAAAAGCCTGCTGTGTATTCCAAATGAAGGCAAACGTGCTTGTAGTTTTTTTTTTTCTTCAGAAAGCCAGTGACAAAATTTCATATTTATTGATTTCTCTAGTATTCTTTGTAATACCTTAACTTCATCTTAAACGAGTGGTAGTTAAGAGTATGACAGTAAAATTTAATCACACTTACAATCCACCCTTACAACCTTGATTTATATCTGCATACACTTAAAATGACTGTATGCTATTATATACGTTTTGTGCAGTATTGAATGTAAAGTACAATTACATAGACGTATTAAAAACATTTTCAAAACTGATTACTAGAAACCAGCTCAGCAATTGGAAGACAGATGCCACACAAAGCTGTGGAATATCCAGAAATGGGATTTAAAGGACTCGGTCTTTAGAATTCGTCCTCGTTTGGGTTTGCGGCGAAAGGCTGCATCGGTCCCTGGTGGAGACAGAACACTGCAGTGGCACGTGTTGACCTCGAATCCGATGGGTGAGAGACGGAATTGCGGAATTTCTAATTTTAGACTTCAGATGAAGAAGAAAAAGGTGGGAATGGTTTTGTGGAGGGGCTGGGGGGTGTGGGGGAGGGGGGGGGCCTTGGTGGTGCACCCCCACTCTTCTCAGGGCACCCGGGGATATCAAAGATTCTACCAACGATTTTCGTCTCACGTTGACGGGATCTGATTCGGCAAGTGAACACATGAACAAAGGAGGCTTGCTGCAGAGCTCGGGGCTGGGAGGAAGAACTGCGCCGGTCTGAACGTGATTGAAAGAATAATTTTCCTCATGGGTTCGTTCGTCCTCTCCCTGGGAGGGCTCCTACCAGTTCTATTTGGGGAGGATCTGAGCAGGCTGAAGTCATGAACTAGAAAGGCAAATCAGAATCTGGCCAGCGTAACAGCCTCCTAAGAAATTGTTTAATCATTTTCTGTTTATTTAATCAATTTTGTATATCAATTTCTTCTGGTAATCTGCGAATACATGACAAGAACACCGAAAGGACCAATGGTTTGATAAGGGGTTCTCTTTCAGAAAGCATGTCGTGTAACGTTTATCAGCTGTGTGGCAAATGTCTCACCTCAAGGAGTCAGACAGTTTGCGTGACCTTACAATTCAGAGAACTGACAGCTTGTTTTATTTTAGCCTTAAAGTACCTGGCTGTATTCTGGTGTGCACAGACTGATCTGAAAATAATACTAGGTAGGGTTAAAATAGGCGTAAGTGCAAAATGCATTTTGGCACTATCAGTGAGGATGTTTTAGCTGAAGATGTGCCATTTGAGGAAAAAGTACATAGGCCTAAGAAAATTCTGCACTGCACAGTAGTTCTACCGAATAAGGCTGTACTGTTACTTCATACTTGTCTTACTACAGCTGCTAAGTATTATTAAGGTCATATAAATGATCTTTATCTCTTGTCATTGGATGACAGTGGATGGGATGCCAACAAATCACAAGTGACCTGGATCTAGAGGAAATTTATCAATGATTGCAATTGATAAATATAGAAAATCAAAATCAATATATAATAGCAGAGATCATTGAATCATCATCACTAAAGCAGGAATGCATTTCAGGTTGCAAAATTAGCTGCGCTCTGCAGAATCTTCCCCTTCAGCGCATGTCTGCTAGTGCGCAGTCTCCATTTAAACAGGCAAATCCCTAATGTGGTACAGCCAAAGTGCAGTACGCTCTCCATTGGAAATGCCCATATCTGCAGATGAAAGGAATCTTAGGTCCTTAGGGGCAGGGTCTCACCAAGGAGTTCTAATGAAGAGGTTGTTTTAAAGCGTAAGAAAGATATTTAAAACAGGCCACGTTCCCACTAGTGCTGAAGAGTGAGAAGATTATTGAGATGAGATTTTTGAAAAAAATTCCCACTGTTGAACACAGTCTCTGTGGAAATATGGAGGTGTTTTTTTCTGTATGTGTTGTCCGTTTAATTTGTGAGTCTGGTCCTTAGTATTTGCGGCATAGAGGGGAAGCTGTCTGGGACAGCATCCGTGGAATGAAGTAAAAAAGGATCTGGATTTGTGGTGAAAGAGCCGGTTCTCATTTAAATCTAATGACTTTTTAATCGCCGAGAATGTCAGGAACTTGCACCAAGGGCACTCTCATTAATTCTATCCTTGTGATATTAATTTTACCGTTATGGGATTCCCCTATGCAGCTAAAATAAAGGCGTTTGTCCCACAACTGCACCAGTCAAGGAAAAGAGATGTGTTACTCGCACCCTGCAAAAAATTCCTCTTTTCAGTATTGTGACGTTCAGCACATTTTTCCAAACATAATTTAGTCTGGGAGACACCATAATCAAAGGGAGTTACATTTCGAACAGGTACAGTATTCAGCTGAGATTTTGCTAAATCCTGATTAAGTAGGCTGACCCTTTTCTGCATTGAAGGAACACTGCACTGTATGTGGTCCTAAGCTACAACTTGGTCAGAATCCAGTCACACTGTCACTGGTCCACACTTCTGCCCCATATGAAAGGTATTAAATAACCCCCACAATGTTTCTCAGCAACTCAGTTTGAATCTGGCAGGACTCTTCCTGAAGGAGTACCACCATTTCGTACCAGTTCATCCCCTTCCTCAAGGCACGGAGGTATGGACCACGTAGTCAGCTTGGTGCACATCACCTTGAAAATTCTGCCTCTGCCATTTTAGAAGCCACACATGTCTTGATTTGTTGACCTGATTTAAACATTCTTGAAAAGGTGTGGTCAAAGGAATGGGAACAGCACCCTACCCTCCTGTTACCAGCTGGAACCGCCTAGACCAAAGGAGCGCTCAACCTGACTATCTGGTCATAATAGAGCATCTGTGCTCAAGGCTCAGGCCTGGAGTTGTGCGCTCGTCTCGGGTTCCTGAGGGTTACAGGTTCGTTGGCTTTTGGTTCCGCCTTCCCTCATTATTACTTAATTAGACTCCTTACTTGCCTTTGTGCGTCGTCTGTGGAGATCTTTTCAGTATTGTCTGCTCACATGAATCCATCTGCATCTTTTTCTTTCTTTGATCCTGCCACTCTACACTAGTGAGTAATAACTTTGTTCTCTCACTTACAGAGGACAGTTGTGTTCTTGGTGAAATGCACTCTCTTAGATATGTGGAAAGGGAAACTGTTTTGGGTAAACAAAATGGAAATAAATAGCCCAAAGAGTAACAGAAGATCGTTCTTGTGTGTGTCCTCTAGGAATATACAAATTCAGCACCTATAATGGGTGTCAACCTGCATTATTGAAATGGACTGGTTTTTATTCCAGGGCAGAAAAAGCTTTCATGATTAAGATTTTTTTCAATCAGTCATAGGCAGTCTAAAAAGAGGCTGACTGACTTTCAACAAGATGGAAGATTCTATGCAGGTTGAAAGAGAACAGCCATGTAGAAATTTGCCTACGGTCACCTTTTCCACTGATGACCTTCAGTGATTAGAGTTAATACACTAGAGACCATGGTTGATTATAGAAATATGATGAAGCCAGGCAGCTGTACACATTTTTATCTGATAAGTACTGTATAAAGGTTATGTAATAAGAAAAAATTTCAATATTGCACACACCTGCAAAAATGCAAATCACACTCACTAAGGTTTTGGCATCCAACAAGCACTGTGAAACATTACTTTTGGTTTGAATCATTATCTTTTTATCTTAATTTATTAATATTCCAGTGGTTTAAGTAGCCATGATTTAAAAAAAAAAAAGTTTAACATACAAGAATTTGTTAATATTTTATGTTTACCCTTTGAAAATGTTGTATTTAATATTTGGTTGTAATGGATTGTGCATAATTACTCTGTAAGAAATAGGCTTTCTGATGTTCAGATGTGTGAAATGGTGTGCTTATTTACTGAAAAGTATGCACTTTATGAATTTTCCCATTAATAAAATATTTACCTAGTTTAAAATGTAACTGCTCTCTGGCAGTTAAAGGTATGCACGAATCCCTTCTTGTCTGAAGGCTAATGTAACACTGAATGCATTTACTCCTCATTGAGTTTGGGCTAGATACAGTAGTGCTCTGCTGAACAAAACAAAAAAGTGATTGCCTGTATGATGTTTTATTATTCATGATATTTTTCTGGTACTAGGTAATTTACCTACTATTGTAATTACTTTTGGTGACACAGCGAAAACATTACGTAGGGACAGTTATAATGTGACACAGTATGCATTCAGTGTGGTCACATAGCACGTCATAATCATCATCACATCTTATATATCCTATTTGTTTCACACATGATAAGGAAAGCCTCATTTTTTTTATATTACATTACATTATTGGCATTTAGCATTATTGGTATATGTATGCTGGCCTTGCCTCTGAGGCAGTCTTAAGGGCTCTCCTTATGATACAAAGACGCCTGTGCTCAGTCTTGGAGCTTCTTATTTTGTCCTTAACTTTTTGGAACAAATCTTAAACCTTAAACCTTTAAACTCTCTCACACAACTTTATGAGGCCAGCAGCCACTGAAATGAAGCAAAAATGTAGCACTTGTTTCAAAAACGGCTTAATTTATCAATGTCCTGTACCGTTGAATGTACCTTAAGTGCTCCTTGAGTGTCAAGGTAACCGTATTTTTCTTGGAACGCAGGAGTGTTTATGTTTACCACAGAGCACTGTGAACACTCTCCACCCCCCGCTGTCGTGTCAGGTGCTCTTTGACCAGGATGCAGCCCTGCGATACGAGTGACCTCTGTCAACTCAGATGTGTGAACTTCTCTCGCCCCCGTCTGTTGTGGGTACTCACCTGGATCGCTGCCCTGTATTGAAAGTCCGATGCAGGCCCTCCCCCTGTTTTTCAGGCTTTCTGACCACAATGGCGACTTACTTGTTATGAAAAAGTTTCATCCGTCTTTCCTCTTGAGGTAGTGGTTTTCATCCCTGCCTATCTTGATAGTATCAGGTGATCTCACTTAGATGGGGGATATTTATTAGTTGTATATTGTAGACATGCACAAAACGCTTCGCAGAGCACTTCCATATTGGGCCTATGCCCAACATGGCTGCCAGCAATGGTTTGCACACATAGAATAACTTCTTAGAGCATTCACTAAATTACATCCCAGTTGGCACATTCTTCAGGGGTGGATTGTACATGTGTCCAAACTGCTGATCAAGGCTCTAGATTTTGGCCAGCTCTGTTGCCCCCCTGGCTCTCCTTTATTTTCAAATTTCTTGAAAAACCCTGCTGATATGAAACTAATTTTAGATTGGATTGGCAAATGAAATCTCATATCTGCTGTGGCAGATCTGAAAAAAAAACATAATCCAGCATTCTTCAAACATTTTAATGCTTCTTAAGACACAGATGCTGAGCCCCTGAATGAAATACCATAAATAAACAGCGCACAGTGTATTTATAAAAGCAGAAAGGAAATGCAGATCACAGCTTGTATGTTTTAATTAAAAGAAGCTTAGTACACTTCACACAACTGCAACCGAGTAAGGTGGCATTTTGCCAACATGACACGAAGATTTTCAAACCTTTCCCGTAGCGCAACTTTAACTTTAGCCTTGTTTGTTTGTTTTGGTTAAAGGTCGTGTTTCAGATGGCGTGAAATGTATCTTAACGTACCACGTGAACTGTTCCTTAATATGTAGCTCATAGAGAAGAGTATGTGGGCTATAAACACGTCACTCTGTTGATGGAGTTTGTCATTCGTAGCCAACGGCTGCTTGTGTTCTTGGAAGTGTTACGCAATGCCGGGAGTGTTAGCCTGAGGGACGGTCATATATCTGGAGAAGCCAGAACTTTCCAGAACGCGCTTTACTGTATACCTGTCCTTGAGCGTATTAGACTGTCACATAAATGCCAAGTGTATGTGATTAAAAGGAACAGGACAGCTCATATCTTATATCTGTCTTTTCTCATGCTGTGAAACTGAATGTCACTCTCTTATGAGTTTAGTGTGGTAGACTGTGAAAAGATTAGGTTTTGTAGGTTTTTATAAAATTAGATTTTATGTCTTATATTTCCCACTGTCTGTGGTTTTGTGGCCTTTTTTGGCTTTTTTAGCTTTTTTTTTTGGCTTTCTTCCCGTTTTCCTTCTTCACTTGACAGTTGGAAGCAGTTGCTGATAGGGAGGGCCACACGAAGACTCCCCTGTGTCTAAGCTGACTCACCTGTCTCTCCACCCATCCAAGGCAGCAGTCAGACAGTATCCAACAGTTCCACAAGTGCCCATTGAGTTGCGGTGTGCTTTTTTTAGCTGCATTATTAAACACATTCCTTCAGGGCATTAATGAATTAGTGGAGCTATTTATCAATCGAATTTTAAACCAAGCTGTTTGCGCTGCAAGCCAAATGTTTTTCTGGCTTAAAATCAATCCGAGGCTCTCTGTGCCCCACCTCTGAGTGTTAAACTCATGAGATCTCCTTGCTTGCTTAGTGCTAGGGGTGGATCACAACAAGTATTTTTTTTTGCTTTTACTGTCTGACTGTGCAGCAAACCATGCACGTCAAGCCAGATTTATTGATGACCAGTGAAATAGGTCAAGATTATGTCTATCTGATAAGTGGATTATCCGGTTGAGAGATTGGATGCTTTTTTTTCTGTATCGGTATTCTGTTTTGTCTGTGCTGCTGTAGTACAGCATGGTGTTCCCTAAATGTTTTGTGAACAGAATTGCAGTAGATCAGCTGATACGTCCAGATGACATGATTTGTCTGGTCAGTGGCCTCCCCAGGTGTCAGAGCAGAAGGCTTTAGGATTGGTCCAGGCACCAACAGGTAAGTCTGGACGACTGGTTTAGAATAGTTGGTGGAACATACAGCTTTGGTTTAGACCTTAACTTTGGACACCTTTGGAACGTATGTGAAAGATAACATTACTGCAGCACAGACAGTGTGACAGAAAGCTTTGTATCTGTGGCTGCTGAACTGCATTAGTGTCCAGTCAGCTATTTACTTATCGTCTTTCACCGGTCACCCCTGTCCACGCTCTCTGCTCCCCCTGCTCCTTTTCCCAGAAGAAAAGAGGTTTCAAGTGCTTGCCTTGAACAGTTGTTTCACTTGACTGAGCTTAAGATGGCTGCCATCCTGTTCCCAGCCTGCCAGCCACTGGAGCGCAACCCCCGACACACTGCAAACAGCTATCACTCCACTCTTCACTGGATTTAATGGGTGATCCACACGTAGTACACATAATGTTTGAAGCTATTGATAAGCTCACCTTAAATAAAGGTTTTAACATGAGTTCTTGCAGGTTTTGAACCCTCACAATTGACTTGTTTACTGAGGCTGAAATCTGAGGAGGGGCGTCTGAAATTTCTCATCCTTTTTATTTCTGCTTTTCCACACGGAAAAAAGCTGTTGCTTTTTCCCTCCCCGCAGCCTAACGGTAGCCAGACTCTTCAAGCTGTTCCGGTGACAATGACAACAAAGCCAGGCGCGCCGCGGCAGCCGACCGTTTCCTACAGCCCCTGCCTCCTCTCTCAGTGGGGCAGCTGATCGCGGGGGCATCCATCTTTGTTGTGGTCGGTTGCCATGGCGAGGGGGCTGCGCGTGGGGGCGTGTGGCTGCTCCACAGCAGTGCCGCCGCGAGGCCCCTCCCCCCACCGGCCGCTCAGCCTGGGCTAATCTAACCTCAGATTGGCCACGGGGGCCGAGCCTCAGTGCCCTAACGAGGCATTAATTAGGGGCTTAGGCTTGCCGTTCTTATAGCCACAATAGACGCAAATCCACCGGCAGCCTCCTGCTGAAGGCTTTCGCTGGGCTTCGCAGCTGCAGAGAGGTGCAGACAGAGAGCAGGACCCGCGTGCCTCTGTGAGGAACCCTCTCCCTGTCATCGCTCCATGGTTCTGCTGGGGATATAGGCATCTGACGCTCCACCAACGTTTTGGCGATGTGAAAACAACGTTTGTGGACCTCTCTGTTTTTGCGACCTTCTGTGTGCCCTCCACCGTGGTGGTAGGGTACCCAAGACCGCCCCCCTTCATCTTGGAACTGCTGGATTCGGTGTAAGTGCTGAATTACTGTAAAGAAGGAAGAGGTGCTTTGATGCATTGTGTTGAATGTCTGCACATTTGGTATTGTCAACAGAGAGCCCTTTGAGTTTGGTCTAGCAGCATCTTTTGTCAGGTTTGTGGTCGTAATTGTGGAAAGCTTTAAGCAGAGCTATGTCACTGTGCAAGATCTCCTACTTTGCAGCCACACTGTGCTCACACTGACTTGACACAGTTCCATGTCCTTTTCCTGTGAAGGACCCTGCTGGGAAAGTGGAGTGAAGCTAGCCATAGTGGTTTGTTTCCTGCTTGAGATTTATTCAGGTCTCAGATTGTGTGGCTGTGTATTCAGTAACACCCCCCCCCCCCCCCCCCCCCAACACACACACACACACACACACACACACACACACACACACACACCTCCTGAGAATAGTGAAGACCCACTGCTTCAGGGAGCTTAACAACCTTTTATTTCCTTTCCAAGCTGCTGTATTCACATGTTGACTCTAATGGCTGTTTCCCAGTTTGCACAACTTCACAAAGATCTTTGTGTTGTCATGGTTTGTTCCTCAGAAATAGCCTATAATAGCTGACGTCATGTTTACAACTGTTTCAAACTAGGATGTTAATGTGTACCGTTTAAATGTTTGACAAGTGCTAATGTGGCACATGCAGCCTGTCTAACATTTATATTGCATTATTTTCAGAAAGGAAAAGGTTCTCACCTGGGTTGTTTCAACCAATGTCAGGCCTGCTACTGTCCAGCATGTCGGTTCTGCTCTTACTGTGGCATTACTCCTTTAGGAACGGGTTTCCTTTAAGAAATGGTTAATGCCTTACTGAAGTGGAAGAACTTATGAGTAAGACGTGTACTGTGATGAAGGTGTTAAGCAGTAAGTGAGTGGTCGTTTGTGGAATTGAACGTGGCCGTGTGAAGCGGCCTTGTCTGGTCAGTGCAGAGAGCAGGCCTGCGAGCAGGGGAAGCTGGTTTGGAGACCCGGTGGTACACGCAGTCCGTTCTGTGGGAAATGGAAAGTGGAGAGGCCGGTGTGGTTTACCCCAGCAGATGCTGTGCCTGGCCTCTGACCCGCTGGGGTTAATCAGGTTGTTTCCCTCGGGAAGCGTGGCCTTATGTAACCAAATGCGTGTGCGTGCGTGTGCGTGCGTGCGCATGTGAGTGGGTACGTTTACTTTTGTTGTTGTTAGTGTGATTTGTGAGCATATGAGTATGTGTTTATGTGTGTATGTGCAGGTGTGCGTGCGTGTGTGTGTGTACGTGTTTACCAATACCGCCAACAGTAAAATACACTTTTGGCATTAAAACACACCAAATGCAGAAGATTGTGTGAAACTCTGTAAACATGCAGAAACTATATCAGACGTTGTGTAATGATTTGAGGTTTGATACACAAGGCACTGGCTCCATGGTCTAATTCAGTGAGCACAGACTGTAACAGTAGAGTGATGCTTCTATGTGTTGTAGTTGTCATGTATTTTCAGTTCTGTCTCCTCAGCTACCATTACTCAGCAGTTTTTATGTAATGTTATAATGGAGTCCTAAAATGTAATTCCTTTTGCTCTGATTGTGTTGATATGAGGTTTTGATTGTGATTTTTTGGAATTTTAAGATGAGTTGTTGCATATGTAGCAAACCTTGATAAACCGGGAGATTAAAATGGATTTTGAAGCTTTCTGATTACTGATTTCATCATGTTCATCTGCCTAGCATATGTTGCATGCAGTTTGCAGCACTCCATAGCAAATATAATAAACAAGAGAAAGTAAACAAATCTGTAGTAATCTGGGATTCATTCTTGAGAGCCAGAATGGCACAGTCCAATAGCGAAGGCCTTTGGGCTCCAGTTGCACACTGATGCTTGGATCCGCCAGTTGGAAAACAGAAGAAAGTTTTTGTTTTGTGTGGCTGGCTGCGGTTTCCCTTATTCACGTCCCCTGCATCTCAGCTTCTCGGTGCCAGATGCGAGCTGACTATCAATGCTCTCCCTTCTCGGTTCCATCCAGAGTTTCACTGCTCGCTGGGCGAACGCAGTGAGGGAGAAGTATTGGATTTTGGAGGTGTACCAAGTCACACGTTTCCCCCGGCCCAGCACTGCCTCAGAAGAGAAAAAACATTCTCTTCAGTCTTTACTTTTAAGAGCTGTAAGGAAAATGGCCGAGTGTTTTACTTCCACCAGAAACATCCTGTCCTCTCAACATGGGAAGTGCATCAGGTAACAGGTGGAAATGATAACAATGGCAGTTTTGTGACAAAACCTCAACAACGGGCAGCATTCTAGCCCACCACCCGCAAAGCAACTGCATGAAAGTTTAATCCCCAGAAGCCTGCTTGTTGTCACTTGATTGTATGTCCCGGCACAGATTTTAGTATGTATTTAATTAAAAGTTACTTGTCGCACACAGCTTACTGCATGTGTTCTGTCTGCTATCGTAGATTAGCAATGTCCGTGATTTGCAAGGACATTCAATGCTATACTTCAAAACCTTAAAAGCTTTGCCTTTTAACATCATTCGGCAGTTTTAATCAAGCGTGAAAGCACTTGCAGTGCCAGTTTTCATAAGTAGGGTCAAAGGTTGAAGTTATTAGGTTCTTCTAGCTGGTTAACCATCTCCACCACTACTGTTACTCTTTTTTGAAGTCAAGTCATTAAAAAGCTGAGTGCTTTCCTGAATTCCTATATTTTTAGGTCCTACTTTGACTTATGCATATGTTTTCAAGGAGTGATTGTACTGTGTATTTTTGGATTGTAATAACTAGACATTTTTTGCTAAATTGATTTCAAGCAGACAATGGACCACATTAATTTTTTGGAGGCAGGAAAGTGCTTTTATCAGTTTTATGCGTTTTCTCAGCCTAATGGCTTATTCTCATGTAAATAGTGGAGCTTATTCATGTGTAGTTCTCAAAGCAAAAACAAATGAAGCATTAAAACAAAGAGGAGAATACAATCAATAATCCTGTGAACAAATAGCTAATTGGACAGTATGTTTAGGTGTTGATGTGTGCTCCAGACTGATAAAGAGATTTGTCTCATCCAGCTGTCATATTTTGTGCATTTATTGCTTCAGAGAGCTCAGTATGATGTAGATTCAGTGTAAACTCAGAGTACATATGTAAATGTGTTGCAAGCGGTGTTCCATCCCAGGGTTACAGGGATGCTTAGCCTTAAAAAGGGGGCACAGTTTCACTTGCTGTGCAAACCTTCATCACGAGGTGTCTTTGGAGGAGGTGGAAATTTCCATTTAAAACCATGAAAAGCACAGTTACAGAGCATTCACCTTTATCAGGCGGGAGATATGCTGGTGTGTAAAATGGCAATTGCAACACAACTGTAGTCAGTTTTCAGTGAGATTTTAGTCTCTAAGCAGATCAATGTGCTGCTTAAAAGAATGTGATCAGAAGCTGGTGTTTCACAGTTGTAAAGCCAGAAACTAAGCTATGGAGAAGTCCTCTACAACTAATCATTGAAGGTACATGAACATGAGCCATATGTCTTTGGGAGAGTAATAAGGTTGATAGGATCATAACCCTAGTCCATAGGTAATCGTTTATTAATAGTATAATGATGGTAGTTAAGTGTAAGGTACATGCACTCAATCATTGAAAGCTCCAAGTACTAAAATTTTTAAAGTTTTCCCTTGCAGATGCTGTTATCCAGGGCAACTTGATTTTTTTTAAAAACATGGGGCATATATTGAGCCTATGTGTATTGTTTAGTGACAGCGCCATTGCCAAAGATGGATGAAACACTATAGAATACTACTGCCACCTTGGCCCCGTTCAAGAGAAAATCAGTCACGTCTAATTTTAGTAACATCTGATATAATAGCACTTTGATGACGTCTCTCTTGTACCTGTTACTTATCTTTGGTAAACACAATAAACAACCCTGGAAAAGAAAGAGGATTATAATGAGATTAAGCTCTCGCCAGGGCTTGTGCTGTTGTATGCATTTTATATACCTATTACAGTGATTCAGTTTACACAGCCTAATTCAACCCTGCAATGGACAGGCCCCCACAAACAATTTCATGTTATATGTTTTAGAGAGGATGTTGAGTGTTTGTAAATTCTGCTTTCAACCTGGATCAGTTTACTCATTAGGGTTAGATAAACTGATCCCGGATCATTTTGGGGGAGGCAGGTTGTATGCAGAGCAGTCTTTGGTAATGGTGTAGAACAGCAGCTCTATAGTCTTAAAGGGACTCATCATAAAGGGAGGAGGCTCCCACTACACAGATTCCCATGATCCAGACTCTTGACTGTCTGTGTGGCAGCCGTTGCAGCACAGTCTGCTGGTGTGGCATCCCATTTCAGCAGATCGATGGGGGCACTTCGGTGCAAACACACACTGGCTGTATAAATGAGTTGGGATAAATGCACCCATGAGGGCACTGCGATAAACCGAAGTCAATCAGACTAGCATGTCTGCTGTCCCTTCGCAACTCATCTGAATGCCTTTTTACACACTTCACTGCTGATAATGCCTCCTTAATGGAACTACCAAACTATATTTATTAAGTTATTGAAGTAAATGAACAGCTATGTGTAGTCAAGTTAATTAACACTGGCCTAGATATTGCAGTATCAGGTAATGTAAGGACACTGTTAATGCACTACCTAATTAATCAGCCTTTTCCTTCTTAGATTCATACTTTTTTATTCATACCCAACACATAAACATCATTTCATGTCAACTTAGCAAGGACATTAAATTTAATTGCTGTTTGCTAATTTGTTTATAGCACCACTGGTGCTTGTCTTAATGCTAAGAAGGTTCTGACTTCATTTCACTTCCTTTTGACATGAAATCAAAGAAAACCCATAATCTCCTATGTTTGTTCAACACAAGCCCAGCGCTAGTCAAAAAAACAAAACACTACCCAAAAAACATGTGGGCGGGAGGCAGGGATGTGGGCATTTCACCAACCAAGCTTGACTGTAATGGATTATAACGCTGTAAAACTTCCACAGGAAGCAAATTCCCTTTGAGGACCACAGTGGGAATTCGGCATCAGCTAGCTATGTAACACAAATGGGAACATTTTGTGACACAATATGGAGTTCATGGAAGGGAAATTCCAAGAAAAAAACACCTGCTAAATGTGGAGAGTAGTACCCTTGGCATGAGAGAAAGTTACCCTTGACTTGGGAGAATTCAATTGTTTTTTATGTTGAATTGTCACAGTACAGAAAGTTCTTATATTGTGTTGCCAATAAGAATTAAATGTGGACAATTGCTTGCTGGGGGTCATTAAACACCACTGAAGAGTAATTGCTGGTAATTATGCATGATTATTGGCCGATGGTTCGAATGGAAGTGACTGAGCCTGTAACATGTGAGTTTGGATCAGACCTGCCACACATGTCTAAAACACACGTCTGCTGTGGCGTATCCCAGCATTCCTTGCTCGGGAGGGGATTATGACCGAGCAGAGCAAGTGTGTAGATGCAAATCGCCTTACAAATCCTCTTTCTGCTCCTTCAGTGAGAGGCGGAGTGAAAACAGCTACTTATACCATTGTACTGTGACTGCAGGAAGAGAAATATCAGCACAATCAATTAAGCCAAAGCGTAAAACCAGAAAAAATACTATTATAATCTCTGGAGATCAAGCAGAGATGTAGGGTGATGTAATATGTAAGGCAGATGACTAGGCTGCATTTGCTGGTTCATACTGGGAGATTTGGTTTTGATTGGATCCTATATTGCTGTTGAAAGGCACATAAGATTATTTTGATATTGACATTGAGTTGGTTTTGGAGTTTTTGGGGAAATGGTTACATCATGAGAACAGGCAAACTCTCTCCTGTGTGGGAGCCATAGCCATTGGCCCATTGAACAGTCATATTTCCTCTTTTCTATATTTCCTTGTACAATAGTATACTTTCATCTCAGGAAAGTTAATCTGGGTGTTTAGTTAAACATTAAAGGTTGATTTATTTCACTGACTTGGTTAACATGTTAAATTTTAGTTTGACAGGTTAACATTTGCTGATTGGGAGAAGCTTATTGGTGGAACTAGGAAGAAACATTTTGAAAAGAAATATAGGTATGTCTTTGCACACAGAGATGCTCAAGTTGTCCTGTCTGGAAGTGAATGAGGATCATTCTTGCTCTTTAGTCTTTTGTGGGCAGCAGGAACCTGTGAGCTCAGGATGGGTGGCACACATTTCCAGATGACAAGTTTCTCAAGAAGAGGATTTATCTGAACTGAGGAGAGTGCAATCAGCTGAGACCCAAAACTGTTTTTTTAAAGCCTCACTCTTGTGCAGCCCTTTTCCTGGCAAAACTTGATATGAATCCCCAATGGACGTAACATGTACGTAAAATTCAGACAAAAGCAGTCTTGTAAGACAAAACACTGCATACTGGGTAAAAAGATTGTTCATACTTAACATTTGCTCAATGTGTGTTCATTTTAGACTTGATCTTTCTAAATAGAACTATTGAATGATAGGGAAATAAATTTTCAGATAGAATATTTTTGATAATGGGGAGTTTTTCCAAATGTGGCAGTTGAGGGGTTACACTATGCACATGCTTAAAGCATTGATAGCCCACGCTCATTACTTATTTAAATACTTCATATATTCATCATCCTCTAGTTATACTGATTGCTGAAAGACTAAAAACAGAAACCAGCCCTTTTAAATGCTAATCTGTAGTCGTGCTGTGCACCAGGATGAATCCTGTCTCCATCCAATGAATTTAAACCTGTAAACAGTAACACTGCATAGTTCAGTCTTGTAGTTGCTCACCTGCTCCACAGATCGGGCCGTTCTTAGAGCAACAGAGAGCGAGTCTCTCCCATTTCTCCTGGATTAACCGAATGGCTCCCTGGCGGCAGCCCATCATAACTGCAGTTCAATCTGCACTTACCGCAACAGGTTTTCCCCCATGAGTGCCATTGTCCTTAAATAGTTTCCTAACATCATTAAAACCAACTGCGTTAAACTGTTCTCAATTTATGCTCTTCTGTGTATCCTACATTGGTGATGAGTCCTTTGCTGTTGCTTGTAGATCAGCGTTTCCCAGTTATACATTAATTTATTTTCCCAGTAAATGAAATCAATTTCTTTTATGCAGTAATAATGTATTTATTCTGTGGTTTCAGAACAAGCCTGGTATGTATCAATATTTGCCAATACATGTGGGCCAGGAGGAGGTTTTGCAACAAGGAAAGTGGTAAGAACTGAGGTGTTGTAACAGGTTTACTGGAAAGCACGAGCCCATAGAATTGTATGGAAAATCCCCTTACCTGTAAGATGGTGTGAAGATAAGAACACAAGGACCCGTGCTGAAGTTATAATTGGAAAGAAGACATTTTTCAGAAAGAATGTGAATGTAGTCACAATGTCTTCTAATATAGCCCCTCTAAAAAATAACTTAATCCCACTGTCACAGCATTGTAAGAACATTACAACAACGTTATGAGTTATGTTATGAGTTGCGTTATGAGCATGTTAAGTAAGATTTACAGTGTGGGCCTATGTGTATCATTAACTTTTCTTGGGAGATGGTGTTGGTGAAATATATAGAGTAGTTTTTGAGACCAATTACATAGTCAAACAGTTGAGCCACATTCATGATATTTCTGACTGTTTATGTGAGCAACATCAGAACTGAGTTGTTTTGTGTACAGTATAAGCATATCCCTGACCTGTTTAATGATTAGAACAAGCTATTCAGCTCAAATTGACTTCTCATTTTTCCTGTAGTCGAGAATGTATTTCACACTGTGTCAGGCCTGGTCTTGATCAATACAAAATCCCTCTTTGTAATTTATGCGTGATATCTGGAAGCAACACTATTTGCTACAGTAAATATCCCAGCATCTTATTTGCCTTTTTTATTGCCTCAGCACAAGTCTGGCCCCATATATACATCTGTCAGCTATAACACCTAAGTCTTTTTTATACTCGTTTAGGACCCCTATAAAATAATCCTGCCTTATATTGCTATTTCCCCCATATAACCTTAAATTGAGCAACCTTACATTCTTATTGCCCACAAATAACCTCAAATTAATGTTAAATTTAATATGAAGTGAGCTGAATTTTGTGTCAGTGGCAACTTTAGATTTTTGGTGACTTTTGGTAACTTTAATTGTTACTAATTACTAATGTAATTAGTAACTGTTACTGTTACTAATTTATTTCTCAACATAAATAGTGGTGGATCACAAAGGGGGCTCTTACAAATAGATCTCCCAGAGTAAAGTTGGCAGTGCTGTCGTCTCGGCTGATAATTCCACCTGACAGTCTTAAATACCGCTCCCAGCTCGGATCACACCGCTCTGTGTACACCACTTTCTCCCTGTCAACAGCACGCTGGGCTGGACTGTATCAATCTCTCTGATACTCCTGGAGGAAGGGGGCTGAGACACCCTGCAACACAGAGTGTACATTGTAGAGTGTGGTGTCAGCAGGCGCCCAGCCCAAACCAAACAAGATAAGAGGCGGATGGTTGCTCATTAACCTTTTAAAAGAGATGTCCCGAATGTCTGATTTCCCTGTTACGCAACATCCCGCCCTGACATTTGTGTTTTCAGAACAGATATGTGTGTACGTATTTCATCGTCTTTGTGTAGTGTCTTAAATCTCTCTCTGAGCAGAGCATATGGGTACTGCACTCTGTGGGTGGTATTCCTTTTCCTGCCAGCCTCGCCTCTTAAACTCTGAAACCTCACCTCGTAAACTGTAGAATCAGAATGCGTTCTGCTGTGTGTTACCTTTCTCTGCTGGTGATAACCGACTATGATCGGTTGTAGGGGCAGTCATTTGTATGCAGGGCTGCCTGTTGGCTCGGAGTCAGTGAAAACAATAGATGCCACCACTTTTGACACGGCCATTGGCAGGTCCACCAAGGTCAGTTTCGTGCTTTTGCATAATTTGAATAATTTCTTTGCATAATGTGTAGAGATCACTGAACGCTACAGTAGTGATTGCTACATTGTACCTCTTTTGAATTCAGAAAATTTGGTGACGCAAAGCCGTTCTGATTTCTGAATATGGCAGTCCTTCATTCATAATGACTGGGACTTTTGAAAGCATGTGAGAGCCTTTTGTTAGTATAATGATCATTAAGTAGCCTAGTGGTCTTGCTGTGGGGTGGAGTATATCGTGCTTCTGAAAATGGCCAAGGGAAATGGTGAATTTGCATAGAGATGTTGTGATTACGAAAATGCAAAGTGTATTGTGGAACAATGGTGCTTAAAGATAAGTTCTCTGATACCTTGAAAATCAGATAGTAGCTCACTGATTGCGTTTAGGGACTCCACCATAAACTCAAGTGACAGGTTGCTTTGAACTATGGGCAAAGGCAGAAATGTAGAGCTGTTTTCAGTATAATGCATTGTTTGTGAGACAATTTGTTCATCACAAGGTTTTCCTGTTTCTTATTGACCGATGTGGATGGCATTAATGTGTGCATTTTGAATCTGGTCCAAGCCCCACAAGCTACACAGGTCCATATTCCTGCTTCGGCAATTTGGAATTTAGTCAGGTGCACAAATACAGCGTGAAATGCATGAACTGGAAATACGCCTTTCAAACTTCATCCAGTCATGTATTCCAGAACACGTGCCACTTTGAAGATAAGACAGTTATGCTTGAGAGTCAAAGGGAGCAAATGAAAGTGTCAAACACATTTGGCCCTAACTTACTAGTGGTTTCACTTGCTGTTATAACAAATTCCTGATTTATTTTGATCTGAAATTTAAAAATAAATCGTCAGGCTCTTAATTTTGTTGAGTAATTTTGTGGAATTGTTAATTGTTCATTTGACGTGGACTTCGTGCTCCAGATTGATGGAGCGGTTCTCCTAACGGAACAGCGGAGGCCAGTGAGGGCAGACCGGCTGCTCTCGGCCTGACCCACATAGAGACAGCACGGCATCAATCATTCATGCCTGTCACTCAGGAGGACCTGGGAGGTCCGCTTACGCCTCTGTCATTAGCCCTCGTCTCCTCCACTTCCTCCCGCACCTGAGTGAAGGTCAGGCGCTGCCGTGCGGAGTGAGGAGCATTTGAATGACCTTTAGGTATGTTTCCAGGTGACTTTGTCGCTGACGGGTCAGTGTTTTGCATTTGAGAAGCTAGCTGATGAGAAGCGATTATTTGGCCCGACATAAGACCTTTATTCATGCAAACAACCTGGGCTGCATTTTTTCCATTGGGCTCACAGAGTTGGGATTGGTTGAGCAGTCACCTATTGTATAGGATGGAAGTGAGGAAATGAGAATATGTGAATGTTTATTTTGGGATTACCCGACTGCAAAGCACCTTGTTTTATGGAATAAAACTGTAGAAACAGACACAATACAATATACCTAAAGGCAATTACAATTTTTTGAACAAGTAACTGGAAATGCCATTGTTTCAATTGTGTCATTACAGTCGAGCTACATTATTGATATGTAATTTCACATAATCAGATGTACAGCTGTACATTTCTTTCAAGAACAATATCCTGGTATTATTTACAGGGATAGGGAATTAGTTACTATCAAACAAAGGACTATTGACCAGCTGTAACCTTTAATAGAATATTGACCAAGATATTGTCTCTTGTGACTGTTTCAGATGATGAGCATATGGAGCATATGGAGTCACACCATTCACATGATCTGACTCTGTTTCCACATCTTGAAGCACTGTGAGCATGTGACAGTTCACAGTTTAGCCATATACTTCCATTTATGTCTCATCTGGGGTTTGCAAGTTCAAATCCAGGCACAATAAATTTTGCCTTTGCTTCTGTCATTTACTCGGTTTAACATTTTTGACATTTACATATAGATGCTACAAGAATTTATGTAGTGCCCTTTACCAGAATCTTTTCAGTGCCAGTTATTCATATGTTAGGTTTTCTAGGTTTTCTTCCCTGAGAGACAACCAGTTTACCCTGCCTGCATGTCTCAATTCATAACCTATGAGACAAATTGTCAAAGCAGCTGCTGCCAGTAGGCAGACTGACCTTCTGAAAGCTTTCATGCCCCAGTAGCGTTAGGGCCTTCAATCTCCATAGTGACGTCCAAGCAAGGCCAAGGCCTCATGCCCAAACAAAGGCATTCCTGGAAGGGCTCCATTTGGGCCTAGGCCAGTTCCTGTAGGCCTCAGAAGCCTCCAGCTAACAGTTACCAGCGTGGCTGACCTAAAGGAGCCACTTCATGGGCGGCCTTACCCTTGTTTTTGGGATATCTTCCTAATCATACAAAAAGATGTGCTGTGCCCATTTTCTGGAAGGTTCCATCTGAAATGGAATTGATCAATTGCAGGAAGAAGTGCTGCGTTTAGAGACCATTCTGTGCATTAGGTGGGTAGATACAACAATAAATAGGTTACATACAGCAGGATTCATATCAATTAGTCCACTTGAATATACTGTTTTTGACAAAGGAACAGTTGCAGAGCAGTTTGCAGATGGCATTAACAGGCAAGTCATGACATATATAACAGGAAAGAGACAGAAAAATAAGGCCGATTACTCAATGCCAACACAGAACAAATCATCTATAGTGATAATATGAAAATATGGTCTGTGGACTAAGAGCTGTCGTTCTGCAACATGTTACAACTGTATATAGGACTGTATCAAAAGCAGGATTTTTGCTTAAAAGCATGACACAAACCATGTTTCTTTTTTTGTCCAGATCTGAATATTTGCAGTTTCTGACCTCTGGCCCTGTAGCTCAAAAGTCCTGCCACCTGTCTTAATTGTAGGATTTTTTCCCTTTAACATGTATTATTTGGCAAAGTAACCAGTATATTGGAAAAGATGACATCTTCATAAACTTATAAGGCCTTTCCCTTTAAATCTCAGAAGCTCAATCTCTTTCACCTGTCCCCATTTAGCTGTTTAAGTCTGTAAAAACATTTTCATTGAGGGTAAAAGAAAATTGATTATTTTAAATCCAGGATAAACACTCCACTCAACTCATATCTTAAGACACCTCAGGCTTGAATTTTTCACTTACAAGAAATTAAGTGGAAAAACTAAGTTACTCCAAAATGATCTGTGCACCGTGTAAATGAGTGAGTAGGAAACTTCGACCCAGGCCGTCTAAACACCGTTTCCCCGGTTCAGTCCGTTTCCATGGCAGAGGACACATCAACAGGTGATTTGACAGAGATGAAGCGGCTGTGGGATTAGCCCCACCCCTCCCGGAGATCAGGGCGAATCACCCGCTGAGTGGCAGGCCCTTTCAGCCTGCGAGAGGCTAATTTTAGACCTGGCTCTGGGCCTTTTCCTGCCACCAGGAAGTAAGTTGATTCTCTCCGTGTTGGCAAAATACCTCCTGGCTCGACCATTAACTGGGTGTTGAGATATGTGCTTTGGCCTCTCTTTCAAACAGGGGTGGAGCACATGTAACTCATATAAATGAGTTATGTATTTTGAAAAGAAAAAAAAAAAAGATGTTCCATACAAGTGCTATATGGATGCAGGATGTGTATTTCTAAAAATACAATGACTGGGTAATTTTAAATGAGGTGTTTGTAGATAGGCTCCCTGTCCCTGTGTTATTTGAGGTTGCTGCATTGTTTGTTACATGTACCTCCTCAGTATCACCGCCAGCTTATCTGTCCCAGCATCTGCACAGCAACTGTAGCAGAATCACATTTGTTCTCTGTGACTCATTTCTTGGAAGCATCTGATCCTTAAGTATATGCTCAGAGTAAGTAATTAAAAATCATTTTGTCTTAATTCACTTGGGAAAGCATAAATAATAGGTCTGCATTGGTGTGTGCCTGTGACTGTGGTCTCTATAAGCATTCTTTTATCACTGGTTCTTATAAGCAGGATACACTGTATTGCGGATCTGAAGTTGTGGGAAGGAAAGGTATGGTCAGGTCATTGTTGAGGCCCCTTTGTGGTGCTGGTGCAGTAATGAGCAGGACAAAGTGGAGGTAACAGAGGTGTTAGGGTGGGGCTGAGTTCTGTTTAGTTCACGGTAGCCTTAGTTGTCAACACAAAATGAAGTTGACCTAGTCCATTATCATAACAAGAATTACAACTCATCAAGCTGAGCATGCTGAGCATGATTGTAGGTAAGTTCTGTATGGGATCTATATATTTATATACACCTGGTACATACAAGATTTGGCACCTGTTTTCAATATGTTTAATCTCACTAATGTATATACACTGTATGTAAATCCTCATATGCACAGATGCATGTCTTCTGTTATTTGTTTCAAAGGTTTTTTCTGATTTTTTTTTTTTTATCAACATACATATTCCTGTATATTTAGTATATGGGGGTAACCATGTGAACTCTGCAGACATGGTCTCAAAGGCCATGTGTGCGTTGCATGTGCAAATGCAGTTCTAAGGGTTAATAGAAAAGCTGCCAGCGCCGTAACACTGTAAACAACAGCTAATTATGTTCCTGAGCCATATTAATCAATGCGTTGTGTATTACTTATTCATTTGGCAGATGCCTTTGCCCCGAGTGATTTTCAGTGCAACAAAGAGGAGCGCAAAAATACAATAGTTGAGTTAAATGGCAGCGTGTTAATGCTGACAGACAGCACCTGAGGCTGAAGATGTCTGAGCCTCCAGACGTGACATTAAGCAGCTTCCCAAAGCCCAGTCATCCTTCTAGGTAGCGCATGCTACAATAATAGCAGCACTCAGTCTGTGATGAGGCCGGGAGCAGCCGTAGGAGGGCTATAGGGCCGCTATACGCTGCAGGCCAGTGCATGTCCCCTGTCCTGATTTTTGTGGTTCCGCTGTCTTCCGTTCCAGCTCGCGCCCGGAGCCCCTCGGAGCTGTCACTTCATCGTACGTGTAACTGCCGCTGTCCGCGTCTCGGATCTGTCTTTCCACACCCACCACAGAGTCGCTGCCAGCGCTCCCTGCGGCCAGCCATCAATCAGCGGCTTTAAATCGAGTTTGCAGCTGATGCGGCCAAAACCCGCCGCCGGCTACGTTAATCCGGCCTGCGATGAGATATTCCGCGCGCGTGCGGGAGGAGGGAAACTCCCGTGGGGCTATATTTAGGCGGAGCGATGATTCCGTTCAGGCTGATATCATGTGGAAATCACTGGATACGGAGCCGGCGGGCGAGGCCGTGTGCACGAACGATCTTATCGCGTCCACCTCTCGTCGGGCTTTCAGCTGCACCAGGTGTTCCTGTAAAAACAGTTAACGTTCACGGCAGTGGAAAGTGCCAGGCCTGTGCCAGAGCTGATTTGCGTATTTTGTGTGTATAGAATTGAGGGAAATTAATATACGTGTGGAACAAATGTCTGCAGGCTTAAGGATGTTTTTTTATTGCCCCATGTCTATTACATCTGATAAAGAGTGCTTTGTTGAAGGTTGTACAACCCCAAAACAGCTTTACTGTTCCAAGAAATTTATAACTGGCGTCTTTTATCCTGAAAATGCAAAGGTTCCTGTTTTTATAAGCAGACTCCACAGATCGTAAGGAACAAACATTGCAGATTTGTGACCTGGTTTGAGTCTATGGGAAGATGGCTTCAGTGGAAATGTGTTTCTGTAACACTTCAAATTCAAAACAGATGGTCATTATGAACCAGAAACACTGAATTAACTCACAAATAGCCAAAATTGCAAAGTTCCATATTTGTAATCAGTTTGAACAGTTGTTGAGACTATCCCCCAAGACCCATCCCTATCAGTCTGATGCTTCCACATAAGAGGAGAAGTGTCACCCTGTGTGGTTTTGGATGATAAAAAAACCCTTTGTAATTTGTTCCTCTGAAAGATGGACTCCAGCAATGCATTCTGGGTAAATATACCCCACTCATGAAGAGACAATAAAATAGCCTGGGAAAAGTAATCACAGGACTGTATGGTACATAGAGCAGCTCCGTGCTGATGATGGGGTCTGTATCCCAGGGTAATAGACTTCCACCACTGCCGGTCCAACTTACATCAGACCGAGTCCAAACACTGTCAGGACCTAATAAATAACCTCGGGGACTCTTTTGTACGGAGGGCTTTTAATTTCAGAACCTCCTCCAAGATTGATTTAGGCATTCCCCTGTGAATCCCAGGCTAGTTTTAATCATCTTTTAATGACTGCACGGGATGTAATGACTTGGTGTTACTGTGGGGGCCTGGAGAAGCGGTCTCGGGTGGAACTGGTGACTCTGGTGGGGGGGGGGGGGGGGGCAGAAGCGCCTTTGCGGTGGCCCCGTACATGTGCCTGTACAGACACGTGTACCCTCGCTGTGAGGGCGTCCCACCTCCATTGCCTCCTCAAGCAGCTTGTCTTTTGAGCTGCTCAAGAACACATCTGAACGCTCAGACTGAGTGGGTAAAATTTAGCTGTTAGTTGCCTGAGTAAACTCTTAGCAGTGTTGAAAACTACAACAAAAACTAAAACGCCGAATAAGTGTTATTGGTTGAATGTTGAAATACAGTGGGTTATTTGTGCCTATTTTGTGTCTATAATCGGACAACAGACCCTTGCGTTAGACTGGAAGCAAGATTTTTTTTTTATATATTTTTTGGGGAAGTTACAGTGCCAGTATCAGACTGAGACAAATCAACAAAAGCTGGCTGAGGTGGCAGACAAAGTCCATGTTGCACAGAGTACCATGCCATAGTAAGGGACACAATACAGACGCACCACTGTGTACGTACACAAGCCTGCGTATGCCAAACAGGCCAGTGCCCCCCTGGAGCCCATGGCTGCCTGAGTCAAGAACAGCTTTCGGGTTGATGTTATCTAACCACCACAGACCTCGATCCAATCGCAGTGGAAGGCCAGGCCAGAAGCAGCTGAGTCAGGGAAGCACAACGTTAACACCGTACTGATGAGGCGCAGTGAGCCTGGCCAGTTTGTCTAGGGCAGGCAAGGTCAAAAGACCCTGTCTGCCCTTATCTAAGAGTGGAAAATGTGTGCCCTCGGGGCTCGGAGATGGGAGGCCTCCTTTCACATTCGCTGTGGGGAGAGCACGAGGAGAGATCATGGGATCGAGTGATAACCTGTTTGTTTTCTTGTCTGATGTGTTGACAGTGCCATTAGCAAGAGCCGTGTGGTACAGGGTGCACTCAAAGCACGCTGTCGTTTCCCTGCCAAAAGCCGAGCCGAGCAAACATGGCCGACGGCAGTCTGTAGCAGTTGGTGTTGCTGTTCAGCCATCTTGTGAAAGGGGTGGCTGTTGTCCTTGTCACAGAAGAGGTATGAAAATTCTGAGGCAGAGTGTATGTGAATGTTATTCATTTCAAAATGCAGGCAAAAATGTTTGCTGCTGTCAGAGACCAACCCTAATGCTGCACCCGCTAAATCCAACATGCCTTATGTTTAAACGCAGCTACAGTGCAGCACAGGTTACCCCACCTACTTATGTTCAGTCTGACAACTCTTATTTGGGTAATACCCAATGAGCTTGTGGATGAATAAGATCTTACCACAAACGAACACAGTGAACACAAAGCAGGCTAAATGTGAAAACATCTGATCAGTTCTGTATTAGTGTGGCAGGTCCAGACTTTTCCTTAACAAGGAAGAAACGTGAGTTCACATCCTTAAATGTGGATTAATTTGTTAATTTTCATTTGAAAAGAGAACTCTTCATGATCTGAACAGGAAGTAGAAAGCCTGAAAGCCTCTCTTTGTGAGCTGTGGAGCAGATTGGTTTGGATACTTCCTCGCTGGGAACTTTGTTATGCTTTGTCTGGCAGCGTTTGTTCAGATTATGGGGCGATTAGATGTTCTTGCTGCAGTTCTTTGCTTGCATTGTGTGATGCGATCATTGCACTGCCACAACCTGCTCTATTTCCTTGCCTTGTCGGAGCAGTGATATAGACACCTAAACCCGTACCCTTACTGATTAAGAGGAAGAGACTGCAAAGCCAGATTTCTTCTAATTGGTCTGTGGTTGATTTGGGAGGCTGTCTATAGTCTTGAATCAATTGATTTGAATGGGGAGGCTTTGCCCTTCAGTCCCAGGGAGATTAACCAGAATGTATGTTCTCTTAAGTCCTCTGCCCCCGCATCACCCCCTCTGTGTCTCTTAGCGGCTACCCTCAGCCTCGTTTTAGGCACACCATCCTCGCCCCTTTCACCTGATGACCTCGATTCAGGCCTGAGCCTTGCCCTGTGAGACAGATGAGTTGCGCTGAGGGGATTATCGGACGGGCAGGGAGATCAGCACCAGTAGACCCTTAAGAAGTGTCAACGGCTGTCTCCACCAATGGGGTTTGAAAGGTGTTCTGGGTAGTGGAGGTAAAATATCTGACAAGGCATCCCAATAATGAGACAGCAAGCATTGTCAGGCACTTATACCTTAAAACATCTGGACCTTATATCTGTGATACCTTAAAAGTCAAGAAAACCCACCGCTTTTGTCAAGTACTAAGAAAAGGGAGAAGGAGGGAAACAGAACAGCAGTTGTCTGACTTTGTTTCCCAGCTCAGAGGAGACGCAAGGTCAGGTGTGCGGAAAGGGCAGCCGATTGCAGAGGCACCGCTGAGTCGTTTGAAGTTGCAATTAAAAGGGAAGTGTTTGCTCTGTGAGCTGGCACCACTGCTCAGACCAGCATTACCAGACTCTTCGGAGCAGCGTGTCTGTGTTTTACCAAGTCGGGAGGGCTTGTGTCCCCCAGCTGAGGGCGTGGTGTCACGGTCAAATTGGAACAGCTCTGCCTGCATGTGGGACACGCCTCTTTTGTAGTGGAAGAAAAGACGGCGCACCACCGAAGAGCAAGTAATGACACTGCCATTTCTGTCACTGAGGGTCCATTTTTTCTTTTCTTTGGTGAATTTCAGCACCTCCTGGTTCATTAAATATACCCCAAAAAGTGGGCTGATTTTTCTTACTGCCTGCTGAAATATCAAAAAATGCAGAGATCCTGCAATTCAGTCATTAATTTATTCTATATATATATTCTATATATAGTATTAATTGTATAGTACTAATCTATATATAGTATTAATTAGACATCCTTTCTTGTCATGCTCGCTTCATTGCACCACCTAATCCTTCTCAGAGCCACTGAATTATCACAGGTAATTTACCGCGAAAAATATGCCAGCTTGCCAGCAATTATCATGTTCAGTCAGATGCCTCTGATTAGGCAGTCACAGATTGGAACAACCCCTCTCAGCAATCACAGCTTTGAAACAGCTAAAACTCCTTGAGAATGGAAAACTGAACCACATGCCACTTGGAAATAGCTTGAAACCTGTAACCCGGTCTTTAGTCGTCTGACCACAACAGTTACACAGCCTATCAGGACAGGAAGGTGGTGATAATTATTATTACCATGGCAATGAAGGGAGCACTGTAGTTTCTGAAACGTTTAGGAGAGAAGCAAGCTTTATAGCTTTATGATTGGTATCAGCACTCTTTCTTCATCAGTAAAAAGTAGATATGTGCAACAGGACTATATTCACATACCTTTTTGAATTTTGTAAGGGGACAGTATGGAAGCAAGCTGCTGTAGATAAGTGCGCCATCTAGTAATAATAATAATAATTATGAATCATTCTCTTCATGTACTTAGTCTTCATGTCCTTCATGCACTGTGTAGTGTGTAACAGGAGTCTGGAGCATTAATGATTTCACTGGTGGCTTTGTTGTTGCTGCTGGTAATGAGTTCAAGCATTCATCAAAGCAGAAGATCCTGTGGCGAATCCAGTGGCCTTCCTCTGCTCTGCACGTCCTGGTGTTACGTTATCCCTTCTGTGTCGTGCGTCCCTCAAACCTGTGTGGACACTACTGTTGAGAGGAGATGGAGATGGAGACCTACAGATGCTGTTGACTGTACTGTAGTTGCAAGCTGAGTCAGCTGTATAGCAAGATGCCCTCCCTTGGTCTTGGACGTTCTTGGCTACCAATGCAAATGTGACACAGCCCTCATGTGACCTGGAGTTTTGGCTTTGTCTTGGGGACCTGCTGCCTTTGTTACAGCAAGCTGCATCCTTATCTTTGCCTTAGCATTTAAATGGGACTGATTGTGATACAGAGAGGAATGTTTTATATGCTGTTAGTGCACCAATGCATTGTAGGGCAGGGTATAAACCATGAAAAATCTTGTTTTGTTGCCCATTTTGCAAGGAGTGTTTGTATAAGCATTTAGGAGCTATGCTTCCCACTTGAATCTTCATAGGACCTTCATAGGACTATACTTACTGTACTTACTGCAGTACATAGGGCATTACAGCAGGGTGTTGCAAAATTTGCAACCTAATTCATTTCAAGTGAATTTTGTGCCCGTTAAGAGTAGCCATTTGTTTGCTGTATTCTTTCACTCCTGCTCCACTGTCTCAACAGGTAGTGTAATTCCTGGAATAGAAATCACTCATGTAAAAGAGTAAATAGTGGGTTCAAACAGCATTACTTTTTATTGGTGGGCAGATGAGGTTTTGATTTAGGTCAAAAGCTGTGTTGAATGGATGTTTGATTGGCTGTAATTGTGTTTAATTTGTTTGTTCCAGATAACTCCTCTGTGAGGCTCAGAATGAATGGCTACACTCCTCCTTCCTACCCCTCTGGGGGGTTTGGATCATACACCTCCCAGATAAAGTGAGTACTCTGTTCTACAATAAACTCAACTTATAAATCCCTAGTATGAACAACAGTCAATTATAATGAGCAAATGCTTTAAGGCAAGTTGATACACACCCATGTTTTAAACACTTTCTCTGAAGACTGAGAATCAAAGCAGTTTTGTGCAAAAGTGAAAGCAAACCAGTTCAAACAAACCAAATCTCCCAACTGAATATTGAATATTGTGAATAATAGTGAATATTGTGTTCTATTATAAACTCAACTTACCGGATATCCCTGGTGCCCCTGGTCATTTATATTGAGCAAATGCTTAAGGGCAAAGTGATCGCAAACAAACTGAAACAAACCAAGTGTTTGTCAATTCACTGTAGCTGTACTTTACATTGTAGTTCATCTATTGCTGTAAAAGTCTTGCTAATAATATGTAAGGTTCATCTGGTGGGCCAGACTTTTAATTTGGTGAGCATCTTTTTATAACTGGAGTTTGTTTACTAAAATGCTTGCAGGGCTTAGGGTAATATTAGCCATTTAGTAATATTACAGGTGTTGTTCTTCACCTCTTTCTCTTTGTTGTTCATTTCCAATATTAATAGCCTTTCAAGGGAGGGCTGGTCAAACACAATTCCCTATTAACACCATAATGGTCTGATATAATTGTCTCTCCGCAGCGGGCTCTTGGTGAACAGCTGGTCCCTAAGCTAAGACATGCTACAGTTTAATTGAGCCCATCTATTATTTAACCAATTAGAACACGCCGCAGAATCAGATCAGCTAATATCAGGTATCAAGCAGCTAATTAACACTGAGGACATTTGAGCTCTCGCTGTGTTGGGGGGCACTCACACGCTTTGTGTTTAAGAAAGGGCAGGCGATGAATGTGGTTTGTGGCAGTCACGTGTCAGTACCGACTCTTCAAAACCTCTGTCTTTCACACAGTGGACACAACTCCCAGTCCCCCGACCTCCTTGACAACAATCCGCCTGCTAGTTCCAGCGCCAAGGCTCTGTATGGTATGTAGCAATATGAGTTATTCATTATAGTCAACATCAGTTGCTGTCTTGCCAGACAATGTTGCTCTTAAAAGTTAAGGGAGATATTCTTTTGGGGAAATGACTGTTTAAATTTGAGATTTGACATCTTAGTGTGGTGACAAGTTCATTGTCCTAATCACTGTACCAAACTGTGACCAGAGACTGTTCATCACTGGCGCGAGAGTGCAATCTGTGTTCCTTCCTGTCCTTGTTGAAGAATTCCAGCTGCAGCCCAGGGAGTTCCTGTGATGGCCACACTGTGATTAATGAGGAGCGGAAAAGCCTGGGATGTGTTTGGATTCCGCTTGATTGGCAGTTACAGAAACTCTGCAGATACCCTTGGCAGTCAGGGTCAGAGTTACAATCTCACTGTACTGCACCAGTTACAGTCTCACTGCGAATGAATGTCCATAAACCTCAGCATTCACTGCAACTACTAAGATTCAGCAACGCAGGGATGTAACATTCAGCGCTGAGTATCGAGTCAAACATGACGTTAATACTGAAAAGGCATCATTGCTGCTAAGCTGCGATTTGGCTGCCTCCATGTCATCACTGATTGTATCAGATTGCATTCCTGCTGCGATCTTTTGCTTATGAGGTAGCTAGCTAAACCTGATTGATGCACTAATTGTAAGTCGCTTTGGTTTAACAGCGTCTGCGAAATACAAAATTGTAAATTGTATCAGGTTGCAAATGAGCGGGTGTGGAACTGTTGATCTCGACCGTTTTTTGATGAGGAGGTGAAATCCGATTGTCCGGTCTTTGTGTCTGCAGTCACCCTGGCCCTGATGCATGGAGGTAAGATGGGCTCGGGCTGTCTCCCATATCTGCAGTGTCAAGACACATGAGCGCCAAAGACACAGAGGAATTTGCGCTAATTCAGGACTGCATTGTTAGCCCGCAGCCTGGCAAACGGGCCCCACCTGCCTGAGAGAAGTCGTTTGCGCGACGTGCTCTCAGAAGCCTTTCTTATCTCTGCGGCACAGCCTCGCGTCATGGAGACTCCCGGGCTAATCTTCGCGCTGCATCATTGCTTCTCCTCTCACGTGTCTGTGAGAGGCGGCTGCGCTTGCCGTGTCTGCGAGGAGCGAAGGAGAGCCGTCTCCGAATGTCTCCGGTCGTTAACGCGAGGCTGTGCGCAGCTGCAGGCCGGTTGCCACCGTCTTTTTCAGGAGCTGGCGCACCTTGGTCTAACAGGAGAAGAATGCGACTGATTTGCGCGCGTGTTTTCAGCCAGGGGTGCAGATGGGTGGTCTTTGCGCAACGAGGTTTCAAAGGCTTAATGAAAGCCGCCCCCACCCCTGAGCTGAGAGACGCAGTTGGTGATGATTTCATGTACTGTGGGCCGGCCGTGGCCTCCGCATCCAATAGGAGGTCATTTTGACTGTGATTGGCAGAGTAGAGGCACCCAGCTGAGTCCATTTCCCATTCCCGGATGCAGGCCTGTCTGCATGGCTTTCTCCCCCTCCTGCATCTCTGCGACAGTCATGTACACGCCCAGCTGTGATTTTCCTTTCAGGAGCACCATAGCAGGGATTCAGTTTTACAGCGAATGTCACTCAAGGTTTTTCTCAGCAAAGCCTTATGGGTATAGCACACTTCCTTGGGACAGGGAAAAGTAACTGTGCTGCCAGTCTGTTTACATCATGTAAATACATTGTTAATACATATTTTTATTTGTCATTTATAGTACTTTGGGTCTATGTCAGAAAGAAGTGTTGCTACACTCCTGTATGCAGCATATAATAAAATTACATGATGTCAGGTTTTAATCTGACCTCATTAAGGACATAAATTTAATTTGTCTTCCATTTAATTTGAAAGATAACCCAACCTGGCCATCTCTCGAGCATTCATCACTTTTCCCAGTACAGGTCAGGTGACAGCCTACGCAAGAGCCTGGCCCTTTTAACTGAACAGAAGTGCAAGCAGCACCACCATTGTAATAATGTGACATAAGTGATTATGTATGAATAGCAGCTCTTCTTCCTCCTATCTGGCTCGATTCAGTCTCAGCAGGGCCCTGTACGCTAATCATGAATTTATCTTTAACTCCTGAATAGCCACTGTTTTAAGGTCAAGCCCTGTGGGTCTGCAGTCAAGAATAAAGCAAAACAGTGAGACTGAATGGGGGGGAATAAGCTCCTGAGCCCTTGTGAAAGGAAACAGTTCACCACAGGTTCACCGGTTACTGTTCTTTCCCTTTCAAACTGCTGTGCTCAGGGACTGATGGAATATACTTCCTCCGAACGTCTGCCAAACACAAAAAGAAAGGTAGAAACAAGCCGAGCTGTTTGCCTTGGCGGTTTTTTGCGGCCTTGTAGCCCCCTCCCTCTGCAGAACCAAAGAAATCCGATTTCTTCGCTGTTGGTGGAGTTGCCTGCCACAGTCGGGTGCCAGTGTCACGGCACTGGAAGGCAAATATGCCCACAGCCGTTAAATTCTAAGCAAAGGGAGTCAAAGCGAAAGTCAGTGTGTGTTTGACCAAAGGGGACGACTCCACCAATGGGATTTTTTGGATCTGCAGAACTGGTGGTTTTACTCCTTTTTTTTTTTTTTAATGACCTTTTCCGCTGAAGTCTGCTGACTTGTGTCTCATGGCCCCACCTACCCCAGCACAACCTTTCCAGGAAATCTGAGTGCAGTGATTGCGTGTGCAAGTGTGTGTTCCGTGGTTTAGATAACGGCCGTGTTTTCGTTAACAGCAAAGTTCAGCGACTTTGCAATTTGCCTTTTTAAAAGGTGACTTAGCATGCTTTGAATTTTACCCCATTGCAGCTGTAGAGGTGTGTTACCCTTTGTCAGAGATACAGCAGCAGCAGCGACCAGCCGTGGAAGCAAACTCATGACCCTCTGCTTCAGTGCTCCAGCTCCTACAACACACTCTGCCCTGCCCTTAGATAAGCAGAGATAAAATGAGTCTTCACAGCCATGAGTAATTTGAATGACGTATTGTAACAGTAGCTAGTGAAAGATATGTTCCTACGCTTGCTGGTTGCAAGTGGAAAATTACCCTAAGCGTGAGCACTGAAATGAATGGTCACAGAGGGGCATCCAAACCCTCTGCGGTGTGAAATGGCTTTGCTTGCCGTGTGTCCAGCTCCCAGCTCGTCTTGTGTGTAACACTGAATGCAAATTACCTGTAGACATGATCTTATTTCAGTTATAGTGTTCAGAATCCCATACAGCATTAGTTATGGGAAGGTTTCTTGGCACCAGTAGTGCTACAGATAGATGCAGTGAATCACTAGCAGTCTGCTGATGGCATTATATCCAGTTATTTAATGCTATAGTGGTAATATGTGATGAAAGTGTCCAGTTAGGAACAATTTATTTCAGTTTCTTACTACTTGCCATGAAACCAGCAACACGACCTAAGTGTGTGTGTGTGTGTGTGTGTGTGTGTGTGTGTGTGTGCTTATGAAATTGCTGATCTGTTGGATGGTCTCATTTAATGTCTCCTTCCTACAGAGCAAAGGAAGAACTATGCGAAAAACAGTATTAACAGCATGACTGACACATCCCAGTACCGCGTGGAGGTAAGGTGGAATTACAGGAAATTGATCAATGCTTGATAACATCGCACTGAAACTCATCTGTGTCTCGCTAGGAGTTTTTATGTATTACTAAAGCTTTTTTTTTTTTGAGGATGTGCTTGCCTACTTTGTGAATATGGTAGATGGTTGATTAAAAAGCATCAAAATAACAGCTAAATTGCAGCGCTATCAATTAGCACCCCTTTCATACCTGCAGAACACACTTATGCGTATGTGTGTATGATTCCGGCTGCAGGCTCTCCTCGGTTAACACATCAGAATTATCAAATATTCATTACTTTCGGTTTTAGAATAAATACTTATAATTACAAATTGCCATTCCACAGAGGACTAGAAGAGACACACATCGTGTTTCATCCTGTGCTGTTTGGTGTATTGTAACTGTATGGAAAACCTGTATACTAAGAGTTCTAAGAGTGTGTAAGAGTTCTGAATGGTGATTGGTGCATATAAGCCCCACCTCTGTCCCCCCAGCACCTGACCACCTTCGTAATGGACCGGAAGGAGGCGGTGATCACCATCGAGGATGGGATCAGGAAGCTCCGCCTGCTGGACGCTAAGGGCAAGGTGTGGACCCAGGACATGCTTCTTCAGGTGGACGACCGTGCGGTCAGCCTCATCGATGCAGAGACCAAGGTGGGGCCTTCCACATGCTGCAGGAGGAGTGACCGCAAGGCACACCTTCCAAGGTCATGGTTCGTTAAGGACCGCAAAGCACACGTTTCAAGATCAGATCCCGAGACCCCAAACCAGCTTGTTAGCAGTTAGTGTGACATCACTGTGAAGTGGCCGTGTGACGTCACTGTGGTTGTTCATTGCAGTTGAAAGAAGTATTCACTTTATGCAGCCTCCGGGCTCATTAAAAGCAGGAAACCATTGTCAAACAGTGAACTGTTCTCTTAGAGACTTACTTCCCCTCCCTGTAAGGAATCATGTCTATTCCAAAATATTATGTTTTTACAGTAACGTACAGCATAGTTACTGCACTAAACTTGCAAGACTTGCTTTTCCTGTTTTTTTTCTTATGTTTTTTTAAGTGTTGACATATTTTTATCACTTTAATTCAGTGAGTCGCAGCACCCACACATTCCCAGTGGTTTCCACTCGTTGGGAAATTTGGTAGGAAATCAGCTCTTTGCCCCCTCTAGCTGTTGCACAACTGTTCTGATTAAGACCTTGATGATGCGTTGTTTAGGAAGTCTGAAATTGATTCTGAGTGTCTGGGTCATAGAAGTAAGATCCACTTCTAATTTTTAAGTACTTTTTATGGGACTTCAGGTGTGTTTCCAGCTACATCTGGGTATATTTATTCCCAGGTGATTATATTTGTATTGAGTTTTCTTTTCCTTATGAAAATAAGGTACTGTTTATTCAGTGTATTCTCGTCTGGTACGATTCAGCACAGTGCTCCACAGTGAGTAATGACTCGAGTTTGATGACTCTTTGATGACTGTGCTGGGTTTCAGAATGAGCTGGAGAACTTCCCCCTCAGCACCATCCAGCACTGTCAGGCAGTGATGAGCGCCTGCAGCTATGACTCCATCCTGGCGCTGGTGTGTAAGGAGGCGGGCCAGGGCAAGCCCGACCTGCACCTCTTCCAGTGTGACGACATCAAGGTGAGCCCCGCCCAGATCAGGCTCCACCCACACCTGATCAAAAGCAGAAAGCATGATCAAAAGCATGGACAAGAGTGTGTGTTTTTGTAATGTGTGTGTGTGTGTGTGTGTGTGTGTAGCAGTGTTTGTGTACAGTAGATACAGCATATACTAGCAGTAGCAGCATTATGGGGTGGCAGTTTACGAAATTGTGAAAAACTGCGTAACCGAAAATTGTCAACCCCCATATTATCATCCCTCACATTCTTCATATTTGAGTCCCCCTTTAATAGGGAGAGGGGATCACCCATGCAACAAAAACACTGCAAGCCGCAACATCAGAAAAAAAAAACTAGTCACGAACTCCTGGTGCGAGAGGGAGGGGGAGTGGAACTGCTTTTAGGAAGCACTAAGGAAAACAGTTATATGCAATTATATACTGTTGCAATTGTATACTGTCGAACAGAGTTTAACATTTTACAATAAGACTGGCAGTAATTTCTGATCAGTCCCGAATGACGTTGATTAAGAATATTGAATTTTTTTACATTAAACCTAATATCATCCTGCTATGAGTCACGCACTTGTTGGGAGTGCACATTTGCACAAGAGTACACTCTTTTCGTCAGATGGTTTAGGTAATTCACTTGATACGACTCTATAACAGTGAGGAACTCAGACACATGTACTGTGTCCACCCCGTCTATCAAAGCATCATCATTTTATGCGTTTATGCCTTTATTGCCTTTGAGGAAATGGCAGCACTTCTGAACATTTCCTTTTGTGATGGCTGTCATATGGTTGAGCCTGTTAGTAGATGGGGTAGCAATGACTTTGCGCTGAGGAGATGGTGCTTGTCTCGTTGAAGGCGAACCTGATCCACGCGGATATCGAAAGTGCCATCAGCGATCACAAGGGGGGGAAAATGAAGAAACGTCCAGACACCCTGAGGTAAACACACTCCATATTTACTTATCACACTAGGGAGAAGCTTTCGAAATGGGTCTAAATTCCGGACTTTTTAGTTTGTTTGAGTGGTTCTTATAACTGGTGAACTTCTGTGTTATCATCATTCAAACCCTTGATTTCCTAGTGATATCCACTCACACCATTAATCGGCCCTAGTGACCATATGTTTGTTACCCATAAAAGGATTATTTAAGGACCAAGGAATCTGTAGGATTTTGGCACCCAGCTGAATGCTTTTATTTATTTTAGAACACAAGCCTTTATTGTTGGGGGAGTGCTTAGCTGGCCTTATCTGTGTCTTATTATAACCGGTAGTATATATAGTGCTTCTGTTTTGTTTTTTTGTAACTGTAAAGGAAGTCTTTGTATTTGACCAAGTACTACTGTTGCTGCCAATGATGTTCATTAGTATAGATTAATATATAAACCCTTCAGACAAAGAATAATTGTGTGTGAGTCATGGCTAAGGACATGTGCTAAATGGTGTAATAATAATATCAGTAATAACTATAATGATAATGATAATATGATTATAGGAATATTGTTGAACTGCTGCCAGTGTGATATACATGGTCCAGGCTTATGCAATATGTGCTGTGGCAGCAAGTGGAAATGTCCCATCATGCTGATAGGATTAAATGATGAAAATGATGTAATTTTTTTAATGTATTTTTATAAACCCCCCCCCCTTCACTTCACAGGATGATCTTGAAGAGTGACGGGGTCATCCCCCCGCCCCCGGCGGACCCCGCCCCCGCCCCCCCGGCCACGGTCACGCAGGTGGACGTCAAGAGTCGAGTGGCGGCCTGGTCAGCCTGGGCCAGCGAGCAGCCCGACCGTGAGTGCAGCAGTGCATGCTGGGAATCTACTCCAATCAGGAGCCAGAGGATACATGCAAAACTCAGAAACCCCCCCCCCCCCCAAGTCCCATTGCAGCTACAGCTCAAAACGCACCCCACAGCACTTCGCCATGCAAGGACTAGATATAAATTAATAGATTTGAAATACATCAGGTTTAATCCAGACAAAATCTAGTTTGTTTGAATCAAGGCAGCGATTAGGTGAATAAGGTAGACAAGGCTTTGCAGAAGCAAACACCTGCAGACGCTGTAGCTCTCCAAGTGTGGGGGCGGGTAAATTACCCAGCCTGACTAAGTGTGCGGAGGCATGCTCATTTTCTCATGTTTCAATTCAGAAATATAAAAAAACACAGAAAAGCTGGGGATCAAAATTGACGTGATTTAAAAATGTATTTCACATAATTTACAACATAAGCCAAAGCCTAAACCGCATTAAAACTAATGAATAAGATCAAAAGAAATGTTTCCGCCTAGAAGCACCAGGATGCCAGGAGTTTCAGGGATGGAGGCTTGTGGTGTAATGTTCCTCGCACGTTGTGGATCCTGAGCTCTGTCTCCCTGACTTGTCCCCTGTTAGATGACGGCCACGGCCAGTACGGGGCGCACGACGAGCCCCCGGAGATGATGGCTGCCAGGGTGGACCGTGACGTGGTGAGTGCCGCCACCCTCTCTCCGCGGACCCCCATACCAGCAGAGGTCTTCCCCTTCCGGAACAGCAGCCTGTTCAGTGCAGCTGGAGCCCAGAGGAGCTCTGCCGAACACACACAGGGGCTCACTGGTCACCCCTGCTTTACAGATCATCATTACATTACATTACATGACTTTTGTTTAGCAGACGCTCTCATCCAGAGTGACTAACGTAGTTTATAGATCCATTCATCCATTTTACTTGGCTGGATATTTAATGAAGCAAATTTGCGTTAAGCTCAAGGGTGTAACAGCAGTGCCCCTCTGGGGAATTGAAACCAGCAACATTTGGCTTAAGAGCCCCGCTCTTTCCCACTGCACCACACTGCTCATCCGAGACAGCTGGCAGACGTGGTCTTGAGCGCTCCAGCTTACTGCCTTGGTCTGGAAGAATGAGTCTCAGTAATATGTTTGGTTACTCTACCAGTCATAGTAATAGACCTGTCCTCATTTGCAGGATAATGTGTACATATACAGAAGGTGGCACAGTCCTGGCCTTGAACTTGCTATCTGAAACAGTTTCCCAAAATGCACTCACAGGACACTCACTCCTCCCAGCAGGATGTAGAAACAGTTGACCAGAGTTTAACAGGTGACCACTGAATACACTCCCCAGATTGTGACAAAGCTCAGTTTTGGCCCTTTCTGTGTACAAGGTTGCATCTCCGAGGCTGTTCATTTGGAGCAACAGACTTTTTGGCTCAACCTGAGCAAACCCGGCTCATTTCGTCTCGTCATTGTTACGTCCTGGGACATAGACGTAGACTCTTGGAATATTGTATTTAGAAAGCATTGCCACAGCAAAACAAGTAATTTCAGGGACTGAAGCGATAATGGAGGAAGTCCTTTCTGAAGGAGTCAGCAGTGAGCCAGGTCATCATCATCTGATCCATAATGTACCGTGGCAGCCTTTCCATTCACAAGGAACAGCCAAATCTAGTTTACTGCTTGTGAGCGTCTCCTACCTGAAATTACTCTCTGGCATAATTCATTTAGGTTGGATGGTAATCAGTCTGTCCTGATTGAGACTGGATACGAGCTAACCGCATTGCAGATTGTCCTTGACTTTGAACTCAAAAGTCTTACTTTGCTCATTACTTTCACTTTATTCTTTTTTTCAGTTCAGCTACAGTCTTGTAGATGCTGTCTAAAAAAAATAAAACTGCAAATAGGCATGTGACTACAAGAGCAGCCAGACACTGATTTGAAATATGGCAATAGGACAGGATGTTTTGAATGCCAACAGTGCATCACATGTTTCTAATGGCATACACTTCTAACACGCATTGCATCATTTTCGTTGCAGCAAATCCTGAACCACATCCTTGATGATATTGAGTATTTTGTCACCAAGCTTCAGAAGGCTGCTGAGGCCTTTAATGAGCTTTCAAAGAGGAAGAAATCGAAAAAGAGTAAAAAGAAGGGTCCAGGAGGTAGGAATTGATTTTGTTCCACGGATGGCATTTAATCAAAATGAAAACCCTCGTCTGCTTTAGACGGCAGCTACCTGTGATCCACTGCGAGAGTGACTTGGATTTGTTCTCCATGTTTATATTTAGTTAGCCGAATTATTTTTATTGACAGAAAATGTCCTCACCCGACCCTTTTTCAGGGCCTAGAAAGAGCTGTAATTAACCACGTGAGGTTATTGATTCTCAAAATCCGGCTTGGTCCTGTAACTCGGCAGTATGATTTGTGTGCCCGTTTTGTCCACCAGAGGGCGTGCTGACGCTGCGAGCAAAGCCACCAGCTCAAGAGGAATTCATTGACTGCTTCCAAAAGTTTAAGCATGCTTTCAACTTACTGGTAAGATCAGTCTGGTTATCGTCAAGAATTAATTTAAGTGTATATAAAGCTTTTCTTCCTCATTAGATTATTTGCTTTGCTGAAGTAAAATATTAGGTGATGGACTGAATGTTACATTCAGTGATAATGTAAAGAATATTTAATAAAAATGTATATGTAATTAACAAAACAGCATACACAATTAAAATGACTTGTTTTGGTTCAGTAGAAGTTTTTACCCCATGTTTTTCACAACTCATCTTTTCAAGAAGAGTAATTCATCCTGCCTGAATTATCAGTATGTAAAGGCTATGGAGCCGACCAGAACTCACAACACCCTACTCCAGATTCCAGTGACATAACAACACCACCTGCAGCTACCTTACATTGTGCTACTTCTGTATCATACTTGTACCTCTATTATCATGAGCCCTGAAACCCAACTGTTCTGGTTCACAGGGGAAGTTAAGAGCACACATTCAGAACCCAAGCGCTGTGGATTTAGTCCACTTCCTGTTCACCCCACTCAACATGGTAAGTGATACCACTGGCCTTTTGCTGTAACAGTACATTCTGTTTAATGGTCACAGTGACATCCTGTTGATCTCTTCCTCTCCCAGGAATATTCAGGGGAAGGTGTATGAATCACCATTTTGTACTACTCGCATCTTGTATTAAATTAAATAGATATGTATACAATGCTCTGTAAATTTCAGTCTTATTTCCTATTCTTTAATGTTTGTGCATGTAGGTACTTTCCCACCCACAGGGATGCCTCATATTGAGCATTTCCTGTCTGGTGGGAGATCATGAATCATATTTCATCTTCTTGTTAATATTTGACCATTAACCATTAACATACCAATAACCATTAACATATTTTACTGCATGTCAGAAAAGGGAAATTCAGTTGAAGAGCAGTAATCTTCACCATCTATGGGAACTTGCATAAAAAATGGGCATTAAAATGCAACATCACAAGCCTGTGTTGAATTCATGTCATCACCAATTAGAATTAATTTAACTTCACTACATACAAATATAAACAAAGAAGCACACCAAAACCATAATAAGCAGCTGTAAGGCAATACTTTATATTCATTTTAATATATGTACATACCTAATACACAAAATTAAAAAAGACAATCCCAAGGTAAAGATCTGGGGTACCTTCAGTCCTCCTCAGAGGAGGTCGCACAGACTGTTTAGTCAAGTCTTGCTGTCGGGACTAAGGTGTATGGAAGAGGAGGCATCTGTGATCCTTACCGCCACTCTCTCTCTGCCGCCCCCTTCAGGTCGTTCAGACTTCCGGTGGCGTGGATCTGGCCAAGACCGTCCTCAGCCCCCTGCTGACCCGAGAGGCCATCGACTTCCTGCACTCCGCGGGCACGGCCGAGGAGAGGCACCTGTGGGTGTCGCTCGGGGACGGCTGGACCAAGTGCAGGTGGGTGGGGCGGTTCCGTTTCTGTATTGTAGGCAGCACCAGCACCTGCTAACAAATCAGTCTTTCCGACCATCATTCAGACAGGAGCATAACTAATGATACTGCCTTGTCAATGTTTATTCAGGTCTCCTTTTTGGAGATGATAACATTACATATTACATTACATTCATTTAGCAGACGCTCTTTTCCAGAGCGACTTCCAGCACAATAGAACATAAGTGTATCCATTCAAGTTGAATGAGCAACCTGATTTCAGTAATCTTACCTGTGTTTGTTTTGACATCAGATATAGTTAGCTTCAGCATAACATACGTGACCTGTTTGGCAGTTGACATGGTAGATATCTAGCTCCAGATCAATTGATTTCGTACGGAGCGAGTCTAAGCAGTGGTTAATTTGGTAGAAACCTGGGTCCAGGTCAGTTGATATACAGAGCTAGCTACAGCAGCAGCTGGAGGAGCACATGGGCATATGAGCCCTGTGCTCCCTGTGGAAAGTCTAACTCTGTCCATCTCCTCCTCCAGGCTGGAGTGGCCCAAGGACCACCACTTTCCCCCGTACACGCCCCGTTTCCGGGACGGCTGGGAGCCGCCGGTGCTGGCCTTCGTGGGGCACCCGCGGGAGCAGGAGCTCACCCAGCTGGCCCAGTCGCTGGCCCACGCCGAGGTCCAGCGGCAGGAGGAGGTGGCGCGCAGGCTGTCCCTGGAGGTGAGCGCGTGGCACCGGGGCGTGGCACCGGAGCGAGACACCGGCAGCAGGGGGTGGAGGGTTCAGAGGGGTGTCAGAGGGGGGGTTAGGTGAATATAGGGTGGAGAAAGGGAACCAGTGCTGGCTGAAACAGGAAGAGGTCAGACTTGGGGGGGGTAAAGACAGTGGGTTCAGTTGCTCACAAGAGGGTAGAAGAGACGCAAAAGTAGAGACAGAGGGCACAGGAGGAAGGAGTGGTCAGGTTACCAGGGTAACAGGGAGGATGGAAAGGCACGTGGGTGACAGAAAGGACAGTAATTGTGATTATGGTGTCACACGAGTGTTAAAGGGGACATTCAGTAAGACTAATTTCTGTTATACAACACTGTGCATTTCACATGAACATTTTTATGCTTTATATGCATGAAAATGCAGACATCACTGTGACTTAAACAATTTAACAGTCAATAATTAGAATCTCTGTTTGGCTAATGGCACAATTAGTCAAGGAGGAGAGATTAAAGCCCTATAAAAGGCTTACAGTCTGAGAGTTGACCTTTTGGTTCTCCTTGCTTTCCCAGCCACCCAGCGTCCAGGACTTTCCCTCTGCTGACGGGTACGCTTTCAGTAACACGGCCTACAAACGCAAGCACCTCCTGGACCAGGACATGGCTGTGGCAGCCTTTAAACAGGCGGTCAGCCGCCATGTAGATAGGTAACACGGGTCACATGACTGGTCAGCAGGCCGTGGAGAACTGTCTGGCTTTATTGTGCCAGAACTCCTGCTCACTGGGGCCCCCTTCTGGTTGTCTCCCAGCTGGTGTGTCGATCAAGGCTCGGGTGTCTCTGTCTCTTCTTGGTTCATAAATTAGAGCTAGCAAAATCTCTTTGCCCAAGTACTGTTGAACCTGCATGCCTGATTCTTCCTGGTTTGGTTCTGGGTGCTCTCCTAAACTGCCCTCTCAATAGAAGAGGAACCTTTTTTTCAATCTGGCAATATCTGGTTGTTTTTATCTTCTTTCCTTCTGATTTTAAAGTTGAGGCACTTCTCCATGGCTGTGACAGTCAGTAATATTGTATATTGTAATAATACTCTCTACTTTTGGCTTGTTGTGTGCCTCTCATTGTGATGATAATCATCCATGTTCATCCGGCGATTGCATTCACCCACATTAACCTGTCATATTCACCCGTGTTAAGCTGTAGATCATATTCACCCATGTTAACCTGTAGATCATATTCACCCATGTTAACCTGTAGATCATATTCACCCATGTTAACCTGTAGATCATATTCACCCATGTTAAGCTGTAGATCATATTCACCCATGTTAACCTGTAGGTCATATTTACCCTGGTTAGCCTGCTGTTTTTAACCTTTTTTGGCTTTTGTACACTGGCTCGTTAACTATAGCAGATCATGCTTTGTGTCACTAGTATCAATTTTAAATTAGATTTACACATGTGTTTCAGATTTGGACTGGAAATGTATTTGTCTGTTCAGTTCTTTGTATATTGTTTATTATTTTGAGCTCGGTTTTGCTTCTAGGCATCTCAATGTCAGTGACTGGGGAAGTGAAATTAGATCAGCTGGTCTGTTAGTTTGCAGTTTTAGATCAGATTGTAGTCTGCTACACACTTAGCCTACTGACACTTATGGTCAGGCAGTGATTGTTATGGTATGTTATGTATGACCTAAAATATTCTTACACTCCCATGTAATGTACTCCACACATAATGTGCTTTAATCTTCCATTACATTTTGTTAGTGTTTCTTGTAATTCAGTCCTGACCTGAAATGAATCTAGTACAGTGTTTAACCCTGTTATACATGATTGTGCTCTCTTAATTGAAAACCATAACGCAGAAGTTGAGCAGGCAGTCTCAGGGGATGTGGGAAAGCAAGGAGAGCTTCCTCCGCGCTCATCACACCGAGCTGTACTGACTGCATGTGTGGTTGCAGGAATTACGAGGCCCACGGTCGCACCCAACCAAAGAACTTTGCCAAATCCAAGTACGACTTTGTGGCAAGAAACAACACGGAGCTGTCAGTGGTGAAGGATGAAGTTGTGGAGGTACCGAAAGAAAAGCGTGGCCCAAAAATGGCTCACACACCTGAGGACATTCCTTGAGATTTAGTGGTAGTATCAGCTATAATACGCACCCAGCATTTAAAATCATCAGCGTGATGACTTTCTAGTAGAAATATCAGTTGTATGGTCTTATTTTCTCACTAATCAGTGTGACAGTGGTTTTAGAAATAATAACACAATGTCATTTTTTGTGCCATGTAGTAATTTATCCATTTGGTACTGATATAAGAGCTATAGATATATGAGAGATAGAGATATATATGAGCTGCTAGGGGATGCTGTTTAGCCAAGGCCCAGGTGCATTCTTCAGGCACAGATTCTTCACACATTAACTAGCTATTCAGCTCGGTGCACATCACACCGAAAATTCTGTCTCTGCCATGATTGAAGCTACAAGTGCTTTGATTTGCTGGCTCTTTATGAACATTATTAAAGGGACGTGGTCTAAAATAGAGCATCCGCAATCAGCCGGTCCCTGAACCTCCTGTTACCAAGCAGAACCTCCTAGACATTGCCAAAGGAGCATGTGAGCGGGATATCTGGCCGTGATAGAATGTCTGTGGTGCAGGTGCTGGACGACAGGAAGCAGTGGTGGAAAGTGAGGAACAGCAGCGGTGCCTCTGGCTATGTGCCAAACAACATCCTGGAGATCTCGCGGGCGGTGGACATCAACGGGCGGGGCGAGCCCGTCTACAGCCACACCATCCAGGTGGGTCTCTGCTCTGTGCCAGGCAGACACAACTGCTGTATCTGTCTGTTAAATGCTTTAACAAGCTACATACATTCATAAAACCCCTATTAATAATAGTTACTTATATGAGTTCATTCTTTTCAAATACCCTTTCAATTACCTTTTTTGTGTTGCTCTTCTTTGATATTAAAAGCTAATGATGCCAAAGAAGGAATTTGAGTTGTTCAAGGTAGGGCTGTCCGTGTGCTCAGTTTGTGCCTCTAGTTTGCTGTTACCTTTGGGCCACCCTTTCCGACCAATTAGAATGTCTTAGAATTTTTTGTAGATTAGAGAGAGGCATAGATTATATAAAAGGTCTTATTTTGACTTAGTATTTGAATAACCTCAGCAATCCTTTCTTTGAATGATGTCAGATTGTTTTGAGGTATGTTGGCATTAGAAGCTTTGGCAAAAGATAATCAGTATATTGGCTGGGCCTTTACTTTTTGTGTATTGTATTGCTTTTGGTAGCCATACAAATCTGAAGGCAAAATGATTGACTTGTACTGCTGGGAGACAGCAGGAAGTTATCTGTTCATAGTTCACTATGAAACTTATTTTACTTAAATCAAAGGTCAAATTGGCTCACTGACCAGTAGCTGAATCCTTCCACTGAATCATTTTTGGTGCTTTGGCCAGATGCCCATCAGGAGAAGGCACCATCAAATGGAGCTTTTGGGAAGGATATATTACGGGATATATCCTTACTGCAGTGCACTGAACTGGAAATTCATAAAAGCAGGACTCTGAAGTCTGAACTTCACTGCTGTTAAATAGCCACAGAAGGAGCTTTTTTATCAATAAAATATCAGCTTCACTGCAGCCTGCTAGCAGTCTGCTTCTCGGATCTTTAGCAGCTTTGAGAAGGAGGTTGCAAAGAAGACAACAATGCAGGCATTTGGGCTAGTACAGCCCCATGTTCGAAGATCTACCATGCCTGTGGCTGCTTTGTTAGGGAACCTACATTTCCGTTCAGGAGGCTCTATTATAGGTTTCCCTCCTAAATGGCTGTCTGAAAGGACATTCATGGGTGTTTCCTGACAAAGTTGTGAGTGCTTTGCCCCAGAGTAGTCATTTAAACTCTATTTGACTAGAGCTTGAAAATGATTTTAGGTTTTCCTTTGAGTATCAGTAGTTGCTAATTAGTCTGCCCCCAGTAGATTTGTGACTCTGTATCTTCTGTATTGCTATAGAGTTAATGTACTGAGATCTGATCTTCTAGTCATTTCCAGAACTATAAGAAGTGTCACCTCTGTCATTGATCTTTGGTGATGCTACCCTCCCCTTTTTGGTGACATGAGTGTAAATGTATGTTTGCTGTGACATCTGTGTGCTTTCACTGGCCTGCTTAGCCATAGAACCTCACTTTCCCCATGAATTAATGCTGACAGTGTTTTCAGGTGACTCATGAAGATCCACTCATCATCTCCAGTGGCTGTTTGGGTATTGATGATCAGTATTGTGATCTGTTTTTCTCTGAGCCCACCTATTGAACCAGTTTGCCTGCTTAAGACTCCCTGTTGAAGTTGCGTCGTTTCTGGTTTGTACCCGAGTGTGTTTGCAGTGCCGGGAAGCTCTGTTGTTACAATCACACTGTCATCACCACGTGCCTTTTATTTCCCTTTATTTTTTATTTCCTCTCACAAGCAATTACTCGGCGAGTTGAATGAGGTAACTAAGACAAATGTATGCCGTGCTTATGTAGGCCTCTGACAGCTTAGAATGTAGAAATAGCTTTGTGTCAGTAGCTTTTACCACACTACCCTGTACAACTGCTACATTACATCCACTAGATATAAGCTGCTAGTTATTATGCCTATCAGTAGATGTTTTACTGCCAGAGAGATTTTACAGCCAGTCAGAATGACAGTTGCAAATACAGTGCAAAGTTGTCTGTATTGTATGCCAGTGTAGCTCTGCGGCTGCTTCAACATATTGCAACATATTGACATGATGGACTCATTCAATCACATATCAAGGTGTTGTGAGTGTAGTTTAAAAAAAATGTCTGATGTGATGTCATTTTTTAAATTGTCAGTGTCATGTCTTCCCAATACTCTGCAGCATCGTTAAACAAAGTTGTGTGTAGGTTAAACAGAGGCTAGCTGGAGTAGTGTGGAGTGTGAAGGAAACATGACCCAGACCAAGCTCAGTAATTACCTACAGTTTAGTTACCATTGCTTCAATTTTATCTAAAGCCTTCGGGTTATCAGGTGCTTTCCATAGGGCAGTTTTTGCACATGCCTGTTATGAGGGATAATCAGGGACCACACTGACCTCAGTGATGTCTTCATCCCTGATCTACAGAAGCAGAGGACGGACTACGTCCCCAAATCCATAGCGACCCCGATGCCCGCTGCTCCGATGCCACCGCCTGCCCCTGCCCCCACCCCCGTGCCCGCCCCCGTCCGGCTCCCCACCCCGCCCCTCCCCCCGGCGGCCGCGGCCCCCCCGGGGGAGCAACGGGCGTCGCCCTCCAGCGTCAGCCGGCAGAACAGCAGCGCCTCCAGCGAAACGGGCAGCGTCACCATGAGGGAGCACCAGCGGCCAGCGCCCGTCAACCGTGAGTCCCGCCCACAGCCCCGCCTTTCCCTGCTTGTAATTGCCCCTCCCCCTGCCACCCATGGTGAGGGTTTCCAAAGTTACCTTGTGGTAGGGATGGAATGGTGTTATGCTCACCAGTTATGTACCAGCTACCTTGTACCTTGTCTGGCCAACTATTTAAACTCGTCATGCAGTGTAAATGTTCACATTCACTGATCTGGGAGTGTTGTTAGCCTGGTGTGACACTGTTGCTCATTCAACTTGAGTGGATACACTTATGTTCTATCGAAGTTTCTCTGGATAAGAGCGTCTGCTAAATGCACGTAAGGCACTGTAATGTAATGATACCTCCTGGCTCTCCATCTCCGCTCAGTGCCTGGAATGGAAAGGCGCTTAGCTTAGTGCACCAGGTTTCAGTCAAGTCTCCACAGGGATCTGCAGCCAGTGCTGCTGGGTGCTCGTTGGCTCAGATGTGAGTGGAGGCAGAGATGGCCTGTGGTGTTTTACTGACTGACGCTTGTGCTGGGGCTGCAGGCAGGAAGTCCAACATGGAGGAGGTGCAGGACGAGCTGCAGCAGCGCCTCACTCTGGGCCGCAGCGCGCAGAAGAAGTTCCAGGTGCCGCCGCGCAGCTCCAGCATGCCGGCCGTCAACATCACCTACGACTCCACCCCCGACGAGGTCAAAGCCTGGCTGCAGGTCAAGGGCTTCAGCTCTGTGTGAGTGACACCTGCGTACACACACACACACACACACACACACACTCGCATGCAACACACACACACACACACTCGCATGCAACACATATACACACACACACACACACACTTGCATGCAGCACACACACACACTCGCATGCAACACACACACACACACACACACACACTCTCACATGCAACACACACAAACATGCACATATACACAGGCTGTAAGAACAGGCTATTTCTTTTAGGTCAAAGTAATGTAGAATTATCACTGATAGAATAAAGTAGAATTCTTTAAGCATATACAGGGAAGAGCCTGTCCACAGAGAGTATGTTTTGCAAAGCCCACAGAAAATTTATAAATCACAACAATATTTTGCGAGATAAAGTCCTTAAGTTCTTATTCTGTCAGCACTACAAATAACGCATCCAAATACCTGCATAAAAAAAAACATACATTTGATAAAGTAAATGTCTCCACAGTTGATAGATAAAAAGGTAATGACTTCAGAGTAATCTGTCACCCTTTAAAGTGGCAGTGAGCGGTCACTGTGTGCGGTGCATTTGAAGGACATGTGAGGGTGCCTGCTTCCTCCTTTGGGATGGACTCGAAACTGCTCCAGGTGTATGAATGTGAAGTAATGATAGTCTGGTCCACCCATCTCCCCATGTCTCTATAGCACCATAAACAGCCTGGGCGTGCTCACAGGCGCCCAGCTCTTCTCCCTCAACAAGGACGAGCTGAAGACGGTGTGCCCGGACGACGGGGCGCGGGTGTACAGCCAGGTCACCGTGCAGAAGGCCGCCCTCGAGGTAAGAGACGCCCCTCCGCCCGGACGCACGCCCACTGCACCGCTGCAGTCTGGGTCTCGTGTGCTGACACCAGGAGCAGTTCTGACTTGTCAGCTGAATCTTGAATGGGTTGAACAGCAGTTAGGGGAGCCTCACAGAGACGGCACTGAAACAGCTAGCTAAGTCCCAGGGCAAGGCGTTAACCTTTTGGTATTTCATTGACATTGCCGAGGCGCATCTTGTTTTTGCTCAAACAGACAAGCTGCTTTGCAGGTTCAGTTGTGCCAAGGCCTGCTGCTTTTACTTTGAGATTGTTTACGGGAGTTCCACCCATTTATTGTGATGTGCATTGCAGTTAAGATCATGGTACCCTTACAATTCACTATCCTGCTTCATGAGCTTCAGAATCTATTCAGTTGATACAGACAACAGCATGGATTTATGATTCAAGCAGGTTTGTCACTGTCACTTTTTTCATGCGTGAAAGTCTCCAGGATCTGAAGCTAATGCTCCCCAGCTCTGGCGAGGTTGCCTTTGGTTTCTCTCTATTTCCTACCTGCAGGTGTTCTTCTGACTCCCCCCCCCCCCACCTTTACTCAGCTGATTTCCATCACAAACACGTACAGGTACCCTGCCTAAGGAAGTCAGGCAGCTGCACTTTGTTGGCCAGGTTTCATGCAGATGCTGCAGTCAAAGGAGTTCCCTTAACACTCACGGACAGACTCTGATCACTCTGACCTAACTGGAACCAGTCAACAGACTCTCTCCAATTAAATAAGGCTTCAGAATCTGCAATTTAAAATTGTCTGAAGTGGAAATTATGAGTTAAACTTTCTGGGAAGATGCTTAAACTAGTTGAAACATTAGTAACAGTCCAACTAAACTTGTACAACATCAATAAAGCTAAGGATTCCGTAATACAGTACTATTTTATAACAGCATGTAGATCAGCTCTAAAATGTTGCACATTTGTGGGTACATTTTTAAAACTGGCATTATCACAAACACTGGGTCTTACAAAAGTTCGCATTTTCAAATTTTTTGATCATGTAAAACTTGGCATCTGTTTGATTCTGGCCAATGGAGTTCACAACTGTACACATAGGTAACATGGTTTTAATGTGTATCCCGTTAGATTACTGCCATTGCATTGCTTTATGTAGCGTTCCCTTATTCGGTAATCCCTTACTAATCCGGTGTTCCCCATTCATTGCTGTTTAGCCTCAACCGCATAGCGCAGCAGTGTCTAGATGTGTTAGCATCTGCCTCAGTTCTGTGAGAAACCGTAGCTAAGGAACGGCTGTGTTTTCATTGCAAGTTTTTTTTTTTTTTTTTTTTAACCCAAGGGTAAGAGGTCAGTGTTGCCACTGTGCTGCCAGTTGGATGTGATTAATTTTAAATACACATCCTCCATGTTCCACTGAATAACCACAGTACTTCAGGGTCATTTTGGCTTTTGGGTTGACCCTTTGCTTGTCTGTGCAGTTGGGTTGCTGTTGTTACTGGGACAAGTATAATGAGACCACTACGTTCAGGCTTCCATCCCTGCTATTAAATATCTGTGCCCATGCGTAGGGTCAGCCGGGTTAGAATGAATTCTGGTCCTGCCTGATCTGTAAACCATCGCCAGCCCTTACTGCAGTGTTCCTCTGTATCTGAAAGTGTGTTTCCAAGATGGGTGTGGCTAAAGCACTAAACTGTTGGCTGGATGCTTGCTTAATCACCATGCGCTGTTGAAGGAGTTACCAGTGTTGCTGCATGTAGGTAGCTTGGCTGGTAGTCGATACAGAGGTAATCTTGGGGTAGAGAACCATTAATCCTGGAACAGGGGTTCCCCATTCCAATGCAAATCCACATCTGTCCTGCAGGTTTTCCCACAAACTTGGCACCTACCCTCCTACCTGTATAAATACCTGTGTGGACTGAGGCACTTTACCTGACCCCTCCCACCTGTTAGCGTGTGATTGGAGAAGAAGGGAAAGGCTGGCTGTGTTGAGGCCTTCCTCGGCACAGTCAGGGAACCCCTGGTCTGGAGAACTTGTGTAAAGACAGACCCTTTCAGAGCCTCGCTGCAAAAAGACTAAATCTCAGTGTATGAGGTAACTGGAGGGAACTCAGCCCCGCCCACCCCTCCTGACTCCCCCCCCCCCCCCCCCTCTCTCTCTCTTCCAGAGGGGCTCCGGCTCCGAGCTGCAGGAGATCATGCGGAGGCGGCAGGAGAAGCTGAACGCGGCGGCCAGTGACTCGGGGGTGGAGTCCTTCGACGAGGGCAGCAGCCACTGAGTGTCCAGCCCACCCGCTAACTGCCACCCCCTTCCTGTTGCATTGTGTTTCCAGGGCGCCTTCGAGCAGGCCAGCTTCGACGAACTCACACGCCGCCGCCAGGAGCTCGCGGAGTAGCGACACCATCACGTATCAGGACGGTCGCATGCTGACATCCAGCAAAGCCTGATGGGAAATACAGCCCTGCGTTCTGCTTTTTGTATAGTTCTGGAATACACTGAAAATTACTATTGGGACAAACCTGAACATACATTTGTGCAGGCCAAAAAGCATGGAAAAGACAAACACAGCATGTACTAGATACATAGGTTTCTTACGTAGCAAATGCCCATTTCTGACATATAAATGCTCGTAATTTATGAGAGTAAATAGGTTTAAATTTGTGAGAGCACTCAGACTGACAGTTATCCTACACTAGAAATTAAAGTATTGTTGTTAACTGATTATGAAAGATTATCATTTTGTTTGATTTTGTTTGCTGGCAAAGACAACACAATATTTATATATGTTACACTTTTTATTGAATTGTAATGCCAAAAAAATAGAAATAACACTTAACTGTTCGAGGCATTGTATTATTTTTTAATAATAATTTTTTCAATAAGACACAGAGGTAAAGTGTAGTTAGCGTTGCTGGTAAGCGTTCCCTGCACAAAATTCATTTTCAATGTCAATCTACTTCCCTTTGGCTGTTCAGAAGCTGATATCGGGAAGTATTTTGCTGTTCTATTTGCAGCGTATTGCAAAACATACACCGATGAATGAAAGTTGATTGTTAATACACGTTTGCACAATGTCAAGCTTATGGACTAAGGAATTTAAAAAGTTAAAAATGTATATTCTTTAACTAATTCTATTTCTGGCCCACATTTTGCCGAGACTGAAGTGATAGAATATGACCTGTATACAAACACGGTGTGGTAAATTCTGTCCCGTTTTCTCTCCAGCCAAAAATTAGTCTTCCTCAATTTCAAGGCCTATAGAACCACCAGTACTGGGATGACCCTGCTGACTTGACTTCACTTTATAAGGACGTGAATATATATTCTTAGCTGGCTTCTTAGCTTTTTTCCACCAGTTCTGAAAGTGTTTTGAAGAGAGGTGAGAGGGAGGGCTCCAATCGATCTGTACTTGGCAACCAGGCTGGCATCTCACATTTGGCAGGGCGGTAATTATCAGCAGACACAGAAAAGGGGAAAAAATTACATGGCGTCTCAATCAAAGCCATCTCCCACAATGCAGACTCAACCAGCTGATTGAATTATATACTCCTGTAAGGATACCCGTTTGCCATTATACTACCCGGAGTAATGTCATTCAGACATTCAGCTGACAGACTTCAGCTGTATGTTTGCAGTTTGGAGACCAGAGACCAAGGACAGTGTCCAACTGGCATCCCTGTGGTAAGAAGCAAGCTTTCAGACAGAGGACTTGCAGAGTTATGTTATTATGTTATTATATTATAATGTTATTATAGGTAGGAAACCCCATTTAGCAAAACTAGTCCAGACACAGCTGAAGTCTGGCAGCAGCCAAAGACGGCTAAAACTTGGGTCCATCTGTGGATGAAGAACGTTATAACATAATGCACACACACCAGGAGGATTGACTGAACTTTGGAAATCCCTGTTCAAGAGAGAGAGAGAGCAGACAAAGGTGTATAGTTATAAATACATTTGTGGCTTCGCGCATCTCATTATTCATGTAGCAAGATTTTTTTCAGCTTTGCTATGTGACCTTGGTGTCTCTTTCTCTTACAGATGTTTGAAGTTCACCGTGCAAAATAGCAGATTTGAGAACAAACTGCTCATTGCTATTTTATATTTTTCTGATATAAATAAAATATATATATATAGAATCTAGAAAACATCTTTCGATGGAATAGCTGGTTTTATTTTTTGTGTTTTTGGAAAAGATGTGCAATTGCTGAATAATTGTTCTTTGTGAGGAAAAAAGGTGACATAAATGTATGTTTTGGGAGGAAAGGAGTACATTTAGGTGATTCATAATTATATGTGCATAGTTTAGTCACACATGCACACAGTCTGTCTTCCCTATAAACCAGCACTGCCAGTTGTCCAGTTGAAAACCTAGTTGCGGAATGAATTTAGATGATATTCAGCACAGGAGTTTAGAGATGTCTGCGCTAAAGTGTTCTTTTTCCTGACCACAGATGGTAGATCAGGTGATCAGTTTAAGTGTTTCAGCAACACTTTAAATGGGAATGCATCACAATTAGATGATACTCTAGAAAATACCTCCATATAAATACACACATTTCTCTCAATAATGGAACGTGATAAAGGTGCTTCAGGTGCTTGTGTTATTCGTATATCCACTTCTCTACCCTTATAGTGATCTCCCAATTCAGTAGATGTGAATCAAAGCATATAGCATAGCAACCCTTTTATTTGGCTTGCAGGCCAATGAAGGGATCACACCTGGCTGTGGGATGAAGTTGTTGACGAGCCCCACACCCCCCCCAGGGGGAGATGAGAAAGAGGGCAGAGGAGAGATGCCATGTGAAAAGGAAGTGGTAAATGGGTCCGGTTTGAATAGGTTTGGTTAATTGTGTATGAATTTTACATTACATTAGATTACGTCACTTAGCAGACGCTCTTACCCAGAGTGACTTCCAAATATGTCCATCACAATGCTAAGACTAGTTATCGAGAAGTACTACAAGAGGTCAGTAAGATACTGAGTTGCTAAATGAGTGTAGAGTGCTTTTTTAAAATAGAAAATGTGGATAGATAGGATAGAAAGGAAGGCAGACGAGAGATAAAGCTTGAAGAGATGAGTTTTCAGCTTTCTCTTGAAGGCATCCAGGGAGTCTGTTGTACGAAGCTCAACAGGAAGCTCATTCCACCAGTGTGCTGTGAATAAGTAGTACTGTGAATAGGCGGGTCTGAAAGATATAGGCGGGTCAGGCAGAATTTGTGGAATGGTCAGTGGACTCTTTGGACTCCCTATTCTTGATCTGACGTCGCGTTAAGCAAATATTTTCCCTCATTGACTGAATTTTTCTAACAATGATGGAAAAATCTGAAGGCTGTCCGTCATTTTGATAGATTAGAACACTGAGGGAGATCTACCGTAACTTTAAGTAATTCACACCCCTGTCCAGTTGGTGGCGATTAATTGGCTATTGTCTAGTCTTGTCTTTGATCTCACGTGCATGACCTCGATGGCTACCTTTAGCCATCGCATTGGTAGGCTATATCACTACATACCATTGCCAAAAGCCCAATAATTGTGATGGCATTGATAAACGAGGTGAAAAAAGAGGGATTGATGCGGTGGAAGATGAAGGACAAGCAGGTAATACTGATAACGTTTATCAGCCAGCGGCAGCTAATGTTACGGCCACGGGGCAAGCAAGTGGCATCAAGGAGGTCAAGAGGGAGTACCGGATTCATCGGGAGCAGGAAGGGATCACGTGGTGTTGCCATGAAAAGTGACCGCACGGTCAGTGTCTCTGTTCATCTTTGCTCTCCATGCCCTTATAAACGCATAATCTATCTTGTTCTTTATATTAATTATTAAAAATCGAAAATGAATGAATGAAAATGAAATGCTATTAAATATGTCATCATTAAAAAATTAAAATTAAAATGACGGGTAATAATAGCCTAAGACGGAATTTTTACAACCCTGTCCGTCAAAATGACGGACAACAAGAAAGCAACCTCTGTTCTTGTCCTTGATAATGCGTGCAACTACTGAATTTACCCTGTGTTTCTGTGCATGCTTTTACAAACAGGAAGCCTTTGGATGTCCCTGTGCAGTTTCAGAACCTTCTATTGGACTTCCAAACTGCAGAATGCCAGTATAACATTTTCTGATGGATTTTTTTTAAAAACAGTACTTTTTAAGCACCCACAGTGGGAGAGATGTTGACATTGCCTAACGTCCTGTGTTGAGGAGCGGTAAGTAAATGCAAACATATTTCATGTGGGTTTTATCTAGATGTAAGATTGATTGTCTGAAGTGGTGGTTTCCTTATTGTCGGTTTATAAATGACTCAGAAGAGAAACATGCCTGGAATTTAGGCAATATCCTGAAAGTACAAAGACAGTCTCCAAATGATGCACATATAATTATACGAGTATAATTAATTATTTTGAGGAGTTTATTGATAGTTTGTTAGTGTCATTGTGTGGTTAATTTATGAGCCTATTAGTCAAACACAGAAATATGGCATGTGCAACAATGTCTGATAAACTTGTCCTGTGTCACATGGCATTTGAGAAAGCCCCTGCTTCAGGTAGATTCTCAGTTTATCTTTTACAGTCTCGGTCTCCGTGTCTTTTTCTCTCTCTTTGTCTGTCTCTGTCTCTCTCTCTCTCCCTCTCTCTCTCTCACACACACACACACACGCACACGCATACACACACAAACACAAACAATTCACTCAGAAAGTACCACACTTCTCTAGGCACCTGGACCAACATATTACCACACACCCCTCAGTTACTTTAGATCATCAGTATATAAATCGCTTTACCACACTACTATGACAGGTGACAGCATCAGTAAGACTAAGACTAATCTTAACATCAACACAACATCCACCAGCCCAGCGCATAGGCATTCACTCCAGCAGTCTCCAGCAGTTTGTAAAGCATAACAATGCTTCAAAGAGCACATTTGTAAGCACTTTCCTCTTCTGAAAGGCAGAGCCTTACGTATGTATGGCATTGTACCACCCCCCTGTCCTCTGCCCCTTCCCCGACACACACACGCCACACTGTAGAACACTTGAAACCCTACAGGCTGATCAGAGGCTGAAAGTACATGTGGTATGTCCCTCTCTGAAAGCACTCGTTAATTACGCTAAGGATGAAGCCTTAATTAGCAGGAGTGGGAGGAGGAAGTGGAGCAGGAGGGGCTTGTGGAACATGCTGTTCTGGCTACTGTTTGTTTTCCTCAGAGTGAAGCAGCGGAGGAGGGCACCATGGGACTGGCAAAACCAGCTCTGCTCTGTGGTCTAGCCATGACAAACATGTCTGAACGTTACAGTTTCAACGTGCAGGTGTCGATTTCACATGTTTTGTCCCGACAGACCGGACCACCTGCAGACACGATGAGGCCGCTGCAGACAACACCAGTGTCTGAATCTTTGGGTGTGTGGTGTTAAGAGGCCCAGCTCAAACCTCCTGTTCTTCTTCCTCTGTTCAGTACAGATCCACATTTCAGGGATAGATCCTTGTCCACCATTTCTCTTGTATCCATTTGCAGGTAGAAATATTATTAAAATAAAATGGAATAAAATAAAACGGAAGAATATCTCCATCCCAGCATGGCTCTCTCTCCTGTGTGGTTTTGTCCCTGACCTCAGCCAGTTAGAAGGGCAAATACATTTTCACAAGATATTCTTGTTTAACTTCTCAGTATTTCAGAATCTGGAACCCAACACAGTAAGCATTAACTGAAAACCAGCAGAAACTGAGAATGGGAAACAGGAAACAGGAATGTCTTACTTACTTTTTAATTGCTTAATAGATGTGGTTAATTAGATAGGGAATGACGTATCCCATTCAGAGAATTTTACCGTTGAGAAGGCTACTCGAAGGACAACTTGGTAAAAATGGTTAAGCCCTCAAGCGATTAATACAAGTGCACACAGTGTGCACAGTATATTCACTTAAGCACATTACATAGGTTGCTTTAGGGCTTAATGTTGACATGGCTGTCCTGTGCAAAACCAAACATGTTTTTCAAAGTCGTTAACACCCAATACATCATATCTGTTTGTAAAGCTTTGAAATTCCAGCATCATTCATTAAGAGAAGCAGAATTAGTTGATTGGAGCCATTGAATACATGGGAACTCAAATCACCTGGTCCAGGTGCCAGCCAGCTTTTGCTTGGAAGGCCTTATCTAGTTCTAGTGCAACACTAGTATCTAGTGCCACACTCTTTGCACTGGGCGGGGGCAGAGATGTAAAAGGGAAATGTTGTCATGCTAATACAACACTCCACCTCACTTCATGCCAATAAACGAATATCTCCTAATTATTTGCTCAGGATCATATATTCAGGCATTAAGTATTAAACTTATGGTCTGTGTCCAGGTCCTGTTTATAAGAGGAAACTAACTGCCCTGAGCTGTTAGTCCATGAGAAATATTGTATTACCATTAAGCAGAAAAGGAGGTTTATTCTTCCTTTGTATACTAAAGGTTATGTAATCAGCTGATGGTTACAAGCTATGAAATGGTTCTGAACACAATAAAGTCCTTCATATAAACTGTCAATGTCTGTGCAATTACATGAGGAAACATAATTTAGAAGTATGGAAAATATAACCTGCAGGGTGCTTGATTGTAGAGGTCCCATCAAGATGTGGCCAGCAGAGGGCTCCAGAGACTCTTCAGAGCACAGTAATTTATATTACACACTACCATGCAATTTCTGTGCTTAGACACAATTATTTCCATTCTGACAAAAATAATTATGTTAAAGGGTAATGTCACTGAACGAGTTTATCCTATGGTTTAGTGTTTACTAATGTACAAAACAGGGAGTTGTTTCATAGCAGGGAAATCTCCATTTACTTCCTCAAGTATTGCATGCTCTTACATCAGCATGTGACAACCCCCTTACCAGTCCAGGAAAGATGAAAGGGCATTTGATTTATGACTCCCTTAAACAAGTTGTTTTTTATTTTCTTCATGTCATCCTTCAAAACATGCAGATGTAGGTAACCTGAATTATTTAAGCCTTTTTAACTGTTGATGATTCTTGGTGCAGAGGGCTAAAGTACTTGTGCTGAATGTAGGTGCTTTTGGATTCAAGCCCCTGCTGTTTTCTCCTTTTTTGTTTGAGTGAAGTCTCTCCTTAAGTTGGCAGAAAGCTAAGTATGAAGGTGTCTGTGGCATTAGAGGATGATCCATGATTTTCAGGGATAGAAGGGAAGGGTTATGGAACCATTTTGCTACATGTATCAGTAGCGTACAAGGAAACATCAGGAATTAACTAGTGAAAAAAAAAACTTCCTTATCATCCTCCTCCTCCCACCCACCTCCTGTTACATCCTCAGCACTCTACTGCCCTCTACTGCATGTTTTGAAACCTGCCTTGCTCTACAAAAGTCGCTAAAGGATCCTGGGTAGACTTGAACATAGTACTTGTTGCTCTACAGTCCAGCATTCTACCTCTGTGTCATCTGAGAGTCACAGCTGCTGTTCCTCTCTTCTCCTCCTTCTACCTCAGCATCTACATTGTCAAGATGAAGTGTGGCACTTGAACTGGGAACATCCTAATTACAGCACATTGCCTGTACCTCTGTGCCACTTGAACGTGGGAAGGCTAGAGGGCCCATTTTTGGTGTTTAATGGTCTTGTTTTTTGTGAGACTTGCAGTCTTAGGGGAGACAAAAGCACAGATGTTTTATGTAATGACCACTCACAAAGCTAGAGCCAACCATAATGAATCTGCCACCATTTCCCGGACTTGTGAACATTGCTTCATGGTGGTCGGATAACTCTTCAGTGAACGTCAATCACATTATTAGCATGAGATAAAGTTCAGTGAAGTTCATTCACGTTACTTGCTTGAGATTAGGATTTCAGGAACTTTAGCCACTTCTACAGCATGGATTGAACCTTCATTTAATGGAAACATGCCTCTTGAGTGGGTGAAAATGCTTTGGGGTTCATCAGAAGGTTTCTCTCTGGATTGATGGAGCTTGTACATGAAGACAGCAGTAAGTTCAGTCTGCATGTTGCTGTGTGCTTGAGAGCTGCTCACAGCTGTCATTGATGTAAGTGAGCTTCATAAGCTGTCGGTCTCTGCTATTAGTAGACCAGGGAGAGCATTATGCACCAGGAGACGGACAGACAGTCACAGACAGACAAAGCACTAGATCCAGTTCCTTATCCTGCTACCACGACAGCTCTCTGTAGGTGGAGAGTCTGGATCTGACCGTAAATTCAAACAACCATCTTCATTGTCACTTTAGCTGTGATGTAACACTTAAATCTTTCCTTTTAATCAGTTACTTCAGCTCATTTGTCACAGGTTTCCCTTAACATATTCCACATTTCAATGGATGCCTGTATGCAAATAAATACCCAAGAGCATTATGGGTATTTTATCACTAAAACATCACCCATGATAATGATCCAGGTAACAGTTTCAGAGCGAGTTTTTTTTTTATTATTATTTTAAAACAGAATTTTAACTCATAAAACAATTAGCATGATGATTAGACTATGATGCAAAGAAATTTTCTAACCATGACTAAAATGAAATTTAATTAAAAGGTTATGTTAATTCATATAGAGTACATGTTTTAGAAGACATTATTTAGATAAATGTCAAAAATGGAAAGGGAATTAATTTCTTGAAATGAAAATAACTTAATTGATTTTTTACAGAAGATGCCATTGTTTTGGCTAATGATGTAGTACAGGAACAGCACACATAAGGCTTCAGACCTCTTGTGGTGCACAGACTAACTTTTAGCTTACAACCTCAATGGTTCTTGGTTCAAATCTTCCTTTTACTTTTTCATATTCTGCTATGTTGTGACGTCTCTGACCATTAAGTAGCAGAAGAATCAAGGTCCTGGTCTGCTCATGTTTGAGTGGCACAGTGATAAGGAGGTCGTGGGCAGTAGAGAGCTGAGGAAACAGCAGGAGATAGAGGGCAGTAGATAGTTACTTTACCTTAAACATACTAGATGTAGACATGTATAAGAAGGCTAGCAGAAAGATGCACTCTATGTGTCTCTCAGGTGGTGCAGAGACAGAATGCCAGACTACAAAGCAACAGGTCCTGGGTTCAAACCCTGTAAGAGCTTGTGCAGTATTTTTGATAGCCAAAGGAGGCTCCCAAACAGGCAGCAGAGGGCAGCAGAGGGCTCAGGTTGTAACAGGAGCTAGAGGCCAATAGAGAGCAGTAGAGTGCTGAGGTTGTAAGAGGGGGCAGAGGGCAGTAGAGAGCTGAAGCCACAGCAGGAGCTAGAGCGCAGTAAAGCGCCTGAGGCTGTAACAGGGGGCAGAGGGCAGCAGAGAGCTGAGGCCAGCGCAGGACTTAGAAGGTGGCAGAGAGTTGAGGGTGTAGCAAGACCATGTAAGAGGAAGCGGATGGATGGGATGACAGATGGGATGAAGACAGGGAAGGGTCTGACCCGGCCCAGTGAGGTGTCCAGAACGGGAGGCAGAGCAGAAGCGGTGTGGCATGGAGCAGGGTGAGGGTGAGGAAGGAGGAGATGGGGAGAGGGGAAGAGGCGAGGGTGAGGATGAGGAAGGAGAGAAATGACGAAGATGCAAAAAGCCACGCCCACTTTTTCGCTAGTTAGTTCCTCGTATTCAACTGTCTTAATTAAGTTCCTCGTGCGTCGCAACGCGACGCTGCTGCAGCGCGCAGCAAAATTTCAGCCGGCTCTCGCGCCCGGCTGCATAACCCCCAGTTTCCATCGTCCGAAACCTCGGGGGGGTATGAGTTCCCCCCCTTTCCTCTTGCCCCGGGCCGCTGGTCGGATTCGAACCCACAACCTCACTAGTGCGAGGAGCAGATCTTCCTCCGACGCCACAGACACCTTGGCACTTTTCTCCTTTTTTTTTTGCGCGCTTGACAAGCGACTTGGTGAGCGCACAGGGAAAACGGAGAACAACGGGGGCTTGACCCGCAAACCTTCTGCACTGCCCCCTGCTGCCCTTCTGGAGACCTCCTTTGGCCTTTAAAAGGTCAAAGACGGTCGGTTTTGAACCTGGGACCTCTCGCTTCATAGTCCAGAGTTATACCTCTGCGCCGCCAGAGAGTAACGCTGCCTGCTCCCCAGGCCGATTCTTTCTACCGCAGCACCTACCATGACCGACAGAAAAGAAGCGCATAGCCCGGTGTCGGGATTAAACTGGGAATCTCCAGGTTACAAGGGAGTTGATTTACCACCACACCACCCAAACATGAATGGGTTGTGAGTGAGATTCTTCTGCTACTTCATTTAATTGCTTAGGGTTTTCCATGGTTAGAAAATGCATTTGCAGCGATCATCATACAAATTGTTTCATAAGTTAATTGTTTCATTTAATAAAAAAAAAAAATTAAAAATTTGCCGTGAAACTGTTACCTGGATCACTATGACGGTTTGATGTGCTGTGATAAATTACCCACAGTCCTCTCTGGGCCTGCGCATAATAATAAGTTCACCACCTCGTACTCTCCAGGTACTCTCTATGCACTTGGACACTGGATGCTGTTTAATACACCTCCCCCCCCCCCCCCCCTGCACTCCCTATCTGATTCTCAGATAGTGAATCAGAGACAGAGTGCAGGGGGTGCAGGGGGTGCAGGGGGTGGGGGGGGTGCAGGGGGTGCGGGGGGTGCGGGGGGTGGGGGGGGTGGGGGGGGTGCGGGGGGTGCGGGGGGCGCGGGGGGTGGGGGGGGTGCAGGGGGTGGGGGGGGTGCAGGGGGTGCGGGGGGTGCGGGGGGTGGGGGGGGGTGCAGGGGGTGCGGGGGGGGGGGGGGTATTAAACAATATCAATATCCTCAGCAACAAAGATGGATATTATTCACTAGGTCACTGAATGATGTTTAATACAAACCCCCCCCCCCCACCCCCCACACTCTGTATGATTCTCAGATAGTGATTCAGAGTGCAGGGGGGGGGGTGGGGGGGGGCGGGTGCAGGGGGTGCGGGGGGGGGGGGGGGGGGGGGGGGGTGGGAGGAGGTGTATTAAACAGCATCCAGTGACCAAGTGCATAGAGAGTACCTGGAGAGTACGAGGTGGTGAACTTATTATTATGCGCAGGCCCAGAGAGGACTGTGGGTAATTTATCACAGCACATCAAACCGTCATAGTGATCCAGGTAACAGTTTCACGGCAAATTTTTTTATTATTTTTTTTTTTTTTTTTTAAATGAAACAATTAACTTATGAAACAATTTGTATGATGATCGCTGCAAATGCATTTTCTAACCATGGAAAACCCTAAGCAATTAAATAAAGTAGCAGAAGAATCTCACTCACAACCCATTCATGTTTGGGTGGTGTGGTGGTAAATCAACTCCCTTGTAACCTGGAGATTCCCGACACCAGGCACCATGTTGCTTTTGTCTTGGTTGTGGTAGATGCTGAGTTAGAAGGAGGAGAAAAGATAAAGGGCACCCATGCGTCTCTCAGGTGGTGCAGAGACAGAATGCCAGACTGCAAAACAACAGGTCCTGGGTTCAAGCCCCGTAAGAGCCTTCTCGTTACTTTTGATAGCCAAAGGAGGCTCCCAAACAGGCAGCAGAGGGCAGCAGAGGGCTCAGGTTGTAACAGGAGCTAGAGGCCAATAGAGAGCAGTAGAGTGCTGAGGTTGTAAGAGGGGGCAGAGGGCAGTAGAGAGCTGAAGCCACAGCAGGAGCTAGAGCGCAGTAAAGCGCCTGAGGCTGTAACAGGGGGCAGAGGGCAGCAGAGAGCTGAGGCCAGCGCAGGACTTAGAAGGTGGCAGAGAGTTGAGGGTGTAGCAAGACCATGTAAGAGGAAGCGGATGGATGGGATGACAGATGGGATGAAGACAGGGAAGGGTCTGACCCGGCCCAGTGAGGTGTCCAGAACGGGAGGCAGAGCAGAAGCGGTGTGGCATGGAGCAGGGTGAGGGTGAGGAAGGAGGAGATGGGGAGAGGGGAAGAGGCGAGGGTGAGGATGAGGAAGGAGAGAAATGACGAAGATGCAAAAAGCCACGCCCACTTTTTCGCTAGTTAGTTCCTCGTATTCAACTGTCTTAATTAAGTTCCTCGTGCGTCGCAACGCGACGCTGCTGCAGCGCGCAGCAAAATTTCAGCCGGCTCTCGCGCCCGGCTGCATAACCCCCAGTTTCCATCGTCCGAAACCTCGGGGGGGTATGAGTTCCCCCCCTTTCCTCTTGCCCCGGGCCGCTGGTCGGATTCGAACCCACAACCTCACTAGTGCGAGGAGCAGATCTTCCTCCGACGCCACAGACACCTTGGCACTTTTCTCCTTTTTTTTTTGCGCGCTTGACAAGCGACTTGGTGAGCGCACAGGGAAAACGGAGAACAACGGGGGCTTGACCCGCAAACCTTCTGCACTGCCCCCTGCTGCCCTTCTGGAGACCTCCTTTGGCCTTTAAAAGGTCAAAGACGGTCGGTTTTGAACCTGGGACCTCTCGCTTCATAGTCCAGAGTTATACCTCTGCGCCGCCAGAGAGTAACGCTGCCTGCTCCCCAGGCCGATTCTTTCTACCGCAGCACCTACCATGACCGACAGAAAAGAAGCGCATAGCCTGGTGTCGGGATTAAACTGGGAATCTCCAGGTTACAAGGGAGTTGATTTACCACCACACCACCCAAACATGAATGGGTTGTGAGTGAGATTCTTCTGCTACTTCATTTAATTGCTTAGGGTTTTCCATGGTTAGAAAATGCATTTGCAGCGATCATCATACAAATTGTTTCATAAGTTAATTGTTTCATTTAATAAAAAAAAAAATTAAAAATTTGCCGTGAAACTGTTACCTGGATCACTATGACGGTTTGATGTGCTGTGATAAATTACCCACAGTCCTCTCTGGGCCTGCGCATAATAATAAGTTCACCACCTCGTACTCTCCAGGTACTCTCTATGCACTTGGACACTGGATGCTGTTTAATACACCTCCCCCCCCCCCCCCCCCTGCACTCCCTATCTGATTCTCAGATAGTGAATCAGAGACAGAGTGCAGGGGGTGCAGGGGGTGCAGGGGGTGGGGGGGGGTGCGGGGGGTGGGGGGGGGGGTGGGGGGGGTGCGGGGGGGGGGGGGGGCGCGGGGGGTGGGGGGGGGGGGGGGTGGGGGGGGTGCGGGGGGGGGGGGGGGGGCGGGGGGTGGGGGGGGTGCAGGGGGGGGGGGGGGGGGGGGGGTATTAAACAATATCAATATCCTCAGCAACAAAGATGGATATTATTCACTAGGTCACTGAATGATGTTTAATACAAACCCCCCCCCCCCCACCCCCCACACTCTGTATGATTCTCAGATAGTGATTCAGAGTGCAGGGGGGGGGGTGGGGGGGGGCGGGTGCAGGGGGTGCGGGGGGGGGGGGGGGGGGGGGGGGAGGAGGTGTATTAAACAGCATCCAGTGACCAAGTGCATAGAGAGTACCTGGAGAGTACGAGGTGGTGAACTTATTATTATGCGCAGGCCCAGAGAGGACTGTGGGTAATTTATCACAGCACATCAAACCGTCATAGTGATCCAGGTAACAGTTTCACGGCAAATTTTTTTATTATTTTTTTTTTTTTTTTTTTAAATGAAACAATTAACTTATGAAACAATTTGTATGATGATCGCTGCAAATGCATTTTCTAACCATGGAAAACCCTAAGCAATTAAATAAAGTAGCAGAAGAATCTCACTCACAACCCATTCATGTTTGGGTGGTGTGGTGGTAAATCAACTCCCTTGTAACCTGGAGATTCCCGACACCAGGCACCATGTTGCTTTTGTCTTGGTTGTGGTAGATGCTGAGTTAGAAGGAGGAGAAAAGATAAAGGGCACCCATGCGTCTCTCAGGTGGTGCAGAGACAGAATGCCAGACTGCAAAACAACAGGTCCTGGGTTCAAGCCCCGTAAGAGCCTTCTCGTTACTTTTGATAGCCAAAGGAGGCTCCCAAACAGGCAGCAGAGGGCAGCAGAGGGCTCAGGTTGTAACAGGAGCTAGAGGCCAATAGAGAGCAGTAGAGTGCTGAGGTTGTAAGAGGGGGCAGAGGGCAGTAGAGAGCTGAAGCCACAGCAGGAGCTAGAGCGCAGTAAAGCGCCTGAGGCTGTAACAGGGGGCAGAGGGCAGCAGAGAGCTGAGGCCAGCGCAGGACTTAGAAGGTGGCAGAGAGTTGAGGGTGTAGCAAGACCATGTAAGAGGAAGCGGATGGATGGGATGACAGATGGGATGAAGACAGGGAAGGGTCTGACCCGGCCCAGTGAGGTGTCCAGAACGGGAGGCAGAGCAGAAGCGGTGTGGCATGGAGCAGGGTGAGGGTGAGGAAGGAGGAGATGGGGAGAGGGGAAGAGGCGAGGGTGAGGATGAGGAAGGAGAGAAATGACGAAGATGCAAAAAGCCACGCCCACTTTTTCGCTAGTTAGTTCCTCGTATTCAACTGTCTTAATTAAGTTCCTCGTGCGTCGCAACGCGACGCTGCTGCAGCGCGCAGCAAAATTTCAGCCGGCTCTCGCGCCCGGCTGCATAACCCCCAGTTTCCATCGTCCGAAACCTCGGGGGGGTATGAGTTCCCCCCCTTTCCTCTTGCCCCGGGCCGCTGGTCGGATTCGAACCCACAACCTCACTAGTGCGAGGAGCAGATCTTCCTCCGACGCCACAGACACCTTGGCACTTTTCTCCTTTTTTTTTTGCGCGCTTGACAAGCGACTTGGTGAGCGCACAGGGAAAACGGAGAACAACGGGGGCTTGAACCGCAAACCTTCTACACTGCCCCCTGCTGCCCTTCTGGAGACCTCCTTTGGCCTTTAAAAGGTCAAAGACGGTCGGTTTTGAACCTGGGACCTCTCGCTTCATAGTCCAGAGTTATACCTCTGCGCCGCCAGAGAGTAACGCTGCCTGCTCCCCAGGCCGATTCTTTCTACCGCAGCACCTACCATGACCAACAGAAAAGAAGTGCATAGCCCGGTGTTAGGATTAAACTGGGAATCTCCAGGTTACAAGGGAGTTGATTTACCACCACACCACCCAAACATGAATGGGTTGTGAGTGAGATTCTTCTGCTACTTCATTTAATTGCTTAGGGTTTTCCATGGTTAGAAAATGCATTTGCAGCGATCATCATACAAATTGTTTCATAAGTTAATTGTTTCATTTAAAAAAAAAAAATAAATAAAATAATAAAAAAATTTGCCGTGAAACTGTTACCTGGATCACTATGACGGTTTGATGTGCTGTGATAAATTACCCACAATCCTCTCTGGGCCTGCGCATAATAATAAGTTCACCACCGCGTACTCTCCAGGTACTCTCTACGCACTTGGTCACTGGATGCTGTTTAATACACCTCCCCCCCCCCAGAGGTTTCGGAGAGGCGGAAGCAGGGGGTTATGAAGCGGGCCGCGCCGGCCGGCTGGGGTTTTGCTGCGCGGCACGCTACGCATTGCATGTGGGGCCAAAATGAAAAGCGAAAGCGAAAGCGAGCAGAAAGCGGGATGTGTGGAGCCACGCTGACTGGGACTTTGTCGCACGCGCCGCGTGCTGGTTGGTGTGGCGGTGCCATGTTGCATGGGTGGTGTGACCTTTTCATGTTATGCCACTGAAACACAGACTGATGAGTCAGCGCCCCAAAAAGTCGAGTTGAGTACAAGACTGCTTTCCTGTGGCATAAACCAGGCTCCCTGTTCGTTTCTAGGTGCCCAACTCGACTTCTATATTAGTTTAGTTGTTTGTTGCTCCGCCGACAACCAGCGGCACGCGGCGCGTGCGACAAACTCCCAGTCAGCGTGGCTCCACACATCTTAGCCCTCCACCCCAACCGCCAGGACACACTTGCTGTGCTTTGGTCATCAAACTTGAAGATGTCCAATAGCCAATCACCAATCATCAACAATCGCCTGTGACTGGGTCAGCTGGCTTCAGAGCAGTGGTGAGCTGGAATGTATGTGGAAAATGAAATTTTGCAGGGTGAAGGGAAAGTTGTCTAGTGTGTTTGTATCAACCTTAATTCAATCTAGCCAGCCACTGAAATACAAAATGAATGTTGCTTCTGGTTACCTCACTCAACCAGGTCAGTCCCTTCTCCGTTTTGTTTGGGAGGCTTTGGCTATCAAAAGAAGTTTTCAGGCAGTGTGATTCACCAGTCAGCAGATAGAGTAGATATTAAAGTAGATAGGATATTGTTGATGCTGACCAACAAGAATACATTTTTTTTTTTTTTAGTAACAGAAAGCTATTGTCAGAAGGACTGATGACTGCAGTGTGGTGTAGTAATTTTGTCAGGATTTGACATGGAGGCAGTTTTGAAAATAAAATTGCACTACCACCAAACCGCCACCAGAGTGCAGTTTAAGGCCATCCAGTTTATAGGCTTCTTGCAGTAATTCACCGTTCTTTTCACTCCAGCGCAGAAATTAAAGAATGTGACCACAAGAGGGCAGAGAAAATCCATCATCTTCATTTTTTTTCTACAGCAACACAATAGCGGTATCCAAACAGCAGAGGGCAGTATTTACCAAAAATCCTTCTTTGGGTTGTCTTGACTACTGATCCAAATATTAACTTTACAGGGCAAAATATAGGCCAAGCCACAAAATGCAAATCACATACTGCTCCTGTATTAAACATGTTGTTGCACATGACTGGTCAGCAGGCTGTGGAGAACTGTCTGGCGTTATTGTCCCAAAACTCCTGCTCACTGGGGCCCCCTCCAGGTTCTTATCTATTTTGTGTCGATCCAGGCTTGGGTGTCTCTGTCCGCTCTTGGTTCATATATTGCAACAATAAACCTCAAGTACTGCTGAAACTTAAAAGCGGAACATTTCTTAATCGCTTGATCTCTGATTTTTATCTTTTCTTCTGATTTGAAAAGTGGGACACTTCTCCATGGCTTTGCCAGTTCATAATCCTGTTTATTGCAATAATCTTTAGCCAGATCATACTCACCCTTGTTAACCTGCAGATCATATTTATCCATGTTAATCAGATCATACTCAACCTGTAGTGTATAACCTTAATTGATAACTTCTGTACATTTCTGTACAAAATGGTAACACAAAACCAGTGGAGGCATTATATTATCTTGCATCTTAAGTATTTGTGAAGGTTTACTTCCCTTAGTTTTGATTAATGTAAGTTTGCTAAAGTCATTGCATATTCATTTCACCCGAACCTTCTTAGCTGCCGACTGTGGCACCATGTGGCAGATGTAGAGGTTAATTTTCAATGTCCTCTTTCCACTTTCCTTCAGCTGTCCATGAGCAAGCTGATATTGGGAAGTATTATCTGTTCTATCAGCAGCATATTGTAAAACAGTAAACCAATGAATGAAAGTTGGCACATTCCAAAGTTATTGGGTGAGAATAAAAAGCATTGCCACTTCAGGCCCACATTTACCTGGGATTGAGGTCTCCTTAGTGTTGCCATATGACCGCCGTACAAAAACACAATGTGGTGAATACTGTCCAGCTTCGTTTAAAGACACAGGTAAAAATGACTCATGCAGTTAGTCTTCCTTAGCGTGGGTTTACAATTTTAGTTAAGATGGACTCACTCGTGTAGCTTTCTTTCTCCAAGTCTGAAAATGCTTTGGAGAGAATGAGTCTCACCTTCAGTGGCACAGATGTGTTGCTCCTTTCAGCAAAGGATGCTGGGTAATGTCTCACCTATATAGCCCCAACAGAGCAGGACTTGCAACCAGGCTGCACACTTTGGTACTGTGATGCTACTGTGCCTCGAAGGGTTGACTAATGACTGACACTTAGTGAAAGTGTGACTGTAGAAATGAGAAAAATACATGGCGATGTTATTATAGGTAGGAAACCCCATTTAGCAAAACTAGTCCAGACACAGCTGAAGTCTGGCAGCAGCCAAAGACGGCTAAAACTTGGGTCCATCTGTGGATACATCTGGTGTAATGTACACACACCAGGAGGATTGACTGAACTTCGGAAATCCCTGTTCAAGAGAGAGAGCGAGCAGACAAAGGTGTATAGTTATAAATACATTTGTGGCTTCGCGCATCTCATTATTCATGTAGCAAGATTTTTTTCAGCTTTGCTATGTGATCTTGGTGTCTCTTTCTCTTACAGATGTTTAGAGTTTATGGTGCAAAATAGCAGATTTGAGAAGGAATTGCTCTTCACTATTTTATATGGTTCTGCTATTTTATATAATATGCAAACACAGAATACAGTTAGCATCTTTTTATGGAATTACAGGTTTTACTCTGGGGTTTCTCAGAAAAAGAAAATGCAAATGGTGCTTCGCTGTTCTCCATGTGGAAAAAAGTGACAGAAATGTAGGTTTTGTAAATGTAAGTAGACTGCACTAACGCCCGTTACCACTCTGAGTCCTGGAAATGAAAGCACCCTAGAGGACAGCAATAGATACTGAAACCTTTTATTTTTGGAACACACACATTAAAACTGTGACAAAGACCTGGCCCTGCTGAGCCAGCAGCACAAGGTCATCTTTCTAGCAAGTGACAAAAATGCACACGAATGGCACCAATTAGGAACAGTCTGGACTGGACACACGCTGAACAAGAGAGAACTGTGAAAAGTGCACCTATCTATACATGACAACCTGTTATTCTTTCTGGTCTGAGAAACACACTAGAGAGCATTCCGGCCAAGAGGGGATTCGACGCAGGCAGGCTGAGGGGCGGACGCTTCATCAAAATGGCACTGTGCTTCCTGGATACACAGGGGGAGGGGGGTCCTCGTCTGGATTTTTTCTGCTTAAATAGTCATATATGAGATAAAAAAGGGGGCCAGAGACAATGATTCTCTACACACAATGATTCTCTACACCCGGCTGCATTCCATGCCGTGCTCGATGCTCAGATTACACTCAGTCAGCCCCACTCTCAGTTACCCAGGACAAAGCAGCTCAATACTTCGCATCAGGAATTTGTGAAAGAAACTGTTCATGTAAGGCATATCAGACCTGTGTGACACTGCAAAACACACCCACATTGTGTTGTTTTCTAGTTTCAAGGTGGCATTAACTGGTACAACACAAATTTCCTTCATTTTTTCTTCACCACCTCCTGACCAAACTGGCAGTTCCTCCAAAATTAACTTGCACCTTCTACTCTAGTGGTGAAGAGGTGAAGATTCAGAGTTGGGTGCCTAACTTTGACCCATCTTTTATATTTATATATATATACACACATATAAAACCTACCACACAGATCTGTTGTAAACATCATTACAGGGATTTTTCTGATCAAGACAGCTCTGTGTTTGAACTATATGCTTCAATAGGAGTGCAGTCCGGTTCTATTTCTGCAGAGCACCAATACAGACACACTGTAGGAATGGTGAAAATCCAGGCAGATACAGTGATACAGAAGGGAGCCAAAAACTTTAAACCCTCAGCAAACAACCGATCCTTACCCCCGGTGACCTGCTACAGGCCCTGTTACAGTACAGTAGTATTACAGCAGTATTATGGAAGCTTCCCTTTTAGGGAGGGTCAACGTTTTCATACACAGGAGGCATAAGTGCTTAAACTGCATATTCATAATATGCAAATTACATACAGCTGACTCCATCCCTCTTGTACTTCCTGTCTTCCTTTTCCTGTCCGTCGTCTCCACGTGATTCACACCATTCACGGTAATGATGTGTTCCTCAGGGCAAAGCTCGCTCAAGTGCTGCACACTCCCTGTGGAATTCAACAGATGCAGCTATAAACCGCAGACTTCCGCCATGTTCGCTACGCCGGTGCGGCGGTCGCCCGGGCAGCTCGCCGTGAGGCGCCGAGCTTCCCCTCTTCAGGAACATTCCCGTGTTTTCTCAAGCCCAGACGATCCACAGTGTACACACGATGCATGGAAAAGAAGTCTTTTCAAGCTGTTCGCACAGTATAGTAATACACAGATTAGATACATGACCCACGGTGGGGTGGCAGTGAGATTTCCGATCGCTGGCGCCGTTCCCTGACTGACGATGCTCACGCTGCTGTGGCACTATGGGTAACGACTCACCGCGGCTGCTAAAAGATGTGTGAACGCTAAAGCTACTGTGTGAATGGCTTACAATGAGTGGGGAAAAAACAGTCAGCTCTCTGTGAACAACTACTCTCGGCTAACACGTAACACTCCCTCAAACTTGCTGGGGTTTCCTTTTTTTACCACGGCAAGGTGATAACACAGATAGAAGATGGGGAAATAAAGGACGGAAGGATACCTGTTAGCTGTGTTTCGGCTAATCCTGAGATCAACATAAACTAACAATATTCAATTTTTTTGTCGCCGACTAATCAGCAGTTCCACTGTTGCGCCACTAGAGGGACGGCTTCCTGTTCTGAGCTGGACGTGTCACTCGTTGCCGTTTTTGTCGGAGATAGAGACGCTGCCCGAGGAGACAGCCCTGCTCCCGTGGCTACCCCATGTCAGTTCCTCTCAGGCAGCTCTCCGCTCGGTCCGGGGGAGAGATGAGATGAGAGCGAAATGGCCGGCCCGCAGGGAATGTGGTCCGTCAGTCGGCGAAGACTCTTTAAGGCAAGGTTCCATCCCGTTCTTCCACCCTTTCGAACAAAAGTGTTTTTTTTTTCCCTTTCCCCGTTTTGTTTTGATGCTGTGTTGTTGACTTTTTTTTTGGTATCAATGATGGAACGAATCTCTCGGCGGAGAACAAAAGCCAGAAGCAAAGGAGGACGGGTGAATCACTTTTGACCTGCAGTCGGAGTGGAAGAAAAAACAGAGAACTGTTATGCACTCTCACAACCGCTTTCCAGCAAGGCTGTAATCCTGTGTTCATCCTTTTACTGCAGAGACAGGCTGCTGATCTGAGACAAGCCAAAGCTGCAGAAACATCCAAGCTATTCAGTTCTGATCCTGGATGAACAGGGAGAGTCTTTTTTTTTTTTTCACTAAATGTCAACTCATTTCTTTTCAAAAGACTTGTTAATAAATTAAATCTGCCAGATTAAAAACTTTCATCTGCGCATTTGCGGTAGAAGTTTCCATATTTAGCACAGACATTTGGCTCTGGCAGGTCCAAAAGCTCAGTTTAAAAAGGTGGTGTTTATGAAGCCAACTTGCGACTTCAACAGAGTCATTAAGAACTGCAGATGCACATAACACATGAATCATCAATAACTGAGCACCTACAACAAACAGGTTTTGGGATCAGTCAAATTCATGAACAGGACAACACCTCTGAGAATCAGAGCTGAACACAGACTCGAGGTGGTTAAAACAACGACCGTTAGCCCCCTGACATTCGGAGCTTACGCTGCTCGCGTGATTATGACTTGCTGACGTTCTCGTAGATGACGTCGCTGGTGACAGACTGCTGCTTCTTCTTCCTCCACATCAGCTGGACGCACTGGTGGATGAACACATACTGCTCCTAAGGATGACGGGGGACAGTGCAAACGTCACATTAGGGTGTTGTATTTGGCCCGATGTCAATTAGGCAGACTGTTAACACAGGAGAAGTGCATCATGGGAGCTCAGCTGGCCTCACCTCCGTCTGCACCATGGACAGCCTGTGCGAGCGCATCTCGGACACCAGCCCCAGGATGTCGGCGTATTCGTGCTCGGCGATGTGCTGCATCAGGCGGTCCAGAGCGATGAACGTCCCTGTCCTTCCGACGCCCGCACTGTGGGTAAAACACCCATCAATATCAGGAAGGAAGGTCTGTCAATCAATCAATCAATGAACCAATCAATCAAAATGTATTTGTTAGATTCCCTGCACTGGGGGAAAACATTGTTCAATATCAGGAAGGTAATTACCTTCCGGGATCAAGATGGTCGTCAATCTATCAATCGATAAGAACAGAGCAAAATAAAACTGCTGAGGCATTTTTGCCGTTTCACTGTTTTAACTGAAAAACTATAAAAGTCTGAGCCTCCAGGGAGGAAACTGGAAAACGATTCCCCGACCCTCAAGAAATGAAAACCTATAAAGGCTTGTTTTCGGAGCAATAAAAAGTGTTATGAGTGGTTTTATTTTACATTGAAGATATTTCAGTCGGGGATTTAAACAGGAAGGGGCTTCTGTAGCAGTATATTTCTGCAGTGTTTTTCCACATTTACAGGTTCAGACAGGAAGGAGTCATTCACGTACCTGCTCAGTTTCCAACAGCTGAGATTAGTGTGCATTTCAGATGTGATCTTGCCTAACTGATCATAGCAACAGCAAAACACGACCCCACAGTCAGGGATTCCAGGGATCCGACATTAGCACAGCAGAATCACAAAAGTGCACTGGCTCCACTTTCTACACATGAACCCTTCTGTAAGACTCCGCCTTTTTCCCATCAAATCAACACCCGAGCCAGTACGAGGGCTTTGATTTACACACATATGCCTCATTAGCTCAGTTTAATTAAGGCTTTAGAAGTACTGAAATCTTTTCCCCTTGGCAAAAAGCTCTTGCGTTACGGAAGGCATGGTCAATATCGGGCAGCGGGCCACCGTGGATTGCAGTGGGGCAACTGTGCGCCTACTGTACCTCATGTCACCCACTACATCAAGATGAAATTGACCCAGATCTGATCCTGTAAATGCACCATTAATGTACTTTTTGCTAGGCAGCTCTTCAACATTTCAGGATGAGGAAAAGCATCACGTTTACCGCCCGTCGCCTTGAGTATTTGATCCCTTTGTGTGGGCGCATAGCCCAGGGTGCATGACAGTATTGCATTCTCCAAACACCAACAGTGAGTGATATCCGTCCTCCTTTATGTGGGCTGCATAGCCATTATAGAACTCAACAGATCTACGATGCTACAACAAAGTGACCATGCATTTACTGATCTTCGCATTTTTAACACATGGAACTCATCCTCACAGCAGAAGTACAGAAAACAGGAGCTCTTTCACACAGCACATGAATATGCCCCCCCTTCCTGATTGATGTATTCCGTCACGTCCTACCTGCAGTGGACCACGACGGGCCCTTTCGTCCTGGCCGCCTGCTGCCGGACGATCTGCACGAACTGCAGGATGCTCTCGATGGCGTTGACCGTGGGGACGCCGTGGTCAGGCCAGGACGTGTAGTTCAGGTGCAGGACGTCTTGCGTCTCGTCCGCCTGCCAGGCGATCATAAACCGTGTCACCACCAGAGGCGGCTGTACCCTGCGACTGTCACCTCCAACCATGGAAACCAAGTCCAACTGCACAACATCATGTTCTCGCATTGCAGTGTCCACCAGGTGGCATTTATTTTACTCCAGTGGGGTAAATAGCTTTTGAGCCATTATAAGTGTAATGTATCAGTAAATGTATATATGCCACCACCGTAAATCATGTCCTTACTCCAAACACATTATTTAATGAGCTCTGCATATAGAGATAGTGGAACGGGTATCTGAATTAGGTCATGACCCAAGTCCCATGTCATTTCCCTGTTAACCAGACTTAGACTTATCCTTGCAACTGATACTGGATACTGTACGAAATCAACACCATGACCTTTTTGACAGACACTCAGATGATGGTTACCTTAGAGGTGATAATGTTAATGTAACATCCGCTTGATCACAGAAAGAGTGATGACGTTAGCGTAACGTTCACTTGACCGACACTCACATAGCCCAGTCTGAAGTTCCTCACTGTCCACTCTGGAGCCTCTTTCTCAGAGAGCATCTCCACGGTGATCTCGCCATACGCCACCGGCTCGTCCGTGAACGGCCAGTAGTGATCACACTTCACCTGCAACCACATCCCACAAGCCTTGCTGACACTCTGAATAACAATCTTGCTCCAATAAACTTTGCATCAAACATGCAATATGCAGCACTTACAATAATGTAACTAATACTGCCATACTGAAATCACATATGAGGCCACTATACAAACCTAACTGCAATGTACTGTCCTTCTGTGAAATACCAGCACTGACTTCAGCACTCTGTGAAACTGCTGAGTATGTCAGAGTGAAATGTCTAACATTTGCAAACAAACTGACATTCTCATATGAAGGCTCACTGGCGTTTCATGGTCCATGTTCCACAATAGCAGGAATGCTGATGGATCCTGACAGCAAAAGTATATACTGTCACACATCACTGAGCAACAGAATAGGTGTTTTCATCCACCAGGTAATTTTTTTGTGTTATGATTTGTAAAACAAGCTTAATATGCAGGACAAATTTCCTGCTTATTTGCAAACAAAACATTGTTTCATTAGAAAACAGTAAACATGTAAAATTAGACTTCCTGTACAACTAATTGTGAAGACACAACCTGAGGCCAAGTTTAGACAGGAGTCTTAGTTTCTGCATTGCAGGTTTGACCTACTACAACTGATCTGAAACACAAACAGCTAGCACAAGGAGCCCTGTGACACAAATAAAAAAAGCTCTGTGTCAAATAGATCCTGACACACAGACTATTTGATAGACAGACTGTCTAGCCAATCGACTGCTTGACAGATGGATACGCGGACAGAGTGATTGGCCGGCTGACAGACTGATAGACCCACCCTGCGGCGCTCGTTACACTGCGTGAGCATGACGATGACACGGCACTTCTGCTGCAGAACCATCTTCCAGAAGTCATTGCGGGTTTCTGGGAGCGGGCCCTGGGTGGCGATGTACTCGCGCGGAGATCTGTATCCCTGCGCGGACAGAGCAGAGGCTGGGTGAAATACACAGGGGGCAGGTACAATGACAGGTAGCTGTCGTTTTTATTTACAACATTAAAGTCAAAATTCCATACCAGGTGAATGACAGGACCAATTGAGTGACAAAGAAAAGGCGGCGGAGCCCAAAAGAGCACACACGTGGTCATTATAGGAGGAATGAGTACCCCTACTCATAGAGCGAAGGACTCAGCTCCTATAGCCGTGATACCGGGACCCATGAACAGAGAGGTACAGCTGGAGGACTTACGGGAATGTAATTAGCGTTGATGTAGTCCGATCCTTCGTCGTTGTGCATCGAGATCAGCTTCACGCGGCTGAAGTCGTCTGTGAAGAATGAGAGATGCAAGGTGAAACACTCATCCGATCTGCATTCCGACAAATAGTGTAAGGCCCCCATACACCAGCCGTACAGAGCCGATCCAGCACAGACTCCTGCATGCTATCAATCATTTGCAAATAATGCCGCATGGGCCATCGCTGTTGATAAAGTCGAAAGACGTAGATGGATTTTTTCCAATCTACATCTACCCACTGGTATTCTGCCTGTCACTTACATGCTCTGCGTGTGCTATAATGTTGGGGATGCAGTGGCAATTCCTCACAGGTGACGTTACCTCAATTACACTGCTCAAGAGTACTGACAACATGCACTGACCAGATGCTTGAATTTTCTGTTTCATCAAAAAGTCTCGGCCAATAAAACGTTACTGCCACACAGACTGCTGGTCAGTGCAAAGCACAGTGTCAGAATTATAATAAAACATAAAAATCATGACTGAGATTAACTAAGAGAACTACATTAGGAACTCCTGCACATGGAAAAAAAAATATAAGCAGAAAAAGAACAGAGGGAGAGAGGGAGATGATGAGAGATGTAAGATATAAGACCAAAAAAAAAAAAAGCAGAAACCCAATGAAAACAGTGAGAAGATGGAAATGATCCAGTGATTCACTGACATGCAGATAAGGTGCGTGAACTGTCCTGAGAGTCTTGGACATCCATAGTAACGTTATTTTTTTCAGCAACTGTACATTCTGGCAACTTCTGAGCTCAGAATGGAACAGCAGCACGAGCAGGACCACTCAGCCATGCTGACATGCTGACAGTGCAGTATCCCCCAATTACCTGGCCACACAGACCCATCCCTGTACACCTACGAGGATGTGTGGTGATGGTTCTGACACAAAATGGCTGCCAGGTGGGTGCTATATATTGGGATGTGAATGAGGTAAGTCCCCCCCCCTTCCACCCCCTTCACTGTAAAGGCGTTTGAGATCCACGAAAGGTGCTGTATTAGTGCTATCCATGACTACTGCGATCATGATAATCACTGCAGTGCGACATAGCAGGCACTCTCCCGGAGGACGCTTGGCACAGCCTGGCGCGAGCTGGGCACTCACAGGGCAGTATGTTGGTGTAGCGGTTCTTGACTCGGTTGACGGGCAGGTCGGCGGCATCGTGGGACAGGTCTAGACCCACGCTCTTCAGCTCCTGGAAATACAGAGACGTTGTAGAAACCAGGTGGAGGGCCAGCTTAAGTGAGGGCATTCAATCCAGAGTGTGTCAGCAAGTAAAGCAAATACAGAGTGTATGTATTTATCATCATAATACTTAGTTATGTTTTTTTATGGTCAAGGTTCATTGCTTCCTCTAAGAAAAGGTTAAGATACCTCTCCTTGGAGAAATGAAAATGAAACTGGAACCTTTACACAAATATGCTGTAATTAATTCACCTGAGAAGTAGCATTGTATAGCTTGTTAGAATACAACTTAAATAGGTCATGTATTTGACTTTCATGAGCGTTTAATAGGCTTGCTATGTTCTCTTTGAAAAACAGGAAGTGGGTATAGGGGAGTTGAAAAGGTACCTAAATATATACAGTCTGCTGAGAATTACACTGGTGGGATTTTGATCTTCAGAGTTTCCATTATAAGCAGAAGCTCCTTCCTTCTATTGAGAAATGTCCCATTTATTTTAAACAAATTCTCACAGCTTTGAACATTTTAGTAAGTAAAGCTTTTTTTTTTTCTTCTTCTTCTTTTCGGTTAGATGAAAAGCAAACAATTACCATAGCACAGCAACAGTTAGTCTTTAAGTGGATTTCTAAGGGAGCTGACACTCAGTGCTTCTGACATGACAGCTCCATGTACATTGCCAAGCCATGAAAAACCCATGATAAAGTCTTACCTCAAACTGCAGGGAGAATTTGTAGGCAGAGTCTTTGCTCATGTCTTTGATGTAGGCATCAAAGTCATCTAACTGGACAGGGCTGGAGGCACAAGGAAAGATACACTGTCAGAATCTGACAAGTCTATAGAATGCACCATTACACGGGTTCGCCTCATTATGATAAAGCTGTAAGCTGGCTCTGAAACCACCATAAATGGGTGAAAAAAAAGTTCTACATCACTGAAGCAATTATTTGCCTGCCATCCTTTTTGCATGTTGAAAATTTTACATCGGTGTGTTTCAATTTATTATCGAATCAATGCTGTTTATTGATTTATGCAGTGAATGAACCGATTAAGTGGATTTACACAGCCAACGTGTTGATTCACATCAAAATGGCAAAATGTGACTGGATTCCAAACAGAGATGAACGTGATATCTGAAACTTATGAAACATCACTCTGAATGGTATGACTAGGCTTCTGTATGCTTCTTTGATAAGGTCATATCCATGACATCACAATGAGCTAAGAGGAAGAGGAATGAGACTTGCTCACGAACACTACACTTCATTGGACTGCCGCCAAGCATAAAACCACCATCCTGACTGGCCTTTGCTCTTTGAGCTGGCATTTTGGTGGTTTGGTGTTCATGAACAAAGCCCACTGTTCCTATAAGCAGGAAGTGACTCCACACAGAAGGGCAGACTCCAGCAATAACCTGTGATGACCTCTGCTCATCCAGTGACTTTCAGTTTCCAAAACTGGCCAATTAGACACAAACATCTTGCAAACTTCAAATGGCTGTTTTTTTTTTGCACTGCGTTGCATAGCGCTGAAAGTGTGGCATATTGACCACTTCTGCAAGTGGCCAGCCAGCAGCTATTCTGCAGCTGTGCTACAGCGTGAGAACACTGCTTGTGATATTACCAAGGCAACTGTGAATGTGTTTGCCTTCAGTGCTACCTTGTTTGTGTTTTGTATACTACATGGCAAGTAAAGTTATTTGCAAATGGAGTGCAAGCTTGCGCACACACACCTTGTTAGCTTCCTTTTCTTCAAAGCAGTCTTGCTCCTACCAAATAAAAAAAAAGGCATTCTTTAGTCAGTTTGGTATAGGGTGAGCAGCACAGCCAAATAAACTTCAAGCTGGAAGAACCTTGATCAAGTCATCCCATTCCACGGCAGCATCCTATTTCAACATTACCATTACACACACAATGAAGATGGACTTCAAATCCACTTAAGAATCACTTACAGAAAGAAAGGCAGTGTGCATTAACAGCCGAGGAAGGCTATTTCAGTGCTTAAGAACTTCTGCACGGTAGTTATGTGGAATGTGATTCACAGGCTGAAACTATTCTGTGCTCAGAACAATGAGGACACAAGCACATCAGCTCTGGCTCAGCCTTCTTAACGCAATCATTTAATCACTTAATGCAACTGCATGAATTTAAAGGCCACCTGGATCTGTCGTCTGAAAAACAAGCAGACCTTCACGTTGCTGTGATCTTTTGACAGATGCATTGAGCTGTAGCAAAGTCATTTAAACTTTCCTGGAACATGTGAATGAGTATTTGAACAGAAACCCAAGGAGAGTGTTTAGCTGGGTACACCAAGCATACGTCAGGTCAACGGCCCTTATAAGGCTCATTTGTAAATGCTGTAAGTCCAACCAAACACTTTCCCTGGGTTTTATTATCCCAGAGATAAACCCTCACTGCCTGTTAATAGTGTATCCCATCAATTCAGATTATGACATTTGCGGAATCTACATGTAATGGGAAACTAGGTGGAGAGAGCAAATAAAGTGGGTATGAATATTTAACACACCTATTCAAGGCGGAGGTAGGAACCGCTAACCCAATGTCACTGTGCATTCTCAAACGCTTCACACACATGCAAGCGCCGCATGGGGATTAAAGCAAAAGCCTTGCTCTTATTAGTATCTTGCCATTAGTTGATACTTCTCATTGCAAGTTCGCTTGCGTGTTCATACGTTGCTTCCTCCGTTATAACCAAAGATATAGAATTACTAGACTGGTTGCAGCATTCTTTCTGATATTGGTTCCCCTGCTACATTCAAATGAGGCTTCCCGCCTGGAGGAGCACAGAGATATCTGTGAAGTCCTAGAATCACTGCCACTTCCATCATAGAAGCAGCGTTAAATCTGAAACTGAATAAAGACTCTGAGCCGACATGACCAAATACAGCCAGCCAGCTCTGGCAGGCATCGCAGTTGGCTTTTAACGAGCGGAACCATTCCGGCGATTCTATTTCTATGGTTACAACAGCAGGCTGTTTCCTTCCTAACATGTCCAATGATGCAGCAGGTTGCTGTCAGTGCTACTTACCAAGGATTAATATAAAAAGCCAAAAGATAGTCAGTCCATAGGCAGGATGGCAGAAGTGTAAGGAAGGCAAAGAGGCTTCTTCGCCTGAGGAGTTCCAAAACGGGGGTACAGATAGGGACAAAACAGTGCGCTCGGTTAGTAAGTGCCGGAGGCAGACAGTGCTTAAGAATACTCAATTAGTGGTTCATTAGGCGTTAATTTGTCATGCAGCTTTTTAATCGTCACAGGAAAAAAAAAAAATAACGGAGTTGCAACTTTGAAGCTCTGTCCGAGAGACCCTATTTACTGAGGTCAGTTTTCTGTAATGAGTTCATGGTTCATCTACTGGCGGTGAATGTGGGCAGTTTTTTTTTTTTTTTGACTCGAAGCCATCCTGATAGCCAGTGGCCCTCTCCCCCCTAATTGAGTGATTTAATTTTGCGGTGATGCGTGAAGTACTCCTTGTTTGTAATTATTTCCTGTTTCTGGAAGATTAATAGAAATCAGATGGGCTAAGTTTTTTCTCTAGCAATTCATTTGCATATGTTAAATCCCTTGCTACAAGCAGTACCCTAACCGCTATGGAAGATATACTGGTGACTAAACAAGGCCACATGTTAATCTGGGTCATTTTAAAAAGCCGCTGTTTTTTTTTTTTTTTTTTAATCACATTACTATATTTTCCTAATGTATCTCTGTAATGTGACTAACTCATTGAAAACTCAAATGACAACCTTTTTGAAAGTAAATGCGTTTAGTAACCAAACCAAGGAGAAGTATTTGGTTGGATTCAGCAAACATACAAGGCAGACCTCTCAAAACAAGACCATATGGAACTTGTTCAGACTTGGAATCTGTTCAAAAATAGATTGCAAAAGGTCATTTGTACAACAGGAACCCCCTATATTTTTAAGTAAATCGTACGGTCCAAGTTTTCATTTGCCATCAGTACAACCTCAAATGTCTGCCGCAACTGGCTGCCTTTAATCCCTTGTAATGACCCGATTGGATTACTGAGATTCAAACAAGGTTCTTACTGAATGCTGGTATTTTCTTATCCTTTCTACAGCCCCAAAATGAATGTGTTTGTATAAAACACTTGCAGATTAAATGTAAATTATTCATCTGACTGTACACGTTGATCAGGATACTGGTTACAAGACAAGCTTGTCTGATATATATACTGTTGAGGCTTGTTCATCACTTCCGCACCATCTCTTTTAGATTTATGCTGTGGCACTGTGATTGATTTTTACATTAATTAAGAAAGTGAATCCTTCTACAACCTGGTTTGGTCTAAGCTACCAAACTTTAGGAAGTTATAAAATTTTCAGCTCCAAATGGACTTTTCATTAATTTCACAAATACAGTAAAATTGTATAAAGAAAAATAAATACCAGTTCCTTGAGACTGTTCTTAAAAATCCAAAATGCAATGGGTGAGGGCAGAATCAGCCCCAAGACAGTTTCACTGTACTTCTTGTACTTCTACTTCATGCATGCCACTTAAGGACAAGTTTCTACGCTTAAGCAGTATGCAAGCAACGTGTTGTCAAATCCCTAATCTTTCCAATCCCTCTCCCTAATCTTGCACAAAATGTGACTTTTCAGGTCTCAGATGATGAGGGCAGCCTCAGAATCAGATGCCACTGTAATCTCCAGTGTCACTTTAGGGGTTGCCACGTGAAGCCAACTGAGGGTGCCCAGTTCAAGGGAAATCCTTTCATTTAAGGGACTCTCCCCCAATCAACAATGGCACTAGGTTTGGATCCTGACTGTAGGTTCTCGTTGCCAGGTTAAAATGCTAGCTTGTCTCACACAATTACATAAAACAAGATGACTTCCTACCAGTTGTATGGCAGTTTTCCGTCCCTCTCAAACGAGGCAAAGTTAACAAAGGTTCCGGCCCCGCACTCCCTGAATAGAAAGTATAAAAAACCTCGGTTAACACATGAACAATGGACCTTTGTATGAGGTACTGCTGGCAACAATTACACATGCTGGAATACACTTTGGTTGCATTGTAACCTACTGAATGATGTTACCAGCAGAGGTATGGCCTGCGATACATTTCAGGAAACAAACCCTCACAAATGACATGGCACTGCTAGCAGTAAAGACAGGAAGAAGTATGAACACACACTCTGGGGCTTTGCGGCTTGCCTGAAGGTGGGTCTAGCTTTAATATGCTGTTTGTTTTTTCCTCCTTCATCATTATCACCTCATTAGCAGTAGTACTCAGCTACTCTGAGTAGTGTGGAATGCATGAGAGTGCGCAAAAGGACACAAAAGATATCAAAACTCACTACTCTACACACTAAAAAACACCACTCTTTCCATGGACTTCCTCAGAACTTTTGCATTTTCAGGTCTATCTGACACATTAACTATCTCACAACAGGGGAAGGTAACTTCATATGTTTGGTGAAATCAGGTGGGCAAAAGTCTGACAGGAATGAAATGCCAACAGACACTCACTATCACTGCTGGCCACCCAGAACAAGAGTCAAGGAGCCTTTAGAAACCCGATAAAAGCATGCCATGGATGAAATCTGCTGCAGAATGGCAAATGAAACCAACAACTTGTAGCTTTCATTCAGGAACAGTAACCTCCATTTCCCCTTTTCTTAGGAAACCACATCTGCTGACTGTATTGGGCAGGCAGTGTTCAGGGGGGCAGTGGCAGGCTGAGCCTGAGTGAGCTGAGCTATCAGTAATATTAATAAAAAAAATTAAGAAATGATAATGAAGGTAACTTTGACTAGTCTGACCACCAATGTAGAAAGTGCTAAAATGCACAGGTATACAAATTATCTTTTTACTCCAACACAAAATAATGTTACTTGATCACACACCAATGATTGTGGTGTGCTCTTCAGATGCTTATGGATTTTGTTCCATCTGAATTTGATTACATACCTGAATCGGCTATTAGGATGCATTTGTGCAGGGGACCATGCGCCTGTTGCACTGGTTATTTTATTATTCAAAGACCTAGAAAGCGGGTCCAGGGGCATCACTCCAAAGAGAAAGGGTTGCCTACCCTGGCATTACACAAATATTTGTTCAGTACACCTTCAAGGACAGTGAGAATAGGGTACCCTCCTGGGATTTGAACCCAGAGCCCTTTGGTGACAGCTGCTCTCTGCTCTTTCCTCCATTAAGGTGGCAGGTAACTTGATGGAAGTGCATTTACAAACCAAGTTTGTACACTGTTATCACTGGGGGAAGTTACCTGGCCATCTGCAGGTGCTTCTTGCGGAGCACGAGGAAGATGAGGATGAGGAGGCTGAGGAGGAGGAAGCTGAGGACGGCCAGAGCCGAGATGGCTGCCACGCTGGGGTTCATCTCCCGTGCTGCATCAACACAGAGCGCAGACGTCAGAAGGGGGCCAGGCACACCTGGGCCGGGCACACCGGGGCCGGGCACACCTAGATTCACTTTCATTTTCAAGTTACAGGGGGTAACATAACTAGTTTGCTGTGAATGTCATCAGAAGAATTTTGAACCAATTCAAACAGATCTTCTCCATTTTGTGGACTCCTTCCATGGTTTGTCTTATCTTACTCACAGTAGCTAACTCTAAATCACTCACTCACTCCTTGGTGGAAAAAAAAAAAAATGACCAAAGCGCTTGTCCGCTGTGAAGTGCTATTTTGCAGTTAAATCTTTACACTGCACGCTTACTGGTGCCAGATAATTTGAGACCACATCTAGATGGCCAGGGATTTAGCATTAAAGCAGACAAAAAGATCCCCCAGAGACAGCAGCATCAATCACCGAGAGAAATGATAATGTGATAGAAGTTTGATCACGTATTTACAGCTCGCATCATGAGCATGGATAGAACAATTTGTCCTACACTCTCCTGAAGATAATCTTTTAGGCCGTCTGACAGAACATCTGAATCCTCTGCAACCCACCCCACTGACTGCTGAGTGCTGGGCTTACAATGTCTGCAATAACGCCACATAGAGGGCAGCACAATTTAGAAATGCAGCATGTATTGGTAAACCGTGACAGCCTTATCTGAATTTGCCTATCTCCATCCATCCTTACTGTTGCATAAAATGGAGTTTATTTTTGTTTGGAGCATAGCCTAGCATAGCGTAAATCAGCTTGTCATTTTTTTTACATTTGCTATCAACCCTCATAGTTAAATGTACTTTCTTTTAGGTGTGTTATAATCCTACTACAGGGCATTTTGCCTTGTGCTTATGTATCAAAGCGTGTATGCACTAGTTACCTCAGCTCTGTATCACTGGGGCTGATGCATGCTTGAATGTGGCAAGTGCTGTTCTGTAAGTACATTCTGCCATGCCACTATTCTTACGCACTTTGCACTTGCCCTTTATAAATTGCTCTGGATAAGAGAGTCTGCTAAATGACAAAATGTAAAATGTAATGTAAAGTCGCCACGTCACAGTTGACTGCATTTGGTAAGGACCCATGTGACTGTCATCAATAATCAGTAGTGGCATGGTTCGTATAAGCCGTGGAGGAATGAAGAGTTCCCATGATTCCTGCAGTGGGAAAGCCCCTCTGGGGAAATGTAGTTCCCACCACCTTACAGGGATGCAAATGAGACATGAAGACACGCCATTCAAGGCAGCAAAAGGGGAGAGGAGGGGGCAAAGAGGGGCGTTACCTGGGGTGGAGACGGCTATATAAGCAGGCTCGCTGGGGGTGCTGTAGCTGTAGCTGGTCACGCTGCAGTTATACGACGTTGAGGGCAGGAGGTCAGCGATGGTCGCCACGTGGGAATGGACCGCCTGGGGCTCCTTCGCCTGTGGGAGAGAAGAGCAGTTCGTGACATGACCCAAGAACCAAGGACACACAGCACATTCTCTCTGACAATCATGGAGATGCTCAGACCTGCTTTTTATTTTAAAATCTGCAGGCAAGAAGACCAGGGAAATAGATCATCAGTAGATAATAAGTCATTAATACAGCTCACTTAAAATCACTGCTCCCTTAAGCAGAAACAAAATATGCATACGATTAAAGCTCTCAGGTCTGAACATGGGCAGGCAGAAGTTTCTAGTTTTCATTCAGCCTCAGTCCCGGGGTACTTGGAAGTCATTTCATGGCAGGAAACTGAATCACATGCTATTCAAGTGCTTAGCTGTGTTAACTGCCATCGTAGACCGTGTAAAAATGGTGAAAAAAAGAAAATGGCTTTGTGTCTGCAAGCTTCAGTGTGAATGACTGCTAACGGTAATTCAAACCAGCTGAAGCTGTGACCAAAAACTGACCTTCAGGACCATGGCTGACCACCAACTTCACAATGGGAAAATTTTCATAAACCCTGATACTAATTATTCAATTAATCCTACACTTAATCAAGCTTTTTTTCTGTGAGGGGAAAAAAACAGCTGTACTTGCATATACATCCCCCAAAATGAGCAGATTTATTCAATCACATGGAAGTCCAAACCACACTGCTGTCTCCACATGCAAAGATACTTTCTAATTTTCATTTTTAAAGACCATTTAACTTAAACTAAGAAAATCTTAAAAAGAAACATGAAAAAATTTTGGAAAAATAAGAGCCGTACTGAAAATTCTTTTTACAGGAAAGACCAGACCTAATCTCATTATAAACTGTATCTCAAACTAAGATGAATCATTTTAAAACAAAAATTAAGTTTGCTTTTCAATTTGGCAATTAACTCAGATAGCCGTGTGCTCTATTGGCCACTTCTCTGATGGTCACAGGATTTATCTTTGTTGTTCTAATTTATGCCACTGGCTTAAAACCCTTTTGCCAGCTAAGTTTGTGCCAGCTGTGTAGTGCTCAGCTAATTTAAGCACTTGGGCTGAAAAAACTCCCAGCATGCACAGTGGCCCTCAAGGACATATGCTTGACATCCCTGCGTTCTCCACATGAATCATCCCTATTTAGCCTCCTCTTTTTTAATTACACTAATTTCGCCAGGGCCATTGTAACTGCCTCTTGGGTCGCTACAATGTACCCTGCAGTCAAAGGATGTGACAAACCGCGTTGACTAAACTCAACTAAATAAATTACCTGGGCTCCCGATCTCCAGGCTGTGCTTTTTTCAGCTTCTTTTCTCTTTTTTTGGGACACCCTCCCTACCTGCCCGAACAGCGATAATGAAGCAAAGTCCCTGACGCACTAAAGAAGCCAGAAGCTCATCTCCTGCAGAGTCTCACATGGCTCTGGTTCACAGAACGAAATCATTCCTGCTGCAATTCAAAGGAGAATGGCTTCGACTCATCTTTCAACGCACAATTTAAGGCTCCACGCTTCCTTCTGCTTTGTTAAGCAGAGTGTTTATTTCAGCTTGAGACTGAGCGAAAACGTTACGCAAGCTTTGACACAAATTATACTCCTTTTAATTAATTATTTAAATTTCTATTAAACAGCAGGGGTTGCTCTTCCAGCAGGCATGCAAAGCACTAATCATGGCTCTTGTGGAAACAGTACAACTCGCAGCACCACTTTTTGTTCCTTGCAAATATCTCATATACTTATTGACTGCGCCATCGCTGTCTGCTCGCTAAGCCGATTAACCAAATAAGGACTACATAAAAAACAACATCTGCCTATCACACTTCTTCTCCCTCGACTCATTCATCGCACTGCTGATGCCTCGAGCTGATGCCAGCGTGTGACCGCGTCTTACTCTGAGCTCCTTGCTGGGGCCGACTTGCTTGCAGAGCACCTGGTAGAAGTCCACCACTCCTTCCTCAACCCAAAGCAGGGTCACAGAAGAGTGTGTGGTGTTCACCGCGTACAGGGACCTGGGAGGTGCCGGCTCTGTCCAAACGTGACAAACGGTACAGTTTCCATTACAGTTTTCACCACGGTCCACGGACCGAAGCAGTGAGTATGGGCATCATCCGCCACGCTGCAACATACTGAAAACTTCCCCTTAATGAATAATGTGTTAGTTCCATTTTCCATTTATAGAAATGAGAACCCACTTATTTTGGTGTCGAAGGAAGTGAAGCTTTGTGGGGTTAAGCATTTTGCTTGCATTTACATATTTATTTCAAGGTTAATAGGGAGATCAAGTAGAGCGGTACCAAGAATATCTAAATTACAGTGACACTGCTTGCATGGAAATTTAGTGTTTACACACCAGATATCTGGTAAGAAATATTCCCTTTTGATAAAGTAGTACAACATGTGTGTTGACTCAAAATAATACATAAAAAAATTTCATTTCAGAAAAATACAGAACATATTAATGGAACCACTTGATTAATCAATAACAATAACATACTGAATCTATTAATATAAACATATTTCTTTTGTTGTCAGCTACAAGCACTTGAAGAGAGGGAAAGAATTTTAACTTGTCTTTATGGCACATTTTGCAAGCTCACACCATTCACATGCACTGCCCTCCAAAAACAAAAACACCATGCAGATCTGTTTGCAAAACCAGTCCTTCATTATCAGCAATTTCACACGAGAGAGGAAAAGGCTAGAGAGAGAGAAGGTAAAAATCTTGTTAGGAGAAGATGCTGACACCGTGGAGATAACAGCTCGGTTTGTCCACTGCTGCCATACCGCAAGAGACAATAACTGTCATAATAAAACAAAATAATTACTTGTACGTCATTTGTTATTGAGAGTGGGGATGCTTCTCAGTTTGACTTTGTGTTCACAGTGCGGTGTTGTATTTTTCTTGGCATTTTTGCGAGTGAGAGAGGGAGTGAGAATATGGAGGAACTGCAGCTGACACGTGGACTGCACGGTGTGTGAACTTAATGTGTGAGCCTGTGTTATATGTGTGACATATGTGTAAATGACATAGGTGTTCATTTGCTAAAAACATGCATTACCCTGCTAATATTTTCAATGCTTTCTCTGTACGTAGCAGCTTGTTGGTACTCAAATACCATCCTCATGAGACAGCATGGGGGTTTTGGACCTGAGGTTTAAATCCACCACTGTCTGGTCACAAGCCCAACCTCTAACCCCTACTGTAACCATCACTAATGCTGTTGGTTTAAGAGGCCAGTGCACTAATCTCTATATGCTCTTCACGGCCGCTGATTTAAGTCTACTGCTCTGACCACTGTATTTCCAACACTAATGCTGATTTAACGGTCTTCTGTCCTAGTCCCTATGGACTCTAAAGTACTACTGATTTAAAAGTGGAGTAGCCCAGAATCCTCCAGATCACGGTACTGACCCAGTTTGATGATGTGTGGCATGGATGTGTTCCTGCCACGCTCCGTGCAGGCGGTGACTGTGAGGTTGTATATGTCCCCGGGTGGCAGGGTCAACGTTGCCTTCATGACTGTGCGCGTCACCTGGGGGGGGAGCAAAGGGGCGGTCAATCAACCATCAATCTCTCCTCCACTCCTCCTCAAGAGGATTGTTGTATTACACCAACCGATCAGGGGCAAACAGAAACACAGACGGCACATTCGATGAGCAGTATCATATCTTAAGCAATAACAAATTATGTGTACAGTTTCAAAAACTGAATTAAATGTAGGGACAGTTAGTCACATTTGGCAAAAAATGAACAGCACATTTTGTGTGGGCTCTGAAGGAGAAAATATGTCCAACAACCTTCATTCTATATACTGACCTCTACAAAAGACGACATTCTTTAAGTCATGGCTTTAGGTGAGTAAGGTCCATCATTAAATAAGAATTTATTTGTGGAGTATGTCTCTATGGGTTAAATAAACCTGCTTACTGCTGCCATTTTACTGTAAGGGGCTGGCAGCACTGACCAGCCAACAACAATATGCAAACTACTGTCAGCATTTGTTCCAGCTTGGGTTATAATGACTTAATTGGTGCCAATAATTAGAACTGAACTTGAATCACTGTCAATTAGCAGCTGATAGAGACAGTTGTCTAAAACCCTGTGGAACAGTGCCTCTCCACAACCCAAAGTGGACACCACTATGTGAGATCAACGTGCCAAGGACACCAACCACACTGCACTTCAATGCACTGCAAACTTTGGGCTTGAAAGCTCCACTACAAGCTAAAATTCGCCTCTGCTAATTCCCCTGCTAATACAAAGCAGCTACAATATGTCCTCACAGTGTTGCTGGGACTTTATCACTGCTGAGTGAAAGGTTAAGCATTAGTGGATAATTAGTTGAACCCTTCTGTGTCTACCTGGGTCTCAAGGTAGTTAGCTTGTGAAGTATTCCTTAATAGAGGGCTTCATCTTTTTCAAGAATGAGGCCAGAACTCATTAAGAGGCTCACAGTAGAAGTAGGAGCAGGACAGAGCAGATACCATAATCTTCCAGGAAGTAGGCACAATGCCACCCATTCTACATTTAGGTAGGTGTCAAATAGCCACTGCAAATACTCTCAGCATCACTCTTCCAGGCTTCACTACCCACCTCCACTTTCTGTGCTCAGCTTGTTGATGGGAAAGGAGGTAAAACACAGCTCCTTAGGTTTGGGAGAACATTAGGGCACCTGCAAGGAATGACTTACATCCACGGAGATGCGCCGCTTTGATCCCTTTTTTCCCTCGGCCACCACCAGCCAGTGTAGCATCCTGGAGTGGGAGAGGTCGGTGAAGATGTCCCCGTAGGTCCAGCGCACATACAGTAGGCTGTTGGAGTAGTCCACCGAGGAGATATGCGGAGCCTCAGGGGCTGCAGGGTGACCAAAAGCATTTGTTTTATGGTTTACACTGACAGAAGCCGAAACAACACACCCAAGACCATGACCCCAAAAATTCCATTTAGGGTGCCCTCATAAATGAAAGCTGGCCTTTTTACAAGCCTTTCTGAAAATTACCTGGAGAGTTATAGAGTGTTTTACAGTGGTTTTCAACAGATTAAGAAGAAAAATCAGACTGGAATTCACGTTGTGCCATTGTATATCACACAAGAGGACATTTTCACTGTCATCAACAATTTATGTCATCATTAATTACTAAATGGTGATGAATATCTGCTGATAAATTACTTGTGGTGACATGTTCCTAGTACTGACTTATTGAGGGTGCGCTGCAGCTGTTAAATTCTTAGTGGGTGATAATTCATTAGCAGCGACTATCAAATGGAATACGTAGGAACTTGGCAGCTAAGCAATGCTAAATCATCACCTAACTCTTAAGGACTGATAGAAACCTCGTGTGAATGTCTCCTGAAGCAGCATGTCGTACCTGTGATGAAGCTAACGGTGGAACTGTCGCAGCAGCTGAGGGCTGGCTCGCTCCAGGTTACCATAGTGACGCGGAAGTTGTAGTACCAGGCAGGCAGCAGATCGGTCACCCTCTGGAGGGGGAGAGAGTCAGGCAGCAACACTCAAGCCTCCATCTTACAGCCAATTCACAGCCTTTGCCGAGCATTAGAGCTCCCCAGTGGCCAGTGCGGTCACATGTCTGGGCCGTTCCAGTCTTAGCTGGTTAAAGCGGTGGCCCCCGGCTTTTTCCATTGGCCGAGTACCACTGAGCTGGGGTCTGTGAGGTGAGGGGGACCAGATGGCCTGATGATGCATGTTCTTGTCCTTCCTGTGTCCATGTGACATTGCAGTGGTGAGTCAGAGTCAAATGAACAGGTGGACCCAAACCGAGGGAAACTGAAGCGAAGGCAATGGCTAGCGAGGCATATAATATAGAGGAAATGTACGACAGGATTTTCTTGAGATGTCGCTGTGCAGGGATCCAGCCCCAACTTCTAGGTGCCTGTTTCCTGAGATATTGATACAGCTGATATATTTTCCTGGATTAATTTAAAGAGGTTAAAGCATACGATCTGAACTGCAGCTGAACCTCTACTGCAGGTAAATGGTACAGGGTGTCACAGTATTCAGAACTGAAGACACATTCCACATGAGAAGAGTTCTCATGCAAGTATTTTCCCCTTGCAAAAATCCAAGTGCAGAAACAGGTAATGGGGAACTTCCTTTTATGACCTGCAAATTTTCTTTAACTTTAATCAAACAGGAAGAAGAAGAAAACATATGTAACTAATCAAGAAAAAGAAATACCTCTTTGAACTTTTCATTTATTCAGCCAGGTTCAGACGACACCCTACTCTGAGCGAATCAATGCAATTAAAGTAACGGATCGTGCGTTACCACTGAGGCGGTGACCGAGGCGGTGGCGGCGATCTCGTAGTAGGTGGTCCACTGGGACGTGAGGGTCACAGGGTTGAAGAAGAACGTCTCCAGGATGTACTTGCGGAAGGCCACGTGGTAGGAGCGCTGCCAGCTCAGAATTACCGCCGTGGGGCTGAGCGGGTACACAACCAGGTCCCGCACCCCCGTGGGCTCTGACAGGCACCAGATGCATGGCAACCAGTCAGTCAATCAACCATTTAACCAACCAATCAATCAATTCAACTCCATTTACGATGGTGTTGTGGCAGAACGCTTTGCCAATATCTTACTTGAAACATATGGTGTCTTTGAGCCAAGCTCTTAGGTCTGAAGGAGAATCTATCCTAAATATGTGAGTGATGTAAATATGTTTCTGAGATTACCTTTATTAAAAATTTACATGGCAGATTAGTTACACGGGGCCCAAATTAGATGCCAGATTTCCCATTAAGGACTATATCCTGTGGGGACCTGCCAATATCTTAGTGAAAACACATGGTGCCTTTAAGCTAGAACCTATACCTTCCATAAACATCTATTTGCGAGAGAAACAGAATTCATCTGATTCCATAACTGTCCAGTTATATAAAACCGTGAGGCAGGACCAGGCAAATTCTGGGAAAAAATGCCACTAGTCACTATCTAAGACCATTATTAACTGTAGGTAATCTATTTTAAATCTGCTGACAGTAACACCTTCCTGCAATTACATTTAGGAACAAATTCAGACAGCCGATAAGTACGCACAGCCCAAATTACATGCCAAAATGCCCACTGAGGACTGTATTGTAGGCAGGAAAAATGATTACCTTTCACATTAAAATAAAGCCACACATCACTGTCTGCCACAGCCTTACAGAGTACTTTTAAACTGTTTTTAGATAATATTGTGCATACATTCTGGTTTTGAATAATGTCTGCATTGCATATTCTAAATTTCACAGTGCTGTACTACTGCATATTTGTTGCTACTTATTCCCAGTGGAGACACAGAATAAAAATTAGATTGTTTCTACTGTAATATTTTCTATTCCACAGCTCTATTCCATAATAAATTGTTGTCAAAAAATCTTGATTAATAATGATTTCATGATTTAAGGAAAATCACAGGTAGATTGCCCATTTTAAAGGTCAATAATATAAACAATAAACCAGGTCTGAAAAAATCTAATCTTCTGCAGTTTAGATTCATGAATATTTTGTCTCTGTTATTGAAATTACGCACAGGCTGCACTAAATGCACTTTTCCTAATGAACATCGGAAAAGAGTAAAGACAATCTTCCATGGTGTGCAAGCCGTTTTTCTGCAGCTTTTCAAATGATTAAAAGCTATGGAGCAGTATGAGGTTGATTGTCTTGTTGACCGAAATCTGCAGAGAGAAATCAGCTGAAGACGTACCTATCCCGATGATGAAAGGGTCTGAAGGAGGGCTGATGAGGGGACCATTCGTCAGATAGACCACCACCCTGTACTGCGCCCCGGGGGTCAAATTTGTGATGATGTCACTAGTGGTATTTTCCTGTTGAGCAGAACACAGCAACCATCAGGCACTTGCTAAGATGCTTGCACTGCAGCCTGCAAGACTGTTCCAGTTACGACTAATAACCAGTGTTATAATGGCATGTACTGTTAAGCAAATTACAGGGCTTAATCTCTCATTTTCATTAGTGTTATTTCAAAGGCACCTTGTCAAGCTGCATAGGAAGTTAAAAGGTAAGAATATAAGTACAATAATCCAGATCGTTCAGGTCTAAGCGGAGCAAAGGGGATTCTCATTACCGAAACAGTAACTGAAAAATGAGAGAATAATGAGTTTCAGTGGGGTTTAAAGCGTCAATGGCTGTAGTGTGAGGGAGGAGGACTCAATACAGGGGCCACACACATGGACATCGCTGACCAAGACGGGCTGCTATCCTGCAGATGTCCAATCATGCTAAATTACAGTGGGGACGTATACAGCAGGGCTTGACGGAGGTACATGTTCGGTGGTGTTGTGTTCAGCGGCAGAACTAGCCGAAAAGTTGCCAGTTCGAATCCACTCTGGGACATTGCTCTTGTACCCTTGGGCAAGGTACTTAACCCAGACTTGCCTCAGCAAATATCCAGCTGTATAAATGGATAACAGGTGAAAACTGTAACCTGTGTAACTTGATGAGTGGATAACAGTGTGTGTTAAATGGCGATGATGTAATGTAATGTGCTCGGCGCGCACCTCGCTGCAGAAGGTGTTCTCCATCCTCTGGCTGAGGCTGGGTTTGAGGCAGGTGAGGGACAGCACAGAGACCAAAGAGCCGTTGTGACTCTCAGATGTTGGCGCCCAGGACACGGCCGCCGTGCTGGAGCTCAGCGGCCTCACTCTGACTGCCTGCGGCCTCTCTGTCGGCTGCTCAAACCACTCACCGCCGGGACCTACGACAGCGCTGAGATCAGTTCATCTAAACACATAGACTTATGACAAGGCTCTGAAATCACACAAACTGGGACCAATAGCACGGATCTGAGGTCATTAACTCTGCACTGACGGCTGCAACACTGCCCTGAGACAACTTCTAATAAACAACGATACCTTAAAGAGACACACACATACTCATTACGTGGAACTAATAAGAATGAGATTTTACTAAACAAAGGCAAAATCAGTATTAGGCTCTACAAAACAATCAGGTCAGAAACGCAATAAGGATCCCGCTTCCTCTAAACACTGATGTCTTGATCAGCCCCCTGAACCACTGATAAATAAAACACAGCTCTGCAGTCAGCTCTGCTGGAATCCGTTTCCCTGAGCGAGGAGATCTGAAACACAGCGATGCGCTCTTAAAAAAAAAAAAAAAAAAAAAAAAAAAAAAAAAACAAAAAAGAAAAAGCTCAGCTCCTCAAAGCACCAGCACTTGTAACAGAACCCTGAAGAAGAGGAGCTTACCCGGTCGCTGAACAGCTCCATTCAGAGGAGTGGGGCCAAGTCCCTCTGACAGCACAGTGGGCCAGCACTGAGCCAGCCCTCATGTATGCCAAAGTATCATTTTTACAGACATGGCTGGGATGTCTCACCAGAAGTGGAGGAAACATTAGCCCAGAAATGGGCATTTCTGCCCAGGGAAACTCTTCCAAGCATGACCGAGGCTTCAGGGAAAGCTCTGCGGAGACTCGGATAAACGAGCAGGTGTGGAGGACTGGGCGGGGGGGGGGGGGGGGGGGGGGGGCTTACTGAGGTAGAAGGTGAAGCTGGTGTCGCTGGTGCTCTCCCGGGGGTCGCAGTCCCCCGATGAGCTGAGCGTTGTCACCAGCACTCTGTAGGTCCCTGGTTCCGTCAGCTCCGCGAAGAACTCATGAGTGTTTTCATCCACAGTGGCCATCTCTGTAGAGTTACCTGCCATATTATGAAAATTAATTTAATATCATACTTAATTAATATAATAAAATGATCCTAAAGGAAGGCATTGATGTTAAGATGCAATTAAGACCTAAGTTAGAAAAAAAGACCAGAAATCCATACCTCCCCACTGGGCAGGCAACATGTAATGGCATATACAAGTCATGCAGGCTAATCAAGGTTCTGGATAGGTGCCTTTTTCAAAATGAGTTAACTATTATTTAATTATTTAACAATAATTTCATTTAACTGATTACCAGGTTTACTGATCAATAAGAGTATGGAATCCCCATGTATTGGACTGGCCATCCAGGCTCTAATTTGTCAAAGCATCCTTCAAGGAAAGAAACATACAAAGGATTTTTTCATTTGTTCTGTCTTACTAAACAGTTTATCAGAAATGCACGTATAACTGGCTGAACACTAAAAACACCTCCGGTCATTAGATGGTATGACCACAAGATGACTAATACTTTCACATTCCATAAAACAAAGGCTTCCCATAACCTGATGCCCTATGTACTGCTACACTGTAATTTTCAATGATGGAATGATTGCTAATATCTTCCAGCAAGAGCCCTTTCTGAGTTGCAGGCCAGACATACCATCCCTGTAGATGTAGATGCTGAAGCCATCAAAGTTGGTGGGAGGGCTCGGGGGCTGCCAGCGGAGCTCCAGCAGGACAGGGGGCAGCCTGGTGGGGGCGACAGAGGGCTCGGGGGGCAGCGACGTGTCCATGCCAGAGCCAGGCTCGTTGGAGTCCTCGTACTCCGGCACCACCGCATTCACAAACTCCTCCTCCGTGGGGGCGGGACTGCCGACGGCCTCCGGCCAGTAGGGTTGGGTGGTGCTCTCGTCGCCGGGCTCGCCTACCGAGCTGTAGGTCTCATTTGTGCTTTGGACGGGGCCTTCTTGAACATCCTGCCCAGGTTCCTCCTCTTCCTCGTGAGCTTCTGCCTCCTCCTGTTCCTCCATAAGGGGGACGTCTCGGGCCCTGCGGGGGTGCAGCCTGCTGCGATGAGACCCCCCCGACGGGGCCCCGCCGCTGAGGTGGACGATCTTCATGGAGATGTTGAGCGGAGGGTTGGGCACTGTGAGAGACGTACAGAGAGCATGTGATGCTAAGAGACATGACGACTTGAGCACAGATCACAGCATGCAGGAAACCATATGCCAGCTCTTTATGGTTATCTTTGATTTCCATAACGGAGCAGAGAGAAACATCACACACTCTTAATACACGGACAATACAATCACTTCAGTGCATGTTACAAATTCTGCCTCTGCCACTGTTGAAGCTACAAGTGTTCCAATTTGCTGGCTGACTATGAACATTCTTGAAGGGGCGTGGTCTAAAATTGAACATCCATAACAGACCACAGAATCATAATAGAACCTCTGTGGGAAGCTATTAAATTCTCCTACCTAACATGCCCTTTTTATGGTTTCTGTCCTCTCAAGTGTACAGGGCTCATAGACCCATTAATACAAATAACTGTGAGGCGGTCCACTAGGACGACTCTGCCAAGCACAGCTGACCTGATAGGTTCATGGCTTCTACTTATACCACTCCAGCTGATTGCTTTTCTGTTGCCAAAGCATCTACGCTCCTCTTTTTGCAGTTGCAACTCTCATTGGTTCTGTCGAGATCCCTCACTGAAGCATCGGCAGAACTATCATTTCCTTTCTTGAGAGTGCTGTATCAAATCATGTTTGATGGATCTGGAAATGTGTGTTTGCTAGTGTTTAATGCATCAGAATAATTAAAGGCACCGCAGGTGTTGATCTGCGGGGAGTCTCTCCAGATTGGTTCAGCGTTATTCAGATACTAATGTGATCTAATTGGGCCCCCCTGTGACACTTGACATTAGCAGAAAACAATCTAGTGACAGGGTTCCAAAGAAACACTGCAACAGAATTAATATTACCTCTAGCTATCTCTGTATGTATATATGAGCCTGATACCATACCTACAACAACACCCACTTAGCAGTACAGTTACAGCAATATCAGAGCGGGCAATTTAAACCTACTTTTGCAAAACACAATACAGAAACTTGCCACTTTAGGTGTATGTATGGATATTGCAGGTGACATGCATTTCAAAGTCCTGTTCATCAAGGTAACCTGAAAAGACACCTGCCTGGAAAGTCTGATATTCTGGACTGGGACACCCATTAAAATCAATGTGCTTCCCCGCATCCTATTTAACATCTAATTATTCTAAATGGATTTCAGAGAGGGGATCAGAGTACCTGTCCTGTGACTGGTGGCCTCCTGGCCTACTCCGCTTTGGCGCACTAGCGTACTCTTGTTGACGGTGGCCTCGGACACCAGCCGGAATGTAATGTTGCTGTAGCAGGTCCCTGGCAGCCAGTGCTTAAAGACAGTTTTCCCCCTGAAGAAATCTGGACAGGGGGGGTCACACACAGGTTCGAGAGTCTGAGAGTCCGCTATACCAAAGCAAACTCGCACCAAAACCATTGACATGTGTTACAAGGAGGAAAGCACAGAGAAGCCATCATCTCTGACTCACTTCAGGTAATGGCTTTGAATTGAATTAGCATTATAGTAAATACAATATGTCCGCCTAATTTAAGGGTGATAGTCTGCTCAACTGCGTGTACGGTCACACCGGTGTGATTAGCCGTTTACCACATTCTGCGATTAGAAAACTACATTGGGAAAATTATAGCTAATTTTATCTTTGAGGAAACAGTGATTTAACATTAAAAATATAGCGAATGCTAACTGAAAACTATGAGAAACTTAATAATGCTAATGAAAACATAACAAACCATGTAACGTAACGTGTGCTACATAGCATAAAAAAATAAGTTAGGCTACGTGCGAAAGAGTTAGCCTTGTAAATAGACTTATTGCCTGCATAAGTATAGTAAATCTGCCCAGATAATTGCAAAATGGCCGCCGACCTATGCAACTTACCCGTTTGAAGTGGTTTGTCATGTTCGATGTTGTTGAATGATACATACCTTACATACTGAGTTTGCACTTAACTTTGTTAGGGCTGTCCTTCAAAAGTTCAAAATGCCGCCGTATTTTAGACTTCTTCTGAGACATGGTTATAGCGAGCCTAGTTTACCAACCACTCCGCCTCAGGGGTCGGCTTCTCTCATCAGCCGCCAGCGCATGTTGTCACGTGTTTTTTTTTTTTTTTTTTTTTTTGGCAAGCGCGCCAACTAGCCCTGCTAGCATATAAAAATTTATTTATGATTCCCCTTATGTGTAATTCCTGATTGAAATGTTATCCCTGTGCAATTTTGGAGGCTTCTGTCTCTTTTATCCTGTTATTGTAATGCACACTGACCGACCAAAAAAAACACTGCTCGACTTGAAGAATCTCAGTCGACTTACGGGTCTCCAACAGGTTCAAACCTCTTATAGAACATAAACTAAAATACAATAATTCTGTATGTTTTAAAATGGTTCCTGTAGTTCAGCTCTCTTTCACCATACCAAAATGCTTAAAAGAACTTCTATTTAATACTTTGTTCCAGGAAAAACAATTTTGGCTTTGACCTGGTAAAATATACAGCCATGGGGGGACCTACCTTTGTACAGCATGGACCTCTGTTCCCGCCCCTCTACATAGCTGATGTTTACCCTGGTGAAAAAATTATTCTCAGCAGTCTTGATCTCAAACACCACTCCTGTCTCTGGAGAAGGCTGGTAGTCATGGATGGAGACACTCTCAACTGGAAGAGGCTCTATAAGAAAAAAATTCACATGAACCATCTCTGTACCTCTTTTAAGTACATTGCTAATAATTGCATTCTTTTGAACTCCGGTAGTCAGCATTCATTACAATGTATTTTTTCTTTTTTTTTCTTTTTCTTTTTCAACAGTTCAAGGCAACAGTTTTAACAATCGTATGCCAAAGGCACAACGGCAATACCATAAGGGACAGGATGGACATAGGATAAATGAAATAAGTTCAAACTCTCACGTGTGAGGATGGTTACGGTCTTGACCGTCCTTGGCCGCAGGGTGCCGTTACTGGCCACGAGGCTGACCGAGTAGCAGAGGCCATGGTACGAGGCGTTGAAGGTGAGCGGGGCGGGCTGGGCGCCATCTGCATTCTCAAACTGCAGGATGTGGACCCTGGGCTCGCCAGCCACCTTGACCGCGTATGCAGTGGCATTGTCCATCAGGTCCTCGGGCTCCAGGAGCATCACCATGCTGTTGTCATCTCTGACCGTGACCTGGAAGGATGAGGTGCTCTGAAAATGGACACAGAGAGAGAGAGAGAGAGAGAAAAGTTATGCTACCGTACCCGCGCTGAATCAATGAAATGACTGAATTAATGTAATCTAACCGTCTGAATGGCTAGCTACCAATATTAAACAAAAAATAAAGAAGTAGTTCAACATCATTCCACCGTTAGTTTTTTCATAAATATCGATGTGAAAATGTCAATGAAACACTTGCTGCAAAGGCCTCCAGAGCTGAAACTGATTGATTCCTCCATGTGTGGCGAGTAACAGTTCAGCAAAATAAACCATGTGACAGCACACTGCAGCGTTTGCAAACTGTTTCCCCACTCAATTCTGATTGGCCTTGATTTGTCTCTGATGGGCATGGCTATGGATAGTTTGGCCTCTCCATTTGGGAGGGTCACTGTCCTTGAGGTCAATGTTAGAAGTGCTGGATAAGGAAACTAGTTTCTGTCTACTCAGATGCCCCTGAGACTCAAAAACAGCAGATGAATGCTCCTTGTCCAGACAGCCTGAGGCATCATGTGACCAGACTAAGTCATCGAGATCCGTTATTAGTGGGTGGCGAGATATGGCTTGCATGGGCACAAAGTGACAGTCCATATTAAAGAGCAAACAGAAGTCGACAATTCCTGTGACAGATTCAAAGAAAAAACTTTAAAAAGGCATCTGCGACACTGGCACTTCAGAAGATGACTGGGTAATTGGGAGTCCCATAGGACTGCCTGCAGACACACAGCACTGAAAATGACACAGTGTCTACAGGACCCGGACACTGATATGTGCCTGGCAGTTATTTAACTCTACGTGTGTAAATAACGATTTCGTTGCATTCAGCAGATGGCCACGTTCCAAATGTGGAACACTTGAGGACAAGTCCCAGTGGCCTATCGACTCCACACAAACACAGCCTTCGCCAAGCCTGGTATTGACGTTTTTCCCCCCTGATGAATAGACAACCTTTGAGTCTTAGGAAATAAATCTCTGAGGGTCTAATTATGAACTCCCAGGTTATCACTGCCCATTCACTGGGTTATACTTTCAAATTATGGTACTGGGCAATGTATGAACCTTACAATTAGGTGTCCTGTGTGTGGACAGATGAAACAAAACAAGACGAAGTGACCACTAATGGTAGGGGAGCTATATAGGGACATTTGGTTGCTGAACACTGACATACAAAACACAATATTTAAGTGGTCAATATTGACATAAAGAAATTCTACGTAATTCACCACGTGGATACAATGTCAACAGCCACTGAAGGCATTCATGAACTTTTAGGCAATGCACTGGAGACAACTTCCTCGCCGCTAATATTCACAAGTCATCATGATCTGACCTGAGTCTGCACTCTTTCACCCCAAATGTTCTTCAGATTTTGACAAATTACACACAATTTATATTCCCCTTTTCAACAAAAACCACTCCGAAAAAAAAACTACAGTCTCTGCAAGATGTAAATCTGTGTCAAAAACCATCACCAACCACACGTGTGAGAAGAGATGGATGGCAAAACATATCATGACAAAGCTCTTCCCAGACGGGATGCTCTATGCTGTGCCGAGAAGACGGCTGTAATCTGATACGACACTGGATCAATAGTGCAAATATAAATGTCATTCCATCTCATTAGAGGTCCCCGGACTATACTTGGCCCAGGGGCAGGGGTGAGGAGCATGCGGTTTCAAGTCTGTTCCCACTTCGTCCAGTTTACGGCATGAAGCCCTCGCGTCTCACTCATGGCAATTCCTGTTGGATTGAATCAGTGACTCCTGACGGGAAAGAAGAGTGGAAAAGGGTACTGCAGTATTGCTGGCATCTCTGTAATAGAAGAAAGAAACCTGACTTGATCACCCCACATACACATTTAGCAACCGCTCATTTCTAACTGTAGAAAATTGGCTTCAGACCATAAACCTAGTCCACCTGAATGGTCCACCCCAGGTTTATTTTAGAAATAAGACTGCTCTTAGGTTATGGACGAGATAATGAACAAGCATTCTGTTGTTCTTCACGAACAGCTCTTCTAATAGCCTACGTCTACACAGTTTAATGTCTCAGACCAAGACAAAGTCATTGCATGAACACCGCGTCCTCACTGACAGCATCCTAAGACGTCTGAGACCAGCTGAGTTTCACAGAACTTTGATGCACTGTGTCAAACGTGCAGCACATGGCGCCCGCAACACAGGTGGCAACTGTGCACAGCTATCCGTTAACATCTTATTCTGACAGCCTTTAAATTCAAACACTATCGAACGCGACAGGGAGAGCGCGGTGGCAGCTACGCGTTTCAGATATCTGTCAGCGCACATCGGTGAAAAGAGGCTGTTGCACCGTGGGAAGTAATCTCTCCGGAGTTGCCTTATCACGAAAGGAGGCTAAAACTCTTCAAGAGCTTCATGCATTTATTGCATAATAGATTCCTAGCTTGGGGCTGACGTAGTACTACACAGGAAGAGTGAAAAAGTGTTTTTTCCGGGGTTCAATCAAATTAGTACAGTTTTGTAAATGTAAAAGATAATTACTGCTGTACTTCTTTTCCTAGAAGGAAATGCATAATTGGTTACACTGTACACACATTATTTGCAGGGCAAAATACTGCAGTAGCCCACTTGGAGTTTGAACCAATAACGTACATACTCTGTGGTCCAGCCCTAAGGACTGTTTTAAACTGGACTTGGTTATTAGCTTGGTTATTCATCTCTGCATGGCCTGGTGTGATACACTGTATTCCCTGGGGCCACGATTTTGATGGACTGAGCATGCGTCTTTACACACTGTGGAACGAATTACATGTGCCGTGTCCAATACGCCCTTGGCATCATTTCTATGCTAGTGTTCATTGCAGGCCCATGCACATACTGATGCACATTACTAGAGATCTGCCTCATTTTACATATGTGGCTGATCTCGATACATTTTGTACAATATCCTGTGTACTAGGGTGGACAGTATTCATGCTCAGATATTATAAAACTACAAAGCATTCATATGTGACGTGGAAGGCAGACTAAAACGAAGATGCATTCCTCCGTGGTGCATTCTGGACCTGTGCTATGAGTGGAGCTTAATTCTTGGCACCCGGACTCAATCTCATTACTTTCTCACTGCAGGAAGCTGCTCGCGATAGGGCCGGCGCTTCCACAAAGCAAAGGGCACTCTCCCTGCCCTTTCCAGTCTGACGTAGCCCGTCTCCGCAAAATGCCGATATTTACATTTTAATCTTCACTCAGCTCTCCCCCTCGCCCATTCCGCTCTCCTCCGCGGTGCCACAGCCGAAGGTGACCAATTGGGGGCTCCGTCTCTCCATCTCCACGGAGACGGTACGCTGCAGGAGCGGGGGGCGCACGCCCTGCCTTCAGCTTGCTGGGCGACGCTGTGTGTGTTGTGAAACACTGTCTTCCATGTAAAATACACTGTAGTAGGCATCGCGTCCATCCGCATGGCATTTGGCAACAGGCATTTGCCCTTTCCCAGCTTACTGATGAGGCATATTTTGCTAAAACATTCGATGGCAATTACTCCTTTTTGAGGAAAGGCAGAGCTTTAGAACAGCGTGATGCTGCATGATTCTCCTCTAATAGCAGCTTCTCTCTGTGTGTATGGGTGAACATAAAGGTCAGCTGGAGACACTTTTAATGAATCTTTTCACATGAATAGACAGATGTCTTCTACTTCCATATTCTGTTATATCTCATTGCTGTAGGCTAGTATATCTTACTAAGACAGTGATGAGCCCTATCAAAATAATTATTTCACAGCAGGAGTTTTTATTTGGCTTTCTCTTAAGAGATAGACATATGCTTTTGACAGTATGACTATATATAAACCTTACGATACCATACTACACATGTAAACCAACACATATTGTGAATATCTGCTAAATTTTGTAATAAGCTAAACAATAATGTTGCAGCAAGCAAATACTATAAACAAACAAAAATACCAAATTTTTGTTTGGTTATAGTATTTGCTTGCTGCAACCATGTTTTAGAGAGCACTGCAAGACCACTCAATTGTGCTCACAATCTTAAACAAAAAAACCAACCGACTAGAAAGATGGCATGATTTCGGTCAAGTTAGCATGAGGCACCGCATTCAGATAACACATCTCTGAAAAGGTTCTGCTCACAATGAGAACAGTGAAATGCCTCCACGAGCATATAAGGTTATCGGAGCTATCTCTGGAGTGCCTCTCCGCTCTCTGCTCCGACAGATTCATTCAATTACTCAATCAATGGGCCGTCTCTGATCTGAAAGGGGTCTTCGTCTGGTGTCTCCTGAGAAGGAGACTAGAGCTTCGTGCATGGGCGTATTTCATCTTTAATGGGAACTCCCCATTAAGGAGATAGATCCTTTCTGCCCAATCAGTGATTATGCATCACGAAGCCAGTTGTCAGGGGAATCTTTGAAGATCTGCAGGCTTTTACATTGATTTCTTTGTATTTTCACTGCTGTGCCAGGGCTGTCCAGAGGGGGTGTTTGACCCAGGGGCCTGTAGCTGCCTGTAAACCAAACAGACTGTGAAGTTGTGTGTTTATTACCCAGGAAAAATGCTGACAAACCAAAGTGAACCATTTCTGTGGGACATTAAGATTTTGTTTGTGGCTAATAGTGACACATTTTGACCTTTGAATGGGGCTTTTACAAGGCCAACCAGCCCAGTTCTGGGATCACAATAAATACATTGTCATTAGTCAGAGTGCTCTACTTTCACTGAGCATGGGGAAAAAAGAAAAAAAAATCATTAAATGTTTAACTTTTTTCTGTAAAGCTATAAGACTGGCCGCTCAGAGAAACCTACGTGATTCCACAGTGCCTATATATAAGCACACCTCAACAGGAATACTACTATGTATTTGTGTCTCAATGGTGTATCTAGTTGCAGTTATTAATATTGGCCATGGTTCATATTTCTACAACAGAGGATGGAAAAAAACCAAAACTGAAGCAGTACCAGGCCCTTTTGTTTGGGAATTATCACAGGCTTCCCTGTACGTTTTTGGTGATCCAGTGAAGTTTATGCAGGTCTCCAGGATTAGAAAGCAGGAAGAGCTTCGTACAGAAGCAGGTGTATGCAGGCAAGTTTGTTGTGACACTTGACTTGACAGAAATGCAGAGTGTGCACCGAGAGCTTTCCAGTTGTTTTTGCATTTGCTGTCAAAGATGGCAACGCTGACAAGAATGTCTCTATTCCTGACATCCACGTCTTTACCATAAGGTTTTATTCAGCACTGCATGGAATTACTGTTAAAATCCACCACCTGGCCAAGTACGCTTTTAAAATATACAGAGTGTAGAGAAGACACATTATTATCTCATCTGGTATATCCAAACATTATAATACCTTTGTTTCCTATCATATATTTTCAATATGATTGGAATTCGTAAAATGACACTGCATTACTGTATAATTGAGTTTAATATGAGAATTTCATCTCCACTTATTCCATTTTTTTTTGTTCTATTGTTACTAAAAAGTGTGTGTGTCACAGACCCTTACTGATGTCAAGTCATTTATGGTGGATAATGTGACTAACATACTCTGTGGGTTAATGGGTTACTCTGTCACACTCTTTAGGTTAATAATCAGATATTAGTGCAGTTCACCCTTTCATCAGTGCTAAGAATGGGAATTTATAGTTTTATGACCCCCTCATTACCGCGTTGATTAGACATGGATGGCTAGATATTGGGTGTTTTTTGCACAAACCCACGTGTGTCCTTCGCTACACAGGCCCAAGCTGTCACTCAACAGCTGTTTGCATTGAGCGTGCGGCAGTCTTCTTTTCTATTCTTCTCCAGACAGGGCAGGAAACAGGGCTGAAAGCATTCTGAAACCCCTCTTTTTTCGGAGTCGGACGCACTCAATAAGACTTCACTGTTGCAAGCGGGCAAGGACGCGGCCAGGAAGCACAGAGAGCATAATCAATGCACACAGTGTGGGTGGGTAGATGGGAAAAAAGACGCAATCTCCCGCAAGTCAAGGCTAGAGTATATTCATTTCACCACCTCAGATGAGTGACGAAGCTCCACATGAGCAAGCCAAAAGATTTGAAAAATTCTGTCAAAGGCAAAAGAGCTAAAACAACAGACATGCCGTGGAAGGACGAATACCAGCCCTGGATTTAAATAGAACTATTTAAAACTATTTAAAAATTTAAAACTAAGTGGCAGCAGTGTTATCATGGATGGCAACTAAAGTACTGTGAATGACAATACAATAGTGATCCTACCGAACAGCAATGTTGGTAACTCATGTTGGTAACCCATCAACTGTCACACTTTTTAAAGTATTTTTTTAACATCTCCACAGATGTTAAGAACAAATCAATGAATGCTGAAATGAGGAAGGCTTTCCTATTGCCAAAAATCCTCACATCAAATTTGTAACCCACCGACTGGAATGTGCCAGATAGCGACATTCCTAAATAGTGTACTACAGAGAAAATTGTAACACTAACAAATATCCCTCACGCTGCCCTCCCCCATCTCCAAATTAGAAAAACCTCACAGTTCAGCAGCCCAGCTGGAGTGACACTTATCAGGGGTGGAGCAGAGATTCCTGACAAGGCACTCTGGTGAAGATATAAAACTCGGAAAATATTGTTTTGACTCATACTGTGCCACTATCAGCCAGCAAAAAATTACTTTAATACCTTTTAAGAGCTGCACACTCCCCTGGCTGCTCAGTTATTGTGGCTGCATGAACTCACATATCCATTAGGGTATAACAAAATAAACTGTATGCTTTGGGCACATACAAAGTGGCTATTATTTCTTTAAACATCCAGCTGGACCAAATTACATGTCATACACAACAATCTATTCTTGCAAATTTAAATGCTTGCTTTCCTCCGGGGTTTGTGTAAAACTACCATTTTTTTTGGAAAGTAACAAACAAGGGTCGTGCATTTAAAAAGAACGTAGCCCAAAGCCGTCCAAACTGCATTAAATTGTCCTGGGTTGATTCAATTCAACGTAACTCGCCCTCAACACGAGCAAGTATTCAGAGCGGCATCCTTGATTTGTGTGGTCGTCTCCTCGCTGACCATCATCTCCTTGCAGATTTGCAGACTCCTGAGTGGTTGTAGCCGAAGGCACAAGGCTGTCGTTAAAGTGGACGATATTGTCAGTTTACCTATTACCACTCTCCCGCTCTCAGGTTTTATTTTCAGCCAACAAACCTGACGTTGCCGCAAGCCTCTCTCTCTTTGACTGTAAAATCACAATTTAGAAGCCACTCAAAACACAACCTCATTTTAAATAGCTCAGAATGAAGAATATGGGCATTTTCTGAGGGGATTTTCACTTTTTGTTCTTTATAAGGCTACTTCTAGGTCAACATCCATCTAAAAACTTATCATATGATACGTGAGTATGTATATGAAATAAGGGAGCGCTTCCTCCTATTCAAATCAAGTCATAACAATTGCAATGGCAGCTGCTGATGGAGGACTGAAAGCAACTATCAAAAAATCAAGCACTAACAGATATTGTCTTCCATTACACGATATATTCAATGTCACATTATCTCATTACAGCACAAAAGCTTAAGTGTATTACTGAAACACGAAGCTGACAGGTAGATCCATTTGTCCTGGGTTGAGTTTTGTCCCTTTTTTAGTTCATTAATTCCTGCTACCAAAACTGAGCTACAGAACCAAGTTCACTAATGATTATTCTATGCTATGCTCAAAGTGTGTTCTTTGAAAGTCTCATCTAAGAAGGTGCATGCCAGTGATTTAACATGAATCCCTCCTTAATTCTACAGATGAAATGCCCTGCTTTATTCCCAGGCAGCTTGTGTATGATTGGCTCAGCCGGTGAGGGCATGCGCTCCAGCAGCTGAGCCCTACAGCCCATACGCCGCTTGTTTGAGTCTGTGGGCTACGCCTTTAGCTGAAAATTGACTGGGAGTCCACAGCAGCAGGACAACATAGGGCTGGGTGGGTTCATGCTGGCCACAGCTCCTTAGAGCACCCTGTTGTCAGTATGTCCTAGCCACTCTTAGCCCTAGCCCTAGCATTCTAGCCACTCTTTGTTTTTTTTTTTTTTTAAAAAAAGGGGTAAAATAGAGGCAAAAATAAAATAAAATAAAATAAATAAAAATAGCTGTTTATGCTGCCATTCACAATGCTTTATGATGGTGGCTCAATGGGTGTAAATAAGATCTAAATGGATCGTATTGGATCCATGGAAATGGATGGTTCAAGGGAGACATGCATCTCTGTATGGGCCCAGTTATTGTGTCTGAATTCATACCGGCAAATTACGGTGCCGTTAGACTTTGGGTAAGGAATATGCCTGTGATGGGCCTGTCACTTTGAACGCACTGATGCAATGTGTGCTGTTTGCATCCACCGTCTTCCTTTACACCTTGCTTCCAGGTCCTGCCTTCTGCATCTGCTGCACTGAGCAGTCAGTCTGCCCTGCTTAATACATAAGGCCCCTGCAGTTCTGGCATATTAACAAAAGGAGACCTTCCCGCTGAAAGCGTTGCACCTCAGCGCCCTGCACCCAAAGCTCCCCTCCCACTCTCTCACCCATACTCCCCTGCCAGACATCATTCATTTACACGCCCATACTTTATCTTCAGGGCCTATTTATACTGCTAGAAAACTGGCCATAAATATGTTCTATTTATTAAGTATGATTTTGGAATAGCTGGTAAATGGTAAACTATAGGGCCTGGTCAAAAAGTAAACATGTCCTCTAATCTGTACCCACAAATCACTATTTCCTACCACCAGTTTACTAATTGATACCCTTGAATTGCTTGAATTTGAGCCTACAAATTACTTTTTTCAAACCCTCGGTTCATCCGTTCAAACCCTCAATTTACTAATTAGAGCCCTCTGTTTCATAATGTGTACCGTCAAATTACTAATTGGATCCCTCATGCGAAATAGTTTTTTATTGTGTGTGTAGTGTGGAATACTCGGGGACTTATTTTGCTGACACTTATAAAATGATAGCTGGTTGCACACCTAACATTATCTTGTGTGATTCCTGGGGAAATATTGTGAAATCTGTTCACAAGAACATTTCAGAGATGGAACCGAGAGAGAGAGAGAGAGAGAGAGAGGGAGGGAGGTCCATTGTAATCTGTGCATGGATAATCAGCTGCGTTAGAAAACCATGTACAAGAAGTTCTCAACATACAACCAAATTAGCATCTACCCATGGGGAAATCATCTCTCTGATGCAGCACACTTGCATGGATGAAACTGTTTCTATGTTTAGCAGAAAGCACTGATCAACTAGGATTGCAGCAGCCACATCAATGATGCTACATATTAACAGCATAAATAACAACTGCTTAGCTGAGCCGCGAGAGGTACGGGTTTGAATCTTAACACCTACTGTGAGACACCCACAATTTGAAATGGGTTGGCAATCCAATTTTTGTCATGTCCTCTTCCCTATACCGTGTAACAGCAGAGGGAGAGCAAGACTGCATGTGTGAAAGCTCCAACAACCGTGAAAAAAAAAACCTCTCCATCCCTGCAGTTAAACCAAATGAACAGCCATCCGTGAAGTGCTCTGGTCCTCGTCTCTCAAAAGGACCGTGTGCCAGCTGTGAGAACACAACCTGGGGCGCGGAGAGATGTAAAGACTGCAGCGTCACGTGGGTGCCGAAGAATTCAACTGACTGCGCCCTAATGGTGTGCGTGGCTCTGTTACAGTTCTCCAGTGTGTGCATTCTCTCACATTAAACGGAGAAGGGGCATGTGTAACTACGTCTGAAAATAGCTGGCAGCCTGCACTGTCAACGTGTGGCAATGGCAGGATTTTAATTTAAACATCGGTTTTGTCCTTCTGGTGGCGTCGAGACACTGTTTCCGCAGTGTCAGTTGTCAAATGACAATCATCTATCTGTTTTCATCATGGACTAATTTTTCTGCACCTTTTGTGTATCGTTTCTGTTGCTGATAACCTAACCTACTACAATAAGAATCCACATCACAATAGTCATGTTTTTGTAATAAGCAAGAACATATGCAAACTTTAATTGTGTGTTGATTCCGTTGCCACCTATGCAGGAATCAAAGTATCACACAAACACCATGATGTGATTCTCAATCAATGAACTCACCTGTCCATGTTTTTGCCATGGTGCATTCACACAGCATGCCAAAGATGAGAGTCTAAATAGCACTAATTATCCCAATTTTACAAGCCTGGTGCTCCCCAAAGTACTTCAACACAATCACACAGCAGTTTATTTTGGTGACATGTAACTATTTAAAAATTGCATTATGACTAAAAAAAAAAGCATTTTAAAGTAAACTAACAAGTCAAAGATAATGTCCCATAATGACAACAGTGACTGTCATCTGAATCATCTGCCACACAACTAAAATGAACTTTGAGATGAGTATTTATTTACTTAATCCCAAAATCAGAAGCATATGCTTGACACAGATCTGGTTCAAATCTAATCCATGGACAGAAACAGATGTATTTAGTGCTCAGAAGCCAACACTTGTAGCGGATGTGCATTACATTATAAAAAGTGCTCAGCAAAGCACTTAACAAATATTGTAAAGATGTCATTTAATACTTTCAGGCCTCCACTGACACACTTTTTTGTGCCATCTTTAACATGTGTAGCAAAGTAAAGCTTTCTGTACACACGACGGCTCTGTCTTTCAGTGGCGCCCAGGCATACGCTGCGACGTGTAAATGCTTTTAGAATCAGCTGATCGCTTCCTGCCGCGGGGCTGCTCTCAGTAAACGATCCGATATTGTCCCATAAACGCCATGTGACCCGTCCGCCTCCACCACTTATCGGCCTCGGCCGAGGGCTCAGCGTGAGCTCGGGGAGGACGCACCGGAGAGAGAGGCTTAATAGAAGTTACATGTGGTAGAGGGGGGGGACAGCACACCGCATCAGCATTACTGGCACGTCTCCTTCATCCCCAATATCAGTAAAGGTTCTGATTCATAATGCATCAGGATGATTTCCTAAAACCTCCGCTCCACAAGCCAAAAACCCTCTGGAGCGCGGTCCGGCGCTAACCCCCCCCCCCCCCCCCATCCCCCCCGAGCAGAAGCGCTCTAACAATCGCTCTCCTAATCTGAGCTGGTGAGGCGGCGTTGGGCCGGGATTGAACGGGACCTTGGGTAATGCCGCAGATTAGTTGCACTTGGCTTGACAGATGCGAGCTTGCAAGCCAATGTTTAATCAGCATGAATTAGACGAGAAGAAACAAATCTTTTGTTGCTTCCTTGCGGATGACGGTTTGGGCCCGTACACAGAGAGACGCGGCTTTTGTGTCGAAGTGGACCAGCGTGTCCCGCTGTTGGCTCCAAAACATCCCTGCCCAGGGGCTGAAATTATTTCTGTTTAATCAGTAGGATTCTTTTCAGTTATTTTGACTGCATTACCATGGTTTCTGCAGAAAAATCTAACTTTGTAACTTGAAAGCTGCTCACATATTACTAATCAGATGCAATTGTCATAAAAATTGCAGCCCCTTTGTAAAAATGTCACTTCAGTAAAAACCTCATTTATTTCTTTCCCCCTCAACCTGCTGAAGCATATATTGGCTGCAGTTTTAATGTGTTACTTTGCTTATAGTCACTGCAGCAGGTAATTGTGATTCACACTGGGTTTGCTGCACTAAGCATTTTTTATTTAAATTTGTGATTGGTGCTGTTTTTCTTGTACTAGGATTTATAGGTAGCCATTTGTTGTTCTGCTACAGGCTATACTTGCACTAGCTTGTTTGCTATTTGTATTCAGCTCCTGTATGTTCTAATGCTCCTTAAGTCACCCTGGATAAGGACATATAAATATATAATAAAATACTGCCCATTCAGCCTGTCAGACTGTCATTCCATCTAATAATGAATCTGACAGCAGTGGGTTTACTGGTATCCCTGCATTTGAAATGCAGGGATTATAAATTATGAAATGATGTGGCTTCAAACTAGATAAAGATGGTGTTCCACGCTCTGGAAAACATACCGGCAATCTCAAGCGGAGGCAGCCCACATCGTAAACATATTCACGCCATTCTCCTTCTCCGGTTTCCGTCTCGTCTCCGAGGTGTATATTAAAGCCAGTCAGAGCGTGAGGTTTTGAATGAGTGGATTAGAAATGTGGAAGGGATTGCCGGACACAGCCTGCGTTTCTGAGCAAACCTGTCCGCAATATTCCGGAAACATCTCTGAGGGAGCGCTTTCATCCGCTCCCGCCCCCATGAGGACAACGCGCGCCTTTGTCCTCGGTCACCACAAAGAAACTTCAATTAAAACCAAAGGGGTCGGAATCATAATTAAGCAAACAAGCTTCAATAACGCTGACCACAAGGCAATGGTGGCCCCGGCTCACGCCTATTGTGTTTTAATTAAAAACCGAGTCACCGACGATAGGTTGCACCCCTTCGGCTTCTTTTAATTAAAAGTAAACACACTGGAATCCACAGAGCCCTGCACTAACAGTTGGATGAAGAGACACCCACTCAGAGGACAATAAGATTTCACTTGGTGTACCCGCCCACTAACAAACCAAACGCCAAACCACAATGCTTCCTTACACGAGAAAACAACTCCCACCAACTTTAATTAGGCTGGCAGACTGCAAGACGGAGATGGCCATAAATCTCTTTCTTCTGGCTCCTGGAGTTCTGTTTCCTGCTTCATTACAGCTCATGGTATTTTTCCAAACAAGTTTCACAAAGACTGACAGATCTATTAAATATTTCGTTTTTATAATCTCGCGAGGGTTCATGTTAGTCCTGGAGAGCAGTAGCCTGCATCTCTTTTATTACACCTAAATTAAACCGAATTGGCTTTTGGGTCAAAAGATTCTGAAAGCTGTAACGTGAACATCTTTGACAAAGATGCAAGTAAGCTCACTGCACTAGTAATGTGTAATGTGGCACACTTAACCCGAGTATACATGCAACAGCCAAGTCACTGGGATTATAATTGGAACTGCTGCATACTATGCAATAAAACAGGAGTATGCAATTATACAGTCAGGTAGGTAAAAAAAAAACTACTTGTCTCATTTAGCCATTCATACAAGCAACACGATAAAGTGTTCCAACTTGTTTAACCCCATCCATTCCTCTGCAAGTAACTTATTTGGGACCTGTATGGTGGCTCCAAACATAACAGTGCATGGAAATATGGGAAGCCCTTCCCAGGAGTCCACAGTCAATACACCACATGTCACTATTACCGTTGTCACACCCCTGACAAAGGAATACAAGCAGATAACTGAAGGAAATATCAAGCCCACATCACTTCAAACAGACCACATCTTGCAGCCGGATGAAGCTTCAAACCTTCAGAGGGGTCTGACTCGGCTTAGCAATCTTATGTCGAAAACTAAATGATTTCACCAAATGTCGAGGATGTACACACAAAAATAAACAGAGGAAACGCCTCTTCTTCTCATCTCTCACAACGTGCTCCTTCTGAAAAGGACTTCAAACGGATGACTGTGAAGGAGTCGTCGAGCCACCCGTGTCACCGTTCAATTAAAATCTTGATCAAAGGTAATTATTTCAGCTCAGGGTGTAATTCCACATTCACAGCGGGCTCCCAGGACTGCTGTAAATACCGCTCGACTCCACGGGGGCCCAGCCGACAGACCAAACTCTCACACGGGGAGCGAGCGGGAGCTTGCTGCTCCGGCACCATTTTGGCAAAACGATTTCTTTTCAGCTGAGCACTGAAAGTTGTTAACACAGGCTTTCGCTGAGAGGAACCCAGATATGATTTCAGGGACTTATTTTACTGAAACGGAGATCAATTTGCTCAAAGCGCCACTTTTGTACGCGTGTTCAGGCCGCAATGCAAGTGCTTATCCCAGTAAGGGACTCTGCGCTGTCCCCGCGCCGGTGTCATTAACAGACATGTTGTCCTGCTCATTTCGGCGATCAGCGTTGCCCCATTTTGATGAGCTCAGAACTAAGGCGCGAGTCGCCCAGCTTGTTTAACGTCTCTTTGGTCTTCTTCATCAACTGAATTACTCCTGCTGACCGTCAGTGTGCAGTTGGCTCATTTGGACAACAGACACTCTCAGGCCCTCGGCATAAAGAACACACGTACACATATATACACACACACACACCCACCCACCCAACACACACACACACCCACCCACCCACCCAACACACACACACACACACACACACACACACACACACACACACACACACCTAACACACACACACACACACACACCCACCCACCCACCCAACACACACACACACACACACACACACACACACACACACACACACACACACAAACACCCACCCACCCACCCAACACCCACCCACCCACACACACACACACACACACACACACACACACACACACAACATTACAATGAGACTACAATGAGAACAGCACGACGCTGTGGAGCCTGCTACATTTTGCACACCATGAACAGCTGAAGGCTGCTCATTTTGTCAGGTTTTTCTCCGTGTCATGCTGAATTACTTCAGTCCTCTCGCTTGTGACACCTTTGGTCCCTTCCTCCCCCCCTGCCCGTTATCACCATGACGATTCATTGCAGGTGAAGCGGGTCACCATTTCCAGCTCATTTGGTGGTGAGATCCGTGTTTACCAATCTAATGAGTCTCGTTTAGCTGCTCCCTAAAAAGCCAGCATGCAGGGAAGGGGGTGGAGGGGAACGCCAGCTCCCTCTGCTTCTGCCCGGCGACAGAACACTTTTCTGCTCGGCCAGGGTTTGTCGGGCCTGGTGAAATAATTAGTCCTGACAAGCCTGCATGAACACAGTGGCGGTCTACTGTACAGAGCGAGAGAAGAGGTAGGCCGTCCATTTAGGGCCAGTCGCTCAGCCCGGAATAATGAAAGAGCAGATTAATCTGTCAGTGGGCATGCTCAGACCAGCCGCTCAAACATGCGCCTGCCCGGCCAACGGATATGCTTTGAAAATGGGAGACTTTCAGCTGCAGCCTGCACTCGACTTGTGCCTGTGAGAAAAATGACACACTGGAGGTGTGTGGTCAAAAACACGGAGGATAATGCTGTATGCCTCCATCATTGCTGGCACTGTGCCTGGTTGCTACCATAGCTTACCAAAATGTGCTGTAAACTTCTGGTTGAATAACTAGCTCTTCCGTTGGCTTTCCAGTACCAATGGCAAATCTTATTCTCTAGTTTTAGTGCTATCAAATTCTTACCAAGGAATTTTTTTTCAAACATTATTAACTGTAGGCAAGGTTTTCCATCCTCTCTTCTTAAATAGGGAACAGTTCCTATCTGCTTCTAGTTTTGCTAATTCTGTCCTTACTGGCAAGAAAGCGCCAGGATCAAAGCACCATGCACGCAAAGCATGATGGGAGTATTGGAATGTTGTGATCACTGTGGATTGGTTAAGGAAATGAAATTATAGCCATACAGCTGTGTGTTTGAATCTGGGGTGGGGCTGTGGTATGCTTTATCAAAGTACATTTAATCTAAATTACTTTGATACGCATCCAGTTGTATAAATAGATGACACATAAGCTGCGACCGTCACCCTATAAACGAGCATCTCCTGAACAAATCACAATCACAATGAATTCTGTCCACTGGATGCTAGCAGGTAAAGAACATGTCCTAGCTTTGTAGCGTTTAGTACTGCCCCGATAAAAAGTCACACATCTGAAAAGCTTTTTGATCCTGGCGGAACCAGCTGACAGACTGAATCAGAAATTCCCATCCATACTGTCAATGGAAACTAGTAGGTTTGAATAAGATGATATTTCTTCAAAAAAGTTGAAATCTCCCCTCTCTTTGATCAAAATGCAGCCAATCGGTGGTGACTGTGATGTGTAAATCAAATCTCTGAGATGTTTTAATAATTCACAGTATTGAGTAAGTTATTCATTTCCACAGAATTTTAAGTATCAACATCTGCTTGCCTCCCTACTCTTTATATGATATGGTGAATCAGCCACTCATTACATACTTTTCCATACAACAAAAACAAATCTCATTGTGTTACTTTTGTTTATACATTGGGTGGGCCACTGAAATGGGATATCAGGGTGATCTAAGTGATGTTGGACGTGCCCTTCTTTCAATGCATTATCACAGAGGAGATGCAACAACCGCCATGTTAGAGAAGAGAAGAAGTGCTGATTAGGACAAAACAGGGTGGTGATTAGATCTTTATTACTCTAATTACAGTGACAAAACCACAGTACATTGATTACGTGGATGTTTCGGTGTGGGCGCTTGCTGAAAATACTGCGTTTAGGTTTCTCTAGGAACCGCCTCAAAACAATTCCGCAAAATAGAAATAGCTCAGAGTGGTTTGACTGTTTCATTCAAACTGAAGCTATTTTTGCGATGAGATGTAAGAAAATATCAATTTGTTCCTCTCTGTAAGGAATATTAATCTCATGGCACAACATACACAATTTCGTTGTATTTTTAATACAATGACAATAAAGGCATTCTGATTCTGATTCTGATTCTGAAAGCTGTCAATTATGACAATGATGGCTTATGTCAATTGAACATCTTATTTAGGCTCGAGTTTAACCCTTGATTATCTCATCACCGATATTCATGAAAAATGTTGTGCAGCTAATAAACAAAATGAACACTTAAATGCACAGCATACAGAGTAACTAGTTATACATTATACAGTGAGGAGGGTAGGGGGCCGCACACTAGGAACCACAAACCTAAAAGCTGCCAGGGTTCCCATACGTGTTTCCTTTACCTCTGCTTCCCCACAAACAGTCCTGTGCAAAGCCAGGCCCAGCCAATCAGAGGAGCTGGAACAAGATGGAACAATCCAGCAACATGAAAAACACCATGAATGCCTTTTCTGGGAGAAATCCCTGCTGTTTGGTTGCTAATAGTGTGATTTATTTATCTTTGATCAATATTGAGACTGACCATCAAAAAATGCACTCAGCTTGCTAGAATCATAAAAGAGCTGTATAAGGTTCTCACTGCCTCACTGAGTTTAAACTTCATTTATTCAAGCGATGACTCACCACTGTGACAAGCACTTTTTGCAGTTATAGCTACGCTGAGCTAAACGGCTATAACAAGAAATAGTGAATTTTCTAATAACTGGCCGTTTTAAAAATTTTGCAAGGCATGAGCTCATATTTCAGATGCCTCATAAAATGATAAATCAAAGATAAAGGACTCAATTTTTTAATCAACCTAAGAGGAGACAATTTCTGCATTCACACAGCACTACTAGGACATAATGCCCGCAAACCTCCAACATACTTGCACATTGGCAACAACTCATTTTTCACACTGCAAGTCCCATAGTGCATCAGGAGCAAGTCTGAATGGAGGATGGGGAGGGCTTCCTGATGTCACCTGAGAGACTGATTCGTGCCTGACAAGTCACAGGATGCCTTGGGAGGAGCCACCGTACTCCTGCAGAATGAGGCCAATTTCTCTGCCCTCAGATTCGAACCTCGAGCTGTAGGACCTGCACTAGACACGAGCACCCTAGCTGACCCCAGGACCCTGCGGTCCTTGTTTTGCCTGACAGAAAACAGCAGAAAAGCTAGAGGAACTAGAGCTCCACAGTTCCTCCTGGTCCCAGCTCAGACATTGCGAGCATGCACTTCAGGAAATAATGGGCTACCCCCCAATGCACTGTATTAAACACACTTGCTGCATAACCTTCAGATGGGATTCAGAATGAGAAACAAATTTTCCTGCTTACAATGAAAAAACACTGCTCTTTGCTCTGCGCTCCAAAGAATTAATCAGAGGGTCTCCAAGTGATGCTACATAATATTTTAAGCCGGCAAATAATCCCTTCTTCTTTCCTTGCTTTGCTACCAATCTCAGCCAAAAATAACCCCCGGCTCTGCTAATCCATGCAAAAGAGAAATGGTGTTTGTTTATTGGACGCGCGTGTGTGTCTGTGTGTGTGAGTGTGTGTGAGTGTGTGAGAGTGTGTGTGTGTGTGTGTGTGAGTGTGTGAGTGTATGAGTGTGTGAGAGTGTGAGAGTGTGAGAGTGTGTGTGTGTGTGTGTGTTTGCTCGTGCGAGTGTTTCCAGACCAGAGCTCTGCACTTGATGCACAGACAGCTAGGGATTAAGCATGGCTGCCTCCTGCCCATGTGCCCAGCACCTGAGCTCTGGCCTGTGTTCCCCCTGCTCCTGCACACCCGCAGACCTGCAATTCCCTTCCTGGACATCGGCAACCTTTTGGATTATTCCGTCTCGCCGGTGCCGCTACCCAGCTGTTCCTAGCATGGCCACCTCCCTCTAAATCCATGGAGATGCTCCGAGGACGGTTTTCAAGTCCTTTGCCCCGTGCTCTCTGATGTTACTGAAATAGGTCGCGAACCAAACGGTAAAAAAATAACAGGGTGGTAAAGTGTGCCTATATGCAAAGCATTCTGGGATACTATGGCTGTGAGTTTGAATTCGTGCAGCACAACAGCTGTCATACCCTTGAGCATGGTACTTAACCTGAATATTTCTAGTGAAATCCAGCTGTCTAAATAGGTTACGGAACATGTAGAAAACATAAGATCAGTAAGCCGGCCTGGATAACGTTGCACGTTACACAAACTGATGACATAATATATGGCAATGTATGACGGAGAGTAGGACATTTCCAGTTTAGCACAGAATCTGCTCTCTCGGTACCTTCGGTAATGACCAATCAAATGCCATATGTTCTCAAAACCCGAGGTGACATCTGTGTCCCTCTCGCTTCGCAATCGACCAGAATATGCGTTTGACTTAAAGCTACAGCATCTGATCATGCAAAGACCAATGACCCACTGCTTACTCACTGTGGCATCTAGCCTGAAGTCTGGCCTTTCTCAAAATCCACATGACTGTACAAAAGGATGCATCCACCTTAGCATCTGCTGCTGCATTTACACTCTGCACCAGAATGAGTGGTCTTAAATGGGGATCAGTGCAGCCTGCTGCGTGGGGACTACGGGCGGCCCAGGTGCACTTTGCTGCACCGCTAACGATGACCGAACGGGGCTCAGGTGTGATTACCAAGCTGGAAAGAGGGATTCCTCCACCTGAGTCACAGACGGAATCGGTAGACCTGCTCTGAGAGGAAGAGGCCGTCGCAATGCCAGCTCCGTTGCTAGACTCGACTGACCGATGTAACCAACGAGACCTGCCATTCAGTCTCTCACAAAGAGACTAGAATATAATTACCTATTTAAGCAACAGGCAGCCTTAACCAGATGGAGACTTTACCAAAGCTCACACTGTCCACTGGCAGAGCAGAGCATTTACTGCAGCACTTCAGCTGGGAAACCACGTCAAAGGATAGCAACGTCAGTATCAGAGATTCGAACCCGCTGCCAGCTACGTTCACACACATGCACACACACATTTTTTGGCTTCACGGCGGAACTGACCAACAGTGCTCCTTCCTGGTGCTCGCGCGCCCGCCCACACGTTTCATTATAGCAGCAATGACTGCTCCTCTGCAGAAAAACAGCTGAACTCATGGCAGCTCCCTGTGAACCCACCACCGCTCCCAAGATGTCAGCTGGTGTGACAGTCAGAGCAGTGAGCACCAATGTAAACAGCAAGTGTCTTTCCTGACTCCACTGACTGGTGGACAGAGAGGATGCCCTGGGTCACTCAACACTGTGGGCACTGGCATCTCTACTGAATGGCTTGCTGGTTAGTTCCACAATGACAGCACAGAGAGGACATGGCATGCTTAGCGGTCTAGTGAACCCTCTCCACTAGGAGCTAGTCACCTTGCAGTCTTCATACACATACAGGTAGTCAGACGCAAAGTAACAATACTAAGTGTACTACTTACACTTACTGTACTACTTGGTCTGGACAGGTAGTGGATATTGTGGTAGACCTCAGGCATTTCTCCTGCATTGTATATGGACAAAGGCTTATAGACAAAGCTTTAGAATGTGGAATTATACCTGTGTGTGTGTGTGTGTGTGTGTGTGTGTGTGTGTGTGTGTGTGTGTGTGTGTGTGTGTGTGTGTGTGCGCGTGTGCGTGTGCGCGTGAGAGAGAGAGAGAGAGAGACACAACGCAACCTTAGAGAACCGGTGGCCTAATTATATGGCTCTCCAGAATCTACTGCACATTGCTATCACCTGAAATTCCACATTGTGCAGACCTATGTGGACTTATTTTATGGCTGGAATTTGAAACTACACAATCCTACCAAAAGTCAAGGAACACCGGAAGTTATGTATAAAACATGCCTTTATTCTACGAAATTAATAGCATGTTGGCCTACTTTGGCCTTAATGACTGCTTCAATGCTTACAGGAAGAATGTCTGCTAATTTCTGGTAGAAAGCTAGTGGTGTTGTGCTCCACTCTTCCTTCACAGCATTAGGAAGCTGCACTACGGAAGATGGCATTCTTGGCCTTGCCCTAGTTCTGCATTCCACTTCATTCCAAAGATCTTCTGTCGGATTGAAGTTGGGGCTCTGTGCTGCCTGTGGCAATGTTGCGAGGGACTCACCCCCCCATGAGCCTAGACGGGACACCGGTGGAAATCGTCAGTTGCTTCCGTTTCCTGGGACTACAGATCTCCGACGACCTAGCGTGGACCCACAGCACGGAGGTCATGCTCAAGAAGGCACACCAATGCCTCTACCTCCTACAGTGCCTTAGGAAATGGTCGAGAGGACAGCGGAAAAGATCATCGGGTGTGCACTTCCATCCATTGAGGAGATCCTTCAGACCAGGTGTCGGAACAAGGCCAGCTCCATCATACAGGACCACAATCACCCTGGGCACCAACTGTTCACCCCCTGCGGTCCGGTTGCCGGTACTGTAGCATTCGCACCAGGACAAGCAGGTTCAAGAACAGTTTTTACCCACAGACAGTGCACCTACTGAACTGTTAATCGCTCAATTATTGGACTTATAGTTACACTGAGAACTCTGCTACAGAGCACGCAGTCACTTTCACTGTACGGTACTGCTCTGGTCATTTATCATTTATCATTTTACTGCACTGCACTGGTCACTTTATCATTATACCTTTTCATTATATTGTTGCTTCAACATCACATTTTTTGCCATTACCACGTTATTGTTACTACTTATTATGCTATTATTATCACTGTACTGCACTTGGTCACTTTACTACATTTTTTTTTGCACCACCCGCCACGGTAGTATAACTTTTACTTAGCCACATAACTCTTCTTAGTCACTTTTTATTATACTTATGTACTCACTTATTGTTTAGAGTTTATGTTTAGAAGTGATACTGCAGGAGTGAGTGGGGAGTAAGCATTTCGTTGTACTTGTTACACATGGCAATAAAGAATCTTGAATCATGAGAATCTTGAATTTTGAATGTTACGCTCTTCAAAACCACATAGAGACACATCCATAGTCACATCCATTTCCCTGAAATCAGATGGTGTGGCCCATGAATTTAGGTAGGATTGTGTCAACACTGTCCCTTAAGTTAATTTTTTAATGCTATGCTTTTTCCAAGAAACTGTATTACTAGTAATTTCAACTTCTGATTAGTTGTAGCCTCAGGTTCACCGCGTGTGGGCCTCCAAAATAAAATGGCTATGCTAATTTGGTTTACAGCCTCTGGTTTGTTGAAAGCTGTTTTTGATCGGGCCAGAATTGTGTGTGACAATAAAAATAAAGCACTTAATATTCCAAATCCAACTATTCCCTAAAACTACTATTATGCAGGTTGTTTGCTCACAAATGCTTGAATAAACTACTGCTTTGGGGAACGCTGGGGTATTATATTGGCGATTATTCTTACCTCAATTATTTAAGGGTAAGGTTTAAGGTTTTTCTGTATGTCAGCGAAAGACAATAGAAATTGACATGAGAATGGTTGCCTTTTAATGAGGGCATACTTTCTCAGACGATGGCCATTTCTCATTACATTTCTTGTTAAAACAGCAATAATGCCCCTGAGCTCTTAATGTAACAATCAACTGCATTACGCTATGCAACATCGAAACGCCGGTTTCATTGCTAATTCATTGCGCAACTTTTAAGGGGTCTTAGACAAAGCCAAACCAGGACCCACATATGACCACAACAGCGTAACAAGCTTGGCTGACAAGGGTACTTGGCTTCATCTTCCGAATGTCTCTCTGTCATAGTCTATTAACTAAAGACACACTGTCATTGGACGAAACATACATTAAGAGACTTACACGGGCTTTAAATTAATGAAGCAAACGAGTCCACTTAATATAGCACCCCAATATTGTGAGCCAATGCATTGGAACGATTGAAAGACTATGACGTCACTATATTGCCGCTAGCCCCTAAAGTTCAGGCAAACCGCTCTCCCCTCAATTATGATTGGGATTAACAAAATTTTGAGTTAAAATATATTTCACCAACACCCTTTATGTCACGTTGATTTAATTTACAGCATTCCACATCAGAAAGTAAAAACTCATTAAAATAATTATTTTATTATAAGTATTAATTTAATGTAGGCCAATCCGGTAACATCGAGCTTGATCCATTGTTTCATGTTTCCATTAATGGAATGTAGACTCGTGCTGAAAATTTACAGGTGGAAATTGTCTTGAGAAGGTTCGACTGTTGGAGAGTTTAAATGTAACTTGGTTTAAAAAAGACTAAAATAACCAAGTACTCAATGCATTTCAACCGTTTTAAATTTCACAGTCAGCGCCGTTTGCACAGAATTTGCTTGACGCTAAAACGAAGACTTAATTGTGTGGACAGGGGCAAGCAGGAGAATCACAGTGAATACACTCAGCCGAAATGCCCCCATTTCGCCTCAGGAAACATTTCAGAAACCGACGTCGTGTGCCAGGGCTTGTTACTTCTCACAAAAGAACACCAATGATTAAATATCACATTTAAACTCTGCTTTTCCAAACAATTCCTTAAAAATTGACTATTGCATGCAGATAACCGAGCGATGTTCCGCGAAAGCAACAGACAAAAATGGTTATGTTTGGTAAACCCAGACAAACGGAGTGTATGGCATAGCTCATTCAATTAACGCCAAGTCAAAAAAACGACGCTTTCCTACCTGGATGCTGCAAAGGAGGCATATTATATAAGGCAACATTGAGGTGATGGTTCCGATAAAACCTTGGCAGCACATTGAACAGAAGACTTTTCTTTAAATTTCAGTGTCGTTCGGTCGCCGGCTCATGGAAACAATGGCGAATTTTCTGCAGCATCAGACCGCTGCCAGTCCCCCCTCACACCCGACCTAAGGCGAACGATGGCGTGCTCTCCCTTTCACCTATACGTGGATATGCCCGCTACAGCCAGCGTTCTGATGTCAAAGGCCTCTAATTTTGGCCATCAGTTGTGAATAATGGTCGATTTCGCTGGCTAAGCCCGGTGCCCACGACGGCGCGGTGTGATGAATGGAACCAGAGCGCAACCCATCACTTTCCGAACGAGACTGACACACAGAGGCAACATTCTCCCTCTCCTCTCACGCCCCGCCCTAGTCTCCCATGAACCGCGGAGAGAAGCAGAAGGCACAGGACAAAACGGGCGCGCGACGGGGGATTCTGCATCTTCCTCTGTCTTTCCCCATCAAACCCTCCCACGGCTGCTGTCGCGAGGTGTTGCTTTTAACCAGAGGAACTGTACTACTTCTTCTCTGTCCGCAGCTGACTGAGTGTCTGCGCAGCTTGGAGAGAGCGTGGTTTTATGAAGAAAGCATGTTGATCCAAACAAAAATAACAAATTTAATGATGGCCGTGTACGGCCGTGTGATCTATGCGTGTTTGTTCCACTGTGGCTCATCAAGTCGAACTTGCTTTGTAAAAATGTACCAGATATGGCAAGCATCTGTATTACAGTGTTATCAGTGTGCACTTGTGAGTGCATTTTTCTGTTTGTTTCATGTTATTGAAGCGGTAGAAACTACTGTCGCTTTGGTAACCACAGAGCCACTTCGGTTTCTTAGGAAGCTATGTGCAATTTCCTCGACGGTGGCATGTAAAAAAGAAAGACTTTGGAAACAACACTTGGTATGCAAGGGATTTATAGACAGAGTGACATTTCAAGTTCCACAATGACGGTGCCCACACATTTACAACTTCTATTCCGATCTTCAATAACACACGCGCCCGTCACTTTTCCATATATGAAAGCAATGCGACTACAAAAGTCACATAAGAAAACTTGATACGATGTAAAGGAAATGCTCGTTCATACAGAACAGCATTTTAAAATCAGCCGTTCCAGTCATTGACTTTTATGCGTCGGATCCACAAGGTTTAGTGACAGGAATTGGTGACAAATTATTTGAAGACTTCTTCACTTCAAGTTATACGTTGTCAGTCAAGGGTTTTGTGCTCCTTCCGAATAAGGCAATGGCATTATCTACAAAACGGCATAATTTTAGACAGCGCTTAAGAGGTGTTTCACTTCACCTAGCGGTGCTTAATTAGTTTTACTGTATGCTTATTTGGCAAGATAACAACAGACAGTTACAAGAGGGGAACAGAAAGCCATGAAAGCAATCGCGCTCCTCTACTCTGCTAAAAAGACAAATTCCTCTCAGAATTTAAACAGATAATTGTCTTCTGCCTCGGTGTCAACAGTTTGAGTCAGAGGAACAACTGGAGTCTTTCTTTGCAAAAATCAACTAATAACCTATGGCCATTTAACATGCATATAAAAACAGAGATTGAAAGACTTTGAAATTCAAGATTTACTCAAAATAAGTCAAAGCCTTTGTAAAAATTCACCACTGGAAACCTGTTGAAGTATGATATACATTTCAAGTCAATGGTCCCAGTAAGATAAGATTCATAAAAGCTTATTGCATCCAAACAAAATTTTTTACCTGTGTTAAGTGTCTCAGAACCCTGTCCATCTTCCCTCAGAAGGTGTGCTGTTACCGGCCTGACACTATGGGGGTGCTTAGAGGTGCACTGCACCCCCACATCGACCTCAGTGCACCCCCAGTTGTCTCCTTATATCCTGATATCTACATAGTATTTATGACTTTTTGTGCACCTCCGTGGATTGCAAGTGTACCCCTCTGTATTTTCTTCTGATGCCGAGCCTGTGCTGTTATAAACATGCATACATACATACATACACATGCTATCTTAAACTATAATATTATTACAGAACATTCATATTCTGAAGCATTTTCAGATTGGAATGTTTACTAATTGCGTTTTTTGGATCTGGATAATCGTGTTTTTATGTGTCACTCTCAACACTGAAAGACCTCAATGTAATGATCTTATCTTATCAATGGGCTGTAAGACAGGATAGATGTGCAGCTGAGTGAAACAGAAAGGGTATCATTCCATCATTCTGTTAATACGCAAAAGCTCCTGGGGTAGTTGGGATCTTACCACCTCTGTTCAGAGGCTGAAAATGAGGGATCCATGTGTGATAGCAGTAGACCTCTACAGTGCATTATGGTTGTAAGTCCACTAACTCATTTTTAATTCGTGATTAAACTAATATGGCTCACAGAGACAATACAATCATATTTTCAAAGGCATCCGTTTGGTTGTTTGGATGTGCATTGTTCCACTCTGTGTAATCACGATGTCCTTCCCCTCACCTATTTAACTGTTCAGATTTGAACAGAAAAACAATGTTATCAAATTCTGTATCATGTAATAACTGTAGTAGAGATACACCTCCCTTTACTCTAGTAACTGTGTAACAGTATATATTTATACCACATGACTCTGTATTGATTCAGAATAGAAACAAATATGTGGTTTACCCTTTGGCTCTTATTTATTGATGTTCTCATACTGAGTATGTATGGATGATTGTTAAAGGTGCATGTACAGTCACTGATCTCAGACATACAGTTGGTTCAATAGTAGACATCTCACACAATACAGAATGCATCCATGAAATTTTAACACATTATATCAATTTCTCCTATCAATAAGAGAAAGACAGCCCATTGTTTACATTCTCGAATGCTGCTGAAATGATGACATGGTTCTGTCAAAATAAAAATGGCTTAACAAAGAAATGGCTATGTGCAAACAGCACAGCTAAAATGGAACGGTGAGTCCAACAGATGTTTAATTATGTCCTTGCATTAGTTACTACAGTGAGTAAAGTTGGTGACAGGAGATTCATACTACTGCGTCTTAATATTAAAGTCATATTATTATTATTATTATTATTAGTAGTAGTATTAGTAGTAGTAGCTGTAGAATTTATTTGGATTGTGGTCTTATCCAGAGCTGTGCTTACGTTATAGAAAGACACATTACATACATATCACAGGAGACACAATAACATTTTGTCGAGTAAGTAAAACAATTCCCTATTATTATATAATTGAGAGAGGTGAAATTAAGTCAGATAGTACTTCCCTCTAGATAGTACTATAACAGTATTATGCTCTTGTCAAGCATGGGCTTCTAATTGTGGCACACCATTAGCTTTTCATAACCATACTTTCAATTATATCATTACTTTATGTATTGGTTTCACAGATGCTCCTCTTCAGGGAAATGTATGTTTCTCTTTTGTGCAGTGTCTATTTGCACAACTTATTATCTTAATTAAGAAGTCTTGTGTTAACTTCTATGCTCATGTGTCGAACAGCAAAACCTCCACTCATGATTCAAACTTGCAACCTTCTGCTTGCATGAATAGTTGCCTATCCACTGCTCCATATAACATTTGTCTTCCCATTGAAGCATGCCATTAACCTGTGTCATCATGAAGCCACTCTTGCCAGACATCTCAGTGGAGACAAGACTCAGGGGTTTCACACCCGGCTTCCAAGCCATGTTCCAGTCCATGTTTTAGGGCCTTGTGTCCACCACTGACGCATTGCGTGATTAGCACATCCGGCAAACCAAATAATGCAGAGGAATGAGAATTTCTGGTCTACAGCACCAAAACGGAGCTTCTCAGTAGCAACAGCATGGGTTCTAAGTGAAAGGCAGTACTAACCAATAATAGTCCATCTTACACTAAGAATAAGCACGCTAGCCAATAGTAGCTCATCTCGCAAGCGTAGCTAAAGAATGGCTTACTATTGGTCGTTAAGATTATCCCCTGCTTCACCAATCGGATGGAAATCAAGGCCAAACGCTTGTTCAGGAGAATCGCTGCAGAGCAGGCGATGTGCGCGTTAACTGTTCTTTATCTCATCAGAAGGGTCTGACTGTGGCAGCAAAATTATCTTATCGCATCCCTAGATTATAACTATTTGCTGATCATCGTCGTTCCAAATATAAACTAATCTGCTGGAATAGCCAAAAAGTGGTTTAAATCTTTCACACACTTACTGGCAACTAGATTTTACCCCGTTTCCACTCAGTTTTGATTTGTGATAAATGTTATTAATGAGTATATAGTTCAAATGTAAAATAATAATGTCGCCTTCAATAATTAACAGTATTGTGTTTACAGGATTCAAACAAGACATAACGTTTTACACGTTCTAATCACATTGTTTCTTTTTCTTGTTATCTTCTTATATTCTTTACTGCTGGCGTATATTATTTTCTCTGATGTAATGATTAATTTATTTTTAGAATGTAATACTTTGATGAATACAAAACTGATTAGCGCTTCATTCGGCAGCGAGTGAGGTAACGTGGGTATTTCGTATAGTTTAGGTCTATACTGCCTCCGAGTGGTGAAATCTTAGCATTTACATCACATAAACATTGTATTCACAAGCATATCCTCGTCTTCAATAGCCTTTCAGTTATGTTGTGATTCACATATAAACTGGACATTTGCCTCGTTTCGCCATTAATGCTGTGACTTTAGAGTTAGTATAGTTTTAGAGGTTACCAACGCTGCAGTGCATTTTATTACGCATAAGAAAGAGAACTAAGAAATATATATAGTTGAATGATTGTGGATGTATGGGACTACAAGATGGCAGTATACCACTGTGTAATCATTACCTTTCACTGTATAGCCACAGAATCAGTGAGATCTCCTATCTATTGGGTCAAAGTGCAATAGGCTATGCTTTGATTTTTAACTTAAAAATAAAGGTTACATTCACGCCGTTTATAATTGTTTCAAACATTGATGTAGAATGTGTTAGAAAATTACGCCTCTTTACACAAAGTAGTAATTTGATATTTAAAAGAGAACGTGTCGGAGAGGTTTAGGTTACACAGAGTGGCCTTCGTCTGGCTACATTTTCTCTAGATTTTGTAATGCATTCACATCTGACAAAGCTGCATCCTCGACCTTTGCACCTTAGCCATCTATTCAGTCGGACCATGCTCACAATTCCAAAAATCAGTTGACCTATACAGTACGTAAGAGTCTACTTTACGTCCAGCAAACCACCCGCAGTTAATAACAACATCTTCCTATTATTACTGCTCATGTGGTGAACATTTGATGCAGCAGTTCAAGATCCGCTGCAGATCTTTTTATTTTTGTGAAAAATAAACAATGTACCCAGGGATGAATAAAATTGTGACATAAAGCAGACTAGAGTGCAGAGACGCTCTTTTGCAATATGTCATTTGACCTACCGATACAATTCAATGAAAAATCAAACCGGGTGCAAAACTGCACGGAAGGTATCAATATTTTAGCTCCGATACCATTACAGTTCCGGTAGAGGGCGTCAGTTCGCTTCCTTCGTGCAGCACAATGCAGTGGTATGCGGGGCATCGCGCGGTGCCGCTACGCGCACTCCTCTGTGACAGCGCAGCTAACTCAGACGCGGTGACTCCACTCCGTGTATTGCGATTGACCTTCATTCGGCGAAGCCCCCGTCAGTCCGCGGAGCTCCACAGTTCAGTCAGCTTTGGTCGGACAGTCACCGGAGAAGCTGCCCCTCGCGGAGCTCACACTTCGTGCACTGTCTCCGTACAGTCGTATGTCAAGACGGACAGGCGGCTTTCCCCCGTTTTCATCACCTGCGGAAAGCCAATGAAGTTTGATCGCGTCGTGGTGTTTTCATAAATCTTCGGGACTATTTTGAATTCGCCGATCCTGCTGGGTAAGTTTGTGTATTTGTATCAGCATCAACAGATGCTGGCATGGCATTTACCAAATAAGTTGCCATAGCAGAGCTCCGCAATAAATCAGACGAACTTTAAGATTTTTTTTTTCATATATGGATTTTTCATATGTGGATGTGGATTTCATTTGTATCTGAATCCTTATGATGAACTGTGTTTCGTATATTTATTGTTTTTATATCTTAAGATCACAGTTCCCCGTTGCTATTTTTACTCCGATTCTGTCCACGTCAATGACATATTAAATGACATGCTAACAAAACGTCAACCTGTTGCAGACCCGGACGTCATTCAAATTGACAACACGTTCAATTTTACTGTACGAGAAGCAGCGGAGAATACAATACGTTGTGATTGTAGATATTATTCGGTTACCTCCCTGGTGCTACAATCCAAACGTGCTTCTCTCAATTGACAGCGTGCATGGCAAGTCTTAGCACGACTGGGATATTGCATCAATGTGTTTTGAGGATTTTCAGGGATAAATATAATGAGAGATTGACCCTTTGGTGAACAGCAAGCCCGAAAAGGCTACTTTGATACAAAACAACAATGTGCGTCGAATGACGAGTATAAAACCGTGAAATGAGCGAAGCAGCAGCTATGATGTCAACTGCAGCTGCGTATTGTAAAACTACAAGAACGATCAGTGCTTAATATCATCGATCGTTAACAGTTAAATTTCAACCGAAACAGAGTCTATCATCAATGACGTGGGAATAGATAAACGATAGTATACAGTTTGCAGAGTACCCGTCCCTAAATTCATATATATCTTCCTTTTAAAAGTTGTACGAGGGGACTCGGTCAGACTTCGGATACCAGTAAGAACTGGCATTTAGAAGGATAATAGGCTCTGCATATATACCGCACACTTGCCAAGCCGGAGTCTTTCCTCCAACTGCTGCTCATTTGCATTCATCTCAATAGCTGTTGCGTGAGTGGCTGCGTCACGTTGCGATGCATTGTAATAAACCTGATCTTGATGGGATTTGGGGCGTGGAGGCGAGCAACAAAAATATTGCGGGGATTTTGACCTGGAATTCCCCACAGGTCACGACTGCAAAATGCCACCTGTCCTTGGACGCAGTCCTTTAAACTGAGCGCTGATTTACTCCACTGCTTTTCTGCCCTTCACATCTGTGTTAATACCCCAGCTGCAGGATTAAGCTGGAAAGAGATGCACAAGTAGAGACCGTGTTCCAAACAGAGGAAGTTCCATTTCTTCACGTGTTTGTTCTCGCGGCTGTATCGCCATACGTGTTTAGGGTGACAGCCTGTTGACACTTGCTTGTCAGACAACTATAAATAATACCCAAGAATAAAAAATCTAATATGCCAGCACTACACTGTTATCCTTTACCAACCAGCAGAGCGAGGGACAGTCATTCTCTGACCTTGTTGGAAGGGACCTGGGGTCATTTATACCTGTGTAGATTCAGCAAAAAACATGACCAAATTCATTAAACAGCAATGAGCCAACACCCGAACATAGAACATAGCTTTGCACAATCTATGCTACACTTTAAGCGCAACTGCCAGTCCTTCCTGATGATCCACATGGGATTTGTACCCACGACCCAGAAATCTAGAGTCCAGAGCTTTCACCAGCAATTTCCCCTGTTTCCTGTTCTATAAGTATCAGAGCACACAACTGGCAGCCCCTGGCTCTGAGCCACAAAATGGGATGGCCAGCTGTGGGGTTGCCAGCTCTCAGAATAGAACCCACAACTGGCAACCCAGCGTAATAGTAGAGAGCATTGGAAACGCATGCCCTGAGGCGTCCTTGATTCGTAGTGTAACAGTATGGTTAGTGGTGGAGCTAGCTAGCTGGGGAGTTGGCCAGTTTCTGTTTTGCACAGTCTGAACTGTAGCACGGTTTTGTTCTTTAGCCAGTCAGAATTGTTTGGGTCCTTGAGAATAGATTGTTTGCTGAATGGTTTTGACGAGAGCATACTGATGCATTAAGTGGGCATGGGGGGGATAGTGCCTTCTCTGCCTAACAGTAAACCTCCCTTAGTTCACTGGTGAACACCTTAAAAGGAGGCAGCATGTGGAATAACAGAAGCTAAAAGCATGTCCCATGTTGCGAACCTTTTAAAGAAACAGGTTGCTGTGTCTGCAGGGTATTGTTCCACATAGACACGGACAGCCACTTAATTAAGCACGGTCTATAATGTGTCTGCTCCCTTGTGTAGTGGTGGAATGGATCAGTGAGAGTATCTTCAGGATAAAGGGTGTGAGGCTAATACTACTGTTACTGCGACCTCCCCTCCACCTACCACCTACTTCTGCTTCCCTGGCAACTGCAGCCGGAGAGATACAGCTCAGATTATTCCATATCACGGTTAACAACTCCGACCCATGAGGTTCAGGGACTGCCGGTGTTTGTTTTAACATTACTTCTTACCCATTTAATTAAGATTAAATAGGAACTTTAATTGAGAAGGTTCACATTTGTTTGAGGAGTCAACCCTCCGTTGCACTAAGATTTTCATCTCTTGTTTATTGAAAGGTAATTCTAAACCATATGGGTTTAGAATTAGCCCTGCATGAATGGAATGGTACATCCCTGTGTCATCTGAAGATGGCACTGAGCATGTGGCAGAGTAGATCAGCTGAACCCAGAGCAGTGTGTTTTATATCCTTTTATATGATTCTGTTTTCATGGCAGGGTGGATCAGCTGAACCCAGAGCAGTATGTGCTGGAAGCGTTTAGATGGTCTTGGTGTAATTGCAGGGTGGACCATCTGAACCCAGAGCTGGATGTTCTGGAGCCCTTTACATGGTGCTGATTTAATAGCAGGGTAGACCCGCTGAACCCAGAGCAGTGTGTTTTGGAACCTTCTGGCAGGTACTGCCGGCCGTTTACGGAAACAGTCCCGGGTGGTTTGTGTGTTGCTGGTGGAGGCGCTCAGCTGCCCTTTCAGCTGCTCAGAGGATGCCAAGGGCACCAGCAGCGGCCATGAAGCCATATAAGGGCCCACAGCCGATGGCTCCCCAGTGAGGAGGCCCCGGGGCGGAACAGCAGTCAGCACTGGCTGCCGAGAGCCGAGCAGTCACCCACCCGCTGCAGCATGGATAGGCAGCTTGGACCAGAAGGTCATGGGTTCAAATCCAGTGTGGGAAGAGAAAGGAAAACACCTCACTCGAAGGGGTTTTAGTGGTGTAAAATTTAAGACATCTGTTTCCCCATGGCTGAAAGCCATCTGTCACCTGTAAATGTATGCACTTTTTTGGTATATCTTGGCAGCATACATAGCTAAAACAGAATTTTTGTTACAATACTTACAGAGATATCATTATTACATGCCATGTTCATCTGTGGTTTTTCAATTAGTGTCAGGCTGTCCATTCAACCATTCATTATATATGTCATTTTTGTTCCCAGAATATGAGGGAATAAGTTGTGGTGATGTGGACTGTGGATACCAGTATTATATTACATGAAAATGTATAATGTCAGACAGGGTATATCTACCATGTCTCTTCAGTGCTGTTTTACAGCTCATAAAATTTCTCGTTGGCTAGCAACCACATTTTGAGGAGCCAATATATCATCACTTTCCCATGACAGAATGTACTTTCCCATACAGAATATGTGCATGTTGCTTTTAAATAAATAAACATACAATACGCCAAAGTTGAGACAAGCTGTTGCATTCAAGTGCTTCATCTCCGTTGGTTTGGTTGCTAGCAGCTAATTGATTACAGCAGAGCTGACAGGCTGTTTAGAGAGGAATATTATACATCTTATTTTTTGAATGAATAATTCAGTGTGGCATTCCCACACAGATTCACACGCTAATGTCTGAGCGGCCCGCTGCTACGAGCGAGGGAATTACTCATAGAGACGAGGGCCATTACTCACCTTGTTCCGTTGCCCGCGATACATGCGGCATTTTATTCGTGCCCTTGATCACTTCATTAGATATGCTGCAGAAGCACATCCATAAACATTAGCGGTTGGCCAAGACACCCACTTTGATCACAGGATTTAGACTGAGGTGCATTCTGTGTTTCTGCTTCCATAGAAAAATGGCAGCGGTCTAAGAGAAAGTGGTCATCGGTCGCATATGTACGGCCGGGGTAGGTGATTGGTCAGCACAGAGCCAAAATGGTTCCTGGTTCATATCAATCTTTTAACAAGTATGCATTTTAGAGCAAACCCAGACTTGGGTTTCTGTGACCCACAGCTAAGTCAGAATCTTGGCTGTAATGGCCAAGTATGTAGAAAATGTGGAGTGTGCCATGCTCCATGCATGTAGTTTTTTCATAGCTTTCAAACACAATTTAAAAAATCGTGCTTATGTAATGCTTTCTGAATGAGAGCATACATAGCTAATGTAAATTAAACATGTGGTATGAAGTTGATTTCATACGATCAACACTGATAATACCTGCTGGTGGGGTCCGGATAGGGGCACATGGTAACATTCAGTGACCCCTTTCGCAGGAGGAATACTGATGCCACGTGTGATTGTGTGTTTCATGGGCTTATTTCCAGACGTTCCAGTGCCAGGGGTCAGCGATGAGATGGTGAAGCAGGACACGCCGTGCCGCAGTGGGATCCGCCAGCTCTCTGATTCGGTGGAGGGGCGTTAGGGCGTGGCCGCCATGGCGAAGAGCGCGGAGGTGAAGCTGGCTGTGTTCGGCAGAGCCGGGGTGGGGAAATCAGGTAGGGTCTGCCTTCCTCCATCTTTCTTCATCATCCTGTGCAGCCACTTAAATACACTCCCGTACCGAAAGGGTGAATGTTCTTAATGCTATAATGTTGTACTGTTACTTCTAGTTACACAATCTTGGAGAAGGAGCTAGAATGTACAGTTTGTTACTCTGTGAGTCTACTGTGTGTACAATTTAGTACAATTTATATTAGTTCCATAAACACGCTGTCTGCATGCATACCTGATTGTAGGTCATATGTCAAAGTATGGGAAGTGTTTACAATATATTTCTAAGGAAGATACTCATATTGCCTTATTTAGGGCTACATAAGACTGCATCATTGTATTCACAAACATTAATTCAAGGACATATATATCACTTTTTACATCTGACCTACCCTGCATAAAGTTACATATATGTTTGTTTAATGACCTTTGATGTCAGTGGTAATAAACAGCAATGAATGTCTGTGAATTCTTTTATGCAGTTTTATGCATGTTAATAAATTCTTATACATGCAGTTATGTAATCTTATGTATTGCTTAATAAGGCATGAAATACTCTTTAAGTGGTGCCACCAAGTGATTAAGATGCATGCATAATCCCTTACAAGGAGTAACAAACAAACATTAATTGCCTATTGCACCACAACACAGCTTGCTTCAGTTTGGGAAATACTTTGTTTCACATCTCACCCACATGATAATAGCCTTTCATTATGTAAAAACCATCCTTGATTGCAGATAAAACAAATAGGTTTGATTACTGAAATAATTAAGAGGAGAATTTGAATAGAAATGCCAAATGATTCCTCTAGAGCCTAGTACCACTTCACAGAGACAAAGTGTATGTAACAGTACTATTAATATGCAGTATTAATTTGGAGATGTACTGTTTATTGTCTCAAAAGATTTACTGCAAATGTTATGTAGTACGTTATAGAAGAGACAGAAGCTGTTACAGTATCAGACATCACAACTGAAGGTTACAGAGAATTATGCATTTAAGAAGGCTTTGAAAAAAACATTTGTGTGTTCCATTCACTGTCTGAATCTTGTTGGATGCAGTTAAATAAAATAAAGAGGATTTCTGTCAAAGACCCACCAGTACGGAGAGTATGATATTCTGGAAGATTCCAAGCATTGACTAAATGTAGAAGAAATATAGCGCAAGTCTGTATATACCACCAATGACTGTGTTTCAAAAACGATTCAAACTTCAGAGGTGAGGAAATAAAAAGTCAAAGATTTCCAATTCCGGCTTGGCACCAGTCAGATGTTAGTTTTGGAGATGAGAGAGAGGCTCTTTCACAAAATGTAGCATTGCTTCTAAGGTCAGGGAGAAAATGTCACTGATCACCATGGAAAATATCTTTCTATACTAGATGTGTTCGGAATGACAATCACAAAACACGCTTTGATGATGACAACCATTTCCAATGGAAAAATATTTGCAAGAAAAGAAAGGCTGAATGAGAAAATTCACTGAAAAGTTTTGCTGAATCTCATTCAAATTCACCGTGGCTGAATTCCTTGGTGAGGGATCGACCTCCCTAACTTCTGTAACCTAATTTTAAATTCAAAACCTGTCTTTTTCCCCTGATTCGAATACCAAGAGGAGGAAGAAATGAGTGGGTTCAATTTTAAAGTTATGAGGGAACATTTCTTGAATTACTGGTGAGCCACTTTTGTGAGTGCTGCGGACTTAGTCATAAAGAGGCCCGTAATAAAAGGGCAAGTCAGTGTAGGTGTTATCATTGCTTGTGGAGACTCATTCTGGGTCTCCAGTGTTTCAGTGCATACAGAGCTAGGTATGATTCATGCCACAAATTACCACCAGATGCCCATGGAACAGAGGCGCTTGGTTGACAATCAGTCCCTCACTAAGGCAATATTAATAAACGTGCCTGATTGTACTGAGAGCAGTGTCCTGCTGTTCAATCACCATGCTTTATGGAGACAGATTTAGTTATCTGTCAGCATTTACCTGTGAGTTTGTTTAGAAACAAATACATGTAATTCTGGTGCAGCTGTAAATAATTGATCAATGTTCCACAGTGTGTATTAAATAAAAAGCACAAATTTGATTAGAAAACCTTGAGTAACCTAGTTAAATTGGTAATTGAGTAACATGAATAGTTTGCCTTTTTGTGTTTGTTTCTTACATTTTTTTTCATTAACCTTACTGAATGACAAGCTCACGGATGCACTGCAAGATTAAATATAATACTTGCTTAAATGACAGCCAGGGTTCTTACTTAAACTAAAACAGAGGAATGCTTTTGGCTGACTATAAAGATGTGTAAGTCAGCCAGGAAAGGTAACTGCCTTGATGTGTGCTTCTTATCTCTGACTAAACATTGTCTCTGGGTTTCATTTCGTATTACTTATCATACTTACAGTACTTAATGTGAAAGCAATTTCCAGGTGCTGCTGTTATATTAATGTAAAACAATTAAAGTAAGGCAATATTTCTTCAGAGAAATGTCTAAGGTAATGTTTAAATTTCTTTTAATGATCCATCAGTATTTTCAAATAATCAGCATATCCTCCATAATGCAAAATAAGTGTTCCTATATCTTGTCTGAGCAGCAGAGGTATTAATGATATCTATGGTTGTAATTTAATAAGAGATGAATACTGTATTAACTTTTAATGTGTATAATCAAGAGGTTATAATGTAATAAAGATTCATTTACCATGATAATGAAGGAATTGGTTCTGGGGAACATTCCTGCTGCAAGGTTAAGATGGCTGTGCATTCTGTTGGATAGCTTTTGGGTCTGACCTGTAGTTGAATGTCAGATGCGGTCATACTTAAAAGCATGGTACAGACCTGCATTCTGTGATGTGTGATGTTCTAGTCAGCATGAGTTTGCCGTGCTCTTACAGTTCGTTGTAGAATACCTCCTTACCTTTAAATACCTGCCATGCAGCTACCATGTCGGCTGCCACGGTAACCAGCCCTCGATGAACTCCGCTGATGATACCTCTATATGTATAAATATGTTAACAGCGTTATGATGCAGTGTTGGTGGGGGTCAGACATGACGTTCATACATGTAAGCGTGTTATGTACAATACACCATGAATTATGAATGCTTAATGCAGCTGTTATGTCATGCTTATGTTGGCTTGATATATGCTTTCTGCAGCCGCACCTAATGTGCAATGTGACCGTGAAGTTTAACCTTAAGATGAGTAAGTTAAAAAACTATTTCTTGCGGTCAGAGTCTGGAGGTTGTTTGTCATCCTCATAGCAGAACGCAGACCTATATCCAATTATGTGAGATGCATTGATCGGCTTGAGTTGGTCCAGCTCTTGGACCGTGCGGTTTATCAAGTTATAGGACTCTGGCTGGAGGCTGGGAGTGATATATATCCGGATGATAAGCCTGTTACTTAGCTGACAGTCTTCCACGGGCCCCACAAGGGTTGGAGGCCACGCCACATGAAACGGCTCTCCTGGAAGGGAGTGGAAATTAAGTTTATTGAGCGCAAAAAAGCAACCGTAAAATGGCCTATCTACGGCATTCAGGGCTTCTGGCAATGGCCGTCTAAACCAGGAAAAGGTGAATTAAAAGCAAATGGTTTATGCGGAAACACCAGTTTATGTCTCAAGGTGCCATACCGAGCCATGAATTTCCTTTATGAAATAATTGTGCACCAGAGGTATGTCAACTAGCTTGTATTTTCAGAGTGCAGAGATGAAAAGTGCACACACACAGGCGTGGTTTTGAGTGTGAGATAAAATGCCCAGGGAGGGACGGGCAAACAGAACACAGCACTTCTCCGCTGTGTGCGGGAGGTGTTCTGTTATCCAGAGACGTCTTCTCCCCAGGCACCTCATTTCCATCACAAGAGAGCACCTTCTCCAGATGGAATGTGTTGTTTTTCTGTCATCTTCCATTAAGGGGTTTTTCAAATTTTTTTTAACATTTTTTTTTTTTTTTACAAAGGTATATTTCTCTATTTCATGTTCAGTCGCATTAAAGCCTGCATGCAAATTTCAGAGGCGGCTTTCATGATGGCTGATCTGGGGTCAGTATATTCAACCCACAAACCTTTGAGTAAAAGAAAGATGCTGATTCAGGATCTGTGGGCATGGGGGCAGAATGTGTACCGATTGGCAGCGAGAGAATGGGAACGCGTCAGAAGATAAACAGTGATGTGTGACATGCTTACATTCAGATGGGTTTTATAGCAGCCAAGAAACTGTAGCAAACATTTCCAGATATTCTGTGCCACGTGTCATTTCACAAGAAATTGACACTTGGTTCTGAATTGTTTTCATCACCTTATGGTTGTGCTAATGAGATAAAAAGAGCAGCTCAATTCGAGCCTGTAATCTTAAAAGCAAACACAGGCACTTAAATACAATAAGCGCATGTAAATTGATCAGTAGCACAGCTGACAATATAGCCAATCAATAGCGTTGACTGCTTTTATTGAACCAATCCAGTGAACATCACCACAACTCATAACTAGGATGTCCATAATAACACTTAGCAGGCCAATAAAAGAGAATTACACTCATGATATAGACACAAGTCCTTTAAAAAAAATGACCAATCACCACCACAGCTATTATACAAATATGGCCTATATTTCCCTCACTGCACAGCACAGGAAATTGAAATTCAGAGTAATTAATCCGTGATTCAATTCTGCTCTTTCCTTCTCGGCTTAATCCCTCCGGAAACCTATTTACAGGCACATAAGCCCATGCCTTTATCAAGGGCAACTTATAGTGCGTTGCTGCACGGCATTTGCCTTAATGAAGGGTGTAGGTGCTGTGTCCCATTCGGGATTTGAAGCCTGTAGCCCTTCTGTTTTTGACTCCAATTCCCTGTCAACCCAAGGTCACCCTTGTAGCAAATGAGAAGACAGCCTCTGCTGATTGGTACAAAATGGAGGCAAAGATGGGCCTAGTGTAGGTGTGGGTGGACGGAGGCGCTTGCCCTCTTCTGTCCGTGTGGTATAATTTTACACGATCCTGTGCTGGGTGAGCGCATGTCCCTGATTGGCTGGGGCTGACATTCACCCCCCCATGTCGCTTGGAGCACCGTGTTTTGGAGATGGGATCCCTCAGGAAGTGTAAAAGTGTCTCCTGGAGCAGGCTCTGTGCCAGCAACGTTTAAATCATGTGACCTGCTGCCAGGGAGGCTGAGCCCAGAGACAGGTTTAGTGGTGGGTGCAGGGAGGGAGTGCCCATCTGAGGTGAAAGACTGCAGCGTCAGCGTCAAAGGATCTGCATATCTCTGCATTGGACGTGTATGGCCGCCAGGGCTCAAACAACAGCAGCATCTTTCCATATTGCTTGGTTTTGAGGGGCAACTTGTTTTAAAAGGATCTGGCCATTGCAAACCAGAAACCAGTTTTGAAACGATACAATAAGGTACTAGAAAGCCTTGTCCCTTATCGTCAATGATATTGGTGCATGTGCCACATGCATTTATATGAATAGCAGTTCCATCAGTGGACGCAGTTGAACAGATGCGATGAGGGATACCTTCTGGCTATTGATTGCGAATGATTACTAGCTCAGCTCTAAGGTCGTGATTCACATGCTGAAATGGTCTCTTGTGCAGGACTAGATTAAATATTTGCCTCAGTGTGATTGGCCGCATATGTGATTTAGTTCTTGGGTAGGCCAATCAAAGTGTGACTCAAAGATAAACTGATGAACCAGGCATGTAGAAGTCCTGTTGTGGAGGCAAGAGGCATATATACAATAAGCCCAAGCTACCCTTTCACCTGATTACCAAACACTCAAAAACAGAGGTGTGGTTAGTCACTCAGTAGCCCCATAAAAAGACATTATGGTCTGCTCTCAGATTAGTGCTCAACCAGGCAATTTAAATGTTATAATAAATACTAAAGCAGATTGGACATCAACCCACAGACTGCACCATGGCAGTTTAAAGGCATTTATGCCATAGGGTTCTACATGTGTATCCTAAATTAAAATCTCTCAGTGAAATGCATGAAGAGGACTGTTAAATGGCCAGAGGCTCCTCCTGTTTAATGCTACAGGTTTATCCTGGCAGTATTCAATCTTGCCTCATTACAGCTTATCCTTAACATTGATTACCGGCTTTAAGGAAATGTTTTTTTTTTTCTGAACTATTTTGGTGTTTACCCATTTCTCTGTCGATTTTATTGACCACCATACTCTGTGTTGCGCGATGAAAAAAAGCAGTATTCGCTAAAAATACGCTGCAAACTGCAATGCGGTGAGATTGAATCCAGCCCTCCATGTTGGCCATCAGCTTATGCTGTGCTGTAGGAACACACGGGCTCTGAACCTGATTACCTGCAGCATCCCTCTCCTCCGTGCCCATTGTCTCCTTCCCGGCACATCTTTTGTCTGCGCCTGGAACAGGGTGTGCTCTGCGTTCACCTTATCGATTTGAATTTCTGTGGCCCGGCCTGCCAGCGCCTATACATCTCACTCGAACCCGTTCACCTGCCTCCCTTAATGGCCCAGACCTGGGCGCCCGTGTCATAGGGGGAAGGCGCTTCTGCGTTTTTATTTTTAGACCGCTTTATCGTCCCTCCTCCAACCCCCCCCCGCCGCCGCTACCCCCGCCGCGTTCGGTGAGTTCTCTAGCTGCTCCCCCCAGTGCGTGAGTCATAGCTTTCATTTTCCTTTTAACGACCTTCCCCCTGCCTCTCCGAGGATTAGCAGCCACTCAAAATTTAATGACAGGACCATGAGGCGTTTTAGCGGGGCCCGAGGTTGTGCGTAAATGTCTGGGTTAATGTTTTTCTAAAACAGACTCTTTGGCCTTTAGCGAGGCGGGTGTCCTTCAGCTATAAGAGGCTCAGACCACATCATGCACACTCATGCCTCTGCATTCAAACACACAGAAATCAGCCTGCCACCCCCCTCCCACTTCTGAAGGAGCATAAAGCCTGCAGATTTAAAGGGTTACGCTGCATGTATCTAATGGTCGCCTCAACACTGCTGTTTTCAATCTTCACAGCTCAATGCAGAGCTGGTTCCACACAAACATACTTGTATCACTGTCTTCTAAAGGAGACATGCGGATAATAAAGGAGTCATGCGGATATTTTTGAATAATAAGCAATAAAAGCAAAATTCAAATGAATGAATTTGTGCTTTTGATATATTTCACAAATAAATGTATGGTAACCACATAACACGTATCAGTTATCAAATATGCTCAGGCATTTGCAAAACGATGTGTTATATAGCCACCAAAGTCATTATTTTTTGTAATGTCTAGTCTAAATCAAAATTTGAATTCATTCAAAGACCATCTTAGCGGGCTATTTAGGCTGGTTTTCGGTAAATGTGTCAGTAATTTTCCAAGTATGGTTGACAGATTGGAGCCATAAATGAAGTACACTTTTATTTAAGGTCGGCAACTATTTTGAAATGAACCCCAGGGAAAGCATTTAGTCGGACGTACCACACCTATCCAGTGGCTCTAACATGGCCTGATTCATAAAAGCTCCATAAAGAACTTTCTCTGCTTTTCATTTTTTTTCATAGAGCCACCCAAGGGACACGTTAAAGGAATGACTCCAGGTAGCCTTTATAGGCCGTTAAGTTTTGCCATCTCTCCATCTGGACCCTGTCACTTACGAGCAGCCTTAACAGTTGGAAATAAAGCCTTTGTTCGGTGGGACAAAATGCAAGGGATTCTGTGAAGGATCAGAAACCCAAGACTTTCATAACCCACAATACAACAGGGCGCTGTCTCCTCTGCAACTTTAGAAAGGTATGAAACCATACCCTCAAAGCTGCCCTGTTTTAAAACACCTTTGGGGGATTCAATAAATGCCATTCACGGTACAGTACAGTACTGCACTGTCACGCCAGTGTTTTGTATTTAAACAAGGTGGGAACCAACACAAAGCCGGTCGCAGAAAGACTGAGAGGTACACCATTAGTGCAGGGTGAATATGAGAAGCACATCCAAACAGTGACCGCATTAACTCAAGGTGAGGCAGTTGCAATCTGCAGATAGCTAAGAGGTACAAGTGAATTGTGGGATGCATACTTTTAAAGATCCAGGCAACTGTGGAGGCACACCCAGCCATAGGGTGGACATACAGGCTTGTTTAGGTAGACTGTGCTCACATCTTCAAGGTGCGTGGTGGATTTGTGCAAGGTTACATAAACTGCTCCTTATGGTCATATTCCTGATTCCTCAATATGTAATGTTCGGATGAAAAAGGAGCAGTAAGCCATGGATTTCACTGGTAATGCTCTTTGTATAAGCAATATCCTGTGTGCACTCTATACATTAACATCAATGTAAACATTTTAGGATGTCAGGAGCCAGTACTCTTTTATCATTCCCAGTCAACAGTCCAGTCCTTAGGGGTCATCTGTGCTTTTCTTTCAGTTCTCAATTGTCTGTAGTATTTCTGTATAAATACACACGGTGAAATGGCAATTTGATACATTGCATCTGAGAGAATGAGGGGAATGTCGTGACTCCTGAAACTTGGCAAATTCATCATATCTGTGTCCTCGTTTGAGCTTTTGTCCTGGAGATCATTATTACTCACACACAGTAGGAGTCACTACATTAAGTGAGTGACACATGGTTAAAAGATACTACATTAATAATTAATGATTCATTTTCGAATATGAACTCATGGTGGCAGGTGGGCTAGCTAGAATAGCTCTATTAATTGAATTGAGCTAATGCGATATTAAAGTCAAGCTAACAGTATACACCTGTATGTGTTGCAATGTACTTATGAATTATAAAATTGACATATTGTAGATTATTTGAAACACATAACTTATAGTTACAGTTAAGTGCATTGCAGCAAATGAATGATTCATTCATTCAAGGGCAAGGAGTCAGAGACATGCCTGGGACAAAAACGACAGTGAGGACAGAGGAATGATGAATGAAACTCTCAGGAACAGTTTCTCATGAGTCATTACCCAGTTGTAAGACATGCATTGCCGTCAATCTGCCGACTGAAATGTATGTAAAACCGCAAACAAGCGCCAAATCACCTAAAACGCCCACAGGCAGCCTGCTGTGAACATTCAGCTGTTCACACCTTGGACCTTCCTTTTCTGAACCACTCCTTGGTTTGTGTGTAATAAACCTACTAGCTGAACTCTGCCAATGGGAAATACCTAGCCAGGGTCAATTGCAGCAATCAAAGAGTTAATAAAAACGCCCTGCATGACAGGAAGCTCAGAGGAGCGCCTTTGGTCGTAATGATTATGCAGTCTGTTGTTTAAGTGTGCTCTCAATGGGAGTGCCCTTTTGGCAGACCTGCAGTTTAATGAGTTTAATTCCAGAGTCCCAGGGCCAGGGGGCTGAACTGCCTTATGGGTCACTTTTAGCCTGAATTATCAGGAGACCCTAACAAGAGGTTGGGGTAAATAAATCAAGCGACTGAAACCTCTTCCTGTAAAAACAGAGCCCCTGTGAAAACAGTGTTTATATGTAAAATCCAAACCTCTAGGAATGCACTTAACTATTTGTCAAAGGGTACTGCCTATATTAAACATATGTCAGTTTCTCTTACTTCCTTACATGGAATTTTGCACATACCATATATTGTATAGGACACTGCAAAATTGAATGTCTATAAAAATGGCTACAGCTACAATTCTGTCTAACATACTGTGTGTCATACATTATTAATCTAAAACATTCTTCTTATACTCTGAATAATATTTTGCCATATGCTGAAGTGGATTATCAAAAATGGAGCATAAAAAATACATTCAGCAAACTGGTGTTCAGAGTGTTTTGTCTAATATATTTCCCCTCTGAAGCAAGAGAAAAGGCATTCGAAAACATTAGAAAAGGCATGTTGCGGTTTATTTGGTTATAAATCACTTTTGTCATTTCTTTTCATTATTGGCAGTAGAGGTGGCATTGTGTCACTGCTTGAAGTCACATACAGCATTTTCAAAAATCAATAGAGTACAGTCGTTCTCACTTCTCAACAGGAGGCAGCATTTTCTCTGTCTGGATGGCAGTACCGCCATGAAAAGGGAATTCTGCACACAAACAGATGGTACTATTACATATTTATTACATATGTTCCAAAGTGGATGTGCTTATCCAGGGTGACCTACATAACCATGTTATCCAGTTATATAGCTGGATATTTAGTGCTGCCATTCAGGTGAGAAACTTTGCTCAAAACCTTGTTCAAGGTTGCAACAGTGCAGCACCACCCCGGGACTGAACCTGCAATGTTTTCGTTACAAGCCCAGCTCCTGAACCCATCCCAAGCTAACCGCGCTTTCAATGGAAATGCTCAGTCATCGTCTAGCAGCAGTGTCACAAAGCAGAGAAGTGCTTAGTCATCGGCTCACAGCAGCGCCTTAAGTATCGGTCTTGCGCAGCTGGTTTTGAACGCTGGAGCAAGCAAAGATTCAGCAGTAACAAGATAGCCCATTAAGCACATTTTCCATGGAAGTGGTCGTCTGCCAGCAAAGATGGTGGAGTCCCACAGCACAGTCACTGAGATCCTCATGAGGAAACGGCAGAGAGCCACTGTAGTGCAAGGGAAACGTTCAGGTAAAATAAGGTTTTCTGTGGAGTCGGCCAGCTGTTAAGTTAACATATTCAGTTCATTACATTTGGGACAGCTTCCACCTCATTTGGTGTAAATAACTTCCAGACTTTTCGCTACAGAGAAAATAGCAGCGCTGTGTACAGACTTCGAAGATATCCTGCAGACATGAGGCATGGCTTCCTCCAAATAACAGTGTTATGAATGGCTCTGCAGAGAGCTCGGAAGTATTGCAGCTCGTGGCTGTCCATTCTCTTTGGCTTCCTCCGTTTACTTCTTTACTTTGCACGTAAATGTTATGACATCTCTGGGGAATTATGGGAGATTAATTTCAGTTCCTTCAGAGTCTATGATCTGGGCTGCAGCTCAGGAAGGAAATGAGACGGTGTCTGGTGCAAAACCGTGTTTATTTATTTAATTACCACGAATCAAAGCGTACGGCAGATACTTCATACCCTAGTAGAACCTGCAAAACACATGACCTTGTCTCTGTGCTGTGCCCCTAATGGAAATAATGAGGTATAAGATAATTTGATCATTCCATCTGGAATCTCATTCTGACGTAGGGAGCTGCGCATTGTTGGATTGCTTTACAGTGGCAGAGTACCGCTGATGTAATCTGAAGATGATTCACGCTAGTGAATCTCCGCCATTGTTTCCTGAGTCCCTCTTGTTGTTTTTGTTTTGATTAATTTGCTGATTTTTCTGATGACCGTCAGATTGTGTTTGTAGTACATTAGTGTAGAACATGTTTCCCGGGGAACCCAAATGGGCCTTGGACTAAAAGAGCGTGTGGCAAGGGAAAGTGGATTCTGGGAAAATGTGTGTTGGAAGCAGAGACCCTGGCAGGGAGATCTGACCTCAAGCCCAGAGGAAGTGACTCAGATATTTCCAAATACATTTATGACTTGTTTGAAACAGTCTGGGTAAAGGAGTGGCCTGTCTCCTCAGGGCTTTGTGCACAAAAGCTAGGCTCATCTGTACAAATATTTACAGGTAAAGTTATAGCAGGATACAAACAAGTACATACACAAGCACGCATATAAGAGTGTATGCAAAGCAGACATGTAAAAAGATAGATTTCCACCATCTTGTTACATTTTGAAAACAATGTCCATGTATTGGGTCAGAGACAATAAAGTTCAATGATGTAAAAAAACGTCTGAAACTTCCACGTCCACATTTTACATTTCAGATATTTTAAAATGTATCGTGTGCCATACTGTCAGTAGAGCTGGTCTTACAATCAGAAAGCTGAAGCTTTGATTTCTCAGCAAGATGCTGCTGCTGTATTCTCGGGCATGACCTTTAACCTGTAGATGGTATCCAGTAAGCTGGTATGTAAAGCGATGTGAGCTGCCTTAGATGGAAGGCCAGAGGATAAATAAAGTGACTGTAGAAACAATGTCCTGTTTGAGAGGAGCACATGTACTCCATAGTGTGCTGGATCCATAAATGCATAGACAAATTCAGGCTTGTGCTAAGGCTTGCAGGCCAGCACAAGTCTTTCGGGCTGAATGACTCCGATTTAGGATCAGGAATATATTAAGATACTGACTGAGAAATGTGGGGAGATACTAGTTGGTTGTGTAAATGCTGATAAAAATGCCACAAGAAAGTAAGTGGTACTGTACGTGGCCAGAGATTAGGAACGACGCAAACCAAATTCACACATGCCTAGAGGCTGTTTCTGATACCTTTGCAGGAAGAAAGGAAAGAGGAAAAAGTTAATGCTGGGAGTAGTGTCTCAGAAATGCATTTGGCCATGCCAGGCGGGGCTTATGACACAAGGGCGATGAAAAGTACATCACACATACTGTGAGCAGTAAATGTGGCATAATTGTGTCCATTCGAGCAACACTGTGAAAGATCCTCTGTAGCCTCATAAGGCCTGGCTGGGTGTGGCCAGGGACCAACAGCTATATCAAGCAGTGCCGCCTGGGCCTAACAAATGTGCCACATGTAAGATGAATGCTGTGAAAAAGTGTGTGTGATTGACATGTGAAAAAAATAAGCAAGTTATAAAATACCGCTGGTTTAAGCTAACCCTCATTTAATATCAGCTATAATTTACATTTTTAAGCAAAACTCACTCTTAAAACCCAACTAACCCTCTAAAACCACTCTTAAAAAAGTTCTAATAGACTAGTTAATCCCTGTGGTAATGTTGTCTGGTCTGAGTGTTCTTGCTTCAGGCAGGAATTGATCCATAAATCAATTTTATGCATGAGAGAAGAGCGTAACAAGGTGTGCAAGAAGGCATGATGGGACTGTTCGTGTTTCACACACACACACACACCCTCCCTGATGACACTTCACACACATTCCCAGCTACCCCTCAGATGTCACACTCTCATACTCCAGGGTTGTACTGTCATATCGCTACAGTTGCAGAACTTGCCAGAACACACATGATTTAACAGTTTTATTGGAAGATTTATTAACCACTCAGATACATTGGTGTGCCAGATCTGAACACTGTATTCACTTTGGAATGGAAGTGTATCATGAAAAGATTTCTCAGCAATTAAAGAGCTGTCTTTACATGGATGGGATCATTGAATCAGTTAATGTGAACCATTAAAATTGCATTTAACGAAGTGTCATATACATAAGTGTGGTAGAACGAGGAATATCAGAATCCAGACCTTCAGTCTGATTGGAGACAAACTCCATACTGTAACTGCCCCCATTTTCATCATGTGGATTTGACCCTGAGATCCAAACACAAATAGAAAGGTTGTGTAGTGTCTACATGAAATAATGGGTAGAAGCCAAAGAATTAAAACTACCCTTCAGATTAAGGTCTTGGGAGTCACTAATTGGTTCTGCTTTGTTTGTAATCAGAGCTGCGTTTTCTTTAATGCAGTTAGCTCACTGAGGACCAAAGGGCAGGCTGTAATTAGCTCCCACGAATGCTACAGAGATGTGAGACAGACGACCAGCAAGAGCCGAAATTTACCGCCTTGTAACGTACTTTTCCCACAAGTCCTTAATAGCTCCCCTCTGAACAGAATGGAGACTTACCCTATTTGCTGTAAACCAATTCGGAAAACAAATTCATTCTTGTTAATTATGCCTTTCACTTCATGCTGTTCTCTCCAAAGAAATGAGTAATAAAACCTTTTCTTGGATTTAGAGTGTTCATGTTATACATATAATACAAGTATGCAATTTCCTACCGGTGAGAAAAATGTTCTTATGTATTTTCATTTTTTCTCAGGCCTCCAATATTATTCTACATTAAGAAAAAAAGTTAAATAATAAAAAAAGAATATAAATCCTGAAAGAGTAAAGAAAATTTTTGTCCACCTTGGTATTGTTTTATTTCAGTACACATGAGTATCTTGAAAAATAGAACAAACCTTCACACACTCGCGTCTCACCCTATGTCCAACAGAAATCAACACTCCATGCACCTGTGCAACTCAAGGAATAATATTTTCCCTGCATTCATGTTAAAGTGTCACGCATTCTTCTTAGACTCAGGCGTCTGGTATGCCTTTGACTAATAACCCTCACTAACACAGTGAAAAGTAGGCCGTGTATTGGGCTGACCCACAAAGCAGAGTTTTATGGAAATTATGAGAGGGAAGAAGTTTTGCAGGGAGGAATCGTCCAAAATGTGTCTCGGCAAAATGCCTCCTAAATTGACAAAATTATTTACATCTTTCAAAAGCTGATGCAAAACTAATTACAAGTTGCGTGACTTGGCAACGTCGCCATGCACACAAACCAAATTAGCTTAAATTGTGTTTTTCTGTGAACCGACATAGCTGAAATAAACATCATTACAAGGTATGCAGAATTTGGCTTGATAAAGAGCCACTCAATGATTTGAAAAAGTACTTACAGAACAAAATATGTTTTAGATTGTTGCCAGCCTTCAATTTAAGGTAAGGTAAGGTTATGTCTAAATTCCATCTATAGTAATGTAATTAGTTGGATCAAATAGTTCTGCCTCTCTTATTTTTGTACACTTTTTTACTTTATGCAGTCCTCTTTTGGAATCATCAGTTGGATATACGAAGCCCACTCTCACTACGAGAACCACTGTGGTACAGCACTGCGATGTAGTGAATGCAACTGATACGGATACACTCACATGCCAACTGCAAAGCAACCTTTTCACGCTGAAAGTCCTGTGGTGTGCTACAGTGGGCAGTTGTAGGATGGGTGTGGTTTCAATGACGTCATCAGAGCAACCTGCATGTGCCTCAGGAGTCACAGGGTGCCTGAGAGCAGTAAGACAAGCAGTTCCTGAGAACAACACACCCACCTCTATCCCCGGGGGGGGGGGGGGGGGGGAGACCAATTTGTTCTCCCAGTGCAACTTCCTGTTCTGTCTGTCTTCATCAGTCTGCAAGAAGCTAAGGAGAAACATGATTTTATGAAAGTAACACTGTCTGTGTGCATTTTTTTAACAGTACAGACAGGGAAAAAAAACTATTGCACGTTTTGCTTATATACTTTGCAACTATTGCTTATTGACTTAAGACTGAAATGAATTTTCACATGACTGCATTGCAATTGCCAAGTCAATATCAGTTCAAAACAGCAGACAGCAGAGGGTTGGGAAAGGGTTAAAACAAATGCGCCACTAGACCCACTATCTGTAATAATAGCTTTTGGTCAAGCTAATGTTCAGAAGGGAAAAAAAGGGTAAGTGAAGATGGATGTTCTTTCCAGTTCAAAGGCAAAGCAATTTTACCCATTGTCCTTGTCAACAGTAACACATTGTCACTCGGCATGAGAAAACTGACACCTCCTGTGTCTCAAGCAGGCCATTCAAGCCCGTTTGAAATCGTTCAGGCACATGACAGCAGGCTATTTGAACATCAGTGAGAAGTAGGCTGATGCACGACCCAGAAAGCCCTGCCCTGGTCCGCGTGTACGTAACCTTCTACTGGGGGGTCATCGTTGTGTTGGGGCAGTGTGGGCAAGACACTTGGAAAAACGTTGCGAAAGCAGTACCTGTTTTTCTCTTGCCGTATGACAGGGTGGTCAAGGTTTTAAAAAGCGCAGATACAAATGTTTCAATGCTCCTGTGTGGGAGACTGACACAGGGGACACAGTCGATGACACAGGGGACTGGGTGACACAGGGTGCACATTAGAGGTGTCCCAATTGAGGAATTCGCCTTACAGCAGAACACACTGGCACTGCTTCTTTATGCATACTTTTTCCCTCCAGCTTTGAGTAGCTGGTTAGATTTTGTCTTTTCCGAAAACCTCACAAGGTTTGAGGTAGAATACATTTAGACCAGGCACAGTGCAGATTAGGTGTAATGTATTTGTAACATATGCATGTTTTATTATAACTTGCTGTGTCTATTATCAGCTTGTCTAGGTCTAATAAACATCAGGCCTGTGCAGTACTCTCTGCACAAGAGAGGCAGCTTGAAAATTACTACCTTTGTTCTTGGAGTGATTTTTCCTATTTACCTTCCAAAACAGTGCCCAGTAAGGCTTATTATTACTGCTTTGTTTGTTGTTTCTAGATGATTACTCTGTAAGATGAATGTTCTTGTATCAGCATTCAAACAGTGATCCTTTGCTCAAGGATATGCTTGTAAATTAGCGAAAGAATGAGCTAGGTTGCATATGAAACAACCCCCATGTGACCAGAGATAGCAAACATGCTAATTTAGAAGGAAAGCATGAAGCTCAAGCCTGTGACTGTAATTTAGCTTGCTAACTAGCTTGCAACTTCGGTTCTTATTTTAAAATATTAGTAAATAAGACACAATTGTTTGCTCTTTTTTCACACGTTAAAATTGTTATAAAAGGATAGCCTCGGCCACCAGCCAGCAACTATCAAACGAGCAGTTATGTGTAAACTAAGCAAATGACTCTTAATGATGATCTGTTTAACGCAAAGTCTGTTTTTCCCATAATTATGCTTAATGCAACTATACATTGAAATGATGAAATGTGTGGTGTAATGATAATGATGCATCATATTGGATAAGGCGGTTTGATTTCCTAGCCCTCAACAATGCAAAAGCTACCTCAGGACAGGTTGCCAGAGTGAAGCCAATGACTTGCATTGTCTATATCATGGTAATGTACCATAACAGTAACATGCAATCTCCCTTTTTTGTCTCTCCAAGGCACAATGTAACATTGGCAGCTAGTCTAATTAGTCCAATTGTGGTTTCTTAAATAATTAAATGCCTGCTTGGGTAGATTACGTACTCTGAAGACTTGTTTTGTTTTGTGTCTCTTACAAAAAGTGAACAATGTTAGCTTTAAATGTCTATGCCAGCATTGTTGACTTTGTATCTGACATATTACAATTCTATCAGTATTTTCAAGTATTTTCAGCATATGTCAACTGATCGGGTGTGTTCTGCTAATTCACCAAGGAATTTTAAGTTGAAAGCAAAGGGAGTGATCAACAGCGCACACATCTGCCATATCCCTTCAACTTAACAGTATTTTAGCTTATTAAATTTTGATTGTAATTACATCTATAGATTCAAATTGTCATATCTCCAAAGTGGGTGCTTTCATACAAACATTACATATCTTAGTTTCATTTTGCAGTGTAGTTCAAGTGAGCGTAATGAAATGTTTACCTAGTAAGAAGAGAATACAGTGAGCCAAGCAATACTGTAATGCAATTTAGAGATGTCTGGAGCGCGTCTTAAAATCAGGTAATTTCTGCACCCGACATCTTGCTCCCGGTTTGTAAAATGTTGCACATGCCACTGGCATGAGAAGGCTGTGGTGCCACACAGCTGTAAATGAGGTCAGCCTCAGCAGCCTGCCGCAGGAATGCTGCGCTCTGTTTCTCATGGTTTTGGGCTAATGGGAAAGGCAGGAGTAACACTGTCAATTGCGATTGATAAATGACCACTCCAAACTAGGGCACTGTGTCTCTCTCTCTCTCTCTCTCTCTCTCTGCACCCGCTGATAGACAGACTGACTGTGGCTGAAATGAAATTCAAACCCAAAAGCCACTCCCAGAGGTATGCTGCCGGCAGACCGGGGCTTGCTGGGAGGTTGTCTTTGAATAGACTTCATTAGATTAAAGTGAGGCATAGGGCACAGAGTTAGGGTACAATCAACGATTTAAAGTTTAGATACGCACAAGGGCTGTTTTCGTCAGGTATTCTTAGACTGACTCTTATTCTTAGGTTGAATGGGCTTCATTCTTGAAATTCATTCTCCCTTAGAGGTTGTGCCTTAGAGTATAGTAATACAGGCTCTTTGAGTAACTCACAGAAAAGAATTAGGACAAATTCTCAGACAAAAGACAAAGTGTTCCTGGTGTTGCTGCTAGGAACACCGTGTGATGTTCCTGAATGCTTATGCTGACGTTCAAACAGGGATAGAATTAATTCACCATAATGAAGACTGTCCAATAAGCTTTGAGGAGTAGCATAATGAGAATATCTGACTCACTTAAATATAAGTTATTATGAATGACAGATAAATGGCTGCATGCAAGCACACACAAAGTAATGTATATTACTAGTAGCATAAGTGAAGCCAGTTATCATCTGACTGTTTAGGCCCCTTGTGCAACTGTAGACAAAACATACATAGAGCACACAGACAACATGGAAAGCTAAGGAATCAAATTTCTGTTGCATCATCATTTAATTAATTACCCATCCCTCAGAGATCACACAATCAGTCATATCGATGTAGCCCTGCAATCACGATACAGTTTCAAGGGATCAATGCAGTGTAAAAATCTTCCATTTCAAGCGAATTTTCAAGGCCTTATAAGATCTGTGTTCTCCTTATGTGGGGACACAGCCTTACAAACCCTTTGCTCTCAAGTACTGGCTGTACCGAACCAAACTCTGCACCTCCCTTGACAGGAGCTGACCCCTTCCCTCCTCGTTACCAGCTCAGCCCAGCACCTCTCAGGGTCCCTTGAGGGCAAGTGCCAAGTAACTGTCAGCTCAGCCTCACAAAATGTCACATCAGGCTCGGTCTGGAAAGTAGATGTCCTTTAACACAGCGTTTCTCAAACCTCTCCTGGAGGACCCCTTGTCCTGCGTGTTTTAGATCTCTCCCTGCTCCAACACAGCTGATTCAAATGATCAACTTGTTATGGAACTCCTGAAGCTGCTTAATAACAAACTGATCATTTAAAACAGCTGTGTTGCAGCAGGGAGAGATTTAAAACACGTAGGACAAGGGGTCCTCCCGGAGAGGTTTGAGAAACGCTGCTTTAACACATACCAGGCCAGAGTAAACTTAACAGGAGTTTCTCGACAAGTACGGACTTTTTTCTGTCCTCTGTGACATCGATCGCACTCAAGTGCTATTAGTACTATTAGGCTCATCATCATAGATCAATAGTGCTATTTCTGTAAATGAGCACAATCTCCTTGCTAAAGGTGTATCCTGCCTGAGATTTGAACTTGCAGCCTTCCTGTGTTAAATCCAGTTCCCCAACAGTTAGCTCTTATAGCAGCATTTATCCTGAAATAAACAGTACGAGCCCTTGTATTGTGGTGGAGGCAGATGGGCCTGACGTGGATGGAGGAAAGTGCTTTCCCTCTGTCCTCTGTCTGTGTGTTCTGTGAGTGCATGCCCTGATTGGTCAATGCTAAGGTTCAGCTGCTCAGCAGAGCTAGTCCACTCATCCTTGAGCCGCTGGAACTCCATGTTCTGGAGATAAGATCCCTCAAGAAGCATAGAAGTGCCATCCGGGGAGGCTGTGCACTATTTAAAGGGTTGTGCAGAGGCACCATTATATCATCTGAGATGCTGGCATAGACTGTACTGCACTCAAACATAACACAGCACTCTCAATCCGAGTGCTCAATCCAATCATTCCATTGTGCATGTACCACATGTCCCTTTGTCTCACCCCTTCCTGTGAGGTCATGGTTAATGCCTCTCTCTCTCTCTCTCTCTCTCTCTCTCTCTCTCTCTCTTTTCCTGCAGCTCTTGTGGTGCGTTTTCTGACCAAGCGTTTCATCTGGGAATATGACCCCACTCTCGGTAAGTGACACCTTCGCCTTGCGTGCTGCAGTCCCATTGGGCATATTACTTGTGGGAGCTCGGCAGCACAACGCCCTCTTTACTGTAACATACTCTCACACAGATCCACATTCATCCCATAATAAACGGCTCGATTGTTACCCGCACATATGGGTGAATCCAGTAAGATTCTCGAAGGGCTACCGAGGGCTGTTCTGTGGAGAAGATAATATTCACAGCTTGCTTTACAGTTATCATTTAACATACCGATTTTATCTAATTGGAGCTGCAACTAGATTTCAAGTTCTCTGGAAAAAGTTGAGTGTTGAGTCAGGCCCTCGTATGAAAATGATTTAGATGGGTGTCCAACCAAACATTTTCCATGGGTTTACATTTTCTCAGAGAAAACCCCTAACTTCCTCTGAAAGGTTTATGGAAATTTTGGTCTATGTTTTCCTCTTCAGCTGGTATGTGAAGTATGTAAACTGGCCACTCCCATTCATGAGAGATAAGGCTGGACTTAATCAAAGTTCTCACCTGCCCCCAATCAAAAACAAACTCTTTTACTGGTTTAGGTTTAAGATGGAACCAGAGGCCCTTTAAGTGGTTAAACCCATAATAGCTCTCAGGTTGGTAAACTGTTTGAATTGGCCCTTACTGAATTCAGTGCTGCCATGGTTTTAATATCCACAGTCCCGCAATGTTATTGCAATGTGAAGCTGTCACTGGTTGTTCTCATTGGCCCCATGTCAATACTGAGGGGGCTAAAGCTCACTCCTTTTTTGTAATTCGCAGAGGTATGCGTGCTATTCTGTTATGATACAAGGAGCGGATACCTGTGGTTCAACACAACATCATTCACGCGTCTGACTTAATAAAGAAATGTGTTTATGCCTATGGAAGGTGTGATGGCTGTGGAGGGAAGGAAGTGTGGAATGTGAGGCTAAATCCAGGGAATTCGTAGTATCTCTCGGTTAAGACACCTTCAAAGGGTACATCCAGATCCACACAAGGTAGTGATTCCAGAGGGTAATTTCATTGACTCCCGGTCGTTAGTTATAATGGCATATGTATGTACAAGGTATTATTGGTATGAGGTATATTCTTGCCCATCAATTTGAAAGCTCATTTTGATTTTGAACAGCAAAGTCAGTGGCAGTTCTAAGGCCAAGGGGTTGCATGAATTTTACATGGGAATATTATTGACAAACCCAAACGAGTACATACACAGACATGAAAATGTATCAGAAGAAGTAGTACTGTGTACAGATATAACAGTATGTAATAACCATGACGACATACTAAATGATCAGTCCTATACCAATATGTTGTTACCATGGTCGAACAAAAGGTGAATGTCACACGAACGGCCTCTCTCTCTGAGTCCACACAACTCGGTCTGCTCCGCATGGTGATGAGAATATTGAGTTACTGCGGGCAGACGGATTAATTTCAGAAGCCGTTGAGGGTCTGGAAGCAATTTGATAAAGTTTTCATGGTCGGTACCGTCAGTGACTCACTCAAATCCAGGAGTAACGACATTTCTCTGTCATGCTTTCTGGGTCACAGCCTATCCTGAAAAGAAGCACAGAGCCCCGTTCCTCACAGGCAGTTTTTTCCTTTTAATTAATCTTACCACTGCTGTCAGTCAAAAATGCCAGCGCGATGCAAGTGGTATTTACAGCGTGGGGTTTGCGGCAAAAGGCTCCGTTTTTACCGCCGGCGTGCTGGTTCAGCTTAACAGGTGTGATCAGTGCGTACAACAAACACAATCTGAGGAATATCGAGTATGCGCTCCATGTATGAGTCAGCTTTTCTCCCCTCCTGGCCATAGGAACTCACTGTCACCTCATCCTAGTACTGAAATAAGGTTTAGATTTGAATTAACTACTGAAGCGACTGTTAACTCATCTAGATTTGATAGCTAATGAAGTGTGTAAGTTCTTTGTCAAAAATCTCTCAAGGCGTACCTTGCGCCTATTGTTCCGTGTCATATTCTGTACTGATAATGACCATCGTACTGACCAGAATTGGTTTCGATTGAGCTTGTGCAATTTTTACCTGGTGTTTTGCAAATTAATGCTTGGCAGTTGCTTAAATAAATGACAAACCTGTCTGAGCACAAATGGTGCACTTGGTTTAGCCTGCATCCGTACAACTTTGGACAAAGTGCACTGCAGTTAGACTGAATCTGGCTCATGGATTTTTTTTTTCCAAAATGGTGTTCAGCAGAACAGTGTTGCTGCAAAGAAACACAGGAGGCCCAACGGGGCACTGTCAATAAGACTCATGACGATGACTCAGTTTTCAAGATGAATAAATATACCAATGTCAGATTCCCAATGTGAATCATCACTTGTAGAACAAGTATGGGCTAATTACACCATTTGCAAAGGAGATCGAGGACTAATAGTAACAAGCAGTGCTATTAGAGTTATATAAAGGAACTGGATACTGGAATGAAGCAATCTGTTGCATCTATTAAAGGCTAATGTTTTCTGTTGCATTCCACCAAATGTATCCATAATATATGATCTCAGTGTCAGGCATGTAAAATGATATGAGTGATAACCTGATGAATGAATGAGTGGTGATCTCAAATATACCTGATAGAATGCCTGAGCGGTAAAGAGGAACGGTTGTTCGCGCTATTGAGAAGCTGTTCACTTTTCACTAATGCTTTGAACACCTTGGCATTGTTATTCCCTTCACTGGTCATCCATATCCTCACTGTTTTGTGCTGGCAGCCTAAGTACTGACATCCTACAACCACGACCAACACATTCTCTGCAACCATCTTCCTGGTGTCCAGTTAAGTGCCTGTTACTTAGAGGAGTACTACAAGAATGCAGTTTATTGTTACTGAATTGGAAGCATGTGTAGACAACAGGAATGCAGTGACTGAGGACTTTCTTTTATGCTCAATTATGCTGTAAAGTGTGGTACGCGCTCCTGTTTCACGCAGTCGAGCCTAATGTCGTTTGGCTCACCTAATTCATTTTAAACGAGTTGCCCCGTCTCAACGTCCTCAAGAATTGCCACTGACCCCAACATCGCGATATCGTGTGAAAGGGGTGGTGGTGGCGGTGACGTCAATGACAAACATAGAAAACGCTAAATGACGCGAGACCCCCCCCACCCCGAAACCCACCGCACCACTGTGGAAGGAAAACTAGGCCAAACAAACAAAAAGTCCTGATGGCCGCGGGCGCCAATCGACCCCCATTTTGTTTGGAGGATAAATCAACGTGGGCAGAAAAAAGCCGCTCTCCGAGTGTGGTATGAAACGCTCTCGGTGTTACAGCAATAACAGGAATGCCGGCACTTTGCGTAGCAGTGAGGAATGACATATGAACTGTCAGGAAAATTATGGGTGGAGGCCCGCTAAAGCTTCCCCTTGCCCCCGTGTGATACAGTGCATACGTAGAACCAGTAAATCATTTCCCCTCGTCCAAATGGGAGGGTCAGAGACCGGCGAGGGCCGAGAGCGCCGAGTGACAGCCGCTCTAATGGGACGTTGCGCCTGGCGCCGTGCGAGGACTGAGCCCTCACGTGCAGGTCCCGCAGCTGGAGGGGAGGCTGATAAATCAATGCCAGCGTGTTGCCTGCGGCCGGCGGCGGCCCATCTCCTTGTGTAAACTTGCAGGGAATACCAATTTCCAGCCCCCCGTCGCCCACCTGGCGAAAGTATCGATGACGCACCCTGTTAGAGCGGGTTTCGGAAGACACGCTATTTTAAGATGCTGAGGTCAGAAGCGCCTGCCGTGCTTAAATGTGCCTGGGTTTACTTACGATAGCATACATCTGGTAAGACACGTACTGAATTGTTGCTAATATGAGTTTTGCGCAAAAGCACATCCTGTGTGAGATTCTGTATCAGAGAGAACTGTGTGAATGGAAGGACATATGGGTGATGCACTGTAAGGAGTGATATTTAAAATAATTTGTCACATCTTAGGATATTAGGGGTCAAGATCTTTAAAAGAACTTGTCACACTTGTTAGGAGTCTTATTTGGAAATATACCGAAGTCTAAAATAACTAAAATGGACTCTTTCTTCTTATTCTGTGCCTTACATCTATGTCTTAACAAGCCTGAATATGATTTTATCTTTGAGCATTCTCAAGGCTATTATCAGCGTCACCCTGCATAAAAATAAATGGCATTTTGAAATGGTTACCTTGCAACAACCAACTAGAATGTATTTGAGCTGAATTTTGGAAGGATGTATCACACAGGACAAAGTGAATATGTTCATTTTGTTTAAAAAAATGTTAATACAATTTATACCTCAATTGGCATTAGTTATTACAACAAAAAGTGGGATATTTTAACAGAAGCAGCTACAAGATGTTTTGTGCTTTACATGCTTTGTTTTTTGGGGGCATTGCCTCAAGATCTGAACCAATGACCTACAGGTACAGAGGCCAGTCTAAACAATACTTTTATTGTCACCACCTGATGTAATGTAAGTCAACTGACATTTGAACAACAAGGTTTCTCACACACTGTATATGTTGGTTCATTTTTAACAGTTACACCCTTGTCTGTTTTCAGAGTCAACCTATCGCCATCAAGCAAACATCGATGATGAAGTTGTTAGCATGGAGATTTTAGACACAGCTGGTCAGGTAAGCTCAGATAATGGTTGAACATGTTCTGATACAATTTGAAATCTACAGCCACAACCTTGTTGAAATGCCATGAATGACAGTATCACTTTAAAATATTCACAATCTGTTCCTTAAGTCTAAATAATTTTATCTCTATCAAACTGGGTATTGTGCATCCTCACAGAGTCTAGGACCTCAGATTCACTGATCACTATATGAAATGCATGGCTCATTTTCTGTTCCCAGCCTGCTCTCAGGCACACCAAATTTTTAAGGATCTGCGGATTTGTTTTTCCTGCACAGGTGACATTAAAGGCCGAGTGAAGGGACTTTTTTGCTTTATCTGCGCATTACAGGATCCATAAACCAGCTATATACTTTGTCCATTCTTTATGCTTAGGAAAGAACAGGTATGATGGTGGAAGCCAGGATATTGAAATCATTGCCTGCTCTGTTTCTGATACAGTATTTACTTTATCAGGATGCTCAAATTGTCCATAAGCCATGCCCTGCAATTGGTTCAGAGAGTGTGAAGGTTCTGGATTTAGGTCCATTTCACAGCCACCTCACAACGGGCGCATGTTTCTGGTTGCTTTTGCCGTCCCAGTCTGTAACGGACTTTGCGGAGGACATGTTTCCAGCTTCAATTCCAGATTAAAGAATTTAGCAATGAGAGCACCAAGCGATATTAAAGGTATGGATCAAAGCTTGTACTCTACTGTAATATCGCAGACTTTGGCAAACCCATCATAACAGCCAACAGGGAGAAGCGGTGCGTCTCTTGGCTTTAATAAATGTGACAAATTCCTGTAGTGTCCCCTGGCCACTAATGTCCCCAGTGACACTTCTATTCAAGTCACCCTTTAGTCATTATCCTCTATTTTTAGTCTGTTTGGAGCTGAACGTCTGAAGAATCAAGTCTTTCCGTGCAGGTCTTTCAAAAAGACAGCAATTCATTTATTGTGATTATGAATTCTACGTTTAAAAGACAGATGAATCATGAAAATTGCATTAAGTCTCAAACGGCATAATTCTTCACAGCTACAGTACGGCATATTCCTGAGTGGGCACTGCTGATCCAGGCTTTAATGTGTTTTTAGTTTGCAGTTGCCATGTCAGATTCTATCACATTTTATTGATAAATGCGCAGGTAAGTAATAGCCAATAACAGTGAAGCCATGTCAGCCAATGACAGAGAGATCTTCTTCTTTTAGGATTGGTCAGTACTGTTTGGAAAGGCACACTGATTGGCTGTATCTTTACACCCCCCCCGGTAGGAGGACATGCTGCAGAGGGAGGGCCACATGCGCTGGGGGGACGGCTTTGTCATCGTCTACGACATCACTGACCGGGGGAGCTTCGAGGACGTGGCGCCGCTGAAGAGCCTCCTGGAGGAGGTGAAGAAGCCCAAGAACGTGACGCTGGTGCTGGTGGGCAACAAGGCGGACCTGGAGCACGCGCGGCAGGTGAGCACGGAGGAGGGCGAGCGGCTGGCAGCCGAGCTCTCCTGCGCCTTCTACGAGTGCTCGGCCTGCACGGGCGAGGGCTGCGTCAGCGAGCCCTTCCACGAGCTGTGCCGTGAGGTGCGCCGCCGGCGGGCGGTGCAGGGCAAGGCCCGCCGCCGCAGCTCCACCACCCACGTCAAGCAGGCCATCAACAAGATGCTCACCAAGATCAGCAGCTAGGGGGCGCCACTCAACAAACTGAACAAAAGAAAAAAAAAAACTAAACTAAAAACTCACAGAGCACAAATGAGATCACATTATGGATCAAGGAGACATTTAGAGGACACTGTCCGTCCTGGGTTGGAGATTATTTTGATTTGGGGGTGATGTGGAAGAGAAGACATTTGTTCTCATGGAAGATTTTTACGAACAAGAAACAATGTTGGCTCTATCTTGGATGGATGGCTCCAGAGATTCTCAAAAGGCTGGACGCTGAAACGTGGGGGATGTCGGCTTTGTTGTGTTTTATTTGTAGATACCACTAAAAAGTACCTGCCTGTCGATACTCATCATCCAACTCTGAGGGATCCTGGGAAATTGAGTCTTCCTTCCAGAGTGATGGCGTGTCCCAGGATTTTGAAATTTTAGCTTCACAATGTCAGCCATATGTATGTAAAAAAACTGATCCATTCAAAAAAGGAGATAACGTGCATATAATGTACAGCATGACTCTAAACTTAAATCATATGTTCTAATCATAAATTGCAAACATATGCTCATTTTGTTTTGGCTTTGTAACTGTCACTTGTATGCCACTGTATGCCAACGTTTGATTTGCTGTGGGCCACACATTTAAGTATATCTATTCTTGGAACTGTGTTGAAGCTTTCACAGAAATATTAACAAAGTATGTTTTCATCACATCACTGTGAGATCTGTAGGGTTGCTTTTGGCATCACTTCAGCATTGCTGACTTCACATAACTCCTTTAGATTGTGGAGCAGGCCGTCAAATGAACCATCACCTACCCATGTTTCACAGTGATTTCCTGTTTTCATCAGCTCAAGTCATTTGCCGTCTTGCCTCACCATGTGTTTATTCTAGAGATTGTTGTGGACACCATGCTTGTCCTAGGAAGTCAATATCGAGAGCAGACCAAAGGATCACAGGCCATCTGTAGCTTTTGTGTTTGTACAAATGCCGCACATTCTCGCCTTTAGTTGTCTTTATCCAACTTATTTACATTCAGAGGAGTTTCATCCAGTGTTCCTGAAATTGTAAAGTATGTATGATATTGCCTTAATCACTGAATGGAATGTTTTGTCCCTATGTATGTAGACTCAGATTGTCCTTGTAATAGAGGCAGAAAGAGCAATTTCCCACATGCCTGTATTGTAATCTAATGGTAGCTTTCCTTCTTGCATTGTATATTATGGGTTCCTGGCCTTAAAGAACAAATGCATTCTAATCATGTATGGGAAATAAGTGGACATTTTCTGCAGTGCAGTTGTAATTAAAAATCATATATGAGAATGAAACATTTGTAATGTTCATTTTTGTTCTGCCCCGGCATTAACATTGATGTTCGTTGTGCTAAAATGGGCATGTGTGATCCAGTACAGTGGTAATTTATTCTGGTCATTTCTATTGGGACAGTGCAGAGAGACAAGGTTGCTATTTTAGCAGCATGAATCGGTCATTGTGAGTGCATTAGTTGAGCTTGAGCGATGCATTGTCCAGCGTGCTGCGGTCAAATGGAACACGTTACATTGTTGAATGTACAATGTCAAACAATGCAGACACACATAAGAACACCTATGTACAGAACAGGCTTCCACTATAATGGGGCTCAGCATGGGTCTTGAAAGTCTGGATGCGCTGTCGGGGACCCGTTCGCTGAATAGTCGTGGGATTGCCCTTTGTTGTATGATGTGCTAGCTTAGCTGACAGCCTTGTCCAGGGTGAATTACACACCTTGCATTTTACCGATGACCAACTCATAAGGCTGGACATGAAGTTATTTGCTTAGAACAGAACACCGTTCAGGCTGCTAATCACTACTACAGACTGCTGGCCAGCACATTGTTGGCCTGTATGTAAAGATATTTGTTGAATGTGCCTTGCCAGTACAGACAAATTAGCACGGTGAGTTATTAGTTTAGTAGGCTAATCTAAGACTGTGCAGTTGTAGCTGAGCCTGGTTATAAAATTCTCCAGTCACTACTCCTCACTGGCACAAAGAACTGAAACAACAGAATCTGTCACAGGGCTCATGACGGCACTTTACTTTACTTACAGCACCTTCCCCATACCGTAGAGGAGCACTGCACATGAGAAGCTCAGCTCTGATGTCATCGTTTTCAGTGCTTACAGTGTCTGATGGGATAATGACAGGGAATGTGCTGTTCCTTAAAAAGCCAACTCTTAAGGATGGGGTATTAGTGACGAAGGAGGCTTGTTCTAGGCTGCTGCATTGCACATTCTAAAGACACATTGATTTTAGTGATACTATCTGTGCTTTTTGCTCATTTTGGGCTTGGTTCAGTGCTCATCTGCATGTCATGGGGAGTTACATAAGGGTTTCTTTGTGTTATTGGTTCAAAGAGAGCTATAAGAACTAATGGACTGTAATCCCTTGGACCAAAGTTGAGCATCCCTGCTTGACTATATTACTTACAAAAACAAATGTGTAAATGTAGCCTCCAATCTGCAAGAAAAGAAAAAGGACATATCGGTCTAAGAAATAAAGGGAATGGAGTATTAACGTTAGGGAAAAAGCACAAATCCCAATGCACTGACTTCACTTTAAATGGCACTGCAAGGTAGAGTTAACATGGTACTCCATAACAGTCATCTGAATGACAAGGTGACAGATCCGGAGACAGGTATGCAATCAGCTCTCCTCCTCAGCAGAGTGCAGTTAAGAAAAAGAGGGATCGCCCGCTTGGGGAAATCGAAACAGGTAATGCATTTGGGCGAGAGCAGCGCCTCGGAAACTAATTCAGTCCATTCAGATAACAAACCTGCCCATGCGGAGATGTTAGCTTTTCAAAACATATTGGACATGTAAATCTAACCACCGGTCCCTGTGCAGGAAGTGATGAAATCAGCCAAGGAAAACGAACGTTAGAGCTGTTTCCTTCAAACACCCACTCACAACCACACATATGCATACACACACTCTGTCACACACATTTACACACAAGTACACACACCCACACAGGGCTTTAAAAATAATTTAGATCCTGAAATCTGACTAATCTGACTATTTAATATACAGATAGGAGATAGGAGACAGAATGATGCACATTTTTCATACCTCCTCAACACAGACACACACTCTCTCTCTCTCTCTCTCTCTCTCACACACACACACACACACACACACACAATTTCATACACTACACAGCAACCTGCCTTCAAGAAGTGATTTACTCGCCCCTCCATCCCGGGGGACTCCCCTGCCCCTTTCCGCAGCGAGGCACCAAGCGGACTTTACAGGCTTATCCCCGCTCCGGCGGCTCAGCGCTCTGACAGGCCCGGCCGGGGCTCGCTGGTCCCGGCCCAGCCCGGAACCTTCCTCCCAGGACACCAGGACTGCTGATGGGGCCGAACTGTGTTTGGATGTGCTGGCTTTTGGGAGGCTCCTTGGGAGTGTCCCGGGGTGAGGCTGGATAATTACTGGGCTGGATCTCCCGAAATACGCTCTGCCACCGCAGCAGAGCACTCCTCCCTCGGCGCTCCCTGACCAGCATGCAGATGGGCACAGTGAGCTTTCAAACAAACCCTCGCTTATTTATAGACGTGTAATGCATATGGCATATAGATACAAATGCACATACAGGGCCATTTAACAGCAGGGATTCCCCTGTTTTATGGATGTCTATTCTGAGACTGAAAAGAACGACACTAAAATGTCTTTTAGGACTAGTTCACATAAATCAGCATCCTAAAGTAAATATCCTATCCTGTGTGATCAATTTTTGTGTGACTATTAAACGCTGGTACTGCTTCCTTTACAAAAATAGGGCTGATAAAGTGTTCACAAGACAGCTACCTTCATGATGTGAAAGAGTTCTCAATTTCACTGTCTTTTTTTCAGAATGATGTGGCTTTTTAATTCTCAGTTGCTGGATGTCTGACAGTCTAAATTGCCCACAGTTCCACGGTGACACGGGAAAGGCCACTGATGGCAATCAGAAGAGCACTGGAAAAAACAGAGCAGATTGAATCTCATTTGCATTCATGCCCTTGGTCCATTTTCTTTTTTAGGTAGGCCTCCTGCTGTAACCGGGAAAAAATACAGCCTGGAAAACATTATTTTTTACGCTGAAATAACATATTTTTCAGTCTCCCGCCGTGCCCGTCCTGCCTCTGCGTGCCGATATTCCGCCGTGAGCGGAGCGTAGCATTTCCAAGGCAAACTCTCCACGGCCTCCTCCCTCCCTGGGAGCCAGTCTCCTTCCTAAAGCAGTCTGATGGAGCTGTCCCGTGTGGTTAGACATAAAACACAGCACAGTGGCTCACGGACAAAACACAGCGCTTGCTTCACGGTTCCAAGTCCAACAGTTTCAGCAGTGCACATCATAACGCATAACGACAATAAATCCATCCCCAGACACCAGACCCTTTGGCTAGTGCACAGACCTAACAGTCAGTCCTGACACCAGAGCAAAGAGAGGGTATTAAACGCCATATTACACCAATGGGGTCAGTCTGGAAAGGACAACACAAGATGGAGCATATCTCATCAAGATGGATGTAGGCTCCATACTTCCTGTTCAGCTCTGCAGTTGTGAAGAAAATCCTTCCTAAATGGATCTGTTTTATTTCTTGGGTGTCTCATCATATTACATAAAGCACATCTTGAGTCAGATGGAAAGATGATTTACATACAGCATGGTTGTCACCCTCTAATACTTGCTGCAATTTATTATTATAATTTGCATTTATAATTACATTAGACACTGTTAGGATTTACATGGAATTGGTTTAACAAAATGTTGATTTGAATAATGGGACTACACGCATTATTATGCTCTTTGACCATCACTATGTGCTATGAATCATAATTTTGGAAATTGTGTATTGCCGCATGAAACAAATTCACAAACAAAAGGATGTGTGTTTGCATATAATGCAGCAATTTCCTTCTGCCACTGTAACACCTGCACTGACTTGCACAGCACAGCCAATGCTTGGTTTTAAACCTTATTGCTTTGAGTGCGACATGAACAAATGCAAAAATACTGCACACGCATACACACACACACACACACACACACACACACAGAAATACACACACCTTTTTCTCTTCCACTAGCCTTGGACGACAGTGGCAGCATTCTTGGGTCCCTGACAATATAACTTTCCATTACAAATTTGGTAAAAAAAGCTAGTAATAGCAATAACACATAGCGGAGGAAATGAAAGTACTATCCAGTCGGATAATGTTCCTGGAAAAAGACACAATAGGAATAGGAGTGGCAACGCTGAACCCTGGAACCACTTTCCCTTCTCTTGTATGAAAGACTATCTCAATTTTCCCATCTTGTTTCATCTCAAACAAGACGGCATGAAACGGGCTCATGTTCACGCTGAAGAAATTCAATCTGAACGAAATGATCCGTTTGACTGGTGCCAAGGAGTGCTTGAACGCCACTCGTGCTGATTATAAAGACAGAATGAGTTTGCATGATCAACATATTTATACTCTCAGCATTTGTTATGGACAAGCAATGGAGGAGAACACCTTCCTGTTTAAGGAAACCCTGAAAAAAAGAGTATAAATCAGTATACAGCTCTGCCTCACACACAGACACATGTAAAATGGTATTTATTTCTCAAATACAGTGATAACCTGGTTGGTAGCAAGCTGTGGCATCACATTTGCCAGCCCTCCTATTCGCCTTATCCTGTGTTCCGTGAAGCATAGCAGTTACCATGGTGACCAAGGCCTTTTTCGTGGTTTCAACCCGAGGTGACTGTTTTTTTTTTTTTTCCCTTCTTCTCAGTGACCAAAACAATGCACGGGTTTGTGCGCTGTAACAGTCGGCCAATGCCTCTGAGAGTGGGAGGATGTCAAAAAAAAAAAAGACCCTCCATGTGTGACGCACGGAAGGGGCGCAGATGTCATAAAAGAAAAGGAGGGAATAAAAAACACGCAAGGATTGTTGGGAGGTAAAACGCCATATAAAGTATTCATCATACAGTTTCCAGACCCTGAGACTCTAACAATATAAACATTTAAGCAATAGAGGTGGGGAATCAACTACCACATAAATGGAGCCAGCATGGCCCCACCATGCTGTATTGCTTACAAGGCCAGCATGGTGACATGTGGCATGAAAATTAGGCTGTGCACCTCATATAGTCTTATACCCTTGGTAGGAGACGTCCACGCTTGTGAGAGAGCAGAAATAGCTTTGAGAGCTGACATATGCTTACATGCCTGATAGTGATTTCTTACCTCATTTAGCCTTAAAAATGTGTCCTCTCAGTTCCTGAATGACACATCAATGACCATATTTGGCCATGACCATCTTATCCCATAGCATCCCTGTTCAGACACATATTACTGAGGGACTCCAGTGAATTTTATACCACTTATGTCATTGCGATACACTGGTTCTTACCAGTATATTGTAACATCAAAGGAGCTTTTATAATTGCTCCAAGCCTAAAATGTCTGTCAGACATTGGGATTGAAGGCATGCCAAGTTATGCACTGGGGGCATACTCCATACTTGTACAGCACTGAGTGTAAGGTCTGACTCCTTAAAGACATTTACTTCTGTACCATCCAACCTCTTTTAACAAACAGAATAAAACTCCATACATACTGGCCAAACGTGGAACATTTGCACTCTCTTCCTTATCATATTTTTTCTTCTGTGTCATCTCTGTTTAAACTTTCACGCTGCATTACCTTATTGCAAATCCCTCTAGCTGCCCTGATGACATTCTCAATATTAGACCATCCTCAGTTTCAACCAACAACCACATCTGTTTACTGTAGGCGGTTACAAGTTACATTAACATTTAAATTTTGTCACCCAGCTGACGCTTTTATCTAGAGCAACGCGCAACATGGGAGTACATTTAACGCCACACTCACATTCAACAGACGCCCTTATCCAGAGAAACAAACAAAATGTGTGGACATTTAACGTTGCATATACAGCAGGAGCTCTAATCCAGATAAGGATAATATTAACACTTGGACTTGGCTCTGGTTACTTTCTGCCCTTGACAGCGGATCTAAAACAAGACCGCCCGCTCTCCACCCTACCCCAAAACAGAAGTATTACAAACACAGCAACATAATCTCAAAAGCCTGCAAAAATTCATGTCTGATATACATTTTATATAACTTTAAATTTCACTGGTATGTTCACTGATGGCAGTTTGCAGTATAACATTGTGGCCCTGATAATCCTCATTATTTACATGAAGAGAGCAGAAGCAGTCCTACCATACAGTTCTGTGTTCCGAACGCATTGTTAACTAGCCAGAAAGAAAATTAGTGTGCTGTAATCTCTCTGTTGTAATGCTAGGTTGGCTACACTAAAATGATCTGGCACTGAAAACTGGCATGCTTTACACAGTATAATATACCTAGATAGCTATCTAGAATCCAAACAGAGTATTCCCATCCTCAATGCCGTTTTTATACATTTTCCTACAATAAAGCCTTACTTGGCAAGCCAGCAGTTGTATTTACCTGGATGTACTCAAGATACCCAAGTAGCATATCAGATTAAAATGTATGATTTCCACTGGACTCCATCTTTAAAGAACACTACCAAATATTTTGGGATTGAAAAGTGGGATGGTTTGCCTTGAGACGTTGATGTGGTTACTGTCCATCAGGGTTATGTCATGAAATGATATTATTCATCACAACATTGACACGTCATGACATTGGTGCTAACGCTTTTTATTTTCCCCTGCATGTTTGTGACGGTTGTTTTCAGTTAAACCAGCTACACTGGTCTATCGGATGCTGAATGAAAAAGTGTTTTCTAGAGGAGGAAATAAAGGAGGGGTTAAAATGTTTATAGCTTCAGAGCCAGTCTTTGAGATAAAGAGAAACTGAAGTTCTGCAGAATAACTGCCATCTCAGGTCTGTGACCATCAGAATATCATTCATAAGTGTAGCCTCCCATCTCATTTTACTACCATATCACCATCATTTTGCCGCCAGATCCAGACCTGAGTTAGCACAGTCTACAGTCCTGCTTTGCACTGACACGCAAGTACAATGCAGTAATAGACTGGAGAACACACTTCTCCTCTATCTCAGAAATAACTACTGTTTCCTCCTGCTCAAAGAAGCATTTTATTGGCCATTCGCTTGTTTTTTAGAAACCTTAATCTAAAAATCGTCTATCTCTCAGCCGTGAACGTGACTCCTCGGCTGTACTACATTTAGAAGCCAGGCAAAGCAAAGCCATGAGTAATCACCTTAATCAGCAGATGGAAGAATTCAACAGCACAGGCTTCTCCAAAGGCCATGAGGGCTCAAACCATGACTTCGCCATCACAACAGCAGATGCAAATTGAGATACTCCGACAAGAATGCGAGGGCAAGACCACACTGGCCGTGGAGGTGATAATTATCGCAGATTGAGTGCGCAAAGCCAGGAATGTACAACACCCCTCTCTCTCTCTCAGTCTCTCTCTTTGAAGGCACGGGTGTCTCTTACCCCATTGCCTTGCGTACACAGGCCTGATGCAGCCAGCTGCTGTGTTTCATCTTGTGAAAGAGCACGCTGCAGATCGCTAGTTATGCGAGTAAGTGCTTATGAAGGCGTTTCAGATCCATTATCGTAACCTACGCTTTTTACAGGAATTACAGTAATCACTCCTTGAAAGTGTATACATTTAAAAAGCATCTCATTTTTCCCCACAGGCCTTCTTTCACTAGGCATAGTATTTCAAATATAAAGATGCAGAGTGTGGTGACAAAAAAATCTCAGAAACAGACAGTTTCCTTTATGACAATGAAGAACCTAGTAGAGGCCTAAAAGGAGATATTCCTCAGAAAGTGTTCTATTTAAGGTAATAAGTGTGCAAGGCCTACAGGGCCATATTTATTTTTCCTATTTTCAGTGTAAAATGGACAACGACATGGCAGATGTGGTGAAAGAAGCCTGTTAAAATCAAAAGGAGAAAGGTTTACTCAAGTTTCAAAGGCAACTTAAAGCCACACATAGAAAATACTGGGGACGTGACCTGCACATAACTATTATGTGGGCATTACTTTCTTTTATCTCTGTGAACCACCCTTCCAAAATTGTCTATAAAACACAATAATACAGAAGTCAAGAGACTGATCAAAGGAACTGGATATCGTGGCAGACACTAATATTGAGGTCCAAGGTTATTGTTAAAGAGAAAGAAGGAAAGATTTTATATGACTGTAAAAGTTTTTTAGAGAATGATTTGGTTAGTAAGACATTGACCAAAAGAGTTTAAACCACCAAACAGAAAAGTCTACCAACTTTACTGTCTTATTCAGCTATTGTTTAGTCATATGTAGAAATGACTCCTTTGCTTAGCTAATTGGCTGATTAGCCACCTGCACTCAAGTGAGTTCTCGCAACAGCCAATGAACCAAAACAAGGCAAGAAAACCTCTACCTTTCAAGATAAAATTGCTTCACAAATTGGGATGTTTATTACTAACACAGAACTAAAGCAAGATTTAAACAAGAGGAGGGAATAAATGACAGTAAAAACATAGTGCTAGATGACTGGATATACTACATTCAGAGAGGAATGGAACTGGACTCGGGGAAAACAGTGGTGCATGAGTGACTGCCAGGGCGATTTCCTCAGAACATTGCGTGACAGCTCTCTTAGACTAATCGTCTTGCTGCGTGACCAGGGTGGTGACATCACCTGTTCGATGTAACTCTGTGCTGTGTTGTTGCAATACATTTCAGACTCCCTTAGTGGGGACAAATATTTTGATAGCTTTACCACTTTCTGACATCTGCCAGTATACACAAAGCCTTAATCCCAGGATATCACCTTGGTCTGTAAAAGCAATCAAGCCTGAGATTCAGAACTGAAATTTAGGTACTACTCTGGATTACTGTGAAGCTGCCTCAACCCACTAATTGGCATTTTGATGAATGAAATGAATCATAGCTTTTTACCTGAATGCACGCAACTTTCTCAGAGGTGTCCGCACTTCCTGCCTGAGTGTTCATCAGCGACATCAGCAGGACGCAAAAAGCCCAAGTCTACCCCACTATTCTGAGAGAAGCCATTTTAAAGAATCCAAGTTTCAACTTGTCGGTGATGAAACAGCACTGTTATGAAAAAATGAATCAATAACCCTCTAACTCACTCACTGGAACCTTAAATAGAAAAGATTAATCGAAAATTGCTAACGTTCTTCCTTGGCTCAGTGAAACCAAGTAAAATAATGGATGATGGTTAAGCCGTTTAAGCTACAAAACACATCAGAAATGTACGACCGTGTCTCTCTAAGCACAAATCAATATGTGTAAAATCTCATTTGTCTCAATTGTGATGTTGAGGTAGAAAAATCAGACTAAAGGCAGACTAAAAATAACATCTTTAAAAATAGACTGTAAAATGCGCCAGAGGTCACAGACAGTAGTTAAAGATAAAGAAAATGATAAAAAGGTCATCTGATGCATGCGGTTTATTTTGATAATATATTGTAAAGCCATGGGCAACACTGAAATGTCTTTTGAGAAGAATATTATACATGTGGATCTCATATCCAGCTTCAGTCTCTATAAATAGCTCCCCATCTGTCTGCTAGAGGGTACAGGTGGTGTACACTCAAGCAGTACCGCGCCTCCTCCACATGCACGGGTCATTTAGACCTGTCCTGGACTCTTCAGCAAGGGGCGCATGGAGCCCCTGAGGGGAATGTCAAAACAGATGCTCAGCATTCACCTCTCGCTCACGTTTTGTAGGCCAGGATCTCTCACGGTCGGAGAGCCAGCTCAGTGCGACTCACACCCCCAAGGAGGGCGGATATTTATCCATCAAAATGGCACAGGTGACTCTCCAGACATCCACCTCTGAGCACTGTGCAGGAGTGGGAGAGAGCAGAGAATAATAGGGGGCGGAATTCATGACAAGTAGCTTGTAGGCTTCAGTTCAGAGTGTCGCTGTGCAAGTGACACTTGTACACGCAAGCACTGTATTTGACTTTTTGTGTAAAAATTCAGCTGTGTAAATGGAAAATTACATAAAATGTAAGCTTTGCAGCTCACACTGGACAAAGCGGATATGGTCAAGGTAAGGTAAAGACTGAATGCACAGCTTGGGGCTATTCCATGTGAATAAGGCTACACAAATAATGCCAATGTTGTTGTGCTAAAAGAACAATAAGGTAATATTATTTACTTGCTTAGCAGATGTCCTGTTTCACATAGCGTACATTTCATCCAATTCATGCTGCAGAATATTTACTGAGGCTGTTCAGGTTAATCACTTTGCTCAAGGATACAACGGCAGTGCTCTGCCTGGGAAATGAACCAAAGTAGCCTCTGAGTGGCAAGGACTGCTCCTCACCACTACACCACAATGCAATATTTTAAAGAATTCACTAAATGTTAAAATTAACATTAGAGTGGGACATTTAAACTAAGGGAAATGAGAAATGTCATTATTGCATGTCATTATACTCCCCCCAATTCTAGTAAAGACCAGAACATGTAAAAATCAATCACAAACCAAAAGAGATCTGCCTCCATGTTTCACAGAGAGAGGTTCTCAGCATGAAATTCCCTGTTTTTAGTGCCAGATCTACCACTGAGGAGCCTGTCTATAAAAGGTATTTATTTATACGCATGTTATAATGTATGTATTTCATCTGATGAGCAAACACAGTCTCAAGCGTCACAGATTCCGACAGCTTCTTTCGGTGTTGTAGACTCAGAAGAGGCTTCTTCCTTTCAAGTATGCCATGAGCTATAGATTCGCAGTCAAATGGTAGTTTTTGAGACATTGAAAGCCGATAATGCCAGACAAAAAGGAGAGGTGATCTCCAATTGTCATAACTGAGTTTAAGTTTGACTGCTGAGTTAAGGTTCAGAGAGCATGATATGTCAAAATTTTCCGAGATTTTCCTGGCAGGACAGTGAAAGTTCCACTAGTTTTGACCTATTACTTTTGTCCATAATTGCTTTCATAATGAACAGTTACAGAGGCATTGCAAACATAAAAAACCCAGAAGTTAACTTGCAAATAATGGAACCCAATATCAAGTTTCTATTTGCAGAATTGTACTTACTTTGTACTTAATTGTACTTACATAATTCTGCAGCATTATAACATTTTTAATATTGCTTGTTCACTTCTGTAATTCTTCTGTTTAAATAATATTTGTTTGTAATATATGTCTACATTAAAGATATTGTTTTTTTATGTAGAACCACCAAGCTGTAGTGATATGGTCTTGTGTTAGCTTCATAGAATATTGAATATGGTAATCATTTTAACCTGGGGTCCTCCAACTTTGCACAGAGCTAATGGAGCTGGTGACTCCAATAAGCAACAACAGCTCGTCCAACTCCTCATTAAATCTCCTAATTTAACCTTTGAAAATTCCTCTATTACAGGGTGTAATGATGCACCAGCCATTAAAACAGCAGAAGGAGAAATATGCCAGAGAAACTAATAACTTTAAAAAATCTAATTCAAAACAGAAAACAGCACATTGCCAGAACCAACCAACTCCTTGTGCAGCAACCACACACCTGTTTTTAAAATAAAATAAGATGAGGGTACAGTGATAGCAATAAGACCAATAAGGTTATAATCTACTACTTTGAATAATATGAATATATGAATAATAACAGATGGCAGGTGTCTGCCCTACAGGAGTGTTTTATATGCCATTAACCTAAGCCAGTGATTACAGCAATAGCTGTTCGTCTTTGTGTGAGGAAAGCAGATTGTATTACACCTGAACACCAACCTGGGAGTAACTGAATACTGGTGATCCACCTCTAAAATGATTTCTATCAGTTCTCATAGCTGATATCTACCTCGACTGTGCTGTATGTGAGATCATAAGACCATATATATATATGGATTTTGGATACGGACTTTGGATATGGATTTGTTATTGTGGAGGGATTTATCTGAAAGCAAAGCAATAATGGAGCTCCTACAAGAGTAAACTGCTGTGTGAAATGAGAAAGAAACAGCAAACATCTGGGGACTATGGGCTAAGCTTTCAGCAGTGTTCTTAAAGGGGACAAGAGGAAATCTTCCCCCTGTATGGACACTGGTAATAGGTTACTCTCCTTGATACTGGAGGAATTATTAAAACACCCACTCTAACCCAAACATGGGCTCTGATTCTTTTAATGAGATCCCACAGATTGTGGAGCCTACAGCCAAATGCCACTCCTGAACACTGACGTGAAGTTACTGGCAAAGGTGCCGGAGTGCAGGCTGGAATCTGCTAGTCTTAATATCACGGTAATCCTCTCTGTCTAAAGTAGCCTAATGGACAGGATTTATTTAGGGATGTCACTCTTTTCCAGCATTGGCTGTGTTCATAATATTTAGGCAGCTCAGAGGTTGTGGCTTTTCAGATGAGAATGAAGCTTTGGCTAGATTATTTGTTTGCTATGCTGAGGAAGTTCAGCTTTGGCACAAATTGCATTTTTTTTTGTGGGTTTGACTCCTTTTCGCCTCCCACAAGCTTACGTGTGCGTCATATTGCAGAGGCTTTTGCCATCCCTCTCCTGTTTGCCTTGGCAATCAAACCCCTCTCTATTGGCGCTGAGATCTGCAATATCGCTTCACAGCTGTGTCTGCAAACAGATCCCTTATTTTACATACTCGCAATTGACACAACTCGCTAGTCTGCAGGTTTTGAGGGAGATAAAGAGAAACTGAGTAAATGTAGGTCAATTTATTGATTGTTTGGCAAGTGTTATCACATTAGAGTTGCATAAAAGGAAGAAAGGTTTTGGATTCCTTGCAATTCCCTTCAGCTGCTTCGAGGACAAGATACACCTTCAACAATTTGGTGACCAAATTCTTCACAGCCATTATAAACCTTCAGTAATGTAGCTAAGAAAACTGGAAATATGAGAGTTTGGTTTGATTTATCTTCCTCTCATCTGTATGCATTGTGTCTCAGGTGGACAGCTTGAACAAGGTTGCCTGGAACTCCTGCACATAGCAGAAAGGCCCCAGACAAACTGTACTGAGTCACAGAGATAAAGACAAACAGACACTCCTGCTGTATCGTACACAGAGTTTTGTGCATATAAGATATGTCCACATTATGTGTATACATATGTCCACATTTGCCAGATTTTAATATGCCTTCTAAGCAAGGCAATATTGTTATTCTGATTTTTTCTTAGAATTACCTTTTTTTTACTCTTCATTAACTTAACGGCCATAGACTCTCAGGCTTTTCTTTGCTATTATATCTTGAAATGGCTGCAGACATATTTTCATAACTGGGTATTGAGTAAGAGGGAGATTTCCTGTAGAAATTCTGCAGAAGTACTGGGGTCTTAGGGGTTCAGTGAAAACTCTTCCTAGAAACTATGACTGGTCAAAAAAATTCAAGTATTTTGCTTGTTTCATATTTTACCAGACGTGGCAGCCAGTTCCTCAGCATTTAGGACTGATAATGGTATGACAGGGAGAAGGTGTGCGAGTGTGTGTGTGTTTTTTTTTTGGGGGGGGGGTTGGGAGGGGGTGAGGCAGGGCACAGTGAGATGAGTAGAAATAAAGGAAGAAACACAGGTGAGAGAGGAAGTACATGAGGTCAAAAGCAGCAAAGTGAAGATGGACAAATGTGTCCAAGATTCTGACAAGTTCTCAAAGACACAACAAAAACAAGCTTAAAATGACTTGATATATCCTGAGCTTCATTAGATCCAGTGTTGTGTGACTGTCTGCAATAGTTCCTTACAGAGCTTTAGATGAGTTCATGACAGTAGTTCTTTATGTTTTTTATAGCTTTGAAGAGTTTAGTCTTCCTGACCTTGAGACACGTTGGTCCCAAGGCCATAAAACTAAAAATCCCAGGTGGATTATAAGAGCAATGTGGGAGAGCTGAGGTTTTCCAACCAGAACAGGGGAAATATTGGATACTGTCGGGGTTCTCACTGGCTCCACTGCTTACACTTAAAACCCTCCCCAGGGAGAATTTGTATGTTTCCTTTAAGATTACTTGGCATTGTCTGTATTCAGAATGTTTGTAACCCTTCCATAGGGTTCATATAGAAAAGGCCACCATTAGCTTGCACACTGGGCACCTTCCTGCATCAAACCCAGCTCTCCAGTCCAGCAGTGAAGTAGCTTTAGTTTCTGTTGGCATTTATTTGTGATGGACGAGCAGGTGAAGCAGCAGTCATGTGGTGGAGCAGGGATAAGGTGCAGGTCCCTGAGTGGAGATATCTGGATTCAATCCCTGTCGGGAATGCAGAAGCTCTGCTGTGTTAGTACTGTTCCTGGACCATTTGATGTGGAGGGTGAATTTGGGATGGACGACGTGTTTGAGGCTGAGCTTTAGTTCTGTTCTTGCACACATTGCTTTCTCATACCGACAGCTGTACCTGCAATTCCCAGTAAGGGAACCTTCATCACGTTTTATGTTAACATTTTTTAGATCTATAAAGCACAGGGATAATAAAAAGGCAACATCGGTATGCTTTCAGTGAATTTTCTGTGTGTAGATCAGTGTTTGATATGCAGCTTCTGAGGATTTGTGTTGTGTTTAATAAAACAGAGGATGTCAGCCACCAGTAGGCAGTTGTTGATGGCTGATAGAGCGCCATCTGCAGGACATCAGCAGTTTTTTTTCCAGTTGTAATAAAGTGCTGAAAAATGGTAGAATAAATATATGGTTGACAGATATACTGGATTACATACATGCTATATTATATTACATTATAAGTCATTGAATTTGTATGGATACCTCCTGGGTTAGAGATCTGTGACTTCAAAATTCAAGAAAGTGAAATGTACCCTCAGCAGATTGAACCAGAAGGTGTATTCCAGATGTCTTTCATTCATGCCAGCTGTCATCGCCCCCTGATTGAGGGGGTGGAGGGCCCCTCCCTCCCCTCATTTTTGACATGGAACTTTCACTGAACCTCTCTGGATTCTCCCCTATCAAGTATGTGTTAGGGGGGGCTGCCTGGATATTGATGTTTGATGAGACAGGATCTACCCATTTTATAAGTTTAATGTGCACTACCTGTGGCAGGTATGTTATGCCCTGGGTCTCATGCTTTGGTTGCCATTTTGAATTCCATTAAAACCATTCAGATGTCACCACTTCTTAAAATTCAGCTTTCTCTAATGTGTAATTTTGCTACATAATTCATCACAAGAATTTGGATTAATAAACTGACATTGTTCACATAAGCCAAGTTGCAACCTGAAACCTGATTGGGCAAGAGCCACGAGCCTGGGATGTGTTGTCCAGACCTGTAAATGGTTCTTTGTGGCACAGAGTGGTGGCCATTTTGTCTTCTCGGGGAGGTTACACATGAGCTGTGTGTAAGGCAGGGGCAGGGTGCTGTTCATTCCAATCCTTGACCTGATATGAGTCGTTGAGGGAATCAAATGAATCTTCCTGTCCTCAATATATTTTGCTTACTTGTCCATAATATATCAACATATGGGACTTTTAAGCATGCAATAAAGCATGCAATAAATAAATATATATTTTCCACTGAAGTTCACAATGTCTAGTTTATGACAAATACAACATTGGTACATTGATATTCTGTTTTGTTAAATATGTTTCAACTTAATTATTCAGGGGCATGAATAAGCATGGGCACTGTGTATGTTTACCTGGGACAAGAATGTTGTCTGAAGAATCAATGTGTACTGCTCCTTTAAGGAGGTAAACAGGTATGTAAATGCAGGAAGCAGGAAGAAGTTGACCTGCTGAGTGACTGGCAGTGGAAGGATTTGTGAGGTACGAATAAATGATATAAATCAGAATGTACGTATGGTATTACAGACAACAGTTAAAGCCAAAAGGACTGCTTAAAACATCCAAGTATTATACCTTTAGGATGGGTTATACTGATATTATCTTCTCTTTTTTTCCCTTGTGTTTTGGTATTTTGGAGCTTGGATGTCTGAGACACAGGCAGACCAAGTAGGAGTAAGCAGAGTCTGGTGCAGGTCACAGCAGGCCTGGGTGCACTTAGGCCGGGTACTACCTCATTTATCATGCTGGCTTACATTTCATTTTGCCTGACACCGTCCCGTGGATTAAACTGCATCTTGATACAGGAGTGTAGGAATTATGTGTACAGTAATTTTGGCTGAGTATTTTTGGGGTGTCAGGGAAAATTGGTATTGAACTATCATTCTTTGTATCCTTTTCCTGGAGGTTTGGATGCTAAGGATTTTTATTTTTGTTTTATTTTTGTGTAGTTGGAAGTAGTATTGTCAACACTATTCTCATTGGGTCTCAATATTTCAGAACTATTGCTAATTTCTCTTATACAATGTATGATTATTGTTTTTGTATACACAGCATATGGTTCACTGTATCCCCACTACCTATTATAAAAACGTGTAACTACTGTCTGTTATCCATTGTTGTATTCAAAGTATTGTACTCTATATGCTAACAGTCATTCATAGACAGGGTCCTTGAACATATTTATGGTGCAGTGTAACTCATTAGTTAGTCAGCTGATGGAAATATTATTAAAATGCACATATAAATAAATTAGGCCTTAGATGTTACACTGTGTTTTTTATTCTTATAACAGTGAATCTTACAGTAGATGATTAGTAGGGATTAGCTCTTTCAGAGGAGATAGGGGGGAGGAGAAAAATCATTTATATGCAGCAGCTGAATACATGACATTGTTTCTGAATACAGTGTCTGAATCTAGAAATGAAGCTTAAATTATTGTTTTAGATACCAGAGGTTATGGATTGACAGGAAACAAGAGAATCTTTAAAGAATGGACAACTCCTGTCAAGGTGAGATATCTGTATCTGTAATCCTATATGCGAATACAGAATTTTACAATGTTTGGTAGTATTGCTGAATGTTATTAAATTAAATATGATCTAAGAAACATCCAAAAACACAAAGCTGACACCTCATTATGAATATAATACATTCTTCTCATTTTTACGCAACAAATGCTGTATTTTTTAACCCTTCTATTTGTTTTGGCCTCATCTACCAGATATCCTGATGCAAAGTGAAACTCCAGCGCTCATCATATCTTTCATGAACAGTGCTTTAGCACTAAATCCTTTAAATAGTTTCTGAGGAGAGCAGGCATTAATTGTGTTCTCTCTGACAGGGAGAGCACACCTTCTCTCAGAGCTGAGGATTGTGCTGCTCGGGGGGAGCGAGACTGGGAAGAGCTCTACGGGAAACACCATCCTGGGCAGAGAGGCGTTTCTGACTGAGCGCAGAACGGCAGTGTGCGCAGAGAGGCAAGGGAAAGTAGGCCCGTGGCAGGTCGCTGTGGTCGACACACCAGGCTGGTGGTGTGACTTTAACGTGCGCAACACCCCAGAGTCTGTCAAACAGGAGATTGTGCACAGTGCGTCTCTGTGTCCCCAAGCTTTCCTCGTAGTCATTGATGTAGATGAGTCATTTACAGAGGCAGAAAGGAGATCGGTGGAGGAACATTTGGAGCTTCTCAGTGAAAGAGTATGGAGGAACACTATAGTGCTCTTCACCTGGGGAGACTGGCTGGGAGACACAAGCATTGAGCAACACATCGAAAATAAAGGGGAAGCCCTCCAGTGGCTCATTGAGAAGTGTGGGAACAGGTACCACGTTCTCAACAATAAGAACAGAAACGATGCCACTCAGGTCCAAGAGCTGTTAGAGAAGACAGAGCAGATGGTGGCTGGAAACAGTGACTGTCCTCTTGCAGTCAACAGCATGCTTTTGCTGAAGATGGCGGAGAGGAAAAAGGACGTGGAAGAGGGAGCAAAACAGAGACTCAAGAAGGTGCAGCAACAGAGGGAGAACCTCAGCTCACTTCTAATTGGTGAGTTCGTCTCTGACCGCGACTGACGTCATATAGGTCAAAGGTCAAAGTCTACTGACAGTACAAATAATTAATAAATCAGTCAAAACTGATTTGCCCTAGAATGTTTTTTGCAGGCATGTTGCAATAAACTGCTGAGCAGAAGACATTTTCCACAGGGAAATAAAAAAAAACAGAAGTCAGAGCCAGTTTAAGAGAAATCTCTGGAACAGGAGGTCACAAGACACTTCTGGAAAAATAGAGAGACTAAGAGAGAGACTAATAATGAAGGCTTGTAAATAATACCCATCAGTTCACTATTAAATCCAGAGACTGTTCAGTAAACTATCACACTCCCATTATAATGCAGTAAAATGTTACTTTTAATAAAATACAGTGTCATTTGAAACCAAACTATAATCCATTTAAAAGTGAACACAACTTTATCCTTCTTACATGCAGTATGTTTATATGCAGAGTGACAACCTACACCCTCTGTGGTGTAGATAACAGCTCTGCTGAGGTGTCTAACCTGACAGGTGAAGAAGGAACCCTTCTCTCACGCCTGAGCTCTGCTATCGCACATTTCTAAAAGCGGCTTCTGTTTGTCGAGTTTCCAACCGACCCGCTGGAAATGAGCGAGGTGTGTTCTCTCTTTGACAGGGGTGTCGCACCAGCTCGCGGAGGTGAGGATTGCACTGCTGGGCTCCAGAAACACAGGGAAGAGTTCAGCAGGGAATACCATACTGGGCCGAGAGGAGTTTGCTACAGAGAGAAGGACTGCGAGGTGCCTTAGGAGAGAGGGCGAAGCAGGCGGGAGGCGGGTCACTGTGGTCGACACCCCAGGATGGCTGGGTGATTCATCTGTAAACCAAACCCCAGAGCTGGAAAAACGGGAGATTATGCACAGTGTGGTTCTGTGCCCCCCAGGACCCCATGCTTTCCTTTTGGGCATTGATGTCAGCACCTCTTTCACAGAGGAACAGAGGAGATCAGTGGAAGAGCACCTAGAGCTTCTCAGTGAGAGAGTCTGGGGACACACTATGGTGCTGTTCACATGGGGAGACTGGCTGGGAGACACAAGCATAGAGCACTGGATTGAAAGTGAAGGAAAGGCCATCCAGTGGCTCATAGAGAAATGTGGAAACAGGTACCATGTCATCAACAACAGGGACTGGCGTGACAGCACTCAGGTCACAGAGCTGCTGGAGAAGATAGAGGGGATGGTGGCAGGAAGCAGTGGCGGTCCTTATGAGGTGGAGAAATCACTCTTAGATATGGAGAAGAAGAGGAAGGAGGTGGAAGAGAGAGCACAAAAGAGACAGACCCAGGCACAAGAACAGAGGGAGACCCTCCGGTCACTGCATGTGGGTGAGTGCATCTCAGACTGACTCACATCTCAGGACGCTCTGACTGGCAGCTGCATAAACCATCTCAGTGCAGTCACAACACACTGAATACGTGTCATTGCTTCTTGTACACCACGTGACACAGACTACTGGATGGCTCATCCACTCGCTGTGAGATACAGTATGTTTCCCCTTTGCTGCGTTCATGTACACCAGATCCTTACCATGCCGGCTTAAGGTTTCTGTGGTGCTCAAGCTTGCTTCCACAAATGTACAAATGTAAACAGGAAGGAAGCGAGGGGTGGACGACACTGCTGGGATACAGGTTCAGATAAATGTGGAGAAACTAAAACTAAAATGCAAACAGGAATTTTGAATAGTTGGGCCACGATGCACCCGTGAGGCTATGATATGCAGCAAAGCTGAGGCAGCACACTGCAGCTATGTTAACCTGTGCTTCACACACACTTAGTAGCAATGTACGCCCGGAGGCGTAGCTGTAAAAACAGGGCAGCAGATAGCAGCGAAAGTGTCACTAACCTACTTTCCAGCAGCACTCAACATCTGCATTTTGCACTTTGAACTCCATGGCGTCCCTGCCAAGATCTGAACTTCAGAGCTTCTGACTGACGTACGTTTACATGTAACCATTTATCCATTTGGCATCTCTCCATTTGGCAGGCTCTCATTCAGAGGGGCTTCCAAAGCAAAAGGTACATTAGTATATATCATAGATACAAGAATGTCAGTGTAGTTCCACAAAATGTCACACAGATTTGAACAAATGTGTTAATGTATGATTTAATATTCCAATGATAGTGGTGTGTTCTCTCTTTGACAGGTGAATCGCACCAGCTCTCTGAAGTGAGGATTGTCCTGCTTGGTTCTGGAAACATGGGGAAGAGTTCGGCAGGGAACACCATACTGGGCCGAGGGGAGTTTGTTACAGAGGGAAGGACCACAGTGTGTCTTAGGGGAGAGGGTGAAGTAGGTGGGAGACAGGTGACCGTTGTTGACACACCAGGATGGCTGGTTGATTCTTCCACACGGACATCTCCAGGTATGGGGAAATGGGAGCTTGCACGCAGTGTGTTTCTGTGTCCCCCTGGGCCCCACGCTGTTCTCCTGGTGGTCGAGGTCAGCGTCTCTTTCACAGAAACACACAGGAGAATGATGGAGGAACACCTGGAGCTTCTGGGCATGAAGGCCTGGAGCTTTGCTATAGTTCTGTTTACCAATGGGGAGTGGCTGGGAGACACAAGCATAGAGCACTGGATTGAAAGTGAAGGAGAGGCCATCCAGGGGCTCATAGAGAAATGTGGGAACAGGTACCATGTCTTCAACAACAGGGACTGGCGTGACAGCACTCAGGTCACAGAGCTGATGGAGAAGGTAGAGGGGATGGTGGCGGGAAACAATAGGGGTTTGTTTCACTTTGAGGTGCAGGACACTGCAGAAGAGGAGGAGATGGGCTATCTGATGGACACAGAGGAAGACACAAAGACAATCAGAAGGAAAACCAGCAAGTCCTACCCTCCCAACTGTGAGTTTTCTGTTGTCTCTAATTGTTTTACCATGCATTGTTTTACCAGTAAAAAGGACATGCTCTTTGGGGCTATATTTCAGAACACACAGAAGGACCTTGGCATTCTTATATTGTAGAAAAAGAAGGACGGCCTCGAAAAATTCCGGTCAGATCTACTTTAAAACAAAACTGCCCAAAACAGAAATGTCACTGACACTGAACATATCAGTTCATGCAGAATAAGTTATGCGTATCACTACAGTAAAAAAGGCACATGCAATTACACAGCATACATCAATCAAAATCCATAACAAATAAAAAAGTTATGCTTTGCAAAACAATAATAAAACATTTCCAGTGCTGAACGGTCTTGCTTGTTTATTCAGGGATAAAAGTACATTTATCTGTCTACAGAATTCTCCTACAGTGTACAGTATGTTATTTTCAAAAAATCTAACATCTAACATGCTGTCTTCTTTGACAGTGAGTGCACAAGGAACCTCTGGGTCTGAGGCTGTGAGCAGCTCTGGATGTGATGCCTGGAATTCAGCATTGGGGTTTGGCAGTGGCTGTGTTTCTGGGCCAATGAGTCCTGGATACTCACATGAAGGTTCTGTATTTGGGAGTGTCAGTTCAGGCTACTCTTCCATGAGCTCTGAATCTGGGTTGGTGAGCTCAAGACACCCATTCACCAGGCATGGATACAAGTCTGTGGGTAAGTCACGATCCAGGGGAATCAAGTCACCAAAGATGGCCACACGCAGGCTTGTGTTGAGACCTGCATCCAAGCCACATCTGAACCCAGGAACTTAGGCTCCGCAGTGCAACAACGACCGGGAGCTCACATCAGCTGTTGCTGTTTGCTTCCATTTGAAAAGTTCTGTTCTGTGAAACTGACCCACAACTCCACCCCCAGCCTCACCTGATTGGCTCTTGTTATCGCACAATGGCCTTTTCTCTGGGAGACAATCGGTGTGCCCAGCAAAAGATGGACAGAATGTCCATCTAATAATACCTGCTCGTTGGAGTCGAAAGTATCCCTATTGCTAACTGAAGGGAAGGAATTTTTAAAAAGAAACTCGGATTATTAAGATTCAGCTTGGGCTTCCTTTGAGATTACACTCACAGTCATTAACTTCAATTTCCAACAACGACAACCAAACGACAACCAAAAAAATCCAAAATCACATACTCATCCACAACAAGCAATATCTCCTGCAGAACACTTTTGACAAATCCGGCAGTTAATATGAATGAATGCCCTCCTCATCCCCTCCCCCGCACACATATATCAGAGGTCCAGTGCGAATGTAAAATTCTGAACACAGGGTGTTTAACACCAGCGTGTGCGTGAGGTCTGGCAGCCGGTGTCAGTTGGAGAGGAGAGAAGGCGAGAGGAGTGGAGAAACAGACAAGGGTCTGGAAGAGCAGCGGAACGTTAAAACAGTATGACCTTTGCAGAAGCTCTGCTAATCTCCCGGTTTCGCCCGACGACATTAACACGGACAGCTCTTTTTTTTTTTTTTTACTGCTGCGGATGGGTTTCACAGCTCTGCGCTTCCTGGGAGAACGGTACAACGTGCATCGAGGAGATTAAAGAAAATGACTCTTCCCCACACAGCGCCAAGGTCACTCAGACTGTTATGTTCCTTTCATTGTGCCAGGATGTGCTCATTGGATTATTTTGGAGGGGAAAGCAAAGCTGTAATTATTCAACTGCAAGTGCATGTTCAAGTGAGCACTGGGTGCTGAAAACGAATGCTGAATCTCAGAGGAAAAAGTCCGCTGGCCCCTAGTGTTTTCTCCCACTGCTGCATGACGCTGTCCACCCACATCCATTCCTTTGTATCTGTCTGACCGATGTGTTGCATTTCCTTTAAAAAGGAACAAATGGTTCCAATTCGTTGGGCAAAGATAAAAGAGGCAAACGTGTCCTTGCAGTATTAGATAGGGATTCATTGCGGGGCAGGATATTTTAGACCACACACAAATCTGCTTTTGTCCATGCAGAGAGGGAGATAAAAAGGGATCATATAAGCCATGATGGAATGGTGAAAGGGAACATTCATCAGCATTCAGGTCTGAACCGACCACAGTAGCTTTGCAGGTATTCTTCTGGAGCTTTTGCTGACGAATCAAAGAAGGACACAGGGATTTTGAGCGACTGATATCTTGCCAAAAGCCGAATTGCCTTGGCTTTGCAAGCACTGTCCCAACAACTGATTTATGCTCAGATCTGAGAAGCATCTGCTTTTTTTGCAACATGTGCTGCAATGATAGGAATCCTTTATATAAATGTTATTCCCGACATTAAATGAAAGAATACTCAATTTAAAATGTTGCTTGTAAGGAAATATACAATGTTCAATCACTTTGAGGGTCACTGCAGTTGTATTGATGGATATCCAAATATGCATGTTAATTCAGTCATTGAATAATTCTGACCATAATGGCAGAGTTATTAATGATGCCAATATTACCCGGGCAGTGATGAGAGGGGTTTTCACACATTTACTGGGCTGTATCTTTTCTTTCTTATTCTCTTGTTTAGCTTGGCCTCTTGCATTATTCTGCCCTGTTTCATTTCTCTGTCTTCTGTTTAACCTTCGAGTCCTTTGCCATGTGGACCGTATTACAATCCAAAACTTCAAATGAATTTTATCCTTTCACCTACTGTGGTCTTATCATTATCCAATAAAAGTTAAAAGCTTGTATCTCAGCATTATGTTCCTGCTTACTGACCTTACTGACCACTGGCTGGTGTGAGAATAGAGGCTTTAATTCTCATAATATTGGATAAGGCCCTCCTGAGTCCTTGGCACACATATTAAGTTGGTCTAGTACTTACATAAACATAAAATTATATACAATAACTGTGTGTGTACAATAACAAACTGTGATTGAAACAGTCACACATTTTTACAAAACAGAAACATTTTCAAGAGAAAAAAAAGAGAAAAATCTCTTATTCAAAAATGAAATTTTTCATAAGTATATAGGTTAAAGGAAACATTTATCCATGGTTGTTTATGGTTGCACACCATGACATTGTAATTACAGTGTAGCGTTTTCAAAATGGAGTTCATACCAGTACCTATAAACACATATCTTACATGTTATGGTGTCATCCCTCTTTTCAATATTTAGTTTGCATGATTATGAGGTCTCGCATGGTCTTGATGGTTGCCAATATCATGAGTTGAATCTAAAGCTTGTCATCAGCTATTCACTATCCCTTTAAGAATATATGATCAGAGACTGTGTGGAAATGTGTAAGGTCAGAGGTCAAAGTTCATATGAGGTCACAAACTAGAAGAAAACAGAGGGGAATGTTTGCGCAACAGTTTCTGCTGTTATTTCCTGTAAAAAAAATATCAAGCAGCTGTGTTTCTGAATTTGCTTACTGTCTTGCTAGAACCATTCATATGTCTTGAAACCGGACCCAGGATTTCTGAACGCATGAAATCGCCAAGAATCATTATCCAATAAGCGCTGTGATTTGCAGGGTTTCTCTCAATCAGAGACTGGAAACTAATGAAATAAACAGTTTTGGGGTCACTAGTAATGAGCTGGCTCATTGTTTGCTTTTTCTGACTTTGTAGCGTGAGTCCAGAAACGCATGATAATTTCCTGACCGGAACCTGACACCTATATCTGGAATTAAAATTTAATATCATTACCAAGCAGGATCCAGGACATTTTGTGTTCCCACAGCAATCACACTGAGCTCGTTTAACCCCACAGCTTATTACAGCAAGGTTTACTTTTCTGAAAATCTGGGTTGCAATGGTCTCCTTTCCAAATTCCTGTACTGGTGAGTGGAAATTTCCTTACTTTACAATGGCCTCCAAGCAGAGGCTTCCATTGTTGCTGCCTATACAGACCTCTGGCCCTGACTCTGTCCAGTAAAGCCCAGGAGATTGTCTGAGTGGGATGCATTCTCATAAAGACACAGTTTCTCATGAATGGGAAAGCATGTGAATGCTCTACTGTACTCTACATACAAATGGAGGATTTCTCTTTCTGCAGCGTCACTGCCCACACCATGGGGACTTCCTGCGATGCCGTGCAGCTCCTGCAAATCCAGTAATCCTTTTGAAAGCACCTTGGATCTCAACCTGCTGCTTTTTCTCCATGCTCTCATCCCTCATGAAAAAAGAAAAGGAAAATAACTATTTACATAGCCAATTTTCTCCAAATTCAGCCTAAAGCACACTACACTGATTCCTGGCATTAAATAAAGCACAGCATATTTTTCATCCTGTCTACTACCTCATTTATTTTTAATACAGCATAAGTGTGCAATTATTTAAACCTAAAAAGTTAAAAACAGAGATAATCTGTGAGAATCGGTGTGGATGAACTACAAATAGTGAAAAATAATTAAATTCACAGCAAATTATACACCAATCGCAACCTTTTCATGCCCATCTGCACCAATGCATAGGGTAACACTGACAGGTCTGTGTGTTCATACGGTGAACTGTTCGCACCACTGAGCAGGTTATACTGCCAGTCTGCCTCTTCAAACAGGTCAAAAATGTGTACCTGCAAGCTGTTCACCCCAACAAAAAGGTTGTCTGTTGGAAAAATAAATAATGCTCTGTGGTGTAGAGAGAAGCAGCTGAGCGCACATGATGTTTTGGTGTGGGGGTCAGAGGTGACCCCCCCACCCACCCTTGCAAAGATAACCCCGTTAATCTGCCACGTCCCGCACACCTGCGCCCGAAATCCAGATGCAAGGCGCTGTGGAAGCCGGGGATTTAGACAGAAATGCCTCTGTGAAGCCAGCTGCCCTGCGCTGAAGGTGTGGGCCCGTCCGCTCACACAGCTTTCAGCTCTCGGAAGACTCGAGAACCCTTTCACCCTTGTCAGGACCGCAAAGAACAGGAGCTTTACAAGTGGTGAAACAGCAAAAAGAATTTACTTTAAGCTCAGCTGGCTTTGACGACTTAGATTCTAGAAATACAGTGACGGTAAAACAAGATCTCCTAAAAGCGGAACAGCAGAGAAATGACGGGAAAAATATATGCTAATATTTAGAATACCCATATGTATGTATTTCATAGAGGTCCTTGCACATTCCAGAAACATTTCAGATGTTTATCAGACCAGATGTGTCTATTCGTTGAGGTATGTATGGAATCTTTCACCTTAACCTCCAATATATTACACAGATACATTACCGTACAGGTGTTGGACATAGTTCCTGCAGTTACTCAGGGAGATCTGGACAGTGGACTAACGAAACACTGCTGTGGACGATGTTAAACGCCACCTGCCAAAGCCAGTCAAATACCTTTTATGACCATCTGTCAGCACATTTAATGACTACTGCGACTTTTGACAGAAATGCACAAGAACTGCCTTTGTCTATGGCTGCTACTCCAAGGCATGCACAGCCTTGGTGGGTCTTTTCTCCAATGCAACGCGTTCCTCCGGCTCAAAGGTAATATATGTGCAGGATGTTTCGGCGCACAGGGGTGGCACGCGCCCATGCCTTTGTACGAAACACCTGGGCCCGAAGGTCGGGAGAACGAACTCTGATGCCGTCCTTCCCTTAAGTAAGGAACTGTCCTTGTGCTTCCAAATGAAAACACCAGTCAGATGGAGTGTAGTATAATGCGCTAACTAAAAAATGACTTTGGAGCTTTGACCTGTGTAAGGACATCTTCTAAGGCAAAAGCATGACATGAAAACTAAACTGCAGCATGCAATGTTGCTTTTTTAATTACATATGGGCCTACTGTATAACAGGAGGCTCCCAAGAATTGAGTACTATTAAACGATACAGAAAGGTAATCACAATTAAAGATGAATTACAACAACAATGAATAACAAGAATGAATTGCTCAATGAACAGTGAGTTCAAAACCGAACTGATCAGGAAGCTGGCATGTGTAGTGCAAGGTCTGGTCTTGATATTGTGCTGTCATCACTGCACGAATCTGCCTCTGAATTTACACCTCTGTGATCCGCGTGAAGTTCAAAGCACTGATTCATCCCGCATTAGGGTGTCTCACGAGAACGGGCGATGAGGACGAGGAAGGAGTTGGGAAAACATGAAAGAATGTTAAACTCTCTCCTCCATTTGGACCCCTGTGATTGCCATTGTCGGGCTTGCTCTCTCCATCCCTGGGCCGGCTCCACCCCAGCTCCGGCCTGCTATCTCCTCTCCATCTTCCTACCTCAGTTGCTCCTTTGGATTGTGAGATTCTCCCACGTCATCACTGGCCATGCATTATTCCAGAAGCACAGGGAATAAAAATTGAGGAAGCGTGCGGAAGCAGTTTATTACAACGGTATAACTCTCCCAAATGTGTACCCACAGCCAATTCAAACAAAGCCTTCCCCCACGACAATGGAATTCAGGATTCCATGAAAATCTCCCCTGTTAGTGTGTCTTTTATTATTTTACATGGGTAGTAAATTGACTTGGAACAATCGCCTTAAATGGTGCTCAGATGGAAAGGAGGATTTTGTCTGCTGGTATAAGTGTCAGTATGAAAGAAAAAGAACCAATTCATTTTACACTTAAATCTTGGGAATTTATCATCTGCCAACATTCAAAGGTCACCTCTACCAGAATAATCATATGCAGCCTGAACTGAGATTTACTTTAAATTAAGGAAAGAATATCAGAGAGATATTTAGCATGACTGCATGCTTATATGGAGTGCGAAAAGAGAAGAAAAGCATGATTATATTAAACAATGTCCATTTTAATCGCTGAATCCCAAAAACAAAGTGGTGTGCATCACAATGACATACAAGTGCTGAATCACACATCAAACGTTTAGCAGCCAGACAATAACAATAGGATATTGAGTCACGGGTACAGAAAGGGTCTGTTGTCATGCCACACTTATATTAAAAAAACACATCTCCAGGAGATATTGCCCACTTAATATCCACTTAACTACAATGTTGATTCTTGCATGAAACAGTGGTACGATGTAGAAGGGTCTGTACAGATCACAGCTATCGTAACTAAATAACAAACAAAAAGGAGCAGCTCTGGAGCACCATTAAGACTAATCCATATTAAATCTGTATAACCGGAAAGCCTGATATATGGATAGTTCTTAATTGGAAGGTTAGCTGGAAAAAAAAAAAAAGCAATAAAAAAAAAATTCCCCTGGCTGGTAGCGGAGTAACATACCTTGAACCGTGGACTTTGATTTATTGAGTAGAGCAAAACACAGACACTACCGAAGTTACCTCTGCCAAAGAGCTGGTGTGACACAGATTACCGCTGACATTGCTCTTCCGCTAGTGACTTTCTCAATTTACCTGTAGCAGTTTATATTTTATTCACACTTATGGAGTGTGCTACCAGTCTGGATCAAGTGAAATGCTCCAAAAATGGCATTCACCAACAAGATCGGTAAAATATTTTGAGTTCAGCAATACTTCAAAGATCCTCTTGGCAGGACTTGGACAAAATTATATTTCATATTTGACTACCATGTGCATTGACCCATAAATCCTTTCAATCCCTTTTCAACTGATAATTCCAATTAAATAACCACTTCATAATATATATTTGAAGTATCGCAAAATAAATATAAGATGCCAAAATAAAATAATTTAAGATGTCTCACTTCAATTTTACACATTGTGAGTAATTATTGAAAAGGGGATTCATGAAAAGCAATGAAAAGGAAATAAGGGAAATTAATAAGCAATAGCCGCATTGGGACAAAGCCATAAAACACACTATAGCAATCTTCAAAGGCCCCTTTTTTATGGCTTCCCCTAGGATACAGTGTAATTTCAGTATAGTGAAGAGGAAATATTACACATCAAAAGCATATGGAAAATCAATGCATACTCAAATAATTGCATTAAGTAATAAAAACACATTTTATGACATGAACATATAATTTGGTCCATTCGACACCACCCCAAAGACAAATAGTGACAACAATGGAACGTTTGCACCTCAGAAAAATTAATAAATAACATGATTAATCACTATCAATCAAATTTTTTTACAGTAGTCAACCATACAAGGACAATGGATGGAAAAACAAGGGTTAAACTGTTCTATACTTCCCCCATTGGTAATAATTTTCCATGTGCGCTCACTCTCAAACTTGAAATAATGCAGGAGAACCGGAACACTCTGGAGATTCAAAACAACGGCACATTTAAAGTTCAGCTAATCCAGCTGTCAATATCATTAAGCACACACCGGGAGTGGCGAGCTGAGGACACAAATGGCCTTTTCTTACTAAACTCAGCAAAATGATGGCGGCCATCATTTTGATCTGCAGACACCAAATTGAAACTCGAGCAAAGGAAGCAATTGTCGGAAATAGTCCCTGATCACCCTGTCCTTTCGGCACGGAACATACGGCAATGTTCCTGTACAAATAAATTGGGAGGGCAAGTTCATTTCATTCATGAACTGTAAGTGGCGTGTCTGCAGAAAGCACATCATCAGATAATCAGAAGCAATTTCAAAGAGTGTGGTAACTCCCTCATTGACATCTGCAGACACATACAGGTATATGCTGTATAAAAGTATACATAACTGTAATTTATCACCAAAGCAATTGAAATGACTTAAACATTACAAACAAGTTAAACCAAATGAGTTCATCAAAGTTTTCTAAAGTTCCACACAAACTTCAGAGAAGACAGTTTTGACTTCAACAGTAATGGCGGTATTTTGCCAACATTACCATTTTAAATGCTCATGATTAATATAAGTGAAACGGTAAACAATACTTAGTAGACGTAGGTTGATTTTGGGCATTTTCAGAAGAAAATAAAAGGTGAGTGTGTAAAACTTATTCATTACTACAGTTTTTTCCGGAATGTTGCACAGGCGCAACATATACAATATTAATGTTGGTCGGAGCTTGGACAGATATATGTTCCTTGTGAATACACAAAGCTAACAAATCGCACTGAGAAACAGTCAACAAGGAAGCACTTCTGAGTGTTCAAGCTATTTTCTGGAAGTAGGTGCATCCAACGTTAAGGCCATGTGTTCATTCATAATTGGGAGGTTCTGAAAAGGTGACCAATAAAGTATGTACGGAAGAAATTCACAGCAAATATACAAAATAAAAAATTTATAAATAAATAAAATACTAGAACCCAACGCTCTCCTCTAGGTGATGACATCTTTACTACAAGCCAGTGCTTTTCTTTGCAGTGAGCAGAGAAATTCAAAATCCAGTTGAATACAAGCTACTTTTCCCTGTGGAGAACTCTCTGGATCCCTTTGAGATGAAAAGTCGTGTAGAAAAACATATGTGAATATGTGGCTGGTGTATGGTGGCAATTTCATTAAGAAACTGAGAGAAAATCTTGACCAAAATGAAGCTGCAATGAAACAAGGACTCATAACAGAGGCCTACTGTATTGACTGCAACCACAATGCATTCTGATTGGTCCTTTTTAATATTTGCATTTTCACTGGTTGATTCTCCCAGCTGTGGACCTACAGGGTACAACAGAATCATGTACAGCTGTAGCCCATAAAGTAGCCCTCTGTTATCTCTATTCATTTCAGTGGTCAAGCTTTTCAGAAAGTCACTTGCCCTTAAATATGAGAATGTATAAGCTTAAATTTCTTAACCCTTTTGTGTGAAATAGGTGTTGCATAAGATTTTGTTTTCTTTTTATTAAGATAAAAATTAAGAAAATATATCTTATACATGGTGCACATATTTTAAGACAGGCTTGACATGTGATGGCAAAATGTTTCTTTTTTTCTGCAGTTTAGTGTTCTGTTTCATTTATCTAGATTTTTCCTTTTGGTGTATTATTTACAGATAATATGGAGTACATGTAACAAATGATCTGGTTCATAAAGGAGTACTGGCCTGTAGTGGAAGACTACACACAGCAGAAGATACGAATGATCCAGGTTAGGAAAGCCTGAGCCTCTCTATGCAAATCGTTCTTTTAAGCACAGAGAAAGATGTAAAATTTCAGTGCAGATATCTTTGGATGTTAAAGGCCAAGCTTTGAACTGCATATTGAAGGTTATAGCCCACCAGATGAAGCAGAGGACAGGCAAGTAGATGAACTGCAGTTAAAGCTAAAAGACTGAAATTAGATCAAATCTTGATCCACCCCCCAATCAGAAATGACCTATTTGGCGCTGTAAGGAAAGGTTTGTATTCCTGCGTTAAGAATAACTGAGAATATGTGACTGGCAAGTTATTTTGTTCTTTTCTTGTGGTTCAATATTTCCAAGGTCTAGAGAGTATCCACATTGCTGTGGAGCCACATATATTTTAAGATTAAAAATTTATGGGGCAAAAAGTGAAAATCTCCACATGTAAATGAGTACTATTAACAATGGATGGAGTAACGGCACTGAAACGGACAATGGAAAGAATGACAGATGCAAAAAGCTGATGTGTATGATGCAGCCCCGCAGGAACTGTCTAAGCGTGTCTTGGTTGCCCTCTGGACAAGACTGAGCGGCGCACCCTCCCGGCTGGTGTGTGGGGAAGTACAGGAAGTAGAGGATGGGAAGCTTCCTCACTGCAGACCCGGGTGTCCCAGAAACGGGTGCCCCCTTTCGGTTTTTCCGAGGCTCATCCCCAGCGAGGGGGGGACTAATCGGAGAAGAGGCTGGCGAAGGACTGCCGGAGGCTGCGGATGGTCTCGGCCTTGGCCTCATCCTCGCTGACGTTCCCCCGCAAAGCCTCCCCGATGCTGAAGGCGTTGGTGAGCGACTGCGATTTACTAGCAGAACAGGAAGGAGGAAAATCGACACCTTGTTTGTCATTTTCCAAACTGAATCGAAGGTGTATTTGTACCCTTTTTACTATTAAGTTCCATAATACTGAAGTTACATTTAAGACAAAAATACATTTGTGGTCTGGAAAAAATCTGTAATTTAGCAGCAATTTAGCAGTAATTTAGTAGTAAATGCCTTTTTTCTAATGTGCAGATTGTTTTCCAAGTGTTCAATGATCCAAATGGTAGATCAGAACATCTGTTACTGCACACTATTGCATAACCTACATCTTTCCCCCAGTATCACACTGGCCAAGACAATCAAAGTGGAACATGCACAAAACATGCTTTTGGCCATAATTAATCTGTGAGGTTTCTGTCCCAGCTGTCCCATTCTCCAGCATAATCAATGCCTTCACTGAACTGATTGCTCACAGAAATTCAGCAATGTTGAGTGAAGTATTTGTGCATTAAGAATTGCAGTTAAACACAGAAACTATGCTGCCTATCTCTGTGGAAGAAAATGGATACCTTTTTACAAACGTGGGGCCAAACAACTTTCTCACACCTCGCTGGCTATCCAAATATTATGCCAGACAACAACAGGCAAGATACGAAATCCCTTGTGAGAAATGACACCTAGGATGCCCTCCCCTCAAATAATTTAGCTAATTAACCTATTAAGTCTATAACAATGAACTGAAGGAAATTAGGACAACAATTTTAACATTGGATTTCTGTTAAAAATGAAATCACAGCCATACCTGAAAACCGGATGGACAACTTGAGGCAAGCATGAGACACCGTAAATGTCACAAAAAATTATTTTTCTACCTCTGCTGCCTGGGTGTGGGCGGCTGTGTGAGACGTGGAAGTGGGAGGCTGAGTCAAAGCTGAGGCACAAACAAGCGTTCTTTTACACTGAGTGATTTTTTATATTTAGGTATTTTTGCATCACTATAAAAAGACTCCTCACCACCAGGTGGTGCTTCAGGGAGCAACCACTACACAAAAATCTACTGTCACTCATTGTGGTACAACATACACCACAGAATATCACTGGTAAAAGAAGGAAACCCAATCCCAGACTCTTGCCGGCTGCTGGGGAACTAAGTCAGCCAATAGCGGAAGAGAGCTTGGTGCTGGCCCACTGTTGAGGCAGCAAGTATTTGCAATATTATTGGCTGTTTAAAGGCAGTTGCAGCTGAGCCTGTGTATAGTGCCTTTGGTGTCTGTGGTCATGCTGATCAGACAGTGATTGAGTCATAAAAGCAGCCTTCTTTGTTCTTCCACTGCCTGCCCCAGCAACAGAGGGACATACTGAATTTCACAGGAACTATTCTTTGTACTGCCATATTGACTTCAGATAAAGGCTTGAACTGATTACAACTACCTGTATCTAAGCATTATTTGAAAGTTAAATTCAAATCTGCCTCCTGAACCTTCATCAAGGAGGAGCAGGACAAAGAAAGTTTCTTAGGTTAAATCAGGTAAACCCCAGATGTCACTCTTGACAAGGACGTAGTAAGCAAAATTAACTGCATAAATCACGATTACCTTTGAGGGGCCAACTGTGTTGGTTCATTTCTCAGAAACTACAGCACCAGGAAAATCTAAACTGCAAGTAAGTAATGGGCAGGAGAACTGAAATTCCCTGAACCATTTTTATATATTTTAATGGTATTTCCAGTGGATCAAATATTATCCATAACATCTGATAAAATATTGTATTTGTTTCAAATAAATTAAAAACCCTTGCTAGGTTTGGGTAAATAAATGCTGATTAATTGTAGATCTATGAAGAATCTTGACCACATGCTGGGATGGAATTCAAAAACAGTCTCAGTGTGTGTTTACTACAAAGTACAGTTCAAAGTCAGGCAGCTAAATCCTGCACTAAAAGCCTTCATATTTCAGAGTGAAATGTGGAATCCTTGTGGTCTTAATATTATCTTAAACATGACATTCTCTTACATTGACATTTTTGTTAACAAGGTAAAGTTCATTCCTTTCAAATACTTGGCCCACTAACAGAGATTCAGGATAAAAGGGACACGGGCAAACTCATTCATAGGACTAGGTCTTTCTTGGTCTTACAGGACAAAGACAAAAATTGGACTAAAATGTAAACATATTACATAATAATGGTGTTACAATAATAGACACATAATTGAAAATGTCTGATTCCCAGTAAAATAGAGATGCGTTATTCAACCTGTCCGATTGAAATCTGAGGTAGAGATTAAAAGATTAAAAGACATAGATTTTGGAGTCACTGAAGCTTGAGAAGCTTCAAATGATCAATAAACAGCTGGGACAGATTGCTCTCAGTTGGATCAATTGAATAAAATTCTATCTGCCAGACACACTTCATGCTCTGTACATATATGCCCACATGTAGAACTGGATATTATGGAGGAGATCAATTTTTTGTCGCAATAAATAAATGGATAAAGGTGACAATACGGTTAATAAAATTGGATTCAAATAAAATGGAGAAAAGGAAACTGCCCTTTCAAAGGCATTGATCTAATCACTTCATTATTTCATGCCTGATCAGTGACATTCAAAAACTGTGATGAACATCCTGTCCAAAGGGAGAGATCAAACTCGTAAAGCCATCTAAACCTTGGCAAGTATTAAAGGCAATGCATTAAAAATATCTGGGTCTTAGTCTGGTATAAAAAGAACATTTAAACACATTCACTTCTCCTCAGTAACTTGAAGAAGGACAATAGTATCATACAAAGAATTATAAGAATCATATCACATCCACAATGAGTAGACTGAGCTCTAAAAGTTTAGTGAAAATGTTGTGTCAATTGCCACGGGGCTGATGTGAATGAGCTGTCGTGAGTTCTAATAGACTTTATTTGTCATTCTGTTTGTTCTTTTTTTTTAAAAAAGCTGACATAAAAGCAATTTTCCTGACTCATAACTCAATTCATGCGCTTCTTGTCGAGTGCGGAAAGAATTTCTTTGTATTGTTATGCTCGATCCAATTTGCCTCGGGATGAAACGTGTCCAACAACTCTGTGAAGGGCTTTGTTTGTGGAGTCATTCCATTCTCACCGGCACCTCCACAAAGACACCGGCCTGTAAGGACTGTTTTGTTTTCTGACTGCGTTGTAAGAAATGAGCAGCTACAGATGGTGGTTTTTAACAGTGTCTCTTAATATAGCTGACCACTTACTGTCAGATGTGAGTAATCATTCTGAGAACATTTATTACAGAACTGATGATTGAAATGAAATGACAAATTTAGTCATTCAAACCTCCGCTTTGTACTTTCAAGTAGTTCTCCAGTTTGCACAGACTATTAAATAAACAAATACTGTGTGGGCTGAAATGGATTAAAGCCAAAATCCTTCAGAATAAAGCTGAAGATGTTCAAATAAAGACTTGGGTGGTCCTGAGTGGTGCCTTTCTTGTAAAGTGTCCTCTAAGGTAAGTATGTTCTCCATGATCATGTATTTTTGGGTATATAACCTACCTGTGATCTCACAAGGAGCAGCCATTTACAGTATATATAATGCAGTGTCTTACAATCACAACTTCTTATTGGCTGATATTCCTGGCATAAAATTTCCTTTTATGCCAGGAAGCTCTGTGCTTATGATGTACTTCCTTTCAGTATTGATTTAAAACAGATATTTGCACAAAGTGCAACTGATCACTCAAAGAAGGCAGCACCACAGTGTAATTCTGTGCCATTTTAACGAAATCTTTTAACCATGTGCCTGACAATGCAGCAATTCAGTTCCATAAGAACACATATGACACAGTGCAGTCTCTTTAAAATCACTCACTTTTGAGTGCAATAGGTACAGCTACTGTATATGCCGTAATTTCATGTTGTTGCCACCAGAGGGCGAAAGAGACGACGGACTGGAATTACCGTATTGTGCCATGTTTCATATGTATAAAAGTCAAATGTATTTTGGTATTAGGCAAAAGCGAGCAAAGGGCAGATATTGACCCCTTATTATTGTGTGGAGACGGGACCTACTTGAGCTGTGGTGGTTGTTTCTGCTGTCCTGACCCGGATGAGGATGCTGGGATAGGTCCGGGCTGGAAAGCCTGGCTTGGAGAGGTGGTGGCTGAGCGCGCTCTCTGCGGAGACCCCTGGGCCGACTGGGAGGGGGAGCTCCCCCTCGATCGGGGAACACCTGCGGAGAATGTGCATAGCAGTGCAGGGCCGTGATAAGCCTGACACCATAACGAGACCAACTGCAGTACTACCATACATCCACAATAATGGGCTCTAACAATAACATGCCGGTCTGTCTGCCATAAACCAGTGTCTTGTTATCATATTATTACATACAGAAAACACTAGAAAACTTTTCAGCGCAAACCACTGAGCTAAGTTCCCTAGTCTCCAAAACAGAAAGTGAGACATAGCAGCCTGCCAAACAGAACCGTAGAGATTTTTGCTCAGAGGTCATAGCCCCAATTAGCTCTGTTCCAGGACCATGTCAGCTGTTTAGACTAGAATATTGGCCATTGACTTATTTGGTTCTGGAAGAGTGCTACAGAGCAGTTGATACATACACTTCAGTCTGACGATTCATTCTGCTCTGTGGGGAACAGTGAGTCAGACCTCTGCTGTATTAGTTTTACTCATTTTTAAATTTTGGCTCTGCGGATAAAAAAAAGGTGTAGTATCTCCTTTTAAGGGGGATTTCTAGGGCTAGCAAGGTAATACAGAGAAACAAATAAAACCACAAACAAGATACGCTCAGCAATTTTAATTCTGAAATTCAATAACAAGATCTCTCACTGTGAAAAGTGCCCAGAGAGGGGAGTATACCGGTTATTTTCTTCTTCCTTAACTTTTTAGAACAGGCTTTGCATTTATTAAGGTTTATCACCTGTGCCCAATCACTTGTCTGACCAATGAGGCAGTACAAAGCTTGTGTAACAGTCAAAGCCACGTTAAAATGTCGATTTGTGATTGATCAGTTGATCAAAACACAAAACAGAACATCTAACATAGGTAACCGTAATATTCTGAAAATACACTGCACTAACACGGCGGTGACTTCCCGTGAATCACAGGGCGAGCTGTGGTAATGTGTCGAGGAGGATGGGTCACCAACCTTGGGCTCGTCTTGGCTGGGTCGTTAGAGGTCCAGGCTGGGGCTGCAGGGGAAAAGGCCGTCAGGTTAGTCATTAACCGGACTCAGCGCAGTAGGACTCAGCCTGTCCTACTGCGCTGTGACATCACGCGCCTGAATCCCATACAGGACTCTGCTGTTGCTGCGTTAGTGTAAAGCCTTTCAGCAGTTCCGGTTGCAAAGCTGGCCCTGTGGAACAGTCACCGAGCGTGCAGCAACATGTGTGGGACCGTGTGCACTGTAAGCTGCCCTGGAGAGGAGCGTCTCCTGAGCAAATGAAGTTATGTCGAAGAGTGAGACATCACAAATCCCTGAACGTGTAGTTCGAGTGGGCACTCGCACATCTGTAGAGAGTGAGAGTGGCTCTCTTCAAAACATCTTTCTCTAAAGCCCTTCCCCCCCACAAGGCCCGTTTAGCCCGTTGGCTGCGGTCAATGGAAAATACTCCTGCGCTTGGCAGCGCACGCTTGCCAAGCCTGATGTAACATTTGAATGATGTGCAGCACTTTAGCACTGCGTCCGGTATTGCTCTACATGTGGAATGACTCCTCTTTGAAAGGGTACATCTCAAAGGTAGGGCTTTTCAGGTGAAAGGCAAATGACGCAAATGCTATACCAATGGCTGACTGTGACGCGGGCAGTGCAGGTGACAGAGGGAGGGAGGGAGGGAGGGAAACCTTGGCTGAGGTAAGCGGAGGCGAGGAGGCGCCGGTGAGCAGCGCGGCCATTTTGTTCACCACAAGCTCTGTGATCAGCTGCTTGTCCTCCTCCACGTGCTCCCCTATCAGAGGCATGGAGCTGTCCATCACCTGGAGACACCAAGAGGACAGCCAATCACGGAGGGGCGGAAGAGAAAAAGAGAGAAGAAAATCTGCAATGAATCAGGGGGCTCGTTTACTAGAACACATTGCATATTTCAAACCACGTGTTTAGCTCAAATTGACAGACAATATACTTTTACTCTGAAATTAATATTGCACTGCAGTGCAAAGACTTGGAACTGTTGTCATAAAACACCAAGTGACCTGTCCTAAAGATGTTCAGTTTTCGGTTCATTAACTTATGAATCAAGTAACACAAATCAAACATTACAGTGGAACAGACAGTTTTGTGGCACTTGTGTAAATTCAGGATACCAAGATTTTAGTAAATGTGAACTGCTGCAGTTTGGACACTAGAGGCCAGTGTTGGACAGTGCTGCTCTCTTTGTTAAGGTTCTGTGGACGAGGAGGGTGAACTCACTTATGAACCAATCAGAAATCACTAAAGAAGGGTGACCAGCAAATTCTTAAAGGAATGGAAAGATGCTATTTGTATCCGCTACTCATTTTATCACTGTCCTGCATGCAGGGTGTAAAGGGCTTCAAAAACCCTATGCCACTAGGGGGGTTCACTGTGCATTTGTAGGTTTGAAAACTGCTCTTAAGAGACAGGTCGGTGAACCACACTCACAAGCACTCCTGAACACTCGCACACGGTTGTGTATGCACACGCTCACCAAGCGCACACACATCCACACCCTGTAAATCAGATCCAGTGCATTTGTCATCTTACAACGAAGAGACTGTGGAAGGACATTTCATCACTCGGAGAGGGTGGAGATCAAGACGAGAGAAACACTACTGGGAACGTGAACACCCTATAAAAATATTAACAGCCTAAGGAGTCTGAAAAAACATATTACAGGGAACAAACACAGAATAAAGGGCAATGCAATACCCAGATGCTTGAAAAGCAGTATAAATCACAAGTATAAATATTGTCTGCATCCTAAAGCGGTGCTACTATTAACAGGTTTTACATGGAAAAAAATCCCCCGCTCACATTAAAACACCACCACCGCCTCGTTTAGTGTTGTGCATACTTCTAAGTTCAGGGACTTCTGATAAACCAAAAAGGCATGAGTCTAAATTAGAAAAAAAGCCACACTCGCTTCAAATTAGAAACAAAACAAACCAGAAAAGCCACTTGCAGGCAGAGCAGAATGGCTTGGTGTCCCAGAGTATACCGAGCGCATACATTTGGTCAGCGCTTAAACACAGAAGGGCCTTTCATATACGCGCGCTGCCTCATAAACAGAGCCCGGAGGGAGCGCGGAGAGGAAAGCCCTTCTGGACAGGAGCTGGGGAAGACAGGGTGGTGTTGCCTGTTAGTCATGACCGCATTGATTGAGGTCTGCGCGACTGGCAGCCGACCGCGAGGCAGATTTCAAATGAATGCGGTCTCGCTCTGAGCCGGGGTACACCCTGGTGATTTACTGGAACATAAAGTCATCCAGCAGATGACACGGTCGCGTTGCCCTCCACGTGTGTTGGTAGGGGTTGTTGTTTGTGATATTTTATTGGGGTGCACGGTGTTCTTTTTCCCTCTTGATTTGGACTACTGTGACGCTTCACAGAACTGTCTCATAGGCCACGTTTTTGTCCCAATCCCGGGCTGGTGACCGCAAGGTACTTTAACACCAGCTGTCCTGGAACTTCAAAAGAACATTTTTTAAGCCATGAATGTTATTTTATTTCAGTTCTTGCATGTTATCATTCATTTCTGCAATTCCACCCCGAAGGAATCATATCAATCCTATGATAGCAATGTTTATCATAAATCAAATTTTATAAGGTTGTAATGGTATTAAGTGACGTGTCTTTATGTGCTTCAGATTTAGGTTTTGAAATTCATATTTTAGCAAACTGAGAGGGATTCCTACTACAAGGAACTTAAACATTTTAACAAGCCCACACCCCAACAAAGAAAACACACAGAGAATGACAACCCTTTCCTGGCAAATCTCTATGCTATATGTCAGTGATCACCTAGTTACTGTGTATTACAGAAAAGTAGGTCATCTGCATCACTTACACATGATATCCTTGAAAGATGGTGGTGTAAAAATATTTGATTTTATATGCATCTAATGGCCTAATTCACATCCCTCATGTTCCCTGGTTTAAATTTCAAACCAAAATATAATTTCTAATTTCTTTCAATAAATATAGATCAAAATTAAAATACCATAAATGAAATATATTATTCCCCACCACCACCACCATCTTCCATTTGGGTGGTGTCTTGAATATTCCTTTCTGGCAACGGGACAAGTACATTTTCTGTTTGTTTTGTTTTCACTTTACAAAGGACAACCAACAAGTGAACTTCCCCTTTGCTAATTAAATTCTATCTGGCTTAGAGGTCAGGGGAAGAGCATGGGTCTTGTTGTGAAACATTCTTGCTGGGTTGACTCACTCTGGTCCCTGTCTCCCACCAACGGACATGCACAGATCATGCAGTGTCACCGGGTCTCCGGAGACGGGAGAGATTTCCTGCGATAACAAAAGGGGTGGAATGCATGACATGCGAGCTAAAAATGTACGGAATTACGAAGTTTAATATTCCATCTAAATAAGGAGATCCCTGCCTCTGTGCAACAATAACTGTAAATTACCATAGAGCTCTCATGAGGAATAAGGCAAAGAGCAGCACTGATTTACATAGGAGAGGGGGAAAAAGTGCTATGGATCCATTAAGTGTAACTTCTTTAAATCTGAACACTAACAAATTAGCATTTTGTACAATTTTAAGTTCTACTGATCATCCCTTGGAGATATGCACTCAAAATCAAGATTTAAAACAGGGGTTTTTTAAAAAGGTTTTCGCAAAACATAGGATAGGAATTTGATTTTCTTCTTATTAAATTATTGTGGGATTTGAAACACCTGTCTTCACCATTTACCCTTAATATGTTTAGTCATGCAGTGGTCATATTGCAGACAGATTCAATCAAAATAGGAGGCAGTTTAGCCAAATCTTAACATGTGGGCAATCAACACGCAGGCAATGCCATGACGCAGACAACATTTTTCTTCAGGCTGAGAGAAATGGAAAAATACACTGAAATTAAGTTTTCATGCTTTCAATCATGCTTATCAGTGAATGGTGTTGGAATTGTGCCTTCAAAGTTATGCACCAATATTATGCATTTGTAGAGGCAATGAGTAGAGAGGGGCAACAAGTCAAACATGTTCACAATACCTGTTGTATTACGGGTACAACATTTAAAAGTAAAAATAGATGGTTTCTGTGTTGCTGCTGGACTTGTACCTAGTCTGGCCAACCATTGAAACCTGGTCATGCAGCACTTCTAATATTGTTGATACCTTATGGTTTTTTGCTAGTGTCGTACTCTACCTCTCTTGTGAGTCGCTTTGGATAAAAGCGTCTGCCAAATGAATAAATGTGAATGTAATGTAAATGTAAAAAATAAATGTGTGACTGCTGCTCGCCTGGTGGTGCATTTTCTTGATGTGTTTTTGTGTGCACTGAATCCTTCCTCGGAGTAAACACTCCTCCTACAGGATCTACTTAGCCTTTGCTCCTTATCCAGCTGTGCCCTGCAGGCCGTATGTCGCGTCTGTAGAGATAAGCTGGGCTTGTCTGCAGGAAGCAAGCGGGTCGTTGGTGAGCGGTCGGGGCGGGTGGGGGGGAGAGAGATGCCTGTGACACAGCAGCCTGCACCCCATCCCGTACGGGATGGAGCCATACGGCGGTCCCGCTTATCACCGGGCCCAGCTGACCCACTGATCTCGTAGGAACAGCATGAGCTCAGAAGAACAACAGGAAGTGCCTGGGGCATTGCCTGTTCTCCCCTCAAAACAGACGCGCACTGTCTCCGGCGCGTTGTCCGCCTCCAGGCTGGGAACGAAATCTTCCCCTGGTCGTGGGCAGGCAGGACAGCAGTCAGGTGGCTTCAGTATTATTCAGAACATCGTTTCATGCTCAAAAAATGCTTCCATTGAATGGTATGAACTGAATATCTCTCTCCCTTGTCATTTTCAGTAGAAGTTCATACAGTGATAAGTCTTCTCTCGAGAGAGACTACTCTTCTTTCTTTCTCCGCACTCACTTTCTTAAAATGCCCAGCCTTTATGCACCCAATTTTGTGGTATTTAAAAATGCCTTACATCGTATGTTTTAATCCATGACCACCGTGTGAAAGAACCATGGGAACTGTATCTTAATTCAAGACATTTTGTATGTGTTAATTTAAATTAATGTGGTTTTCATCTCTTAAGAGTAACTGGTGACCAGGTCACTTAAGCTGCCAGCCAACAGAGAAATTATTAAGCGGTTATGTTACGTAAGGGAAGTATATCACTGTTACTTCATATCTCAATGCATGAGATATATCCCTGTCTGGATAACTTAGAATATACAATGTACGCCCACTACCTACTGGATTTTCAAAACTCCAAGAATGTTGACTCACTAAAGCAACAGAGATCATCATTAGAGGTCTGGCAGACTCCTATGAGCTCACTATTATACACAAACGCTGTTCCAGAAGGAAATCAAATCATTGTTAAACAACAATGCTCTTTCTTTATCCTGACCACATGTTCATTGTTTCTGGCTCTGATCAGGTCTGACGCCCACTTGCCATTGCGGTCTTTGCCCCGCCCTCTTTTGTCATTACCAGTCTTTCAACGCGAGCGATTGCATTATCGCTATGAAAAAGCAACAGTCCAGAGGACTGATGTGTGCTGGCCTGAATAGGGGACTGTCAAACGCTGTTACACGCTTACAGATAAGAGTTGAGGGACGAGAAATGGCCGCTATCTCGCAAATTCACATGAGCTCTGGACACGGGCTAAAACTGTATCAGGGCCATCAAAGCAGAGCTGACCAGTGGAATATTAAAGTGGTTTTGGCCCATTTTTAAGTAACTTGCTGAAACAATGCCATTGCAGCCTGATCTGTCTAACGAGAGCAGTTCATCTTGGTTGCCTGTATTTAACTTCGTGCCACTCAAACAGTTTCTTTTGGCATCACCGAGGAAACAAACGTCTCCGCCTGCGCACCTATGCGACAGCCAAGCCAAAAAGGCAGCGCTTTCGCATAACCCGACCCCTTCCAAAGCGCGGATGAGGCTTCCAGCCGCGTGATTTCCACCCTGACAGCTTTGACAGACGCAAATACATTCGCACGCACATTTAGAGCGGCCGTTTCATGCGCCAAGATTCCGGGCACCGCTTTCAGGGTTCAAATATAGACCTGGGAGGGAGAAGCGAAAACAAACGGACCTCGATGATGTAGTCGCTGCCGTCTTTTCCGTGGACCGCCTTCACCGCACAGATGTCCAGGCCGCCAAACATCTCCGCACAGGAGTCCACCCACAGCCGATACCTAGCGCACGGGCGCACCCAACACCGTTAGCCAAACAAACACCACAGAGCCGCCAGCCTGACCGTCGTCCGGACCGGCTCGTTTTAAAATGAAAACACTATTCATGATTACTTAAGGCTTTAAAAGAAGATGATATAACGCACCTGTCAGTCATTGCGATCTGCTCTAGCATCGCGGAGCCTGTATTGGCCTTCCAGTTGCCTGAGATGGACGTTCTCCTGTAAGGGGAAGGCGAGTCAAGCATTTACTTTCAGAAAAAAAATTACAGGCAGGGAACAGAGGGTTAAACATTCAATTGTATCCTGCAGCGGCTTATGAGAGGGTCACGGCCTTCGTTTCGTCTGTGGCTTTTAGCCCCCGCTGCAGAGGCGTATCTCTGTGACTGAAGACAAGCCCTCAGCGTCATGACTAGCGCTAGCGCTACAAGATGGTAAACCAAAGAGGGCGTGATGTCATAAGGGTGGCTGCTGAGTTGCAAAAGAAACTTGAGGGCCAGACGAAGACCAGCGGGATGTTCTGTTGCCACAACAGCGTGGCTTATCCGCGAATGATGAATGCAACACAATGAGATCAGCCCCTTAGAGCCAATCAGAATGCTTTTCATGCGGACTGCCGGAGGCCCGGGACTTTTGGGGCGTTCAGCACGGTTGCAGGAAGTGCCAGGACATGTGTGGGCTGCTGTTCCCTAAAAATTATTACTGCACATCGTTTAAGAGTCAAATGCATAGAATTAAGTGCCACTGTGTCATTGAGTCTTTGGAATGGGGGGACAAACATTTAATGTTAAAACTGTCCAGTTATCCATTCAGGACAAAAACCTGCGGTAGACTGGATCAATGTACAGGCAACAGACAGACACAAAGGTGTGCTCTGCTGCTTACAGGCAGTAGTATATTGACATGTATCAATTATTTCAAAAGCAAACGCCCACACACAAATTAAAAATTTTAGGACACTGCTGATGAAAATGCTGACATTTACAATGGGAGACTTTCAGAGGCCTCTCTTTCAGTTCTACTCAGGATAACAACAGCAGAACCCCGCTTGGGATGTGATCCCACTACCTTCTGGTTACTAGTCCACAACTACACCACAGTGTCTCAACAGACCAGACCAGAAGTCTCACATCACTTGTAAAAACACTGTTTTGAGTTTTATGACATTATGTTTACCCTCCTAAGGTCAATAAAGCAGCCAACAGTACCTCTGTATAATTCTCAGACTGGGCGAGTCCCAGTTTTTCCTTTCATGGGCAGATCCCTCTGTACTCAGAATAGAACAGTCTTTAAGAGCTTTTCAAGACCCCGGTACTACAAGCATCTGGCAGTCACAGCGAGGCAAATACAGTAATTAATGTCTCAATGCCTCTGACAACAGCACCTTGTCATCAAAGACACGGGGAGTGTGGGCGAAGGGAGTGGCCTCGGTGATTTCGAAGGTGCGAAGACGCTGACCGAATGGGAAGTTCTGCGGTGGCTGGGACAGGATGCGGACATAGCGAGTCACGGTCCCGCTTCCCAACATCCCCACCCTGGGGCTGGTGCTGCTTTCTCAGAAAAACCAGGGCTGTGCTCAATTAGCAGCACACTGCAAACTCTCTCACAGAGGGGCTGATGGGAAATGTAGTCCAGAGCTTGTTCATTGTACCCTCCATCAGCCCTTCATTCACTGCTGTGCTGTATATTGAGTGCGTGTCTATGTCCTGCACAGCCTGTTATGTCTTTCACTGGGACCTGTATCTGTGCAATAATACAGTGTCAGATTAAGTAAACGAACATATACAACTGTATTTCACAATGAATCAATAACAGTTCAGCAATACCTGATAGATAATCGCACCACAAGGTCTGTAGACATACTATAGTTTAACATGACTGGGCTATCAGTGGGGGGCAAAACAACCAATCGTCTCTCGCTCCCTGATGACAGGAGATAAGTCCTGTAATGCATCACTATGGTTCTCTGCACTCTCCCTTGTTCAGTGCCCCACTGACACAGTAGTGTGTTGACTGTGGCAGTCTGGGTACAGGACATTACTCAAGGTGACAGCAGTGCTCTACCTGGGAAGTGAACCGATGCCCTTCCTGCCCAGACCTCAACTCCACACCCCCGCCCAGCTGCTACCCGCCCCTCTCCAGGGAACCCAGATCAACCAGCACTTACATGTAGGCCTTGTAATTGTTGCCGATTTTCTGGATCCTGATGTCGTACTTCGAGTCGATGTATGGCTCTGTGGTTGCATACGTCTTTGCCAGGGCAACCACGCTGGTTATGTCCTGGAAGTCATAGTGGTTCTCCACCTTTATCTGTTGGTGTGGGAGAAAGGGGCAGCACTAATTAGAACAGCATGTTTGTTTAAGAAAGAGACAATGTTTGGATGACAGATTAGTTTACAGCGCCTTTCAAATTGGTGAATGTACTAATCAAAAAGGAAAATTAAATATTCCCCCCAACAAATGAGTAGAGGAGTTTGAGAGATACGTAATGTGTTACAACATGACAGGATTTCAAAAAGTTACTGACTCCACAGTAATTATGAACTACACACTACTCCACTCATGACTTGAAACTGAAGCATCCATCACTCCTTCAAAGATGATGACCTGCCACGGTCACAACCTGTGAAATGTGATTGGATTTATAGATTTTTCCCATTTACAATATTCTTTTTTCAGATTGCACTCTTTTGGGGCTTTCTTTTAATAAGTGGAAATTACATTTCATGGAGGACATTCAACTACAGCTTGATTTTAATTGCTAGTGAGCTTTGGATGCAATTAAATATTTAATTTGGTTTATAAAGTAGGCCAGTGTATAGAAGACAGAGCGTCCATCCTTGGCCTTATCGATCGGATTCTTGCTGTTCCTAATACAGTGAGTGACCTTCTACTGCAGAAATCACCATGGCGATAACAAGCTTAATTAAGAAAGGGATTCCGGTAATGAAGACACGACTCAGCTATGATTAAAAGGGCCCGCAGATGGATAAAAATAAAAACAAGAAAATTAGCCCTTCGTGCTCAGTGGGCTGTCATTAAAATGCACGGGGACGAGCTAAATTTTCAGATTTTATGCATCCAAATGCCGTCATCTCTCTTTTTGCGATTGTTATTTTTGTGATTCATCCGCGTGGGAGTGCAGGGTGACTCTGGGGTCCGGGCGCTGGGGTAGGCGGGCTGACGATCGCTCCCACACACCCTCCTTCCCTGGCCACTTCAGTGGACCGCAAAGAGCGCAGCCACACAATGGCACTGGATGGAAAATAAACCTTCCGTGGGGCTCTCAGGCACGAATAACAGCAGCCTGATGCAGAATGCGGGGCTGCGCCGTGCAGGTTTACTCCGTGTTTTCTGTCCTTGTGCACTTCCTGTGTCTGCTGGGAATGTTCGTCCGTGAAGTGAGGCATCCTTTAAGGATCCTCAGCAACCTATTTGTTTTCTGAGACATTAAATACAGGGTAAGCGTCTTTTTTTAGTGCTGGCAAGCATTACATATTCAATGGAGTGATCAATATATTGATTCTGATGCCAACTCCAATGACAATGGCTTCAAGCTAAGATATTTAAATAAATGCTATGCGTTTATTAAGCTGAAGTTGAAGTAAATTAATCTCCTACCTGACCTTAATGTACTTTGAGCATGAAACTGAAGCAAATACCACTATTTCCATTATTGACAGAACTTCACGAGTTAGGCAACTGCTGAAATTTTAAATCTTAATCTTGCACTAACCCCAATTAGCATTCACTCATTTGTCCAAATTTCCGCTCACCGTATTTGACGGAATGCTCTGTAGTACCTGAATTGAATTTAATCACCTGTTACATTTACAAGAATGCTCTGCAAGCAAACATCCCTTGGTAACCGGGTTGCAAGCAGAGGCTGGAAAAAAGGTCCATTTGAATTTGAGCACTGTTCAGTGAGGACCTCTACAATGTGCGTTTGAATGGTCTACAATAATCAGAGTGGAGTGGCAACCATCCAGCAGACTTTGCAGCTTCTGCTCAATAATCAGTTGTCCTGGACCTCTTCAGGGAGGCTGAGTGGGTGAACTGAGGACCTTTGTACAATAGGGTGACCTAAGCGCTGACGTGCTGAGACGAGGGGTTGTAGTCCTTCAGGGAGCCAGACTGGGAAACCCTGCTTTAGCATGTGGGGGTTGAGTATGGGAAGTGGACCCTGCCAGTGGACACAAAGGGCCATGTGAAAGCTTCGTCCTGGATGGGGGGGTCATCTGCAGTCCCCCACAGTCATCATAAGCTTTGTTTGGTTTTGTCCTTCTAACTGCACTCCTAGGTGTGTGTGTGTGTGCGTGTGTGTGCTGTGCTTGCCATGCTAACCGCTAATGGCCCACTTAGCCAATCTGGTGCAGGTTTTTTCCCTGCTCCTTTGGAAAGCGCAGGAGAATGGTTGCTCGCTTGTGTCCGTTCGTGTTGTTATTTACTCTGTTCTCATGAGCAACCCGTGCTGGGTTACGAGGCGTGGCAAACTCTTTATTCTACAGAGAGTATGTGTCCCATGGACACACCACTGAAGGCATCAAGATGGGCTGAGCTGTTGTTTGGGCAAAAGCTTGGGCTGGTTATCTTTACGGAGTCGCGAGCGTTGTTTTGTCTTTGTTGTTGTTGTCTGTTGCTGTCGGCGTTTCCGCCGCTCGACTGCGGCATGAGACTCGGCGGAGTGTTTCCAGAGCGCATGCCAGGGAGGCATGTCTCAGGCTGCCAGGCGGCACGGCGGATCCAAGACATTCCTGAGACCAGATTCCGCCATTAAAACGCGAGGAGAGTCCGAGACGGAGATGAGCGGGGGGTTTACTGTAGGGGGAGCGTAATGACAGAAACGCATGTCTCCTGAACGTCTGCTTTCCTATAGCGCCGACGGGCCTAGGTCACAGGGGGACTCGCAGGCGGGGTCCAGCCCTATGCCTGGAGGGCCGCAAGGCGTCTGTCTAAAACACTAACAGGTACTACAGCCCTGCAAAATGAGCTCAGATGAAATCTGACATAAAATATTTAAGTTCAGGTCAACACGGCAGGGTCATAATTCTGTATGTTCTGTATGTTGCTGCCACATTGAAAAAAAGCTGGGAAAGTGTATATCATATGGGTAGTATACTGAGGAAATGACACAAAAATGTAAACAACCATTTCCTTTGGATCTGACAAAACAAAGTGTGAGATCATATACACCTGGCTGTGGCCAGTAAGAAGAATGCATTACAACAGGAAATTTGCACATGCATTTTGAGGAAGAATCTACTGGGAGAGAGTGTATATGTGAAAGTGTGTGTGTGTGTGTGTGTGTGTGTGTGTGTATACATGTAATGTACATTAGATGAAATATTAAAATGCATTTTGAGTTGGGATTTAAATACATTCCCAAGCATTTTCTGGACATTTGAGCAATATGTTAAGCATTTCATGTTAAGTAAATAGGCCAGACCTGTAAAGCATAATGTGTTTTTCTGTATAATCAGAGACGATAGCTTTAGCAATATTATGACAACTTGGTATCACTTAAGTAGAAAATGGATATAAATACATATAATGAATGTGTGCTTGAACTGTCTAAAACATTTATAATAACCTGAGAGATAGCTGAAAGGTCGTCTGTGCAGGCCGGCCTGTCTGAGTGTCTGCTGATCTCCTTATGCTCTCCTTTCATTCTGCTGTGGAAAGCCCCTGCTAGCACCTCTACACCAGCATGGGCCAGCACTGAGATCATGGGCGTTAACGAGGACTGGATCCAGTAATCAGCAACATGCCTGCCCCTCCTCCGAGTAAACAGCCTCGTCTCCTTGGCGTTCCCAGAGGCACACGGGGAGGAACTTTAGAGGGAATGCTACTCTCGGGCTCGTTAACCCCCCCCCCATAAATCAGACTGACCCTGCCCTCTGAGCACACGAGCGGGTGGGAGTGATGGCGTCATCAAGCGGCGCCTGACCCGCTGTGTCTCCGTGGGACTTACCTTTCCCATGCCGGAGTGGGCGTGTCCCATCTTGACCACCACTGGGAACGTGGGTGTGGTGAGCTGAAAGAAAAACACAGCAGAGAGCCGTCAGCCACCTCAGAGGCTGTCACCCTGGCAACAGGCCTACGGCCGGTGGCTGTCCATGGCTCAGTCATTCTGTTTACAGTGATCAGATGATCATGAAAATACTGCAGGGGGTAAATTTTTCTTTATTTTGGTACATGATTACACAATTGACCACTTTGTTATGAAAACTGAGAGGAACCAAAAGTGTTCTAAAAATGATATTTGCTACAAGAATAATTTCCAAACAATCAAAAAACTATAATTTCAGGGTATGTGCTATAGCCAAATGAATACTGAGTTGAGAACAAAATAAAAAGGATTCTGGGAAACTGGGTTGGAAAACCTTCATGGCAAAAGATAGGGCTCTGAACAAAAGGAAAAGACCGCAGACAAAAAACAAGAGCCCGTCCTGTATGTGTAATCTAAGTCAACACCAACAGATGACTAAAACATTCCTCAACAGATATATTGCAATGTCTATTAATCTCTTGCTATAATTATAAACAGGTGCCCAACAAAGAAGTTTGCTAAATGAGTAAAAATCTTTTTTCTCCCGTTCTGGCCTTTGATATGATCAGATGATGAGGTTTTTTTTTTTTTGCTCTGGCCTCTGACATTGTCAGATATTACATTCTCCTGGGTGTGCCTCCGCTCAATTGGCAATTCAGCTAAATTCTCTAATACATCAATAATGCATATTTCCCATCCTAATACAGTACAATAAAAGACCACCAATAAAAGGCCACATGTTTTCAATATTGAGCTTATTGTTCCTACCCTTCAATGGACAAAAACTGAAATTTACGTTAATAAGTACATCCAGACAGCACATTCATTTTGAAGCAAATTTTGTGATTAACTGATTAATCTGACACTGATTACCAAAGTTGTATAGTGAGTATTTTTTTTAAGTGAGTATTTCTTAAAGTATCAAATTCTACACTAACCTTTCACTGCATCAAAATGCACTTTTCTGGATGTTAGATACTGTATAAAATACTTCAAGAGAATAGTTTCAAGCAGATGGTGAGAGAAGCCAGGGAAAAAAAAAGATAAAAAGAGGAGTAATTAAGGTCATCCTTATACAGTTTACATGCCATTCTTTTCATGCTGGTATTTAAGGAGGTTACAGGGAAGATCCACCCTCAGATACATGCATACAGCCACGGCACATGGTCATGTGCGCCATCTGAAGGCTCTCAGACAACTGGTATCGTTTCATCAAACGCTCGGACCACCCGCACGACCGAGGGCAGCAGCCCAGGCTGATTTCACCAGTGTTTGATCTGCAGCAGATCCTATAAATCAATCACAGACGGCCAATCTATAAACGCTGGGGAACGTTCAGCTAAACACTTTTATTTTCACTTCGCTTGGTTTCATCTCCTCGCAGCCCCAACCCGGGTAACATGTCTGGTTTGTAGACTAAAACCAAAAGCAGCTCCTCTATAAAGACAGCTGGGATGCATCTACTCCTGTCAAAAACCCTCCTATGTTTAAACTAATAACGAAAGTAGACTCTTACTGGAGTGAACCAGAAACCATATCAACTCCACAGTAAAATGTTCAGTTCAAGGGAACATTCTATTGCTTTAATATGGGGCAGCAGTGTAGCACAATGGTAAAGGGCTTGTAACCAAAAGGTTGCTGGTTCAATTCCCTGCTGGGGCACTGTGGCTGTACCCTAGGGCAAGGTACTCACCTCAGAGGTGCCTCAATAAATGGCTGTATAAATGGATAACGTAAAAATTGTAATTTATGTAAATTGCTCTGGATTAGAGCTTCTACTGAATGACAGTAATCTAAATTTTCCAAGTGAGGGAAGTTAAAGAAATGGTAATGAAAATGGTGAGGTAAAGAAACAGTTAAACCCACGGCAGGATGTGGACCAGTCTAGTTTTGCATAATCCCCCTCGGTTTTCATAGTGACAATCTGGAATGTATCAGCTAATGGTCAACCACACCTAACTAAATCCTTGCTGTTAGTGTAGCATCGGGTAAAAGTTTGGCTGCAGCCCAGATACGATGAAGCAGGCTTTTTCAGGAATAAAGCACAGGGATTCTAACAGTAATCATTGATAACCATCTCATTAAAAACAAACATGATTTAATCATTGACTGGATCAAACACATTACCACATCACCTCACTTCACCCTCATAGTTAAGAGAAAGACCTATAAAGACAAAAGCACAGCATACTGTACACCTACAAAACAAACAAGACGTAGCGTGAAAAATCACTTACATATTCATGTTGCGCATATATAATAGGGTTAATTAAGCGATTCTATGAATACTGCAGGAATAAAGCAATACTTATAGCCGACTTCATGTGCTTTATTGGGGTTCAAACACCACACTCATGACTATCCCTCTCTAATTCTAACCCTATGAAAAAAGCAGATAAAATCAAATATATGATGTCCTCCGGCAAATGCAATCCCAAATATCAAACACATAAACTCGGTATAACTCAACTCTATGGATACTTTGGACCTGAAAGGCTTTGTGTTTTCATGGAAACATCCAGCCCCTGGTTTGTTTTAGGAGTTGGGAGGACACTAAAAATATTTACCTTCCCGTAAAAAATCAGTTTCCTCAAAGGGCCCTTATTATGACTTTCTGCAGCCCTTCCTTCATGTTTGATATAGCCAGGGGGAGTAACAAGCGATGGCCGCTATCCAATCTAACCCCAACGTGGTTACAAGTGGTGATGTGCAAGAAAGAAAGACTAAAATTTTCAGTCCTTAAATTGAATTACTACACATTGAGATTCAAAACAATTCAGGCCTATTTTCAGGTTCCTTTTGTCTGTAAAATGTAACTGGCACCAAACCCTGAGAGCAAATGACTAACAATCTGACTGTAAACGGCCGAGAAAGCCTGAGAAAGTGGTGACTTCCCTGCCGAAACTGTGATGGTGGTTTCCCGCTAAATCCGCCTGGGGTGAGAGGGTTCGGGCGCGGCGTGAGAGTGGCTCCCTTTACCACAGCGGGACTGAGGCGACGGTAAGAAAGGGCCATCCCACTGCTTCCCCCTTCAAATCGGACACTCCATATGTCAGACAATGAAAGCCTATTGCACCCGGCTTACATCACTCCTGCTGGAACGCACACCGACATACACTGTCTCTGTGAGTCATAACATCCCCACAAAATATGTAGAGAACACATCAGATGTCTGAGAATGCTGCATATTACCTACACACACACGTATATAATTTCTACGTATTCTCCGTCTCTGCAAATTACAGCATGACCTATATTTCCTATTGGAAACATGAAATTCATTATAAGCTGTAGGTCAGATGAAAGTGATACCTTTGTGGAGAATTGCTGAGCGTGTCCCCTGAACTGCTTTTGTGGTGCACACTGACAACAGGAGTGGATAGTGGATGAAACACAAATTGCCCTTTACCAGGGCTTTCAAGTTTTTTTTTATCTTTATGGTGGAAGAGTCAATCTTTTGATCCAATCCAGTCTCTTACATATTTTTGTGCTTGTCTGACAACTGCATGAAATGTGTCTCTTTTTTAAAGTTTCCATTTAAAGAGGGAGACACACGTTCGTATGGTAAAATAATTCGGAAACATAAAAGGCTAATTATGGGAGGCTGCGATTTCACCAGTCTGGCTTTGTTTCTCAGAGTGGTTTTCCATCATTTACAGTAAGTGCCCCAGACAGGCGGCCCTGCTTCAGGGAAGCCTTCTCACCGGGCTGGCGTGCGGGGGTGTCTGTGTGTACGAGCATGTGGTGGTGGGGGTGGGGGCGGGGGGAGAGGGGGGGAGATGACTCAAGCGCATCGTCGGACTGAGTCAGCGGAACAGCCCTCCGACCTCACCGCACCGCCGTGCCACATTCCGACCCCTCGGATGAAAGCCCGCTTCCGCCCTGGCTGGAGGGGGAGAAAAAAAAAACGAAACAGGTGAGGGGCCAAATGTCAACAGACACCTGAAGCATTTGTCACGGTCTGCCGGTGCTGGCGAATTTACCGGATTTGTAAGCGGGAGCGCTTCAGTAATGAGTAAGGCCGCCGTTGCGATGACTGAGATGGACCTCGCTGTCCTGTCCTTGGTTAACCTCCTGTAACCCCCCTTTCGTCTCTTTGCGGAAGTGTTGAATTATGGTTACGGGTGAATCGTCACAGTTGATAGAAACTGGAGAGTTGCTCATATTTGTTGCTCAAAGTTAACAACAAATCCCACTTCGCCCGCAAAGCTTAGATTGAATCTGGGCCCAACTCTGAATCCAGGGGTATCGTCACTGCAGAAGGCCCATCCATACCTCATCCTCCACATGGTACATCCATCTGGCTGACACGATCCCCTAATTGTTAATATGGTTGTTCAAAGCCGCCACATCAAGGAAACGCCATGCAGCAATGAGTATAACAGATGATGGGAACGGTGGGGGTTTCTGACCCAATGTGCTTTGCAGCGATGCCCCCAGGCCTCAAAACCCAAACAGAACCCACAGACTTAAAAAAGCACCAGTGACGCTGAGAGCGGACGGGGGTCCCAGAAATCAAAGGCCAAACACCTGCAGTGGCATGAGCCCTGCGCTCCCTTTTTAACATATCAATTAGTTCATAACTGCGGCAGATGCATTTTCCATCGCTACCGTGGCAATACAAGGGGCAACCCGCTTGAGTTCTCAAACATTTCATTTCACAGTTTCAAAGGCGGAGCGGAGCTGATTTGCCATATGTTGCGAGCTCTCACTGATGGCTAAATAAATCAATAAAACCTTTGAAAATGAGCGCAGACATCTAACTTTTCTGAATGATTAACTAAGTCGATGTACCTAAGGTACAGCGAAACAATTCTCATGCCGCTGCATAGCCATCCACTATATAGCATAAATTCCATCTTTGTTATTAGGTCTTGGTTCCATCTGAAGAGAATGTGACATGTCTGAATGGGAAGACAAATGGTCAGTGTGGATGCACCCACTTGTCATATTTTACTTGTTGCTAACAGTACATCCACTTTCCACTGACAGATCTTTTCAGAGCAAATACTCTGACCATCTTTGTAGCTTGAGATCAGACAGCAGGTCTACACTGGGAATGAATTTAATTCAAGTCTTCAACATTTAGGATTGCATCAAGCACATCACTAACAATCCAGGCACAATGATAATGCAGTGGTTACAACAATCTTGTGCAACCAGTTACTAGATCCTTTCCAGTACATCATTTGCTCACATCAAAACCATTAAAGATGTCTAATAGGTTGTGGTGATCACTGAAGTTTGGGTACATCTGGTTTCCATTGCACTGTGCACAAATAAAAGCACTCTTGAGAGGCGAGAGTCTGTCTTTGGGAAAGTAAGATGACTGCATTTAAGCACCATGTTATAAAGGTGAATCTCACAATGTACAAACCGGTGTCCTGAGAACCTCTATTGGCCCATTGTGGTTCAAAGCCATGAGTCATTTTTGGGAGTAAGCTCTTAACATCTCATGGAAGAACCAACTATGAGGTGATGTGATACATTTAGCATCCCACTACTTTGGAGGAGCTGCATATTGCAAACCCAGTGATGACAGGAGACAGTACAAAAGATGCACTATTTCAGTTTGTTGCTCGGTTGCTACAAACAACTTCAACTAGACTGTTGGACTGTACCACAATAAACGTTTTCTGATAGAAGACCCTCTATTGAATGTCAGTTTTGTCATACAGTAACAAGTTTTTTTCATTAAGTTCTATGAATGTCTGGCTTTGTTTCATAATTCACGATTGAATTCTTGATTCGACCTCAAAAAAAGTAACACATTGAAAGCACTGAAAACAACAGTCTCACACAGCGTGTGCGGTTTTAATATCCAGGTTCTCTCTGTTAGCATTGATTGCTATATCGCTAATGAGAAAACCCAGAAATGAGCCCTGGAAAATTCTGCACCGAGCTGAAACTGGTGCAGCGTGTGAATGCAGCACATTAGAGTATGGACCATGTCCATGGAACACGAGAAGCTGAACAATAATTACGCAATTAATACCTCACCCAAAAGGGTTTTATAAACCCAACACAATGCAAGGGATCGTGTTCACATGCCTGAAGTGGTGGACGCTTGGTATATTGTTAAAATCAGACGGCCATAAACACAGTTTATGAACTAGAACAACACGTAAAGGGAGAAAAATAGGCCCTCTTGCCCCACAAAAACACAGGGAGAAACTCTATATTCTAATTGCCCATTCCGTATAATTTATAAGGGCAATGAAATACAATCACACATGTTGATCCAAGTATTACAGATTTATATGGGATGATCACACTTTAATCAGAGTAGAGGCAGAATAAACGTAGGGTAGAGTTTCTAATATCAATTTAATGATTCTGTTTGCAGTGCTGTGCCAGCACATCAAGCGAATCGGATGTCTTGTTATGAAATATTTGCAGCAATACCAATATCAATTACTGCTGTGAGAAAACTGAGCGAGAGTGGTTTTAAATGCCACAACATGCGAACAAGTGATGCCACCTCCGAGGCACCCCCTAAGCACTTTGTTGACACTTGAGGTCTCACCGAGTTAATTGCAGCTGTGGTATTTCTGATTTTGCGTCACCCTTTGCAAGCGGCTCCTGTCAAAAACTTTTACTTGAAAATAACCCCCCTCAGACTTTGTTTCATATCTTTGGCTTCAGAGGTTCATTGACAACTGAAGCGTAACTCAGCTGTGATTTATAATTTGAAAGGCCCAGTGAGTTTCAAAGACTCTGAACAAGAAAAAGAGGGGAAAAAAATGCTCCGCTACTTTGGATTTTTTTTTGCACAAACTCCCATAAAACATATTTTGCAGAAACAGCAACAGATTGCTGTGCGTTTGTCTATGCCAAAGCTCTAATGTGTTTTTCATTTTTATGAAATGCTAATGCGGAGATGAGTGTATAAAAGTTTTCATTAGTCAATTTGTCACGCCGAATCGAGAGCAGATGGTCCTATCCCTTGTTGATAGAGAGCCGTCTGTATCATCACTTTGTTTACTACACAGTCCCTGGGAAGAGCAGCATCCTTCACAGACACAGGATGAATGAGGTTAAAAAGTCATAAGGAGAGTGAAAGGAAAGAGAGTTAAGGGGCTGATCTGTGAGCGGAGAAACCCCAGGGAGAGTTTTTGAGTGCATGCAACAGGCATACATAAACACGACCTTGTATTTACAAGGTGTGGTCTCTCTACAGTATTTAGAGTCTTTTTGAAGGTGGAGGTTCAAACTCATGTTATGCTCCTGAAAGAGGTACATTATTGACATATTACAGAACAACAGCTGTATTGGAAAATGCTATTTACATTTTAATAAAAACAGCCATAGATGGCCTGTAAGTGTTAAATTTACTTGTTAAATTGATATTTTTACAAAAGGTATAAGCATATGAACAGAAAATGTTAGATTCAAACCAAATATTTCTCTTCTATATTAGTGAAATGACAGGGAACTAACCGTGATGGATGAAAGGCATAGCAAGGAAATGTGTGGAAACATGGATCTTGTTAAAAAAATATGACTCAGAGCCCTCTTTAAATGCACCTTCCACCACATGAAAGCAGAAATTCCACAGGCCAAATCAATTTCCAGGGTACCAACGGAGGATTTAACAAGACAGTTGCCCTGTTGGGTTTAAAAGGTAGTGGGGGTGGAGGGGGGGCAAGAGAGAAAAGGGCTCAACTTGTGAACTGAGGAGAGTGAGGCAGGTGCTAATTAGCCCCTGGCAATCCTCTGCTGGACCTCCGCTGCTATTCGCAGAGCGAGCCCGGAACATTCTAGCACTGCTGGCCGAGAGGACTTCCTTTGTACTGAGGAAATTGGCGTTGACCTGGCGCTGGCCTAACCCTGAACACAGTCACTGTGCTGTCAGTCATGTGCAGACTCATCTTCAGAGCACACTCAAGAGGAAGTAAAGGACCAACAGGATGGGTCTGCTGTGCGAATGGGATGACGCTGCTTTGAATTTTACATTTTCCTTTACATTTTGATTGGGCAATGTAAATACACAGCAGTCACATGCTGATGATATGTGCTATGATACTGCAAGGAGGTGCTGCCTTCCAGATCAGTTCATGTTCCTGTAACTGCATGCAGAGGTTAATCTGGGGGACTATTCTGAGGGTTGGGATTTAAGTTACAGCAGAAAGTAGTTCTATTATTCTTCATATAATCACACATTAGTTAATCATGTGGCCAAATACAAAACTACAAGCACTTCCTATTAATTGGAAAATTAGGCAGGTACATGTAGATGGGTACTTTTATGCCTAGAAAATACATGTTGAAATATGTTTATTTATCAAGTTGGGGTGTGTTTTTACTTGATAATCATGGAAACATGAAAGTTGAACTCTTCTGTGTTTGGGCCAGGTTAGCTAACCACAAGTCCACAATTTGCCATGTGAGGCAATAATATGAGCCAATATGAGGCAATACGACCATCACATTCATAATATACGTTCTATACATGCAACTAAGCAATTCTTTAGGATGCGATGTGTTCCAGTTTTGTGGTTGTGCCAGTATTTCATCTCATTTCAAGCTCATTTCAGCTAAATGGTTTTGGGTCTGCCCACCATAAATATGATAGGAAGATGATTCACTGTGACAAATCCACTGGACGCCTCATTAAAATAAGCACAGCCCCTTGATTTTGACCATCTCTCATACAGTAACCTTCCTCTGACCCACTTCACAGCTCAATGTCCCAGGTGATAAAGCTGGAGATAAGCTGGGGAAAGTACTGGAGCGTTCTAGAAAACCAATTCTGTGATATGCAGCACTGCTAATGCCTACTTCCGGAAGCACTGAATGAGACTTAAATTAGCTCTTTCGCGTGCGAAAATACTACCGGTGCTCATAAGCCATCCCAGGTTTATGCACATCTGTGCCTGTTCTATGCCCCCTGCTCTCAGATTCAGCCTTTTATAGAAGGATTCATTAGACATGATTAAATCATTTCCCTCAAAGAACAGAAACCCACAAACAGCATCTGAAAGCACAAAGTACAATTTGTCAGTGATTTAAAATAAGAGTCAGTGTTATTCATGTCACTGAAAGGGAACTGTGGGCTATAATTATCCTTTAAACTGTACATTTCCATTACAATGTACATAAAACATGCACACCTTGTTCAAAAAGATTCCCGGGGTAAGTATTTAGATAGTCAAACCAATTGTGTACCAAGCCTATGGCCTATATAGGGCTGAATGATGCACGCTTGGTAGGTCTAACCAAAAACTTTGGCTGGGTTTTATTTTCTCATGGTACCATTGCACATCACATGCCTTTCCCTTACAGCATGTCAGGATGTTCAATCACGCGCAACCTTCGGGTTGATTACTTTGGCCTGAAAAAGCAGACTCTTTCACATGTATTGCTACTAATGGGGCAATTTTTAAGAAAAAAAAAGAAAACATCCTCTCAGGGCTCAGCTGGCATGGACTCATCTTGAGTGCAAGGCCAGAACTTGATGGCCCGGATTTGACCCCATCATGTTATTGGCGGACAATAGCGGTGGGTTTACCAGCATGGGTTCCTTGTCTTTCCAATCTATGACACCCTGCCATTCATCACAGATGCTCAGATAATGTCAGTGGAGCTGCGCCCGTCGTCCAAACGATGCTCACTTCACTGCAGGGCATTGTGGGGCTTGCAGTGTGAAGAACAGAGCCACTGGTCACACGCAAAGTGTATGGGCCCAGTGCATTCATCTTGCCTCAATGCTCCGATATGAGTACAGAGGCTGTCTGAGCTGAGATGAAAGTCTAACGTACAACTAGCAAGTTCAAACCATGGTTTCAAAAAGGGGGGAAAGCTTTTTTTAAAACCATGCACTCTATTAAGTAGAATAATCCCACAAATTCAATAAGCCCAGGAATGGGTGAGAGGGGTTGACTGTAGCTGAACTAAACCATTGAAATAAATACGTTATCTTCACATTCAAAAGGGAGGAAAGGAGAAGGAGGAATATTTAGGCTACAGACTGATTTCACATTCTAATAATGACAGCCTTGTAATTTCCCTGTATCAAGTGGCTGTATACAAGCCTAAACACTTGTGCATGTATCTGCAATTTATCTGTGGCACTCACTGAACTGGGTGATGATGGACTATGGATTCAACATTCACACACCTCAAATCTATCTTTTTTCATTTTTGAAGATCAAATGGTAAGACACTGTTGCAACACTTGCCCCAGTAACCAAAACAAGGAGGCGACTTCTGACCAGGCGACGTGCTCGAGTTAAAACAATGTCCTGTGGAGTGGTTGCCCATCAAGGAAGCAATTTCCCCCAGCTTCCGCTGTGAATTTTAAATCCGAACCACAATAACATCTTTAATTGGCTGGCAACCACCGGTAAGCATGGATTTTTACTCAAAAATACTCCAAAGCTACTACACTTGGACTCTGTCCAAAACAGCAGGGGCAGGTCAGCCCCCTTGTTTACAAGGGCAGGTTTAATGTACACTTTGATATGTTTTCGTGGCAACACAAGTAGCTTTCCGGCAACACCTTGCTTTACTTAGTTTTTCCAATGCAGTAGGTACACAAATGATGCAAGTTTTTTTTTTTTTTTTCCCCAAACAAGTAGTGCTACATGCACAATAAGGGAAGTGATTTGTATTTACGTGTTTAAAACCACATTTTGTGAAGCATGCAAATTTTTTGATTTATTCCTCTCAAGGAACTTTCTTTAAATATTCAGTAACTGAGCACATTCAAATAACTGCCTTTATGTCCTCTGAACAGCAAAAGCTGCCCTGAGATGCTGATCCATCTTCTCAGAAATGCGACCTGAAATTGCCTCTCCAGACACACTGCCTCTCGTGTTTGTCGGGCGGCTCCTGTCAGAGACACCTCTGGGTACAGCAGCAGCTCCGGGCGACATGAATGGGACGCGGATAGAGAACAAACAGTCACAAATCACACAGACGTTAATGGCTGGGAGACGCTGGAAATGTATGCAAATGAGACCCCCTGTGGACCTGCCTGATTCTGTAGGCCTGGTGTTTTAAATACAATCCAGTCAGGGCGGGGTACGTTATGCTGTCACCACCCTGTGGCTCTGTAATTCTGACTCTCAGAGCTGTGCTGCTGATCAGCTTTTTTTCCCCAGCACCATGAGAATCCATTTCAATTGTGTATCTTTCTGCTCAACAACAGGGATCAGTTCAATAGACAAATACATTCTGAAAAACTGAATTGCCTGGACACTTACTGGAGATCCCCACAAAGATAGGAGATTGTAGACAGACCTGGACTTCTAACCAGAGACTTGCAGGTTTAAATCCTTGGTAGGGCACAGCTTTTAAACCATGGAGAAAATTCAGTAACAACACCTGCCCTGACTTACATCATGATTCATGTAGCATCGTATCCTAACTGAACAGGTATTTTGACATCAACTATGCAAGTCGTCACTATTTATACTTGTAGCTGGAAGTGTGCAAATGTAGCAACGGAAGCACCAAAAGTCTTTCATGTCGTTTTTTAAAGCTTTCCCCCTTTCTCACCCTTTTTGGAACTGACACTACAGACTAAAGCGTTTACCAGGAGAATCAACGTCTACCTGGGGATAGGCACATCTGCCTGACATAACCTGATCAACATGTGTACATCAACCTTGTACAGGTCACAGGTGCAGAGTGGTGCAATAAGGGAACCCTGGCCAACAAAACCCACCCGACCCCCTGCGGAGCAAGAACGGAGCCAATCCAGTTCTGCCCCTACGACTCCCAAGTCATCGGCAGAAAGTGACACAGCACAGGCGTGCTTTTGATGTCTTAAACGAGTCACATCCACCTAGGCTGGCCAATCTCCTACTTGGTAGCGCGGAGCTGGTGAATGTTTACAGCGACACTGCAACAGGAGAGCCCCCGACGCAGGCATGGAGGACCAGAACTGCTCGGTGACGAGAGGTTATTTAAGGACGTAGGACGCGGACGACAGGACAGAGAGAGGGTTTTTTTTTTTTTTATCGCCGCTGGCCTGGCAATCGCGCCCCCTGTTCGTAAATGGGAGGGCTGGATATGCTGCCAGCTTCTCTGCACTGTGTTAACCCTGAGCGCATCCGTCCCTGCACTGACAGCGAGTTTACAGCAGTGCTTCCCAACCCTGGCCCTACGGACAAACGTACATGCTGGTTTTCATTTCAGCTGGCCTCTTAATGGACTGGGTTGAATAATAGTCACTATTATTTATCTAAGGGCCGCAAATCAGGAAAAGTAAACACTTTTAGGAATAAGTGCATGTGTAATGCAGATATATGTATTTTTTTTAGAAGTCGACTCCAACAACATATTTCTTCCACAAATTACTTACATAACATATAAGTCTGAGATAAGAGATGTCAAACCCAATTCAGTATTTCTTCAATGGCCTGAACCTAATTAATTAATTTGGTCTGCTGGAAGAAAAACCATCACACAGTTCGGACCGCAGGATCAGGATAAGAAACTTTAACAGTAAGACGCATTTCTGTGGGGAACGGTCCCTCATTGGTCTTAACTGAAAACACACTGGGGAGTCATATACCCCCAATATCCATACATTGTTCATCCCTTTTCCTTGATTTGAATGCAATGCTACTTCAAGCAGAATGTTTTAACTACTAGTGTTTTAACCTAACTTGTAAAGTTTCCATGTAAAGGAGAGTATTTATAGAAAGACGTACTTACGCTGTTGCTAAACCCAGGGTTTGTGTAACACTTGTCCCATTGTAAAAATAAGACAAACACATTCCGCCGGACCCAAACGCAAGACTAAACAGTTCTCATCACCTCAGAATGTATGAGGTAAGATATGCAACAGCGATTCAAAGTATCTGAAAGATCACCGTTTTCCCATGCTCCGGGTAAGTGCTTGTGTAAACTTCTGGATGGGATGTTCCTACCGCACAGTCTGATGGGATCGGTGCCTCTCGCAGATGCCTGGTCCAGCCGATTCACACTCTGTCCGTCTCGATTCATTAGCAGCCACAAAGGAGCGTGATCCGCCAAGTAAAACGGACCGGCATCAACTCAGAAGGTCCTGACACTTCCACTGTCACGCTTACCGTCTGTTCAGAAACCGACTTGTTTAACAAGCAGGCTATATCTCTGTCTAAGTTGGTGCCACGCTATGCATATCTGTCGCAAGGGAAAAGCGAATTTTGATCACTTGATGCTCTTATTGGAAGTCTGTCCTATTCTTTTACGTTCTAAGTTATTGAAGAAAGTAGTAAAAATTATCAGAGTAACTCTTGATTTTTGTTATTCTGATGCTAACATGATATTTTAGAGCACAAGAGTTCTGTCAAGGACCAACTGAAAACTCAAACACCAGAAAAATACCAAGAGTGGACAATATACACTGGCTAAGGTCAAAGGTCATGACTGATGACTTCATCAGTCTCCAGTGCAAACAATGCTATTCAGCACTGACAAGTGCAGCGGCCTTTTCAGAAGGCACGGTGAGACCTGAAGAGCTCCACAGCCTTCTTTACCTAATAGAAAAGAACACCACTCCATCACACCATTTACATTTACATTATAGCCATTTTTCCCAGGGGTAAACAGAAGCCATTTTTAAAACTTGTACCATCCTTTAACTTGGATTTTCAGGCAGGATTACATATTCACAAGTTTCATCAGGAGGTGCGATATCCATTTCCAAAGCGCGAGGACGATTATATAAACTGGGTTACAGGTGAGGGAATCCACATTTCCTTCCTTCAGAAAGTAACAGGGGACCCATTCCCTCTGCAAATTAGGCCTGTGATGCCGTTAGTAAATGTAAGCTTTCCGAATCTGTCAGGAAAACAAACTCCCGGCCTCCCCAGTGAAGCCCCGGACACTGCTGACCCCTGCGGCCTTTAGCGTCCCCGCGCTGCGAATCGCTCCCCTGTCCCCGATTACCGTTTCCCACACCGTCCCCTCTCCTGTTTCCACAGGAAAGCGCAGCAGAGACGAATTACAACCTGGTGACAATGAGAGGAATTCTGCTCCCGGGGCCGCAGGATTCCGGAACTCTCCCTCCCGCACCGAGGGAAAACCGTGGGGAGAAGGAACACGGGGACTGGCCCTTTGGAAACTTTATGGAAATTTCCCCCACGTTTCCACTTACGTATGTCATGTTGGACCACGTGCCTCTAGTCAGACTCGCTGTACATTATCTCACGACACAGTAATGCGGCGCGTTGCTGTGACTTGGTGTTTTCTGACCACACAGCAAATATGTAGATGTGGGCAGTGGTGTGGACTGGAAGTCTGCAGTCTGAACTTTTTGAAGGAGGTTTTCTGAGCGCGAGCGGAAAAATGAACTCATTTCACCCATCCGTCATCTCTCACATCTGGGAGACTTCCATTGTGCCGTGAGAGAGATAAAAAAAAAAAAGGTCTGCGACCTGTTCTGTCTCCATCCTGATACAATCAGGTTTCTACTGTATTTATGTCTGTTTCACTGTCTAATGATTATAATCCAAATATAGTGTAGTATCAATAAATGTTCTTTTTCCGTTTCTTATGAAATGTTTAAAAAAGAAAAAAAAACAACATTAAGGTGCTAAGTATATTCTTTTTGGATGATTTGCTCTGATAGTAATAAGCGCAAAAAGGAAATTAGCCTTCATCAATACGTCATATAACCATTTGGTGAATGACAAATCTAAGGGAATAAGGAATGTGGATTGAATTAAGACGATTTCTGCCAAGGCCAAAATACATTTGATCAACCCACCACCATTTCGGATGAATACCATCAAGGTATGCAAGGATAAGCCCTGCCTCGAAGTTAAACATATAAGATGGCCTCTTACAAAGCTGGATATTAAGCTAAAATCATGCCTTAAGAGGGCGTGCGTTTGCCCTGATAAAGGGCAGTTTGTTAGGACTCCTAATCCGGTTTCCCTGAAAGGTTTCACTTTGATGAGTTTCACATTTACTCTGATGGGTCCAGTCAGTGGGAATGGAATGTGTCCACTGTGGTACGTCCAATGTTTATCTCGGACCGGCATTCGGGAAATCCAAACTGAATCATTTTTCACCCACACACCATTTATCCAACAAACATCCCTATTTAGATGTTTACAGTCGTATGAAGGGAAGCAAAACATGTGGAAGACCTTAACAGGGGTTGCTATGCGGACTGAGGGGAATTAAGTCCACTTAGAAGGAGCTTCCTTGATACTGAATGTCAAAACATGAGATGAATGGGTCTTGACTTGTTAACAGTAGGAGCATTTGTACACGCACATGTGCAAAATGAAACAACATATCTCATGCAAATAATTTTGGTTTGTGTAGCAACAGCTCCCTGTGTGTACGTGCAGAGTGGAGTGTGGCGCTGAGGTTTAAATAATGTTAATGAACATTGGTGGCTTGGCGGTGTGCCTGGAGCAGGAAGCACATCTTAGTTCAGAGGCGGGAGATGATGGGCCAAAATGGCATCGGTGATGTCACGTCAGCCAGCAAACAGCAGTCATTTAGAAACTGCTTGTTGAAAGATAAGAAAAATAAGCAGCAGGAGTGACAGTGGGAGTCTGTCTGAGGTGATTATGAGCATATGAGAGTGCCCGTAATATTGCGTGCATCTTTTTTTTAAACTGATATTAATGCACAATGTGCAGGTGGCAAAGCCAAGCTGGCAGATGGCCCTCCTAACAGTGCTTTTCAGCGCAAGGTAGGGACCTGGGGGTCATCCAGAGGAAAGGTAGCTTGTTTTCCACCGTAATCAATGTAAAGTACATCAGCTTATTGATAAGCTCAGCAGATGAACATTTAGCGGGTTCCGAACATATGTACGTGGCTGCTCTACATGTCTGTACATCTGGTGGCAAGAATGCTATGTTGGTGAGACAGGGAGATGATGAATACTGATAACATGCTTTAGGTGGCCTTTTCTGCAAAGAAGCAAATGTGGAGAACAGATTAATGTGCCACAAACAGTGGTATGATGTCAAAGCCTCAATGGAACTACAGCTTGGCCGGGTAGGGATCATGCAAATGCGGGAGGGGAGATGTGAGCTGTTCAGATATTAGTCTCCAACTCCAGTCAAAGAAGAGATGAGAAACATGTCTACTGAGTCCACTCTGTCCAATATCTTTATTACTAAATACCGCCTGTATCATTCTTATTCTCTTCAAATTACGGTGTCCTTCGCCATGGCTGCTAGAGGATTTTGTCCTGAGAATTCCCTACACTTCCAAACAATTCCAGGCGAGTCGTTTATTGTGTTTTAATAAACTCAAAATTTAACTTAAAATAAATTTCCTCATTTCAACATCTGATATCGACAGGGATATCCCATTTTTCCAGCAATCACATGCGTGAGGGGCTGCCAGAGAGCGCTCCGTGACTCACGTCGAGATAGGATTCTCCAGAAAGCAGCCTCTCCACGGCTATCGCCGAGAGGGCCGGGGCTTTTGTCTCTCTTCCTATATCTATTTAGCGGGTTGTCAGTCGGATGAAAGGTATTTCCTGTGAGTCATCGTCCCCTCTATTTTATCGGCGCAGAACCATGCGGGGCTTCAAACGCCTTTCCCTTCCAACACCTTCCAGCGGTCCCCCGAGATTGGGCGGCTCGCAACAACGAGCCAGCTTAACAAACACACTTATTTCTATACTTAGAAGTCATGTGAACGAGCCTTTCTCACCACATTCTTCTTGTGCAACCCACTGCTTCAATATACTCTGGCAGCATGATTTCCAGTAGGTTTTTTCTTTGTTTGGTATATGCCAGGTAAATAATAATAAAAATAAAATGAACAGATCTACCTGTATGGTCGATTTCATAATCGACCAACAGTGTTGGGTTAATCCTTTCCAGCGTTTCATAGCTTTTGCCTGAAATGTTCTCAAAGTGTTTGCTCGAAATGCTCAGTGACGACTGAAGGAAAGAGAGGAAATCCACCCTTATCCTGTTCAACAGCTCGTTTTTCATTTCTTAATTAGCCTCAATCTCCGTGACTAGTAATCCCTCCCAAGTAAACATGCAGAATATGGGATGCCACGAATGTGTTGACACGCTGTTGCTCTCCAGCGGTTTGGAACAATGGTCAAACTGTGTCATCACTCAACAATGCCTTCATTTCTGATTTGGGTCTTGTTTGAGATGCCATCCCACCTACGGAAAGACACTCTGGGAGAATGTTCAGACACCACTCATTAGAATGGTATTGGGTCATGTTTTATATCAAAATTGCTTCATTTGCAGTTTGCATGGTCAAAAAATCCACGGGAAGTTATCATTCTGGTTTAGTTGTGAAAGTTAGATCCGGGAGTAAAAATGAAAAACAAACATACAGCTATATTTCCCTTTTTGGTCTGACATACTGTATGTCTAATGTTACACTGAGCCCTTAAATAAGCCACAATAACATCCAATATACCCTTGGAACATCTGTGGAAGGTGATAACACAATCATGGTATGTAACATAGTTGCATGGTTGACGTATTTACATGTCTTCTCATTAATTCTAACCCTACCTGTAATTAAGCAGGTATAAAGAACACTTTAAATAAAGGAAATAATTCCGAGTTCAGGCTGAGCCCTAACTCTAAGGTTCAAAGTCAGCCATATTATCTGCAGTCATGGACCAGGAGCCCACCATGGCTTAACAAACTGCCTTTGCCCCACTAGGGTAGGGCTTGGTCCCACTCTCAGGACCCTGCAACCTTTTTGGGGCATATGGTCCCTCCGATGAATTCAGGGAAATGCGCCTATCACTCCTTTGACATCCTTCCGGGGGCAATGAGGGACTTGCAGTGTGAAAAATAGCCAGGGCTGGCGTGAGTACATATCAGAGGATTGCATTCACTGTGCCTTGGGCCCTTGCGGTAGTGCAGAGATTGTTGCAGTGAGATGTACAATTGGTAATTCCAACAGTTGGGGGAAGAAGAGGGAAAAATGCTACAAAAGGGAATACTACTTTGAATTGATCGTGGAACAAACTATCTATTGCATAACTTTGCTTGAATTATTTTGGTTTGACAAACTCAGTGTCTCATTAAATAGGAAGAGAACAAGTCTGAATTAGTCCTTCAAAGCACAAACTCAGGAGGGGCAAATTCTACTGACCTCTCACCTTAAAACTTATTGGTGATAGGTGTAGTGAGTGGTAGAGGGTGAAAACTATCTCATCTAAGTATATTAAACTGAAGGCAAGCACAGAGAGGCAGATGAGATCATTCTGTTAACTTTATAAATGCTAACATTGTTAGTGTTCGATGGGTCTGGTTACATCTTAGTAAAATGGGATTACTTAGATGTCTGTTACATAACTTACACCACCCTACCCCAGCAACTTAAATCTCCAAAGATCAGCTCCGGGGCGATATCACGGCAGGATTTTCTCAGTTACATAAATATGGCTTAAGCTTAATTTGGCTAATTCACATACTCTTTTTTCAGCCCTACTCAATTTTTGGTTGAATATTCGAGCAATTCAGTTTCTTTTTAATCTCAACAGTTTGTCATTTCCTGTTTTGTCTTGACAAGTTGGCTTGTTAAGTGATAACCTATGTTATGAGTTGCAATCAGTTCTAAAAATCTTGTTAGTCTTTTGAAATGTAACACACGTATGTTGTGCATTTTCCACAACCTGTACCCAAACGTCTCAAAAATACATGACTGCACTGCTTTCATTCAGATATATATATTGCAATCTGATATGAGAGTAAATATTGAACTTGCATGTCTGCAGCGTATAAGGCATTATCATACAGGAACTGGTATCACAGAGAACATGTGTAGGCAGGGGAACACCATGACCTAGTGACCCTGTACAATATGGTCTGCTTTTTTTCAAGCTCTTTTTTTGTTGTGCAAATAACTACTGATTACAAACTTCCTCTGCAACACTGCCCTGGTACTAAGGTGTTTGAATACTCTGTCAATGGACCTGGGTGTGTTTCAAGGAATGCTGTGAAAAAATTGCAAAACCCTCTGTGTCAACATCAATCAGTGCTGTTTTCCCATGGGAGTAACAATGCGGGTTTCCATGGCAAGAGCATGTGTTCTGCCTGAAGGTGCTGGGATTTTTCATTATCACATACTGTAATAAGAACAAGATAACACAGCGCATAGCTACCCAGTGGTACAAATCCAGGAGATGCAGATAAAGAGACAGACAGATAGACAAAGCGACAGTAAACAGACAGGCAGACAGACAGACAGATATATGCAGGTTGTGGTCAGATGGAGATAGAGAGTAGATAAATGAATGCGTGAATAAATAAATACATGAATTAAAAAAAAACTTGCTCCAATATCCCACATACCCTAAAAAAAGAAACATGACATCAGGCCTATGTGGTTATTTATCTAATGAGGAGTTTCCTCTAGTGTTGACTCACTGTGGAATGGCATTGCACTGATAAAACTGAGTCTCCCTACGGAGAGGGGAGGAAAAAAAAACCCATGTTAAAAAAGGGAAAAAAAGAGACAGTCTTCGTTAAGAGACGTCAAGATCTCATGCTGCTGCTATTTAAATGGAATCATCGCGCGTCGTGATTGGCCGTCGTGCAGCTGGGCCGGAGAGGTTGTGGGTGGCGTTCACGTCTCGCGCTCTATATCTAATTTGTGACTCGCGAGCTGGGGAGCAGTGACAGACGAGGCTTGACTGGCGTCGCGAGCTGGTTGGAAGTACGCAGCAGCGCGGAGAGGAAAATCGGAGACGTTTGAGATCTCGGCTGAAACTTTTGATTCTTCATTTCGCGAGGGTTCTTTTTTTCTTCCTTGCGTAGAGGCAGAATTTGCGCTAAATATGCCGTCGTTTAACTACGCGCTTTTCATTCCGCTGACTGTTCTCTGCAGCCTGCAGATCAGGCAGTTTACAGAGGCTTGCTCGTGCGCCTTGTCTCATCCCCAGGATGCTTACTGCAACTCTGACATAGGTAAGGACATTATTACTGTTACGCCACTTTCATATTGTTAAGAGATGTTGCACTGGCATCATCATATCTGTAGAGGCGAATGCGCGTGTTTCAACAATATTGCGAAGTGCGTAGCTATCGTCATGACATAATTGTTTCCATTTTCCGTGGTGTCAAGTCTAAGTAACGGTTTCCTTAGTATTCCGCACACACGTTGTGCTGTAGTGTAGTCTACTATATCTGACGATACTATGAAGCTGTAGTACTAGATACAAAGGCTTTTAACTTACATGACCATGACGGTAGCATGCATTATCTGTTTAAATGAAGACTGGCGTTATGATCTGAAACTGGGAAAAAAAGTTTCATTCTGGAAAATGTGCGCTTTTCTGTACCCCTCGATGTGTCATGTAAAAATTGAGTCTCACAGACTGCAAGTTTGGCAAATAAATTACATTGAAATGAAATCAATTCACCAACAGGCAAGAAATAACTTTGTGTTGCTGTTGATTTTGACAGGGGTAACTGAAAACGCGGCATGTACGAGTATTCAAATAAGCCAAATATTATATTGCTCTCCTTTGAGTGAGGGGAAGAGTTAATGGTATCCATGGAAACCGGTCCCCGCGAGTGTTATGTTTTTCTGGGCAAATGACCACTTGCTGAGCTATAAAACAGAGGCTGTCCAAGTATTTTACTGCGGGTTTAAAGGGGGTGGGTATCGCGTCCATGTGCGGAGCTTGCCCACATCAAGCTTTAAGAGCAGTATTCGGGGATGATTTGTTGGAGCTACAGAAAAAAAATTATAAAATAACTGTAGCAAGTGTAAACGGAGACTTTTAAAAGGAGTTGGTGTGAAACTCAGTTTACTCCATACAGTACATAAGATCTATAAAATTGATTTAAACATGCTGCACTTGCTTGAGCTGTGGTTTATTGTATCTAGGTTGCACGTGTTGGTAATAAAGATTTTAATAAGCTTGTTTTTTTCTATACAGGCAGTGGATCAGAGTAACTCGAGCCAGGGTAGATCTACATAGATCCAGCTGCTGAATGAAGTGTTTGGTATTTTCTACCATAATTCCAGACATATTTTCTCTCAACGCTAATAGCCCCTTCCGTTCTTTGCTCCGATTTTCTTGGCGTGGCTAGAAATGGGGTGCTTTTACGGAGTGAAGTATATTGCTGGGTCATGCCTTAATGCCTTTCCCAAAAATAATAAGCTTGATTTCAGTCTACGTCTTAACAAGGAATGCCTCTAAACCTTCCATTAATAAACATTCCAAACCCTGAAAAACCATTATTTCGGCATTTCAAGGGCTGATGTTACTCGCCTTGGCTGCAGCGAGTCGAAACTCATTTCGAGAGGGAACAAAGCTTTATTTGATAAACCAAAATGACGATTGGAGGCTAGCGGCTCCATCCAGAAGAAAAATGCCGAGTGAAAAAAAGAGGTCAATTCAGATGAATTGGCAGGAGCCGCGGTCAGGAAGCCTGGGCAGGACTCTGAACAGGAGGTGGTTTATACAAAGAACGTTACCTCGGGGAGCGCTGCCTATCTGCTGGGGATTATACAATACCCACAAACAGCGTTATCAGATGCGAGCGCAGAACTGTCGTTACACGGTTGGAAATGGAAATGGTATTGCGGACAGCTGCACGGCAAAAAGAGGAACTCTTTACGTGGGAGTGTTTTGTGTGTGTGTGTGTGTGTGTGTGTGTGTGTGTGTGTGTTTGTGAGGTGCATTTTCAACAAGTGATCCTTGGCCAAACCAGCGAGCCTTGCCTGAGGTACATGGTCAAAGAGGGAATACTGTTTCTTTGGACACCATATGGCGAATCTTATTTATTTCATTTCCCCATACAAATTACTGTACGCACACCACCAAGATGTTCCCAGCCTGTAGTCAGATTCTTACTGCCCATGACTGCTGTGGTACCCTTTGAATATTTGCTCTGCTTTTCCTTGAGATCTAGAGCTGTGGACATAGTAGCAGTTTTTTGTCCGCGCACAACTATGACCCGGTCGTGTTGTGGTCCTGATGCTGAGAAGAAAACACATCCTTGGTTCTGCAAGACAGCCTGGAACCATTTGTGTCTCCTATTCCACTCATGCAAATGCCAAAGAGTGGGACTCCATCTAGCGATCTGGGAGTCCCTTCAATGCACACAGCCCACGGCGACTGAGCCCCATGAGATCCCTATTTCAAGGTCGTCCCTTCCCAAGCTGCTCTGAATACTTGCATTGCACATAGCTGCTTCTCTGTTTTCAGCACCAGGAGCACGCAGGGGAGAGTGCCCGGCTCGTTGCACAGTGAATCATACACGTTTGCATTACAGCAGTGTATATATAATATTCTGAAGGAACAAGAAGCGGCACCTAAGGAATCAGTCAGAAGAAAGATGTAGTGCTATCACTCATTCTACTATATTATCCTATGGTGATATATACAACGCTGGCTATAGAGCCTCAAAAAATGTACATTAACCAGCTTTTGCTGTCATAATCATAGCAGATTACGTGACGTAAGATATGATTTGATGTGACCTAACCCCTTGGAGTACATTTTAAAGCAGAATATATATTCAGACAAGTGGAGTCAGACACTACTTCACAGTGACTTTCCATTCAGTCCCCAAATACTCCAGATAGCCAGACTCTGAAGTGTCTGTTTAGGACTTCAGGCTTTGTATGCTGAAAGTGCTGGGCATATTATCATTAATTTCCCCTTGTTTAAAACAGACCTTACAGCGTCACCATATTCAAGTGGTCGCCCTTTTTTGGCAAGGATTTGCCAATAATAGTCCAGCACCGCAGTGTCAGCCAAGAGTGAGTGGAGCTGGACTGATTTAGTTTGCTGATAATTGAGCTGGAGGGTGAATCACAATGTTGACTTGGCAGCACTTTGTGTAATGATTGATGTATTACAGATTGTTTGCTTTTCAGCATGGACGAAACAAGCGAACCAAAACTTTCACAACGTATTCTTTCTGAATCTAGTGGCGCAGCATTTCCACCTGTTTGCTTTTCTCTTGTGTGACTGCAGTACGCATTCACTAAATAATTATACTGTTGTCATAGGTTTTTAGTTGTTGAGTGAGTTGAGTGCTTTGGAAATAAATGTCTTGCTAAATGAGGAACTGGTACTACGTGAGGAAATGATGCAACAGTAGAAATAAAAATATACTGCTGGAAATGAAAATTGTTGCCTCCTAGCAACCCAAGGACATTTCTGTAACCAAATGTTTTTCCTTCAGCAGCACAACACTGTTAAACAGGGAATTTATGGCAAATGTAGTCATTGGACATACACTCCCCATATAAACCTCTCTGCATGCCTGGACAGCAGCTCACACTTTGCCTGATGCTCACTTTGGTGCAATTTTGTGCAGAACAGCGTTTAATAAAACAGGTCATTCACCCAGAGGGGAGGGCTGTTTTTTTCCCCCAAAAGTTTTTTTGTGCATCAGATTAGCGTCTGCTTAAACTGCGCTCTGGGTTAAGGTCCAACGGCTGACGCTAAGCTCATTCTGGCAGATCAAGCCTGCCCGATCAACGCAGACGTGGGAGGTAGCTCTATCCGACTGTACCAAGCGAGCGAGTCTCAGCACCGTTCCACGGCAGGAGATTAGCCCACCGTTCATTAAAGGGGACCCTGTGTGCCGCGCGGTGCACTCCTGTGGCTGGCCGCAGCGCCGCGGAGGATCAGAGCTTGTTATCGGGCCTCCCTCCGATGCTAAGTGGCTCGGTTAAACGGATGCAGGCCCACAGACTCACACAGCGAGGGGAGTGGGCAAAAGTGAGCCTGATACCCAGCAAGGAACCCTCCTCGAACACACACAGACACACACACGCACGCACGCACACACACACACACACACACACACACACACACACACACACACACACACACGCACACACGCACGCACACACGCACGCACACACGCACACACACACACACACACACACACACACACACACAGCCACACTCCCCCTTAAATGCACAAGCCGGTGGAGAGCGGAATGAGAGTCCCTCACTTGTGCCAGGCTGCTGAGATAATGCTGAACATAAGAGAATGCAGAAGCACAAAGCAGCTCATTGTTTTTAGATGGCCGTAGTTCCCGTGCCTTTGAGGGCCCTCCGAGCACAGCGAGGACAACCAGAAGCAGGGAAGCTGAAGAGCCTAACGGGAGGTGCTGAGGAACAGGTCCTGTGTACCTGTAGCCAGAACAAGGCGACACAAATCGCGTACCAGTCCCCGCTGGTGACCTGTACGCATCACGTGGTGCCAGGCGTGGCGGGAGGCGGCCGGCTCCAGCTGACGCGCAGCGGGCATTCTCCTTTTCACTCCCTTTCAGAGCCAGTCCTAACTTGGCCGACGTGCTGGGACAGACTGTAGGCTTGCCACTGGCTGTTTGCTGGTGCCTTTCAGAAGCGCAAGTCACTGTTTTAGAGTGGACAGGGTCTGGGTTGCCAGCGTTGTCACTGCGAAGATCACACCCCGCAGACCTGGCTTACCAGCCTCACTTGGGCCTCTCGCATGTGTCTGTTAAATGGGCCAATGGGTCAAACCGCGTGAGCTTTCTGGCCGGCGCTACATGTCAGTATGCACCAGCACAGTAGGCACGCTACCATATCCATTTTTACACTGCATACACAGGCACATTATCAGTGCCTAAGAGTCCGTAGAACTCAAGCTGCCGGATTTAGATAGAGCCGCGCTTGTTCATTTGGCCAGCCAGCTGTAAGCATCTCCCTATTCAGGTCAAGAGTAGCCGAGCGGATGGGCGCGGGTGTAATGTACTTTCGGCGTACGCGCCGTCGTTCGAGTGGGCCCCTTGGCGAGAGTGCCGTATGGAGTCTCGCACCGTTCCCACAGAGCGCCGCCCGCGGGCGCATCTGCGGTAATCTCCACGCCCACCGCCAGGCGCTGCCCACCTCGCACTTCAAAAGCACGCCAACCGGTACACGAGCAAAATATGCAAAGCGAGTTAACGCAGAGAGAAGCAGAACATTCGCATCGAGAGGCCCTGCTCCCATAATCCTCCTCACCTCCCGGCTGCAGTCTCTGCAAAGGCGTGGGCTTTTTTGTGCGTTCAGAGTGCCCCAGTTGCATTTTAGCCTGGAGTGTCCCATACAGTTTTTCAAAGAAGAGGAAGGGAAAAAAGGCTTAGCGTGTTATCATAAATCACTGCATCATCTGTCAGGAATGAGCCTTTGAGCATTCAAGTGGCTTTCAGATAAGTCAAAAAAATGCAATGTGTATTAAGTGACATTTCTGTTTTACCCTTGATTACCTGCAATCTTTCTTTTCTACCTCACACTGGCTGTATGTCAGTCCACTAAAAAGTGAGTAAATATATCAGAAAGAGAAGTGTAGCACCTGCCATGGCAACTGGCTTTGGCTTATGAGCTGTCACCACAGCCAGACAAGCTCTTATGGAAGTGTAGACACAGGTACTCACTGCTGGGGAGTACACTGCTCTCAAAGTGACTTTGCCCTTGGGTGGTAAGGAAAACATCAGCTGCAGTGCTGAGCGTTAGTGATTAGTTATGTAAGTGTTCAGGTTTTTGCCAATTTGATTTTAAGATCTGAGCTTGGTACAGAGGTGCTTCTCAAGCAGGGCTCTGTAATCATGAATAACCATGCATGCAGAGTTAAGCTAGGAGAACTTGTCCTTGGTTATAACAGAGTTCAAAAGGTTATGCAAATCAGTGACAGAAATCCAGGAACACAAGTATCTGTGCTATTTCACACATTCCTTCACCAATGACATCATCGCCGTCCAATTAGAGACAGTGCAACTAACTCGTACCAATCATTCCTCATAATTTAGATATGGGATGACATAACCCTTGACCCTGCCTTTAACATCATCATATAAGGCCAAGCCAGTGATGAACATTTATGACTGCAGAGAAATATTTGGCCACAGACACACAATACATTGCTATACATACATGCTACACTAGTTATTAGTTCATTAGCTATTAGTTTTGGCTCACTGACTCCAGAGATAGGTGGAAACAAGTGAAGACACACAGTTGGATGTTACTGAAACAAATTAACGATGAATGTTGATATATGAAACTAGAGAAAATAAGCTAGGCTGTATTTTTAATATTGCAGTAGGGTGAACATTTAAGGTCATGTTACACCCATAGACAAGGCATTTCACATAACGTAGAGCACACACATAACATTAGAACCGACATAAATAAATCAGACTGCAATGGAGCATCTTACTAATCTTATGAGTTTCATTTTCAAGATGGCCAAATTCTGTTTTTTTTTTTCTTTAACACACCAAGCACTATATGCAGAAACCACATGATTTACAGTAACCACTCTTCACATCCCGCCTTCATTTTATGTAACTCACATTATGGCAGTTGGCGTGCATTAAATTACATGGCCAAGCAAACTACTTGATTCCGATTTGAAGTGCTGGACTCAGTTTGAAAAGGGAAATTCCATTTCCAGGGGTCAATTCTGCAATTCCGTAGTTGATTCCATGGAATTCTAAAAGCAGGGGGCCCTAGTTATAATGTTCTCTTCAAGTATCCACAGCTGTAAAGAGCTCAAAGGCATATCATTCCATTTTAAAATAAGCGCTATCATATTTTACAGCACATTGTTCAGTTAGCAACTGAGGTGCTGAATGACGCTTAGGTTTTATATTCTCATTGAAGAAAAAAAAATGCTTGGGAACATGCCTTCAGTTGCCTCCATAAAGAGCTCAGAAAGCAGTAAAAGTCAATGAAGACCTGTTAGAGACACTAGAACCTTCTGTCTGCATCTGGAAGAAAGCACGCCTTTTGACTTGCTCAGGAATGCAAGTCCCACATAATTCGGGGAAGGAAATTCCACACGCAGAACAAACAGCCAGATTTGCTCCTGACTGAGGCTGCCCTGAGTGAAGGAAGCAGGTGAACTTCACGCTCGGCTGCATCTCAATGCAAAAGCGCTCCCTCAAGTCGAACCCTGATACAGGTACTCTGGGGAAGACCCATTCACGGGTCTTAATGAGGCTTCTCTAGTAAGCTGATCCTCATCAGTGTGCCAGCTCACTTTGAATGGAACGAACACAAGGTAAAGTGAATCCAAAATCCGGCCCATGATAGTAATCTTGTCTGGGACACCGCCATGAATCTTGTGTAAATTTTATTATGAGTCCTGCTTTCGATGACCCCCAAAGGGGTCAGAGTGTATTGCAGGAAAATGCTGCATGTCTGTGTCTGTGATTTTAGAGTGTAATGCCAAGGGCAGAAGAAAGAAGTGGTTTTTTTGTATAGAAATATATTTGTGCTGTACGTACATAACCAGCTTGCTTCCTGTGTTATAAATTTAGTAAATGATGAAATTCCCCTGAAGCTTTCAAGAACAAGGAAGCCACTGGGGCAAAACAAATGATGTTAAAATCAGATGAATAAAATGTCCAGAGCTCAGGCATAGCTGGCCAGGGGCCTTCTGTCTGGTTCAAGGTAGACTGTAAGAAAGTAGTATACTGCATACGTTTACAGAAATTTTCATATGATTTATGAATACGCTGTCAAATATTTTTTTAAATGTACATTTATAGTACATTTAACTGTATTTTATATAATACTATACATGCATATAGTTACATCCATGAAAATAGAAAATATTGATGTGCTGCATTTTATCACAAATACAAAAAATACATTAATTTCATTGTACACTGGCCGGGAAGGTCACAGCGTTACAGTGCTGAATGACCTGTTGCATTGTGGGAATTCTTTCACTTGTTAATGGAACATTGTATTGGTGACAGTCACAACAGCTTGTTAGGAGACAGACTTATGATCTGGGCCCCTCCGGTGCCCTCATAAACGGCTGTGGAGCACCAGTTGCCTGGGGCAAGGAGCTGAGTTATGATGCTGTGAAACAGCCTCAGTGCATCTCTAAAAATGCTCCCATTCTATGGTACTGTGCCACAGCGTTTGGCAGAGGACCCCAGCAGACGCCATCCCCCGCATTGCATTGCCATGGGATGTCAGCCCAAATAGAGAGCTCTGGGACAAAAGCATGGCTGTTTACTTCACTGAAATTGCCACCTTAAACAGAGCCTCTGAAAAACATTTTATAATGGTTCTTGGGATCTGCTTTTTGATGACTCAAACTTGGCTGTGAGGGGCCACAATCTAGAAGGTTTCCCAGCTGTCTTTAAAGCCATAATACGCGGAGAGAGAAGCCTTGAAGGGCAATTGGCTGAATGGGGGTGTTGGTTTGGTGATTAACGGGGTGGCGATATGGGGTTGAATGGGGTGGTGATTTGTTGGAAACTGTACGGCGATTTGGAGTTCAGTTGGATGGGGATTTCATGTTGAATAGGGTGAAGATTTGGTGTGGAACGGTGTGGAGATTTGGCACTGATTTGGATGAAGATTTGGTATTGAAGAGGGTGGTGATTTGGTGTCCCACAGGTTGAGGTTTGAGGCTCCCTGCTCAATGTTGGACTCAGTGCACCCGTTCTACTAAGTACACTCTCCTCTCATCAGACTCACTGCAGCCGTTTACGGGTTAAATGTGCCTGAGATGAAAAACAGCACTAACTTAAGCGAATGTGTGTCTGTTTTTTGTCCCCAGTGATCCGGGCCAAGGTGGTTGGGAAGAAGCTCCTGAAGGATGGGCCCTTTGGCACGATGCGTTACACCATCAAACAGATGAAAGTAAGCCCAGAACCACGTCCCACAGCGCATGCACTCTCTTCACAACAACACATCCAGACATCCAGAGGCTAAGTAGAATCCTGCTGTAAAAAGTCTGAAAATAATCTCACGCTACAGTGTGAAGCAGCTCTGACGCATACAGCTAAGAGGCCTTAATGTGCAGAGACTCAATTTAATGTGACTTGTGGTCATTTTAAAAACTGTGCACGTGGGTGACAAAATGCATAATGCCATTTTGTGATTTCTGTGCACTCTTGTCTGCAGCTGTGATGCTAATGTCTGTAGACTGGTTTACAGAGATTCACTGAGATTCTCAGATTCAATCACACGCATTCATTTTTAAACTTGGATTCACTGCTGGAGTCTTGTATTTTTTTTATGTTCTTTTGTAGTTTTGATCCTCACAACACAGTTTTGCCAAGTTTTTAACATTCCATGGGAAATCTGTAAATATGCATTTCCTGCTGCTTCAGAGTAAATAATCTGTGACAGACTGGGATGTACAAACTAAAACACAAACATTTATCTTACCCACTTAATGTTTTCTTCCATTTTTTAGTAATCAATGGGCAAGTGTAGTTCAGCAGGGAATGTTTGCGCCCAGCCAGCCTTTCACAGCACACTTACATAACGCAATTATATCATTTTTCAGGCCCTTTGTGCCCATACAAGCCACTTCCTCTTGTTGATTTAGATTTTGGATGTCGGATGTTTGGTTTATAACTTTATCAGTTATAATATCACAAAACTCTGGTCTTAGCAACACAGTAAAGCACTGTTTTTTTGCTTTTTACCTCACCAAAACCTAGCAGACTACCATGCCTTGTCATGCCTGAATTTGCATATAAGGTTCTAACATGACCTGCTGTGCGTATACATGTTTCTAATATGGTGTGTCAGACACATTCTGCAGATTTCCATGAACATGCTTCTGATACAGAATTTCTGATGTGTTTTGCAGATGTACAAAGGCTTCAACAAAATGCAGCACGTTCAGCACATCTACACCGACGCCTCTGAGAGCCTATGCGGTGTCAAGTTTGACATAAACAAGTACCAGTACCTTATCACCGGTAAGTCGCGGTGCCATAATTGCAATGAACAGAGCTCATTTGCATTAATAAAAACAGAGATGGAGGGCCACGGAATCCTCCGCCATGCCGGGGTGTTCCATTGACCTTGGGGACTTATGAGGCTGCTGTCTAATAGCTGAATGTTTAAAAGAGACTAAAATCCCAGTCTGTCACCTAGCGCCAAGGTCTCAGAGGTCGGGCAACCTGTCGCATGTAAACCAACGGTCCCCTAAAGGAGGACAACTGCTGCAGTGTGTTACCACTGCACTGAAAATTGTGTATTTCCGAGGGGGGTTGAGATTACTCCATTTTGGCGAAAGGCGCCCAGCAGGAACCTCCAGCGAGGCCTGCTGGGTTAATTTGCAGCTCGCTCCCCGCACGCACCGCCACAAAGGCAGCGGCGCCACCGGCCGCCCCAGCTCATTTTCAGTTCCCCTGGGGGGCGTCTCCACCACGGCGACACAAACTTTCCCGCTATTTATAACTTCCCAGGCACTACTGCGCGAGGGGCCTTGGCTTCGGACAAGGAGAGAAGTTTCTAGGAGCAATTTCCTCTGTTTCAGAGGAAAAAAAAAAAAAGAGTATTATTTCCCTTTGCGCTTCATGATGCTAATGATTCATGATTCAGCAAGACAAGCTGGAAAGCCTGCCAGGGGCGTTCACTGATTCTGGTGTTTTTAATTGGGATACCCACACACCGCTGGCAGGCCCTCTTAAACATATCTTTGTAAAAAATCTGAACCCGTTTACTTGCCAGCAGGGTAGAAGTTTGTCACCGTGGAAACCGCCCCGGCGGACACGCTGCCGTTAATCGCAGCTCGGTATCGGCGATGCGAGCGCCATCCTGCTCCGGTTGGATTCTATAATTGGGTCTCGTCCCCCCGGGCTGAGGATGCGGGAGTCCTTATGGGGCTTTAAATACACCCCGTCTTGCGAGAGCAACTTCAGAAATTCTCTTTGATCAATCAGAGCACAGGGGGCTGATTAAGCCCATCAGAGATGCGGCTTATGGAAGTCCTCTGATAACTTTCTTTTCATGTCCGCCCGCGGCTGAGTAATCCTTAGGAAAAGCGGCCCGCCGTGTGCATTACAACCATGGTGTGATACGTGTGCATCGGAATGCCATACCCAACTATGTTTAGCGTGCAGCCGCGCACCTGTTTTGGGGGCTTGACTTCGGTAGTAAGCCGTGAGGGGCTAGTCACTATAAATAGAGTCCATTTGACTTCTGGACATTTAGAAATGGGATGCTGGCTGAATACGCGCTCGCAGCTCTAGATTGACTTGCCGCACTTGAAAAAGCATTGAAATCTTTGAACTGCTGTGTTTGTGTGCGTACACACTGGTGGAGCAATCATGGTATTGATGTCTGCTCCGTTCCCTTAGTGATATTTTTAATTAGGATAAGATAACAGGATCTCTCTAATCAGGCCTTGTGTAAACAGCATGAAAATCATCAGGGCTGTGAAGTGAATTTTTACATCTTCCACCATTTCCTTCAGTTCTTTTAAATAAATATCTTGGGTTTTTTTGAACTTGTGAAATTCTCCTGTGCTGGATCGAGCGCCCTCCCCAGCGAAGGCTCGCACTGTGTCTGACGGCCCGCTCCCCCCATTCCCCCCCCCCCCCCCCCGCAGGTCGCGTGTACGACGGCAAGGTCTACACCGGGCTCTGCAACTTCAACGAGAAGTGGGAGCGCCTGACCCTGTCCCAGAAGAAGGGGATCAACCACCGCTACCAGCTGGGCTGTAACTGCAGGGTGAGTGGTGGCCAGTGTGCCCGGAAAGGGGGCAAGCGCCGCAATCGCGGCACCAAGAGGACCAGGGCCAGAGAGAACACCCTGCTCAAGCACATGATCCTCCGATAGACCGCACCTGAGGAAAACACCCACTGCAGTTACTGTGCCTGTAACCCCCATTTTTTACTGCTGACGACCCAGGCTACGCAAAGAACTCAGCAATACATTACAGACTCCAACAGCCCTCTAACAGAGTAGAACCAGAGCAAGAGGGACAGGGTACAATTATATACAGTACCGTCTCCTCTACAGCTACAAAACATTTACTCCTAATTGCCTGTACATTTTAATTTGTATTTTGGGTACTTCTGAGAAGTTATACTGTATTTATGGTAAAGTAAGTGAAGTAGGTTTTTCCGATCACCAGCTCCATCACTACATATCACAAAGCATACACAGCTACAGCTATCCTTCGACAGTAAAGCAGAACCAAGACCAGATTTAAACGAAAGCCAACATGCTGTAGGAAACATGGTTCATTTCACTTCGACAGCGAGTATGTATATATTGTGCATACACAGAGAGAAAATGGACGAGCGCAGACTGGAAGAGAGGGACGGGGAAAATAACTTATATATAATTTTTCAGGATTCATAAAAGTATCCCTTTAGTCCAGCATTCCGTTCTGTGCAACCTCAAGCAGGCTCCTTTATGTACAACCTGCTCCCATAGACACTTGTCAGCAATCATAAATATTCCACTCTGCAGCACAGCTGCAAACATCTGGTCCTGCGATTGGCTCCGTCGCAAAGATAAGTGCACCGCCAGATGCAATCCATTCCACAGACAGGGCCCTGGGGCTGTATCCAAGGGGCTTAAGAGTGTTTTGGAAGGAGAGGCATTCTTGCAGGCTGACAGATACCATTACGGTGGGTTATAACTAAACAAAGCAGATATCATTAGGCCTTTTTGTTGCCTTCCAATCTAAACATTGAGGTTTTTTTATACATTTTAATATTATATTAACCCTTCCTTACTCAAACTGCGGCAAGGCTTTTTTTTGCCTCTCCATACAAGACGAGAAACAAATTCTTCTCCTGCAGGTGTCTCAACAGCAGGCAAACAGACATGAGAAGCAGCAACTTGTTGCTGAAACGTACGCACAGCTTTGCGTGCCCTCATGCAACGCTACTCTACCTGTCTGAGAGCTTTGTGAAGTGGCTGTGAACACAGATCGCAACGGCTCCAGATTAAAGGGTTGACCGAATGGGCCAATCGCAAAAACTCACTGAAAGGATAGCTGTCTTCTCACTCACCTGACACATTCCCCTTTCAGAAACAAAAAATAAAATAAAATAATACAACAACATGACAAAACAGGCATTTGCATGGCATTCACATCTTTCAAGGTTCAGGAAGAACATTGCAGCATTTCCCCACACGTGAATGTTTCTTTTTCCATAGTTTCTGATGTCTGAGACAAAACACTTATTGCATAACCCATGTTTCTGGTGTTCTTTGCTGTTGTTGTTTTTTTCTTCATGCTTGTTGTCACTTGCAGCTCTTGCCAAAATGCCAGTTTTACCTCCTCTAAAACACACTTACTGTTTATTCATCAAAACTGGATTTATTTTCATTAAAGCTATATTTGATACAAGGCCATAACTGTGGTCTGTGATTTCACAGTATACAGGCCTACATATGAACATAACTCATAAGTGTGTTCACACTCAACTAGAAAACAAAGTTTTAAAACTAATAGGACACCATGATTATTCATATAATTTTGTTGGGAGTTCGGTTTTATTTTTAGACTGAACCCCAAGGAAATTTAGGAACAAAAAATATGAACGTTTGACACTGCTCTGTGCAGAAAAATGGGAGTTATCTTAATGTATCACTTATCTGCAAAATTGCACATTTGCCTGGAACATAGCTTTAAATATTACCAGTTTTATGCTTTTAAAAACAACCAAAGACAAAGCTATAGAAGAGTATGAATTACTGCATCAAGATAGTAGCTCATCTGTGCCTTTCAGAAAATTAAATCTATAAATTCAGTAAAAGTACAGTTAATCCAAAGGTAAATGTGTAGTGCTATAAACCCGCCTTTAGGCTGTGATTAGCGGTTTTCACCGTTAATGGAGACCTACAGAAATGCATTGCTTCTGCCTCTCTAAAAGCTACATCTGTGCTGCTCTCTGTGTTCATTGTTACTGCTGTTCTCCTTTGGCTCCAGGCTTTATCTGTAGTGTTGCTTATGTGTTTGTAGATTAAGCCCTGCCACTACCTGCCCTGCTTTGTGACTTCAAAGAACGAGTGCTTGTGGACGGACATGCTTTCATACTTTGGATACCCCGGGTACCAGTCCAGACACTATGCCTGTATCCAGCAAAAGGAGGGCTACTGCAGCTGGTACCGAGGAATGTCGTCCCGCGACAAAACCACCATCAATGCCACTGACCCCTGAACGTACCCCCCCCCCCCCCCCCCCCCCAACAACTGCCCCCATCCCAAATCCCCATAGAGCACTATAGGACTCTTTACTGTAACCCTGACGACCATGCCATGACAAACTAGTGCCTGTCTCTTCACAGTGGTAGCACTTCAGACGTAAACAATACTTTTTTTTTTGCCATGCTGTGTATTTTGTTTCTAAGGACCCCACAAGCACACACACGTATACACACACACACACACACACACACAGACACACAACCCTTTATTAATGGACAAAAAAAAAAAAAAATGGAACCTCTTACAATTCCTGAACCCAAAGAGTCTGGTAAAGCTCTAGCATGCTGTGGACGTAGTGAAGCGCTTTCTAAAAACGCAAGAGCTTTATAATCACAGAAGCTTTGCTCTTTCACAAACTGTGAGGCGCTGCTTTTCACTACTACAGTTAAAGCAATAAGTAACTGCCGAAAACCGTCCGACTGCGTGCGAGGCAAGGGGCGGTGACATTCACATGGTTTCAGAAGCGGCCAGCTTCGAGTGCCAACATTAAGCGTTTGTTAATCCACAGTTATGCACAACTATAACACAAACTATGATCAGTAAGAGGACAATGCTCATTTAAGGTATGCTTCATCAAAATACTGCTTCTTGATCAAGTCACCTGGGTATTTTATGTCAAAGTATTGGTATTTAAAATTATTTTGAATTATATAGAACGTGCATATGTATGTATACACGTGTGTATGTACATGTCCACAATATATACTGTAACATATCTATTTATTGATGATTTTATCGCTGCGTCCCCTACTGTATGTGCTGTAGAGCTCTCCTTTAATTAACCATTGAAAACACACTTAATAACAGTATACTACATATGTACTACCTGGTCAATACGCTGATGTAAAAGCAAAATCAATATGCTGCATGAACACATCATAATAACTAAGAACCCTACAGCACAGACGGAGGGGCTGCGTATGGTATCGGAGAGAAATGGATGCAAACTATTTTGTCTTTCTCATACTCTGTACGCTATATGACGACATAAGCTATGAAATAAATGAAAAGATGACCAGAGAGGTAAAACCAATCCTCCAATAATGTGGACTCATGCGAAAGAAAATCTTTAAAGGAAAAGATCCTAAAACCTTAAAGGGAAAATGACCTGAAACACCATTCGGCCGATTCTCTGTCACCTCCCCACTTTCGTTTCAGTAACGAAGGAAAAACAAAGCAAGAAACATGCTTTATTACAACATGATCATATTTATAATGTCAATTCTGCACTGATCCACCCTCTGCTGATTCTTGTAATGGTACTTCAGTCATCTGTCTTCATGTCTTGGTACTAAAGAGAGGCCATGTTCTGAATTCAAGCTGAGGTTTTGGAGAGAAAACGTTTAATTTTTCTGATCTTTTTGTTTAAAGTATTACGTCTTCTAAAGAACTTATGAAAATAATAATGTTGTCACTAAACTCTTTTCTTTCTTTTTTCCATTGGAGGAGATTCTAGAACCTTCCATTCATTCCTCTGTAGAAACAAGGTTGACACAGTTTGCAGGGCCACTGTTCTTACGGATGAAAAGGCCTACAATCATTTATACAGAAGAAAGAAATCTGCAAAACTGCAGCAAAGTAGCTCATTGGTCCCTAGGTAAAGTGAACTATTTTTCTCATCTAAGGCAAATTTGAAAGTTGTACCTTACAGATATGTCTGACATTACAAATAACATTACATTAAAAACCTGTATTTTTCCACATGTAAGATATAGACTGAGAATCAAAATTATATGGCCCTTGCAAACCAGTGTGGCAACTTGGTTTCAGTTTTGTGGTTCATGTTGTGTAAATAGACTGTCTGCTTAACGCAAGAACAAAAAAATCCCATTCAAATCGATTCCATGTGGGAAAAAATTAGCAGAAGACAGAATGCGGGCAAAGTCTATGTGTATGTGTACATACACTGATTTCTGGGGCAACCATTTCTTGTAGGGGTTAAAGAAATGTTTGACTTTTAATCTCTGTGTTTTATATTTTTATAATAAAGATTTAATGAAAACCGTCAAGGACGTTTCTGGGTATTTTGTTTTAATACGTTTTTTTTCTATTTTGTAGAATAGGACGTATTCGTGTTTATGTATAACGTATGTATAACGTATTATGTAACCTACGTATAACGTTTCGTTGCACATTTGCTTCACACACACACTGATGCAAGGTGACTATCATTGCTGCTGTAATCCACTAAATGGGTGGAGTTTCCTGAGCAAATCAGTGAGTAGCACATCTTGCCAAAGAGTATACACATTTTGTCCAATGAGGGCTTGAAGGTGAAACTTTTGGTCACCAGTCCAGCACCTGGGTCGCTCCTCTAAATCTCCAAAGATTGTGTCCGTATCAACATTTTAATTTGTTATGCAGTTATGGAACTTTGTGAGGTATGTTGGTCCAGTTTTGGAAATGGAAAGTTAAAAAAGGCAACACATTGACATGCTGGTTGGCTATGCAAGCCAACAGCACTCACCATCTGTTTGTGGTTGGGGTAGAAGGTTTGCTCATTCAGAGGGAATTTCTCTGGGCCCAGCGAATGGTAGAGTTTGATCATGTGAGAAAACTGGAAAAGTAAGACAGAGAGGTTGAGTTGGACATCACATAAAAAGCAGGTAAAAGAAGGTCCACACTGACTTGCACCTTGAATAAATACTACACCCAAGCAATCCTACCTAAAACACACTTGCCTAAATTAAACCTGACAAGCTCCGAAATCACTGCAACGCCTCTCGCTCTAAAACGTGTGCGTGAATGGTAATGGCCCCTGCTACAGCCTGACCCTCCCCTGACTTAAGAGGCAGATGTTACAGCTCGCTTTAATTGCCTAAATAAATCAGTCTGAGGTCGGGTTGGGAAGCGTGCTCTGAAAACTTCACTCACTTACCACCCAGGGCTTGCTGCAGAAGTTATAGATGGAGAGGAGCGAGTTCACGCTGGGCACGCCCCCGAACTGCAGCCCAATCACCAGGCTGCGGAAGTCCTCCCCCGGGGTCATGCTGTAGGCGTGCTGGCGAATCAAAATGAAGTCTGGCTTGAAAGACCTCGAGATATAAAACAAGACAGAGGCAAACCCAGAATAAAACCCACCATTCATATATGTTTTTGTTTTTTGGTTACTTTAGCTGGGGGGAAAAAAACAATTTGGAAACAATCAAGTCTTCAAATGAGCCATTACAGCCATGAAGAGCTGGTCAGTCTGACGTCAAATAGGACTGAACTTGAATGTGCCATGAATACGAATGAATGCTAATTCAGCCTATGATTAATTCTCACTAATGTTATCTTGATTGCAATTACACTAACATTTGCAAATGTAAATGTACCTGAAAATGGAACAACATCATGTCTTATAATTATTACATATACTGTAGTATTAGTGTATACGTGTGTACACGCACGTAGGCATACACACACGCACACACACACAGGCATACATAAACACACATATATGATATTACGATATGGGTAAGCCTATCACTTGAAGGAGTATAATTCCCTTCTTCACCCAGGAGAAGAAAAAAATGAGTGTGTCTACAGTAGACACACATGTGAGTGATGACTGACAGTGTGAGAGTTAGGAACAGTGAATTTTACTGACGCTAGGTGGGACCACATGGGCATGGCTCTGTGACACGGTCTACAGTTCATTCTATTGAACAACCAATCACCACTGCCCCTCTCAGGGGAGGGTCATAATGCCACAGAAAATATGAGCTAGTACAAACGGGCATAAAAGTAAATCACTAACTATTACAACCACAGATCTGACAAGATGGCCCTCTCGACGGTGCTGGAATTATATCATGTGTTAGATCACCCTGGGAAACGGCACATTCCCCGCGTCGCAGAACAACAGGGCAATTGTCTCGCAACAGGCACTGGCGCAACTGAAAAGGTCAATTTAACTGATTGTGAATTATGGCGTGCCCGCCGGCTGCGCCTGGCCCGGCCCTTTCCCGCGGACGGCGGCGAAGCGCTAGCCGGGGCGCGCTGCCCTCGCGCTCAGTCTGACGTCTCGCAAAAAAGCAGCTGCTGCTTCTCAGACCAAACGCTTTCTGTCTGTCATCGCATTAACACATTACCTTTCAGCCGACTGTTTACAGAAAAGGGGTGATTATTCCGGGGGAAAGGAAGGTGGGGGGTGAGAGGGGGAAGGGGGGGGGTTGTGGGGGGGGGGGGGGGGGGGGGGGGTGCGCTTGTTTGCGAACTAATCTTTTGGACAATCTGTCTAATTAACACAGCTTAATCTTGCTCATTACAAAGTATTCTGGGAAAGGGGCCAAAAGAGCCAGTGCACTGACCCAGCGGAGATTGGCCAGCGCTGTATCACATCTGCGCTCTGATTAAAAAACCCCCGGCCTGATCCCAGGCAGGTATTTTTGCGGCAGAATGTCAGCTCTTGTGAAGTCATCCGAGGGCCGCCCGTCTCATCCCGTGGCCCCCTCGGCGCTGTTTTGAAGTTCCCGGTCGCCGCGAGTCATTAAGAGCACTCCTCTGATTAAGGGTGGCTCGGAGTCCCGAGCGATTTTACGCTCTTACTCTCAGCCATTACACACGCCAGTGCGCCGTGTTCCTGTTTACGCTCTCCTCCTCTCCCTTTCCCGCCACTTCAAAAGCCATTCTGTTTAGTGGAGATGACTGGGTTTCGCTGTGAAACACGCCTAATCCTCCGGTTTAAAAGCTCCCTTATCGACAGCGCAAGTACATTCCAAGCAGTGACAAGGATCTCAGAGAACAGTGCATTCTGAGAGCGGTAATGTTACGGTTTTTGCAACTCGGACACTTCTGGGTCAGTTTCTGCCCTCTTAACCCTTTGCCTGGCCTCCCCTGAGCCTCTTTCCTGTCTGTAAGTCTGCCCCGTGCTCTCTGAATGAACACAACACTGTAGGTATGAGTCCAGCTGCTAGAACACAAGGTGCTGCACCAAATGCAGAAACAGCCTAGCGCAAACAGAGCTCAACACTTTACAGAGCCTTGGAGGAAGCCAGGGCAGAGGTGCCTGACAAGGTGAGGGAGGCATAATCATGAGGGGGGGGGAGTTAAAAACACAACTGTGCTTTACTGGTGGGCATTTGTCCCTGAAGAATAATGAAGCTAAGTGAGGACGGGCTCCGAAAAGGCCAGTGCAGCAAGGGAGTATTGTACTTCCAGCCTTGTCTATAGACATTCTCTGTCCCCCTAATTTCTGAGCCCGCGGCCAAAGACGTGCAGCGATCTGGCGCTCTGTCCATAGGGTGCACTTACGCGTCTGGGTCCCAGAGGAGCCGGTGACCTCCGACCCCTCTCAGATGTCGAGGCGTAGGTTCTTGCTGATTGGTGGGCGTTGGCAGGGTGTGAACGTGCAGCCTCTGACACAGGCAGCCGGAGCAGAGTGCGTCACCCGTATTGTGCCACCCTCCCCCCCCCCACTCTTCCATCTGGGAGAGGTGCCATCCCGCACCTCCCCGGCCGCGAGCCACTTGCCATTCCAGACTCGGTGCCGCATCGACACACGGGTTACGTAAGGTGGCAAAAAAAAAAAAAAAAACCCCGCGGCCCCCGCGATCCCTAAAACTGCGGCAGACCGCCGTCCAAAAACAGCCGGCGTTTTAAGCCGGAAAAAGGTGGTGTCGCCTTTCTGACCTCTCCAAAGCCCCGCTGTCTGATGAGATATATGGGCGAGGCTTAGCGCATCCAGGCCAAGTGATTAAAGTTAGCAGGGCCCTGTTCCTCGCGCAGCAGTCCACTGTCACCACGCTCTACTCACTCCGCCTGTCCATTTCACTCTTTAGTTTTATCAGCTTTCTGCGTTTTTATTGAGTTACGGTCCCTACAAGCTATTGGTCCTGAGAAAGGAATGAATATGGAAATGTGCCCTTCATGTCTCTCATTAAAACTGCAGTGAAGGATTTGAGAAGGCACTGATAACGGCAGCAAGAGATAGTGGATAACATAAAATGGCCGCATGGGAGACTTCATCCACCTAACACACAGCTACTGATCCTATTAGGGTACCTTCCCAAATGCAATTTCATCACTTTGATAAAAAAAAAAAACCCTTGCTACTGGAAAAGCCACTATGTGGCCAAGGCATCTGTGAGGCAGTATGCATAGGGGATGCACGGTCGCCAAGGGCACGAGTTGCTGTTGCCAAGTCCATTTTGGACACCTGCTGTTGCCCCCGTGAGTACCTAGCTTTGGGAGTGCCTATGAATGTGAATATGATTAAAGGGTAGGTAAACATGAGGAAAAAGTCAGGAGCTACTTTGTGGTCGATCCAGCTTTGTAGCCAGCTGTGCACCACATCCTAACTTTCTTGTCTTGTTCATTCTTTTATTTACTTGCCAAACAGATGCCGTTCTCCAGGGAGATATAGGTTACACTCAATCCATTTATGTAGCTGGATATTCCACTGAAGAGTCTTTGCTTTAAATACTTTGGAGAATGAAATCCTATGATGTAGTGGTCCTGAGAGGTTTGGACAACGCGCCTGCTAACAAATTCATTTTAAGCCCCAGTCGTACACATTAAATAACTGTATGGCAAACGACTGAGAGGGGTTTTTTCTTCAAGAAATCCCTGCGGTTAATGATAATACTAGATGATTGAAACTGCATGGTGCTTTTGAGGGAGCCCCACCTTGCGTTACACCCACCTGGCACAAACGCAGTCTTTGTTTTTCATCCATTAATTCATTCCACATCTTGAACCTTTTCATCGCGTTCTTTAAAAATCTCACTGAGCACAATGAGAGGGTTTTCTCTGCGAAATCCTCCGTGCCCAGTCCACTCTGATTACCAGTGTTTAATCTCCCAAATCTGACTTTCCGTCAACCGAGAGAGTAATCCCATGGGAAAACTTTCATTTGTGTCACGTAACAATTAACCATGCTGAGAATCACGTACAGAGAAACCATGCTCTTCTCCCAGCGGACTGCAGCTTCTGAAGCAAGGCCACAACAGAAACTATTATATATACTGGGCTATATACAGGGTCTACAGCTATTTTTAGAGAATTAGGGGGGCAGAAAGCCATTTTAGAATGTATATTTGAATTCATAAGCACACACTGGCTACCATCTGCACAGAAAACCCTGAGTTTTGGACTGGATGAGAGTGCCAGTGACAGTGGAAAGATCCTAACCAATCACAGCCAGAAAAGTCCATTTTTCAACCCCTCCCCCTCCAACCAAATGCCTCAGATCTCTTACTAAAACAGCACATTTCCAAAATAGAACTTATTCTGAAGCCTATCCTATTATGAATGCCCAGTAGTCATGATGTCCTTACCTTATAAAGCACGGTCGCATTAACTCTTCCCCCTGTTAGTAATCCGTTTCTTTCTCATTTCTGCACATTGTAAAGCGCTGGAGTTGTATTGTGTTTATCAGCGTTTGTGCTGTCTGTGTTTGCATTGACATGGTTTTTAATCTGGTTTATTGCTTCACGCTGTTATTGCATTTGGTGTGCGAGCGAGCACAGAAATTCCTAGCAACTTCGGTTTATGTGACAATAAAGTTATTGAGCGGAATTGAATTCGTGCCATTAGTTTTGTCTCTGAAAGAGAGGGTGGGCTATTTCTGGATAGGGGCGGTCAGCCTCGGCCCGCAGGAGACCCGGTCCAATCTCAGATTGCGGGCGGCAACATCGCAACGTCTGCCAGCAGAGACCTTTGGTTTGGCTCAGGCCCAGCCTGCAATATTCGGCCAAAGAATACGCAGAGCAATACAACACAAGTGATCCCTCCCTGGGCAGGAAATGGGACTCTTAGGACTTAGACCAGCACAGCTATCAGAATATTGCCCAATTAAAAAAAAGGGCATCAGGCTTCTAACCACGCCCCCCTCCGTGTATATTTTCATTAGAGCCCCGGCCCTCGAAAAGAAACGCTTTAATGAATTATGTTCACGTCCGGAATGGGTGCGGAGTGTTTATTTGCCCTAGGAAAGGATACCCCGGCTAAGATGCCCTTTGAAGAAGCAGGCCCACGGCTTCAGGGACCTGGAGGTGTGCCCCGTGTGGTCGGAGGCTGTACCCCCGCCCGCCCGTAACTTGAGTGCCGCATAATCTTTGTGTGTCTTTGGGGAACCGGCAGTCTGTCTGGCCAAGTCTAGTCACTTGTGGGGGGGCGGGGGGGGGGGGGTGGAATCAGACAGCAATCTGCTACTGCAATCAGCCCCTTCCATCTCCATGCTGTAGTTCCTAGAAATGCCGGGAAGATAAGTCTTACTGAGCCATGACAGCGCCGGGCCGCCCCACCGTTGTTTATGTCTGCGGTGATATAACAGGTAGGCTCTGCCTGATGTTTGAAGTAATGAAGGGTTCACAAAAAATCCCTCCAGACAGGATCGTCTTTTATCGAGGCAACGCTGTGCTCTGGTGGTTTAAACCAGAAGGTTGTGAGTTCAGATCTCAAATGGCTGCTGTTGTATCTTTTGGAAAGGCGCTGCGCCTTAATTCTTTCAGTATCCAGCTCTATAAATGGGTCAGGTGTAAACGTGCACTGCCATGTATGTAAACTGCCCTGTGGACAAGTGTGTCTGCAATGAATGTACATAATACATTCACTGTGCGATAATGACAGATTCTGCTTCCGTTCAGAGGGATGCTCCTCACAGCTCCCTCAGTGGTTGCATCTCATCCTTTGTGACGCTGGCCATTTCCGCAGTGATCCTAAATTTTCAGTCCTGGCACTGTGATCTGTGCCTCTCCTGCCTATACCTTTCACTCCGTCCTTCATGACTTATTGATAAATGCTGAGCTGGGCCTCAACTGGCTGCAGTGAAATGATTTCATCGCTTTGGGAGAGATGGTTCGGGGGGGCGGAGAAGCTCTCTGGCACATCTCACTGCAACTAATCTTAAATGCAGCTCAAGCCGAAAACAGAAATGGCACTGGCTATGATCATGACCGCATGAAAATCATGTGTAGAGCCCGTTCAAGTCTCCTCTTTTCAGAAGGATGTTTTCCTGTAACAGCCCCCTGTGAAAGATGTGGCTTTGATAAGGTATGATTTAGACAGAACAGAGAGCGGGCCAAAACTCCAGGTGTATATTTTTGCATAAAATTTACTTCTCGCATAAATAATAACCGTCCTCCTCCCGTGCACACAGACGTGCGCATTTTTCTTGATGTGAGCTCCACCTTTTATGCACCAAACCTCTCACTGAGAAGTATAGTACACAAGAACGTTTTTCTAAATCTGGCCACAAAATATGGTCCCAAGTGTCACTGTTGGTTTGGCAGATTGCTACAGCTCCTTCCTGTGTTGTAGCTTCGGAAGAGGCCTCATCTGTGCAACTCTGCCACAAGCTCCAGATTCACGCAGCTGATGTCACAACTGTCCCGCTGCTGCCAGATCTCCAACTGCTGTCTTTAGGATTGACGTCGTCTCTTTTCTCACAGAA